>NC_050573.1:156590333-157790333 GCF_011100635.1 Trichosurus vulpecula
TTCAAAGTAGAAACAGAGTAAACTTAGAGAAGGTTCAAGTGGCTGTGGAGACCAGGAAGGCCTCCTGCAGAAGATAGTGTTTTGAGTTGGGTCTTAAAAAAGAAGCCAGTGGTGTCAAGAGGCAGAGATGAGGAGTTAGAACATTCCAGGCAAGACAGGATAGCAGAGCAAAGTAGAGCCTGAGCACATAGGCTGATACCAATGTATTGTAAAGAGTATGCAAGGAGTAAAATGTGAGAAGACTAGAAATAGAAGTGTCCAGCTTGTGAAAAGCAATTAAATGCCAAATAGAGGACTTTTATTATTTGATCTTGGAAGTAATAGGGAGCCACTGGAGTTCGTTGAGCAGGTGGCGCAACATGGTTAGATCCATGCTTTATAAAGGTCATTTTTGGCAGCTGTGTAGAAAATTGATTGGATTCAAGGGAGACTGAAGGATGAGGGACCAGTTAGAAGACCTGTTAAATTTAAGAAGTGCTATGGAGGGTAGAGCTAGGAACAGTGCATCAAAGCAGCAGAGAAAAATGAGAGGATTATGTCTCATGCCTGGAAAAGCTGACCGATAATTAGTGCTTGTATCCAAAGGACAACTGACATATCATTGTCTTTACGTGGGGACTGAGTGACCCTATGTGGAAGAGTGGATTCTTCTTCAGATCCACATTGGATAATATAGGTCTGAGTTGTCTTCCAACTTTAAAATTCTGTGAAAATATTGAAATTTTATCTTTATGGACTGTTTGTTATTTTGAAAAAAAATCCTTTAACCAGGATAATGTCTGTAGACAATTTTTCACCTACATTAAAGAATTTTTAGGACAAGTTTTGGGTGATTTCTTATTAAGAACCACTATGCTGGAGTGGACCTGATACAAAGGAATCATTGATTTAGCTGTCAGGAAACCTTAACTCTACCCACTATACACTTTTGCCTCAGTTTCCCCTATCTGAAACAAAATTATAAACCAGGAGCAGTTCACCTAATTATTCTTCATTCTACCGCTTAGCTACGACTTTGATATACTTTTGGGTTTTTTTTTTTTTGCCTTAAGATAATATAACTCTTATAATTCTGGTTAAAGCTAGTATGTGAGATCATCATGAATAACCCATGTCTTGGCTATCATTTTTGTAGAACTTGAAATTTTAATTTAGTAATAGCTCAGTTACCTCCAAGTGATAGAATTTCTCTAGAATTTGTTAGACCTTTGGATATATTGCTTCATCTGAATCTCTCTCTTTCTCTCTCCCTCTCTCTCTCCCTCCCACCTTCTCCTTCTCTTCTTCCCCCCACCCCCAGAGATCTGTTTGGTACAGAAAACAACCAAGATGTCAGACTTTTATTCCCAAGATATTACTTAAATATTAGGATATTTCTGATGATGAAAACATTTATGCACATATCAAAGGCACTAGTAAACAGAAGGTGACAAATCCAATTCAGTACATCCACTCTTATTGTTATGTGTTAATGAACTACCAAGATGCTATGTTAGGTGCTAGAATAATAAAAAAAAAAACAGGATGGAAAACAGTCCCTGTCCTGAAAGAGAATACATGCTACTGAGGGAAAAGGGCATGTAAGTAGGCAGATAAGCTGGAAGGAGAGACCACTAAGAACTAGGAGGTTTCAGAAAGGCTTCCTGTAGCCTTTGAGTTGATCCTTGAAGGAAAGCTAAACCTCATTTTATTATGTTTGAATGTTTTAGAGAATATTCTTTGTGATATCTTATTCCCATGCCTTTGCACTGGCCATCTCCCATGCCTGTAAGGAACTCCCTCTTTATTTCTACCTTATAACATCCCTTTCTTCCTATGAGGCTCAGCTCTAGCATTATTTTCTGTATGCCTATCCTGACTCCCCGCAACTAGCAGTACCTTCCTTCCTTCTCTAACTACCTTGTATTTCTTTGTATCTGTTCTCTTTATATTTATGCTTTCTCTCTCTCTCTCTCTCTCTCTCTCTCTCTCTCTCTGTGTATATATATATATATATATATATATATATATATATACATACATACACACACACATATATATGTATATGTATATATATGTGTATATATATGCACATAGATAGATATTGTATATATTAGAGTGTAAGCTATTTGAGAGTATGAATTGTTTCATTCTTTGTATTTGTATCCCCAGTACATAAAACAGTGTCTGGCACATAGGTACTTAACAAAATATTTTTTTGTAAAAATAGAGTTGTATTTTAAATATGGCATGAGTACTTCATATATCCATTCCTATCATGGCTTGTCATTAGCTCCCCTGGGACAGTGCTATGATCTTGAATAACTTGAAAATCTTGTCCTACTTAGGCCTTTTTTTCTTTATTCCAGTTGCCATCATGGATTTATATGTAGTTTGGAGTGCTGATTATTGGGAATAGAAGATGTAGCTGATAGATACATCAGGTTATGTTTTCACACAGTCTTAGGCACAAGTGTTCATGCCTGGCATCTTGAAAACTTAGGCTTAAAAGAGAAGGTGGTTTTCTTTAGCTCAGCCAGCTCAGACATTGTCTGCAGTGGGATGCAGTTGGTCAGTCCCAGATGGAACAGCCTGGCCCATCTTTTTCTTCTTTCTGAAATGCTTTTGCAGGCCAACCTCCCCCTTCTACAACGGGAGCTCCTGCACTGCGCAAGACTGGCCAAACAGAACCCTGCCCAGTACCTCGCTCAACATGAACAGCTGCTTCTGGATGCCAACACCACCTCACCAGTTGATTCCTCAGAGCTGCTTCTCGATGTGAACGAAAACGGGAAGAGGCGAACTCCAGACAGGTGAGAGGAGCTGAGAGAAATCCACCCAAGGGGATGGCCTTTTCATGTTCCTGAAGGAGTCAGATGTAGCCAGTGATGCTACTGTCTGTCATAGGATCATAGCATCATAGATACAGAGCTAGAAGGGTTTTGGCAAGGCCAGCTGATTCTGAGGGTCAGGTTGCCTTGGACTCCTGATACTTGGAGTTTGGACAAGCTCTTTGTAATTAAAGTTAAAAATACACATGAATCTTGCTGTGTTATTCCCTAACATTGTAGGGAGTGGGTTACCCTTAATCTGGAGGGGGGTGTAGAGAAGGTATGCAGACTTAGTGGAAACTTGAGTTTGAATCCCAGTTAAGATGCTTATGAGCTCTGTGACCATGGGCAAGAGCCTTTAACCCATCCGCATCTCATTTTCTTCCTATGTCAAACTAGGAGAATAATATCTGTTTTACCTTCCTAATAAAATTATAGTAAGGATCAGGTGAGCAAAACCATGTAAAATGCTTTGTAAACTAAAAAGTGCTTTTAAAATTTCACCTATTATGGCTAAATTGTCATTTTCTGCAGCATTCCATCCTACCCACTTTTCCAATCCTTTTCCTTTTAACTGTTCTGAGTTTTCTGTTTTTATGCGTTTCTTTGTTCTTTAGTGTACTTCTAAGTCTATTTTTGACCCCTTTTCCTCGTTTTTTTCCCCCAGAATGTCCCTTGCAGTAGCAAAAACATACTGACTTTTAACTTGTAGTCTCCGTGTTAGAAGGAAGATAGTGGGTACCTTTCTTTGACCCAAGACATTGATTCTCCTTCTTACTTGTCTTTACTGAATGGAAATAAAGATGGATTAGGAGGCACTTACAGAGTATGGCGTTATTACTGATGCTTTTTCCCCCAAATCATTCAACATTTACTGCACAAATCACTGTGTCTGACCTGAAACATACATATTATTGTTCTGCTAATCTAGGCTTCTGCCAAACTGGCCTATTTACTTTTTCCTGTACGTGTCCTTTGTCTTGCCACCTCATTGCCTTCCATCATCTCCTTTTCTTCATTTATACCTATTGAGATCCTGGCCATCCTTGAAAACCAAAATCAAATGCCACATTTTCCTTGAAGTCATCTTGATTTCTCTCACTGCCCTACTTTATCTAGGTTGTAATTTTCCATTTTAAAACCTTTGTACCTGGGGACAGCTAAGTGGCATAGTGAGTAGAGCACCATCCCTGGAGTCAGGAGGACCTGTGTTCAAATGCCATCTCAGACACTTGACACACTTAGCTGTGTGACCTTAGGCAAGTCACTTAACCCCAATTGCCCTGCCTTCCCCCCTCCAAAAAACAATAGCAAAAAAAAACCCAAACTTTGTACCTGGCTCTTTTATGATATTTCATCTTCTGCTATTCATGCATATATTTTTTATTCTATCCATTAGAATGAAAACTTCTTGAGGAATGTGTTTTATTCATTTATGCATATTAGCATAAAGGGAATACAGTTGGTGAGAAAACTCTTGAAAGGCATGGAAGCTATTAAGCTTACCAGCTGCTTGACCACATAGAGATCTATTAAAATTAACAGCTTTGTTACTCATTTTTATCATACAATTCTTATCAGTTCAATCTTGGAAATTTTGGTGCTATTTTCAAAATTATTACAGGTCTTTTCTGTTTGAGATTGACTTCTTGCTTCACTCATTTCTAAATAGTTTTCTTTTTCTTTGTATCCCCATCATGTAACCTAATGGATGGCGCATAATAAGTAATTGATAAAGGCTTTTTTAATTGACTGATTAAATATCAGACCACTTCTGACATATTCTGAACCTGACATTCTGAACCATCTTCAATTTCCTATCACTGATAATTTCTTATTCCTACAAATATTTTCTTTGTCACATTTGAGTATTCGGTGAACCTAGTCCCCTTTACCACTTTGATCACAACAGTTCTCTATTCAAAAACATTTAGTAACTTCTCGTTTATCCAGTAACATATCAGTCTTGAGGCTGGCATTCAAGATTCCATTGTCTAAGTCAAACCTACCATTTTGGCCATTTTTCTTAAACTATTTCCTATTTTTGTGTTTCATCCAAACTAGATTCAAGTCTTTTTTTCCTGTTTTCTCTCATATCCATGCATGTGCTTTGAGAACATTTTCCCATGTCTGAAATGTACTAACTCTTCATAATCTTTACATAGTGAAGACTCTCTTTCCTTTTCCTTTAAGACCCTACTTAGACACTACCTTCTTGAAGAAGACTTTTTTCCCCCATCACATTTGAGGAATGCTTCCTCAGAATTCTTCTCTTGCTTTGCCTGGACTTTTCCTTTGTATTCATCACAGCTCTTTGTATGCTAATTATTTGTATTTACCCCATATTAGGTAGCTTAGTAGTGTAGTGCCTAGAGTGCTAGACTTTGAATCAGAA
This sequence comes from Trichosurus vulpecula, assembly GCF_011100635.1. Lineage (NCBI taxonomy): Eukaryota > Metazoa > Chordata > Mammalia > Diprotodontia > Phalangeridae > Trichosurus > Trichosurus vulpecula. The sequence goes on from NC_050573.1 coordinate 156,595,539, forward strand.
AATCCTGGGTTCAAATCCTGTCTCTGACATTTATTGGCTATGTGATGCTTGGCAGTAATTATGCTTTCAAATACTTGCTTTTCTCATCTGTAAAGCTAGTGGGAGGAGGAGGCATTGTATTAGATGACCTCTAAAGTCCCTTACAACTCTGAATTATTCATTCCTTATTAAATTTTTCACCATTAGAAGCTCTTTGTAAACAGTATATAGATCTTTATATCTTTAGAATCTAGCAGTGTACGTTGTAGATGCTTAATAAATTGTTTAATGGAATGGAAAATCCTTAGTGCTAGTAACTAAGGGCAATATTTTCATGATATCCAAGTGAGGAAGCTAAACTATCTTAAGGATAGATTATCCCCAAATGTTACATTGATCTAAAAACCTAGCAATTTACATCCAGATAGTGGATTGAGGATGGCCACCATGGAATTTCAGAGTTAAAATGAGACCTTAGAAACCATCTAGTCCAACTTGAACATGAATCAAAATCCTCCCTATAACACATCCAAGAAGTGTCTTTCTGTTCTTTTTTTGAAGACCTCTAATGAGGGTGACCAAACTTCCTTCTGAAACAGCACATTCTACTTTTTGGTAGCTCTAGTTGTTAGAGGATATCTTTTCCTTATGTCATCTCAAAATCTCTTTAATTTTGAACAATTACTACAATTGGGCCCTTTAGCCCCAGTCAGAAAAAAAAATTTAAGTCCCTTTTTCATATGACTTTCCAGATACTTGATGCTGACAGCTATCATGACCTTTCTGAGTCTTCTTTTCTCCAGGCTAAACATGTCCAGCTCCTGCTTTTGGTCATCTGGTACATAATCTTTAGGACATTCAGCACTCTTCTCTGATTCCAAATATGGTCTATTTAGGAAGAATCCAGCAGGACTATCATCAGACTAGTTTTGGATTCAATGCCTTGCTTAAAGCTACTGGTGATCATATTAGGGTTTTGTTTTTTGGGGGGGGCATCTACTTCTTGCTGTTGGTTGATTGGATTCCTAACCCCCCAGACTTTTTTTCAAATGAACTCCTTTGGAGGCATATCTCTCCTATCTCATATTTGTGAAAACCATTTTGGGGCTAACTGTGTTTAAGGTTTTTTTACATTTGTCTGAATTAGATCTCGTCTTACTAGATTTGACTTAGTGTTCTAGTCTTTCAAGATCTCCTTGTATCCCAAGAATTTTCCCATGTGTTACCTCTCCTTTCTAGTTTTGTGGCTTCTACCACTTCAGTAAGTATGCCATCTGTGGCATTATTCAAGTCATTGATAAAAGTGTTGAACAGCCAGAGCCAAGCACAGATCCTTGTGGCTTTCTCCTGGGGACTTCCAAGTTGATATCAAATATTTAATGACTACTCTTTCAGTATGGTCATTCAACTAGTTCAGGAGCCACCTATCAATTCTGTCATCTAGCTCACATCCATTCTATTGGCATAGGTATTCCACTGTTGTACTGGAAAAGAGGATAAAATGTTTGACACTTGAGAGGTATAGATCATGACAGGATGACGCTATCAGGTCATCAAAATAAGTATGAGTATTCTGTAAGCAGAGGTTATTTCAGAGCAGACAACCTAAGAGCATCATAGTTTGGGATTCTCTTACTTCAATGATCATAAACAACATTTTCTGTTGATACATAATTTGGATTTCGGCTTTCTTCATAACAAAATTTGCATCGAGAACTCTATGTAAAAGCTAGCCAAAACACTACAGAAGTGGGAAAATGTACCTTCAATTTTACAGAACTAATTAGCTCTCCCCAGAATTGTATTTTAATGAAAAATGATAGCCATGGATACCAGTATTTATGCATACAAAATTCTCTTATATTTGGGGGAACCTGACATCTCTTTTTTTCCTCAGCGTGAGTGGTCACTGAAGTTAAGGTTTACACAGTGATCCATGGGCTGAACTTAGAGTCTTATAATTCTGAAATATGTATTATGAAGGCAAGATGCTAAATGATTCTCTCTCTTCCATCCCCTCAGAGTTAGAAGGAGGGGTGATGAGAATGTGTTGTGTAAATACATTTGTATCTTATGGGAATTTGAGCAGATCCAAGAAAATATGGTCCTCGACAGCATTTTTTTTTGCATACATTTTCTGCATCTTGTTTGCATTTGCATTTTCCCTTTTGCTAGTTATTTATCTGTACATCCAAATCTACAGTATGCAATTTTATAGAGTATAGAAGTGTCTGACAGCGAAGCTTTTTTTGTTGTTGTTTTGTTTTTTGGATTTTTTTTTTTTTGGTTTTTGTTTTGTTTTACTGAATGTTTTGTTGGTGCATATGGTCTGACATGGATGAGCAGCCACGGTGAGATTTTGGAGTCTATTAAACTGGCTCATTAAAAAGATCAATCTGTTTCTGCAATAACACTGGGAGCCGTCAGTCACTGACAGAGGGAAGAAACTGACACCTGAGGAGGAGAAAACACATTTGGGTAATTTGTTCCTGACATGTCACGGACAAAAGCGCTCCCTTTATTTTTGTTTACAACTTTGGCGGCTTCAATCCTGAGACCGCTGATTTAATCTATTAGTCATTCTTCAGCTTTTGGGAAGGAAGTTTTGGCAAATTGAATCCACTTCTGTTTTTCTACTTGCCTTAAATAGGAGAGTGACTGGTTATGTTTTATTTAACAACTATTGTTATTTACGGAGAAGTGAGTCCTCTAGGGCCATTGATGAAAATGGTTTTCTCAGTGTGAAAAAGTGAGATTTGATCTATTTCTATTTTTATTTCACTCTGGAGAGGGGCTCCCTGAGCAGCTGTGTTGTTTGTTGTACAGTTCTAGAATACTGTGTGCCCCAAACTGGGAAAAAAAAGCATTTAAAATTTTCACTCCCATGAACATTTATGGAGGGCTTACTTTGTGCCAGATTGTGCTAGGTGTTGTAGGAATACATAGACAGGAATGAAATTACCTCCCTTTTTTCTCAGCATAAAAATTAGTCTGGCCCTTTAGTCTAAAATACTGGGAGGAAAAAAACTAACTAAGACATAAAATGTAATTTCCGTGTTTTCTAAACAGATGAAAGGTAGATTATTTGGGTTCCTTTGCCATTCTGTCATTGGAATCTCTTTTTGCCCTTCGAGTCTGGAGAACATAAGCATGTACCTTTTTTTAAATGAAGTGAAAAGTTCACAAGAGGTAAGGGTGAGAGGTTAAGAACACTCTTTTAAAACTACTCACCGAGATGACTCATGAAATGCATCATTTCACTTCCATAAAGATTGGGAAGTTGGGTGGAAGAACAAGTATACCATGTCAAGTTTCTACAAGGCCTTAGAGTATTGAAAAGTTTTGAGAGTTTCCTTCTCTCCTCTCTTCCCCCACCCTCCCTTTTCTAGCAAGGTGTCAGAGGAGGAGTGCTAGCCCTATGGCAGTAGTTGAAAACAAAGATCTTTTTACATCCTCATCATTATCAATACCTTATTGTTTACTCATGACTTCTTTGTTTTACTTCCTGTTCAGGAAATTGTCCTGAATGCCCAATGTCTTTGGAGAGAGGCATTTTTCTTTTATTGTACTTGAAATTACTTGAAATAAGCAAAAATTCCTCCATTAAATATAATTTCTTCCCATAAATGCGCATTTTAAAATGCAACATTTCCTTTTATTTTCTCTATTAAACATCAGTTTTAAAAATAAATGCACATCTTAAGGTACAGTCTTTCCTTCCAACACTTGAATACATTAATTTTATTACATGGACTGCGAAGTTGGGATAATTTCATTAATCTTCTGTAAAAACTAAAGATGGTTCTGTGGTAATACACCTTTGGATTCCTAGGAACATATCTTAGAGGGAATCTCAAGGAATTTATTTTTAGTGTCTTGCTTTAAACACAAGGCTCAGAGAGGTAAAAGTTGATAAATTCTCTAGAGATGTGGCTATTGTCGCAGCCAGATCTGATTCTCTTATCTAATGGAAATTTAGATAAGCAACGTGTGACTAAATAGCAGAGAAAACACAATGAGACCAGTTCAAAGGAGAATTTTTAAAGACTTACCCTTATTTTGGGGGAAAAGTTATATAATGCAAAATATAATAGCTTTATTATATGTTGTCTTATTACACAGTCATCCATATTAACAGAATACCTGCCCACTACCACAACTATGACTAGTGCTATATTGAAGAACTACGTAAAGCTCTTTAGGAGTAGAGAACCCACTGGGGATTGCCAAATTTCTTGAATTAAGGAATAAGTTTGAAAGTGGAGGGAGGGAGGGAGGGAGGGAGGGAGACCACAAAGAATTTGGCTGTTTGGACTCAAATGTTACTTGAATTAGTGGGATTTAGTATTCATAACAGTACCTCTTAAAGTGGATTTTTTTTTCATTTTTGCCAATTAATGATTTCTTTATACTGTAGTTCAGAAGAAGGTTTTTTAGCCAAGCTTTAGGTAAGAATTATGGGATCTATTGACTGTCAACACATTATTACTAAAGCTGTGGTATCTGCTTAAGCTTTAAGTGTTCTAAAATGGACCTGCTGAAATATGGGTTGATTCATGTAGTTTCACATGCTTAAATTTTTTTACCTTGTAATTTTAGAAAAAAAGAATGGGTACTTTATAGAAAACAATTTTTTTAAAGGTCCTCATCTACTCTTGATTTAATTTAATTTAAAGACCTTCATCTAGCCCTGATCTGTCTTTCAAAGGGGCAGGATCGTACAATGGAAGACAGGCTAGAATTGAAGGCAAAGGATTTGGGTTCCAGTCCCAGGTCTGTGACTGCCTTTCTGACAGTAACCAAATTACTTGACCTTTCTGGGTCTTAGTTTCTTCATTTGCAAATTTTAGAGTTTGTATTCTTTTTCTCCACATTGCTTCCTTACCTACATGCTCCATGCCTTAACAGTGCTGGAATACTCTCCTTCTTTTGGTTCTCTGACTCTGCAACTCTATGGACTCCATTCTTTTGTGTAGTCTAGCTCTTTTCAACCTTTTAAATGCCTTGAGGGAAAGAACAGTGATTGGGCCTATGATGTCATCGCTGTAGGGAACTCAACAATGATATAACTACCTCTGCCACTATAGGTGGGCACCTTCTCGCCAATGTACTATCTCCAAGAGTTCCCTAAAACAGAGCTGCCAAACACTCTCAACCAGATTAAAATGTAATGGAGAAATATTTCACTAAATAAAAATGCAATAAAATATAAGTAATGTTTATTTGTGGTTTTCTAAGTCAGTGTGCATCCTTCAGGGATCCTTAGGCATAGTTTAATGGATTTCTATTTGAGTTTGACTCCATTGGCCTAGGGCCCTGAAATATTAAATAATTTTCTCAGGGTCATTTAGCCAGCTTGTGTCAGACCCACACACTTTTGGTTCTGAATCCTCTGAAAGACAAGGCAATGCCTTATTCATTTGCGTGTGCTCCGTTGAATAAATATTTGTTGAAAGGAGGAATGAATAAAGTCACTTTTGACAGGAAGTTACCACTGTATCAAAATGTTGATTACCTGAAGGCCTCGGTGAAAAATTGTCCTGCATCTCATACTATTATTTCAACTTCCACATTCATATCTATCCATAGCATAGTTATATAGATAAATTGTGCCCATATTTGTCTATAGTATCTATCTAAACCCTGAAATTTTGTAGAAGACTTTTATTCAGGATCTCACTTTCCTGATAATTCCACGTAATGAAGAATTTTGATGGGTTATGTTTTTTTTTAATGCAGCGGCTAGGTGGCCCAGTGGATAGAGTGCTCAGCTTAGAGTCAGGAAAACTCGTCTTCCTGAGATAAAATTTGGCCTCAGATACTTAACTAGCTGTGTGACTCTGGGCAAGTCACTTAACTTGCTTTGCCTCTGTTTCCTAATCTATAAAATGAACTGGAGAAAGTGATGGCAAATCATTCCAATATCTCTGCCAAGAAAACCCCAAATGGGGTCATGAAGAGTTGGATATTATTGAAACAACTCAACAGAAACAGCAACAAATGTTTTTTAAATCGCAAGATATAATTGACTTTAATTCCTTTGGTCTGTTTTCATATAGTCTTTTTAACATAGATTGCATAAAAGAAAAAAAGGAAAGATTACAAATTGAAGGATAATGTGGTCATTAATAACAAATATAAGAGATGTAATTTATATATAAATAAAGAACAGTATGGTGTTGAGGAAAGAAGGCAGTCAGCCATTTTTGACATGTACTGACTGTGATCCTCGTAAAGTCACTTGATCTCTCTGTATCATAGGAAACTCTAAGCTGATAAGTTATAGCAAACAGTGCCTGTCTGTATCTGAAGAGTGAGGGTTCATGCTTAGGAATTCTTCTCACTGAGGAGTAATTACTTTGGAACTCCATTCCCCCACAACAGTGCATACATACAGACAGACATACAGATGTAAACAAATATTTATGAAGCACCTACTGTGCCAGGCAGTAGTCATACAAAGAATAAAAAGGAATAATGTCTGATATCAAGGAACTTCTCTCTTTTGTTCTCCATATTTGTGTATATACACATATGCCTATGCATTTACAGATATACATTTAGTGTTTTCAGTAGCTTTATTATATATGTAGTTTAAAAATGTATTTGCAGTTTAGCTGTATTGCCATTAAATTTCATAACATTACATTTCACTGGCAGCTGATTGAGATCTTGTTGAATGTTAATTCTGTCATCCATTCTCTTAGCTAACAGAATTCTTGCCATCTGCAAATTTGCTCAGGGTAACATTTTGATCTTCCTCTAAGTCAGGGCTGTCCTGTGGCCCCGCCTACAAGCATAGAAATTTACATAAATGCCTCAGTAAATGAAGCTGAGCTACCCAGAGCTCTCACTAAAATGGCAAATCAAAATATATTGTCTGTTGTTTCAATAAAAACCCAAGGTTTAGGTTGGACAGCCCTGCTCTAAGTTATTAAACAAACAAGCGGAAAAAAAAAACCAACTTTGAATAAAATAGGACTCTTCACAAATCCCAACAATATACCACCTCCCATTAGGTTAACATATGATCTGTTATTTAGTACTTCTGGGGTGTAGTCATTCAGCCAGTTCTGCAGATATACTATTATGGGTTAAGAACTGTACCATATTGTTATCCTACACAGATTTCATCCATTCATATAACTTGAAAGATGTAATATAATTTGAAAAGGAAATGAAGTTAGGTATGGCAAGTTTTATTATTCCTCTTTTAGAGATGAGGGAACTGAGGCACAGAGATATTAATTGACTTGCTTAGGATCAAACACCTAATAAGTCTCAAATGTTCCATAGCTTGAATTCTAGTTTTCGAGTCTGGTATTCTTTGCCCTCTGCCACACTGCTGGGCATAATGACTGATTGTCTCTTTAATGATTCATCCATGTTAATAATCCATTCTAACCTTTGGTCAGGGATTATGGCAAGCCTTCTAAGTTTCAGAATCATCCTTATGTCACCTTTTCGGAAGTTGGTACAGATTTTTCTTGGCTCTAGGACTTTAGCCCCTTTAATAACAAAAATATCCCTTCTTATAATAACTGTTTATCTAGTTTATTAAGGTTTATAGAGCACTTTGTAAGTACTGTATCATTTTAACCTTACCAGCAATCAAAAATCATATCGCCATATTCTTGCATGACCCTGGATTATAACTTGTTTGGGTCAGGTGCGTTAAATCCTTTTAGGGAATATCTCATTTATCCTGAGTTTCAGTGCCTTCTTAAACATTTCTGTGATATTTGTTGCAGACAAGAGAAAGGATTATTTTGTGTTCTAGTTCATCGACTTGGTTACTCACATTATAGTATGTTAGGTCTTTGGAGAATTGGAAAAGACCAATTCAGAGTTAGTGCCAACATAACTGCAGAGAGTAGACTGTCAAAGGCAACCTTCATACAAAGATTAGATGACTGTTTGTTGGATATGTTGTAGAAAGAATTCCTATTCAGGTGTGAGTTGTATTTGTAAGTGGCCTCTGGGATTTCTTCCAACTCTGGGAATCTAGGAGAAATGGGGGGAAGCATGTCAATATGAAGGTGTCTTTGATTAAATAGAACAAAAAAGGAAGAAAAAAATCACTTTTTTTTTCCCCCATCAGTGGTTTGTACCAATGTGGAAGATGGCAAGAAGAAAGGACTATTTAAGAAATAAAGTTTTATGCAACATATTAAAAAACCAAGAAGTGCCAATAAGTCAGTTATCACATGTAGCTTTGAAGAACATTAGTCCTAAATCTTTGTTGGGATCTATGGTCTTTCTGAGAAGAGTGACTAAGATGAAAAAAAATGAGGTTGCTAGTATAGAATGAGAAAAAATTTCTACAAGTATAGTGCCTAGAAAATCCACTGGAAAAGGCAAATATTCTGAACATAAACCTTCAGCAGAAAATGAGCAATCTTGAGGTATAGAGTGGTTGTGCCTTGCCTAGGGTCATACAGCTAGAAAGTATCTAGGATAGGATTGGAACCAAGCTCTTCTAGAGTCCATGTACATTGTTCTTTCCACTGCATAAGACTTAGCTGTTGGTTTTATATCAATGTGGAGGGGGAGATAGGAAGATGAGAAGGATAATGACTCTTAGGTTATGAAATTGCATCACTGGGAACATGGTAGTGTTAGAGCAGGAAATATGGTAATTTAATTTTAGGTGTCATGTTGAAATGCTGGTAGAATATCCAAGTGTAGCAGCAAGCATTCTAGTGTATGCAGGACAGCCTGCTAGCACAGGTTCTTTAATCTGCTTTTCGAGGAAAGACTGCTCAAAAAGGGGTTAACAATCCTTCTTTTAATTACATTCACTAGTTCAGGGGAAGGGTCAACACCCTGAATGTCAGAGAAAATACAAGCAGAGAAATTAGCAAAAAGACCAACAGACAGGGCTCTGGCTGCCCGAGTCAGAGCAAGATTATTATACACTTTACATACACCACTGGATCGAGAAGGCCTGTGCATCTGAGCAGTCAGGGGGTCTGAATATATGACTCAAGAGTCTTGACCAGGGAATCATAAGGGCCTTCTCATGAGGGGGCTCCCAAAGCAAAGTACCAACGCAGAGTATATATACACTTCTCAGAGCTAGAAGGCATCACAACCCTCATGACTCAGTGCCTAATCAACTTAGTACCAATAGCTGTGAAAGTCTTCCTACAAACAAGCTTCCTCCTCTTTAGGCAAGTCCCTCCCCCAATGGATTCCATGTGAGGCCTATTAATGGGTGGGGAAGATGTTGTTATCCCATTAACATTATACCAAGTGGCAAGACCTAGTTGGCACCTTGAAATGTAAGAGTGGAGTTGAGTTGAAAGTACCTGTGAATTCTCCTGTGCGAAATTTGAGATTGCTGTTTTGGCCATGAGGCGCAGGAAGCAGTATGGCTGGATTTACAGAGAGTGGGACACAAAGCCAGGAAGAACTGGTTTCAAGCCTCACCTCTGACCCATGCTGGTTGTTGGATCCTGAGTAAAGTCATGGCCTTTCTGTGCTCGAAGTAACTAAAAGGTGCTGACCTACATTGGAAGACAGTTTTCTCATCCAGAAATTGATTATGCTAATGCAATAACAGGTCTAATTTCTATGCCTATTTTGGCTATTCATAGGTCTTTTTATTCTTTACTTTTTGGTTCTTAGGAGCATTCTCAGTATTTTACTGAGTCCCTGATCTCAGCAACGGATTCTTCCTTCACTGGTGCCAGTTGTAGCCTGTCCATGTGCCTTCTTATCTTGTGTGATTCAGGTTTATGTCCTTATGTCACCTTGCCATAGAGCACTTCCTGGTAACATTGCAGGATTTCCTCTGGTTGCTATGTCAAAATTCAGGCTATTTGTAGTTATGGTGTCTAGGGCTAGAAAGAAGATATTAGTGTATTCATCTAGGTCAACCTGGTCTTTTTATACAAATGAAGGATTCGAGTCCCACAGAATTTAAGTAGATCAGCCAAAGTCACAGAGTAGCAGTTTTAGGATTAGCACCCATGTCTTCTGGCTCCAATTCTAACGGCCTTCTCAATGAAGTTTGAATACACTATAATTGGCCCTTCAAGGGGGCTTATTTAAGTATAGGCCTGCTTCAGCCATGCCTTCATTGGAGCCATCAAGCCCAAGAAGATTCTTGGATAGACCAGTGTTTTGAGGAGAATGAGATTGAAGGAGGAAGGGAGAAGTTGATGGTCAGGATATAGGATCCTTCTCAGAGGCTTCCTCAAGCAGCAGCTCATTATATGATCCTTTTAAGCTCTCTCATCTTCCATCTATCTCAGCACTTTGATCTGATTCCAAGAGGTTTCAAAGGTCTATCAAGGACTTTTTTGCTCTTAGGTTTCTAGCAAACAAACACACAAAAAGCGCGTGGTATGTTCTGTACTAGTGTGGCAGTCTCTTCAGAATTGCATCTGTCCTCAGTGTTCCATGGTGGGACATTCCTTTGGGGAAATATGACCAGCTAACCAATGGAATCTCTTTACCTTCTGGGTGGGTCCATTAGCTCTGTTGTCTAGATATCACCAGAAGACATCCCCCACCTTCTAATCTTCTTATACCTTCCTCCCCACGAGGTACTCTGCAGTCTGGTGACACTGGCCTTCTTATTCGTGAAACAAAACCACACACTCCATTTCCCTATACCAAACATTTTGACTGGCAGTCCCCAGTCTCCACAATTCTCTCCCACCTTATCTCTGCCTGGCTTCTTTTAAGTTTCAGGTAAAATCTTATCTTCTATAAGAAACCATTCCTGACCCTTCCTTAATGCTATGTCTCCCCACTGTTGATTATCTCAGGTTTATCCTGTATATAGCTGTTTTTTTTTTTAATATTGTCTCCTCTATATAAGATTGTAGCTACTTGAGATCATGGGGTGCTTTTTACCGATTCTGCTTAGCACAGTGCCTGGCACATAGGCATTTAGCAAATGTTTGTTAACTAACCCATTGCTGACTTTGCTTGGTAACCAAGGAATTAGGGATTAAATATTAAAATTATCTTATTTATGTAGTACATTCGATTTTAAAGAAGATCTCAAAAAAGGTATGAATGGAGGCAATGTAGCAGTATGATAGAACTGTGGCATATAGTGAGCTGAGCTAGGGGATCAGCTAGGTTGTCTCAGCTTTGGTACTAACTAATAGTGTGACCTTGGACAGGTAGATTACTTTGTCTCTCTAGGTCACAGTTTTTTTCCTTGAAAAAGGAAGGTAGTTGGGGCTGGTGGGTTGTATAGATGACCTTTAAGGTTCATCTCATCTCTAAAATTCTGAATTTCTTGTTACTCTTGTTGTGGTATGAGGTATACAAATGCTTCTTATTCTCTTCTATGTATACTTAACATTTCCTTTATGTGAATTTCCCTTTGCATGAATGTCTGGCCCAAATTTGAATAAAAAATGATATAGGTATTGATGAGTTATTTGTCTGTTTTTCAGTAATGATTTGTCAAAGAGCAAATCTATCCAGTACTCAAGGACCAGAAACTTACCTTTTGATTTAAAGTGTCATCCTTCAGAGGGCAATATAGATTGTAAATCTTTTGTTATCCATCCAAATAAATGGAAGCTGTGAAGGTTAGCTTTAATGAGAAGTGAAATGGCCTCTCACATCTTTGGTTCCCTGATCATTTTGGCCTTTCCCTAGATTTCACCGATGAGCCATGCTTCTAAAATTCTGAACTTAGAAAGATTCTCAACAGCAAAACGACCTCCAAAAGAATGTGTCTAGGAGGACCCCAACAGGAGTGAGTGTCTGAACAGCACTGGTTGCAGAGTAAAGTATGAAACAAACTTTCTTTTTGTTTTTCCATCTTTAGAACCAAAGAAAATGGCTTCGACAGAGAGCCTTTGCACTCAGAGCATCCAAGCAAGCGGCCGTGCACTATTAGCCCAGGCCAGCGGTACAGTCCAAATAACGGCTTATCTTACCAGCCCAATGGCCTGCCTCACCCCACCCCACCGCCGCCTCAGCATTATCGTTTGGATGATATGGCCATTGCCCACCACTACAGGGACTCCTACCGACACCCCAACCACAGGGACCTCAGGGACAGGAACAGACCTATGGGTAAGAATGGATGTCCTGACATTTACAGGCATTTCTTTAAAAAGTAAACAAACAACAAACTGTTTTCCACTCTTCTCTCAATTACTTAATGAATTGAAAATTTTTTTTTCTTTTTTCATTGTCTCTCCTCAGAGACTTGTGTGCTATTCATATGCCCTTTAGAAACCACCATGCTTGTATCTTTCTTAAACTCTTAAATTCCTTTAGCACCTTTGAGTGTCAGCCAGTTGAGCATCTAATCCAAGGATTCTTGACTCTTTTTTTTTTTTTAATCATGGCATTCAGGTGAAGCCTCTGAACTCTTTCTCCAAATAATGTTTTAAAACAATTGAAGGAAATGCCATGTTTCATTTAGAGAGGAATGAAAATAAAGTTCTAATTTTTTTGCTACCCAAGTTTATGGACCATCTCCTGAATCTGTGATCCCCAGATTAAGAACCAGTGATATAATCTAATAAAAATTAATCTTTGATCTCTTCTGGGGTAGGGTGTTGTTTGGTTTCTTTTTGCACTATGGGGTCTTTACCCTTTAGATTTAAAAAGAAAAAAAATTTCCTTTGTTGTTTCTCTTAGTTTTTTTTATTACATAATTAAAAGAATTTTCAAAATTAGCACAAGTAGAAAATTCTTATTAGTGTCCCGAGTTCCATAAAGTTTCATATTCCTAAAACAGGGAATAGCATGTGATCCAGGTTGTGAATGGATAAATGATAATAATACGAATAATAGCTTTTATATAATAGTACTTGAAGTTTTGCAAAGTGGTTTGCTTATATTATCTCATTTGATTCTTCTAATAATCCTATAGGACAAGTTCTGTATTACCCCATTTTGCAGATGAGGAGATTTAGAGAGATGAGTGAATGCCCAGGGTCATGTAAGCTATAAAGGGCCAAGCCAGGATTTAAATCTGTTGTCTTCCTTATTCCTGCACCAGTACTCTATTGTACCACCTGGCTGCAAGATTTCACTTAACCAGAGATCTCGTGCCTTTGCGTATTTAGAAATGCCTGTGGTCTTTTGTAGTTCTGACTCAGAAATAAGGATATTTGGTGGGAGAAGTTTGCAGCATATTTATACATACTCCTATTGTCTTCATTCTTTATGCTGCTGAATATCAAAAGTGTTAGTAACCATCAGGAAAGGTGGTTACCAACATGCCCTCCAGCAGAATAATTGTCTGCTACAGAGTATGAGGGAAGATTATTAAGGTAAGTTTTAATGTGAAATGAGTACTTAGAAGATCCATGATTTCTGGATAGTCAACAAAATTGTTTTCAGATAAAAGAGTCAGGGTCAATGTTAGTATCTTACTTTCAGAGTTAAGGGGAAATACACACACACACACACACACACACACACACACACATACACACACACATATACATATATGTGCCTTCTCTCTCTTAAATGTTGAAACTATTTTCTGGGAATGTACTATGTTCTTTGGAGGAGGAAGACTTTTGGAGCATATGTTCAGAAGTGTTTTACCAAAACAAAATTTGTCAGTTTATATTTTTTATTAATAAAAATTCATTGTTTGACTGGTGTAGGTACTTCTTTATTCACTGGTAAAAATAAATTTTTGGTTTTTCAGGTGCTGTAGTAAATAATTTTACTACATTACTAATTGACGTGGCAGCCAAACTTGTAGAGAAATGCCTTTCAAAATTTCACTGTCTAATTACTGACACATTCTCTTGTTGAGTTTATACTTAAAGCCTTTTTAACTTGATTGAAATGGAAAGAAAAACTTATATTTTCCTGGAATTGAATCACCTTTGAGAATCTAGTCAGCTCCTTCCCATAGTCAATCATCAGATTGGGGTTTAGTGTATAATCAATGACTATAATAGTGAAATTAAGGGAAAGTAGTGTTTATTTCTTTAGGACAATGTCAACTTCCTGTCCTTCAATTTTATGAGAATGAAGTTTACTATAAACCAATTGCAAGGTCTTTCAGTCCTTCCCCTAACTTTTGTCCTTCCATTTCATGTACTAGAGATGACTTACTCTTCCAGGTCAAATAATTACTAGTTTTTTTGTTTTTTTTTTTTTTCTGGGGGCAGGAGATGAATAATGGGAGCTTAGTAGAGAGGCTTATGAAGTAGCAGGAAATGGAGGTGTTGTTGGAATCTAGAACATTGAATCTAGCACAGCATGAGAATTCAGTTAGCCAGTAGCTAAGCATTTGGTAGTCATAGTCGTAGTGGTATTGCTTAGGGCTACCGTTGTAGGCATGAGCTGAGAATGAAAGTAGAAGAAGTAGTTTTTTTTTTTTGTTTGTTTGTTTGTTTTTTACCAGATTAAGAGCTTCTAGGTAGCAACAGTAAAACCTAGTGGAGGGTAGACTTCCCTAGAATTAGCAGCAAAGGACAGTTGTCCTTTCCTTCTGTGCAAACTTCAGTCCAAAGTCAGGCATACGGTTTGGGGGTAAGGCCAGAGTTAACACGGATTTTCACCTACTTTAGTCCATACATTAAAGATTATCTAAGCCTAGACTTTTGCTTTCCCAAAAGCCAAGCCTTATAGTGTTTCTTCAGGTACCATGTCTATGTATCCTTCAGATAGGTGCACAGTACTTTGTTTATGACTCCTTTAGATAGCCACAGTAGCTTCTCAATTGGGATGTGTTGATACAAAAGCCAATCTGAGTATATCAGCATGGGGTTTCCTTTTCGTAGTTAGCTCATGCCATTTGTGGAAAGCTTGTTATCATGAGGCATTGTTGGAAATACTTAAATAGGAGAAGAGTTATTACAAATTCTAAGATAAACAGGAGTTACTCATCTTGTATAAGCTTCAAAGTCACAGAATATATGAGAGTTGGAAGGGACTGCAGTGGACATTTAGTCCAACTCATACCCCAGAGTAATCTCCGCTTGGACATACCCAAAAAGTGTTCATCCAGCCTTTGCTTGAAGACTTCAAAAATGAGAGAACTTCATCCCCTCTCAAGACACAACCCATTCCATAATTGTAAAGCTCTGATTGTTAGTAAACTGTTCCTGGAATGAAGTCAAAGTTTGCAATTGGCTACTTCTACCCATTGCTCCTGGTTTGACCAACTGGAGTCAGATAGAACAGTTAAAATGCCTTCTTCACATAGAAGACTCCTTAAATCTTTGAAAATTCCTCCCTGCCCCTTCCCTGGCCTAAGATGCTTTTCTCTTCTCTAGGCTAATTATGACCACGTACTTCATTCAATTTTCTTACCTACTTGTTCTTAATATCAACCTGCATTTACAAAGTATTGTGTGCCAACTACTGAGCATACAACTACAAAGACTGAGATGGCTCCTACTTATAAGGAACTACAACTATATGAATGAATGTGTGTGTGTATGTGTGTGTGTGTGTGTGTGTGTGTACACAGAATAAATAAAAAGAAAATAAATGCAAAACAGTTTAAAAGGGAGGGCCCTAGCTATTGGGAAATAAAAAAGGGCTTTATGCATTAGAGGAGCTCTTAACCTTGGGTCTAGAGACCCACAAGGGATCCATGTGTTCTTTTCAGGGGCCCCATGAACTTAGATGGGAAGATTTAGCTCTTTATTTCAATATAATTTGTTTGCTTTGTAATCCTATGAGTGTTATTTTCTGCTTATTGGAATGATTAATTTTTGTCTTCAAAATTTAATTCTTGAGCATCTTCCATTTTTCCTGGGCTGACTGCTTCACCTGTAGCGTTTTCATGTAAGGCATCCTACATATTTCTCCCCAGAGTCCTTTGAAATCTGCTTTCCCCATTTCTGGGGAACATGTCACACTATGTCTAGATTTCCTTTCCTATCCTTCACAAATTCTTGGATGACATGGTCTCTTTCTCTCAGGGTTCCCATCATTTTCACCCCAGTAACCAATTTTTCTCTGCTAGTGAGAACAAGATCCAAAACAGCATTTCCATTTCTTGATTCCTTCACATTTTGAAGGATAAAATTATTATAAAAGCAAGTCAAGAAGTTACTCACTGCTCTGCTTTGGCAGAGAGTGAGCTCCTGTATACATCTATATAATTGAAGTTGCAAGCCCTCTGTCTTGCCTCCCTGCCAGGTTGTGATCTGTTTCACAAACGCCTCATCTGTTTCCTCTTTCAAAATCATTTGTTTTTCCTTTCGCTGACCTTCACCTAGAGGCTCTCTGTCATGCTTCCCTTCTCTATAATTCTCAGATTTCTTCATGACTATACTGTGGGTACCTTTTTTTTTTAAATTCCTAACGTGTTCATTTTGAATAAGGTAAACCCACCTATTCAGGGTCATGATCTAGTCATGAGTTTAATCCCATCAAGTCTCAGTGATACTTATGAGGTCAAATTTACCTGATTTCTTATGTTTATTGCCTTAACTTTAGGCATTTGAAGCCACCGATTTTCGTGCTGTCTGCTTTCTTGGATTTTGTCCCTTATGAACCTCTGGGTAGTTCAGTTGCTTTTGCTTATTCTCTTTATGGTATCTAAATTTGTGATTACGTACTTAATTAGTGTTCTCCCTATCCTGTCCTTTTTACTTTTAAGAAGACTATTTATCACATTCATACGGGACTTAGCAAATGATGTTCATAACGTCCTTTGTTAGGTATACTTCATCGTAGGCCCGTAATCTGTCATCCCTCTATTTTAAGCCATGGTCCAAAAATTGAAATCCCAGTCTTAGACAATACTTTCCAAATTAATATTTCTCTTTGGGTATACCTTGCCTTCAATACAGTGAGGAAAATATAACCTTTGTCCAAATGGTCTTTAGTTTCTTACCCAAGAATTCATAATGGTTGACATTCCTGTTTTAGATCCCTTCTCATGTCATTTGTGACTATATGAATCACCAGAAGTGAGTCATTGCTATATTTTGCAATGAGTCTTGGGAGGTTTTCTTCTATGTGCTAGATACAGTTCCTGGGAAGGAAACAGACCTCTAGGTTGTTGTCAGAGCTAGTTGCCTCAGTACCCTCAGCAGAGAATGACCAGCTGCTAATGTTCATCTTTTTTTCATTTGACACCCTTATTAGATCATCTCTCACTGTTGTGGTTCTACCATGCCATTCTTTGGAGGACAAGAAGCTTATTCTTCCACATAACATTAGCTTTCTCATCAGGAAGAGCTTCTAATATGTTTTTAAGGTCTAGTAACATAGCTCCCCTTTTCCTTTTTTTCCTTTAACATTCTTCTACTCCAACATAGGTCTCATGTCCCATTTGACCCATGTCACTTCAGGTCCCTTTTCCCCCATCCATTGAAGACTTACTTCTGTTTCCTTTAAAAACACTCATTCTCCCTTGAGGATGGAGAGCTATTCAAATGGTAGGTTTGGATGACATCTAAATTTCAGGTAGCAAACAGTATTTAATAATTAAATGCTACCATTTCCAATGCAAATGACATTTTAAGAAGCAAGAAACTAATTGCTTATATGCAAGAATTATATAGTTGCCTAAGACATGAATGATTCCTTTTAGGAGCTATTTTTCTTTAAATTGTTTTATCAACACTTTTAGTTATAATAGACCTTTTTTTTAAAGTGTTGATCCTTTTTAAAAGTCCTTGAAGTAAGTCAGTGTAAAGTTGACCCTTAAAGGATGGAACCAGTTACTCAGGCTGCCATTTTGAGTGTACAGGGATTGACTTATTGCTAATCCTAGTTAGAATATGAACTTCTATCATGTATTTTTTTTTAAACAGGGAAGGGTTCTCATCCTAATTGACCTCTGTAATAAAGTAATCCTAGTTTACAAAAGAAACTTACAGTTCTTCTAAGTTTATTAACCAATTTAGGTGCACATAATTTTAAGATTATTTTCTACCAAACCTCTAAGCTACATTGAACTAAAATTTGCTATTCAGTGACTCTTAAGATTGATTTTTCTCTGGTTCTTTCCATTTTAATAGTCATTTACAGATCAATAAGAGTGGCAATGTGTTCTGGAGTTTTGTACCTCACATCTACCACGTGAATAAATATAAACTTTTAAAGCATTGCAATTTTCCTCCCAGAGTAAGCATTTTTATTTTCTTGTGACAGATGGTTACCATACATAAAAAGAGCCAAGTTAGACCTGTTGGTTCTTCCTTGGTTTGACAAGGCAAGTTCTTGGGCACAGAAACGTTTCTCAAATGCTTATTACCAGCAGTTCAGATCAATTCAATGAAGTTACAAACAACTTCTTGCTGCTTGCTCACTCATGTCCCTCTAAATGTCAAGGACGCTTAGTAGTATTGATTTTGTCTGTTGAATTTTTGAAATTTTAAAAAGCTCTGCAAGTATTTGTCCTTTAAAAGATATCTTAAAATTTCTTCTCATGCAAGTTGCTTCTGTCACATTTACATCTCCATCATTTTGCAGTTCTTTCTGCGATGACTAATTTTAACAGTAATGCTTTTCCCCCAAAAAACACAGCCAACAAATAAGTCAACAAAAATTGCATATTTGCAAACATTTCAACTTGAAATAATCAAAACAAACAGAGCAATAGCTAAATACTTCTTTTTCCATTATACATGTGCTAGTATTATGCAAATTAGCAAGAAATATTTTACCAGGTTACTTTTTTCTCAATAGGCAACACTCATTTAAAAAAAATCATGAAGATATTTACTAATTTAATGGGAACCTCATAAAATGTTATTTATATTACTCTTTTAAGAAAGAGAATAAAAAAGATAATCATTTCATGTAATCATGTTTGTCACTTACAAATTTTCATGACCTTGCTTGGCCAAAAATATATGCTGGGTTGCATGTACTTTGATTTTAGCAGAATGGAAAGTAAGTTGTGGTCCAACTTTTAGATCCAAAGACAGGCAGCCTTTGTTCTTGGAAATGTACCTTGAGCCTAAAAGTTGTCTCTCAAGGGCGGTTAAAGAGACTATAACCATTGCCAGTAGGTAGTGGAAAGAACTCTGGTTTTGAAGTTAGAGGATTTGAATTACAAATTACATGACTCTACCACTTGCTACCTTTGTAATATTGGACAAGTCACTATACTCTTTGGATCAAGAAACTCCCCATCCATTGATATTACATCAGCCTTCCTACTCACACCTCATCAGTACCTTCTGTCCTTCTGATTGATGCATTGGTGGGCTGAGAAAATCTCCCATTTCAAGAAATCCCAGTCAGCCAAGCTCCGCTCCTTTATACTGGACAACCATCATACCCCTGGGCAAGTACATTTTCTGCCCCTACCCCCATTTTTGTATGTCACGTTCCCACATTAGATTATAAGCTCAATGAGGCAGGGATATCCCCCAGCACTTCTTAGCACAATGCCTGGTACATAGTACATCCTTCAAAAATATTCACTGACTGACCTGAATTGTTTCATGTGAAATTAGGAGCTTGGTCTGCATGATGTCTAAGAACCCTGACAGCTTTAATTTTACGATGCTGAAAAAGGCTACTCAAAAAGTGGCAATCCAAAAGTAGTGTTTAATTTTAAACCTATAGGGTGTATTCATAGCCAGGTATGTTGTTCCTTAGATTACAAAGTATGCTGTGCTATTGTTCCTGTAAATGGAGCTATTGGGGAGCAATAGTTTTCCAGATATGTTGGAAAGAGTCTTATAGTATATCCTTTCAGTAAGATACATATTTTTTGATGAACATCTTAACTAGATTCCATAGTGATTAATGTTGTTGTTCAGTGACAAAACATTTACTTCTTTCTAGGGCAATGATGATTTACTTCTCATGTGAAATAAAATTCTTGAACTTTCAATGGAGAATTTTTGTATTTCTTGGCTCAAATCTAATGACATATTCAGTAATGATGATTGAATTTTGGATATGTGCAATGTAGTTTTTTCATATTAGCTTAGATATCATGTCATATCTTCTTCATAATAATAATATCAGTGTCATGTAGAAATATGTTCTTATAGAAGTATAAACTCGCATTTGTGTTTGTGTGCCAAAACTTGACCTATTGGTACAAATTCACATTCAAATGGGAATGGAAGCTACCTGTTAGGGATATTTTAATCTGTTAGAACTGGTGTCCTGGTATCAGGTATGCCAACGTGGGAATGATTTTTGTTCTTCACATGACTTTTAAAAATTTTCAAAGTCAAATTCTCAAAGCCTTTGTGTATCACAAATATTTTCACTTGATATCATGGTTTTGTTTGCCATCGTTTTCTCAAGTTGATACCACTTTACATTTTCCTCATTGGTAGTATAGTTTCAGAGTGCCTTGATCTTCTGTTTAGTCTTGAGATACTGCTGTGTAATGACAGAATATTGACCATGCAGTTAGAATTCTTCAGTCCTGGCTCTTCTACTAAATAGCAATATAGGCTAATACCAAAACCACATCTAACAGCAAAGGGAACAAAGGAAATTTAATTTATATGGAAGAACTAACAAGTCATGACTGGGTTATATAACCTCTTTGTGCCTCAGTTTCCTTGTCTTTAAAATGAGAAGGTTGAACTGGATGACTTTTAAAGTTTTCTCCATCTCCAATATTCTATTGATTCTGGGAATGGCCTTTAATGTGTTTCTGTTTTCAGGCAGAGCTAATGGGTTGACCCATTCACTGATAAGCACATCTGTTTGCAAATGAACTAGCTTATGTACATATGCTGTAACATATATATCTGCATCCATATGGAAAATGTAATGAGTGCTTTGGGAGTAAATAGATACTCTTGTCTCCTTTTGTAGGGTTGCATGGCACACGTCAAGAAGAAATGATTGATCACAGACTAACAGACAGAGAATGGGCAGAAGAATGGAAACACCTTGACCATGTAAAGATATTAACAAATGCTTATATCAAAAATTTCCTGTCTAAGGTTAAATCTAATTTTAAAAAATGCTAGTTTTAGTACTTTATTCCTTCTATTCCTAAGAAAATATCACAATGTGAGGGCATGTTCTAAATGGAAATTCAGGGCTGGAACCATTTGGATTCTAGAAAGGAAAACTACAGTACAACTCAGCACGTAAGCTTAAGTCTTCAAAACCAGTTAAATCAGGAATCTTCCTTTTTTGTGGGTCATGAATGCCTTTGTCAGTTTGGTGAACTCTCAGAGCCCCTTCTCAGAATAATGTTTTTAAATGCATGAAATAAAATTCATAGGATTACATACAAAGCAAGATTATATTGAAACAGTTAACAAAGTACTTTAAAAAAAAAAAACAAACTCAAATTCATAGGTCCCAGGTTAAGAACCACTAAGTTAGATGAACCGTTACTCTCTACATTTAACTGTCTTTAGGGTTTTACAGGGGTATCAAGAGGGGAAAAATGAATTACATCACAATCATGCCATATACTTTGCCTTCTTGTCCATGTATTTACGTGTGTTTTCTCCCCAATAGCTCTTAAACTGTATTATGGACATGGTAGAAAAAACAAGGCGATCTCTCACTGTGCTTCGGCGATGTCAGGAAGCAGACAGAGAGGAGCTCAATTACTGGATCCGTCGATACAGTGATGCAGAAGACTTAAAGAAAGGTGGTGGTGGCAGCAGCAGCAGCAGCAGCCACTCCAGGCAGCAGAGTCCTGTCAATCCAGATCCAGTCCCACTAGGTATGGCCATTTCAAAAAGCATCGCTTTAACTCTTTTATGAGAAATAATAATGCAACTTAAACACATGAAATTCAAAAGTAATTGCTATTTTTTCAGACTTTTATATTGTCCTTGTATTCTAGGGAGGGTAGTTGAGTCACATAAGTCTCCTTTTTCATGTGAAAACATGGTCCTCAGAGCTGCCCAATAAGTCCACAGCACAACTTTCACAAGAAAATGGGTTTCCTGGTTTCTAATTCTGAGCCTTTTCTTCAAGACAACTCTGCCTTGCTGCAGTATTTTGTATTTAAAAAGTCACCTCTTAAAACACCTTAAAAAAGAAAGAGACCCTTTTCCTCTCCCCTAAAGTTTTATAGCTGGCTTAATGCTATTTGACAAATCAGCAACAGAAATGAAATAGCTATGGCATTCTCTTTGAGTGAAGAATAAAATGGTTTACCTATGATATGTTAGTGCTACCCATTTACAGCTTGTATAAAAAAATAAAATTTTAAAATGTTGATAGTTGGGTAAAGTTACAGGAAACAAAATGTGCTTTCATAGATTGCAAAAAAAATATCTGTGAGCCTGCTAACAACTTTTACAAGGAGGCACATTTTTATCTTATTAATAATGAAGTGATTTTTGTAGTTGTTTATTATTATTTTGTTTTGTTTGGGGATTTCTTTTGTTTCAGCCAGGGTGGGGAAATCCTTACCACCAATGTAGGTTAGAATGCTTTCTCTGTCTTCATCTGCTTAGGGCACTCAAGTCTTCCCCATGATCATATAGCTAATATATATCAGAGGCAGGGTATGAACTTAAGTCTTCCTGATACCCCCTCCTTCATGTAGAAAGTTGACTATTGGCCCATTGTCTTGGTTAGGCTTTTCAATAGTTTTTTTTTTTCAACAAGTCCTCTGTGATATAGGTTAACTGAGGTTAAGGGTCCAGTCAATGAACTGAATTATGCAAGGACCAAACCCCCTAGCTTGATCTCTTTATCATTTTACTGTGACCAACTACCTTACATGGTATAGATACAGGTAACAGTGGCAAAATTTGATAACCTGAAGAAATATATTCTTTGTTACATATCAAATTTTTTTACATTTTGCGGACATTACTGTATATGTAAAATTATGACTTATTTCACGTAATGGCCCTGCAAACAGAACAACTGCTCAAAGGTTATGAATTTAATATAACTAATGAACCTTAACAAAAAGTATATTCTGAGTCTATATAATCTTGAACTTTATTTTGAAGGTAAATGGGTGACATCCCTGTTGAAGGGAAGCAGGTTAAACTTCACATGAACCAAGATGAAATGAAATGAGGCTATTTAGGTTGATGGTATTAAATGAAGACCTGAGTGATAACCTTTACTTGCTCCTCTTTGGTGAGAGAAAATTGAAAAATACAAAGCCTAGCCCAAATTTTCAGCTATTTAGTAAGATTAGACAATTTGGCAAGATATTTTTTATTATCACAAGAAAATATATAGCCTTGGGATTATTGGGATAGATATTTTCTTATATCTAAAGTCATTTAGTAACCTTCAGATTTCACTTTCGAAAATAGGTTGGGCTAAAAGAACATGTTAGGGAAAAAAATATGATAAAAGTTTGTGGGCCTTTTTGTCCTGTGATTTTATACTCACAATTGTGGTGTCTAGAATATGCCATGTTTTCTAAATTATAGACTATGGTCCAGTAGAAATGTAGCGAATTTAATTTTATCCAGCTTGAATTACATTAATTTCATCTGCACATACACTTTAATGTGCTTGACTTCAAAAATTAGCCCTTGAGTGTATAGGCTAGCAATTGTACTTTTTTATGATGTCATACATATTTTAGTAACTACATAATGTAAGAAAATTTTGAGTTGGTTGGTTTTTAATTTCTGATAACAATGAAATTCTCAGGCTACCAAGGCAAAATGGATGTGGCATAAATGATATTTTGTTATTTAAATATGAGTAAGAGGTAAAGTATTCCATAGTAATTAAAATTGTAATAGAAAGAGACTGAGAAGCTTTTAAAAAAATTGTATGACATTTTAAAATAGGCTTTATTAAGGGGATTGTGTTAAAAATACAGAACCCAATTTGCTATTATTTGAGGGGATGTTGCCATTTTTGGAAGCCTATTGAACAGTCAGATAATTTAATAGTCCCAGAGTTTCTTAGGATTGGCATCTAGCACAGAGCCTCAGGGGTTGACTTTTCAGGTACATCATTGATGGATTAGGTCATATTTGTGTTTGCAGTGGAATAATCAGATCTCATTGTCCTGTAAATAATCCCATCTTCCCCCACCTCCCAAAGAATTGTTTTTTCAGGAGTGTGTACTACAGTTATATAGAGGATGTACATGATTCTTTCAGCCAATTGTCCTAGTGCTTAGGCTACTGATTGCAAATTATGGAACTAAAGAAGCTGCGTTAATATTTTAACCCATCAGACTACTATTAAAATGAGATTCAAAATATCACTCTAATTTCTATCATAAAGTAGAAATATCAGGGATGTCATTAGATCGGCATTCAAACACTATATTGTTTTTGCTAAAGATGACAGATTTTGACGCAGCGTGACGAGCATATAGGAGATTATCTCATCCCTATTCTGGTATTAGTTATTGCTTTTAGCCACTTTGGGAATGGCAAAAGTAACGTGATTAGTCTGTTAATGTGATCTTTAAAAATATGATTTTGCCCCAGAGTGATTAGGGAGTTATAGCTGAGAAGTGGCTGAAGATTCATCTTTCAAATATCTTTTTTGCTACCACTATAAATATTTGTAAATTTCATTTGTAATGACATTTCCACCCTTGAAGTCGTGTCTAGGTTATCTTGGGGAGTTTTGAAATGTTTACTTTTTAATGTCTATTTATTAAGTTTCTGATATGTATGAAAAAAAACCAAAATCAAAAAAAAAAACCCAAAACAAGCCATACCTTGTAAAATAGGCAGAGAAGTACAGGATGATGCTCATTTAAAAAAAATCCTTATGAATTTATGGTGGACTATAAGTATTTATTTGCTAGGTCATTTACTTGTCTTGGAGAACAAGTTTATGTGACTATCACTGATTGATAGCTTTTTAGCTTTGATATAATGATAGACTTGATATTTGGGCAGAAGAAATTCCTTTTCCAGAGCGCTGTTTGCCTATATGTGAATAATACTAGTCAGCCACAATGAAATAACATATATTTGACTTTAAAGCAACACGTATTGTAATTATCATGTGTGGATGTTTCAGAAGTTTTGGAAACCCTTGCTTGTTGAAGCAAACCATACCTTTAGTTCTATTCTGTCTTCCTGCACTCTCCAGCTTGCATTCAATCTTTCTTTTTCCCTTTTCAGATATTCCTCCCCTTCAATTGCTTGAGCCATTCTTTTCATCTTAACTGTATGTGTTATTACTTTTGACTATTCTGGGATCTTTGTGAGATTTTCATACCCTTCTCAGTCATCCTTTTTTCTCTGAAGTCCTAGGTTATCACAGAACAGTCGCAGTAGGAATAGAACTATGTCTATGGTCATTTTAATAATGAGGTTGCAGAGGTTGAAGCTTGACAATATATCATACCTTGTAGATCCAGACATATATGAAGGTGGTAGTGATAGGTACTATTCAATTTTCAAAATAACTTAATTTCAATTTGGAGAGGGTTGAATCTTTGTTAGGAAGTGTGGCATACAAAAATTCCTACTCTGCTCCCAAAATAAACCAACTTGAAAGTTTAGGAACTTGTTTAAAAAAATCATTAGGAAATCATGCAAGTTGATTCAATTCTTTGGTTTGATGAATTGTCCTTGGAAAACATTGGTTTTGGAAGCTATAATAACTTGAAACATTTCTCTTACAAGATTGAAGAGTTTTTCCTCAAAGAAGAGTTAGCCCTACTTAGGAACTGATCATTGTCCTTGTTTTATTTTCTCAAGAAAGGAACAATCAATTGCAGTGCTATTTGCCGCTTGTAGAAATGCTATTTTGGCTCTAACTTGTGTAAGGATAATGTTCATTGCTTAAGAGAATGATTACTATGCATTATGTCATAAGCATGTGTTCCATTGGCAACCAAGATGCAGAAATTGCGGTTATCATTATGCACTTTCATCTGGAAAATATTTCCAAAGAGTAATTCATAGGTAGGCATTATCCCTTTTTGAATAGGTGGAAAACTAGGGAAGAGAAATGCTCATCTAACAAATATGGAAAGAGACTGAGTTTTTTCAGTCTTTATCAAGAGTTGTGGTTTTCAAACTTTATGGTCTCAGGGCCTTTTTACTGAGGATTTTCCCCTCCCTGAAAAAGTTTTTGTTTACGGGGGTTATATATTTGCCATACTAAAAATTAAAATCTTAGCATTACTATGAAAATAGTTTTAACCTCGTGGGTCCTTGAAAATGTCTTGGGGATTTCCAGGGGTCACCATACCACACTTTGAGAACTACTGATCTAGAAGTAGGCCATTTTTCTCTCTATTTTTAGTAAATATTTCTATCTTTACTTTCTTAGTTTTGAGTGGTAGGTAGTAAAAAAAAAATTTACCCTAAATGTTTGCATTTAATTTTTGATCCATTTTCATCACATCTCCCAAATGAATTTGGAAGACCATTCAGCAGAGCTGAATGCATGTTGGGCTAGGGAGTAAGCATTAGTTAAATGTGTATTTTCCCCATCCTGCTTTATAAAACTATTCATTTTTGAAGACTCATTCATTGTTAGGCTTAATAGGTAACTACTGGGTTGGGCTGGTTTTTCTTAAAATGAGTGTTCAGTTTTCTAAATTGATTAGCTTTGTAAATGTCATTCTTTATAGCAATTAAAAGTGAAATCAGGAAACCATTCCTGTCGTTTGATGGCTTATGTAATAGACCTCATCATGATCACAGCCTCATTCTGTCCACTGCAGGATGAAGGCCTTGCCAAGCTTTGACCATTGCTGTCCTGGGCCATATGAGACCACATTGGTCCTTCAAAGGCTATCAGCTCATCCCTTCATGTTTATTGATGGCGGCCCTTGCTGTATCTATAATCCAATGGTCTCCATTCTGTCGTAAGTGTAGTCCATCTTCCATCTCTTTCATGCTTCATAGATTGCCCTTTCATCTTTTTTTTTCATGGTCCCCATGGCATTTTTTTCCCACATGGATTTTGTCTCCTCTGTCCATAGCTCTATGTGTGTGTCTTTGTGTGAATGTGAGTGAGTGAGTGAGGGTGTGTGTGTGTGTGTGTGTGTGTGTGTGTGTGTGTGTTCAGGAAATTCCAGACATTTAATTCAGTTAAGTGAACAATTATTAATAAGCTTCAAAGCAAAGAACATTGTGCTAGGTGCTTGGGGGTGGAAATATAAGCTTAGATAAGATGTTGTCCGTCTTCTCATGGAATTTAGCCTGGCAGAAATATATATTTTCTCTTTGAGAATTTTCACCCAATAGAATGCTAACATTATGGAAGTTTTCCAATTTTTTTTAATCATTTAGCCGTCAGTATCGCTTTTTTGTTTTTAATTGCTTGCTTTAAAAAATATTTGTGCCTTTTGTTATCTTAGGGTTGACTTCCTTTGCATGCCCCAGAACTGTACCTCCCTTGTAACAGAGAAATGCATAAACAAGAACAACTAATGCAGTTTTCTTATCTGACATTATATACAACAATATTTCCAATATGGATTCCACGACCAATGTTTTGATAGCCCTCTTTTTAAACAACTCTTAATTGTCTTTTAATTTTATAGAAACAGACAGTTTCAGCCTTCAATATCACCTTTTACAATGGTGATATATAATGATACAATCAACACTAGCATCATATGGACTTTCAGTTTGATAGAGAAAAATCACCTAGCAGAGCTGTATATGATTTAACTAAATATTTGATTTGTCTCTTTATTCCATGAATATCTATTTGCTCTGTTGCAGTAGATGTAAATGTAATAACATGGTGCTTTAGAAGACCAATTTTGTTCTTTCTGTGTAAACTTCATAGCTAAGTGTCCTTAATTGGTCATGATTGCCTATACTATTATTGCTACTTGACCCTAATCGTTCGTTTGTTGATGACTAATTACCATTGGGGGAGTGGGGAAAGAGTGGATTGAGCACATTAAAATTAGGTTGAATGAACCTAGGGAGATGATTAATTATACTTAAGTTTCTTTTGTTCCCCAAGTTTGGGAATGAAGTTAGTGGTTCAAAAGTCTGCCCTAATGCTTGTGGTGACTTTCAAGTAAGAGTTAAATTGATGAGTCATGTGAATAAAGATATTCTACACTAATTTATTTATCATTGGTGGACGTTAGGCAATTCCCCTGCATGTCTGCAGGTATATTTATTCAAGCACATACAACGTAATGATAAAATCATCTCTCAGAAGACATCAACTTTCTTTTTCTGTCACTAATTTTAGAATAAGTCTTCATTTTAAACCAATCAGGGTTTTCTAGGTAACTCAGAGGTAACTAATTTAAAAAATAGTTTTTTTCAAAATCTGGTTGGTGTCTTCACATAGTTGTGATGTTATAGGTGAGAATCTAAAACAGAAAAGTGCTCATGTGTATGATCTATCATGAGAGGTAAAAATGTCTAACTTAAGAATTTATGTGATTGGAAAGCGTGTGTGTGTGTGTGTGTGTGTGTGTGTGTGTGTGTGTGTGTGTGTTAATCAGTTCAAAATCATCCTTTATGTGAACACACTTGATTGTGCTACTTAATCTGCAAAAGAAGAAATAAGCTGCTTATTAAAACCTTTCTTCTCTTAGACCCAGATGGGTATATTATAATAATATTTGTCAAGATGTGTAAAGCAGGATTCTGGAGTCTGTAATATAAGTACTTCCATTTTTTCCCCCTGCCATGGGTAGCATCTGTTAGCTAATCAAAGACCTTTAAATCAAGTTTGGAGTAGGTGTTTATAACCATGTCCTTTTTGCTAAATATATTGCCACTAGCATTTTGAATAAAAAAAATATTTCCCACAATTGTTCAGGATGAATAGTACTCATTTTTTTCATCGACTTAACTTTTGATATTTCTTTCACATTTCTCAATATTTACATTGTATTTGGATCTGGCAGTGTGTAATTGAGGAACCAGGGTGGGGTGGGGTGAGCAGGCTGAGCTATTGTAGCCAGTGAAGTAAGCTGTTGTCTAGCATGTCTTCATTTATATCTAACTTCTCAGAAATTTTTGATTTAGATATTTCATTCTATAATTAAAGATATTTAAGCACCCAAACTGTATTCATGGTATCGGAGAATACAATCTGTTATCTCAGGGAAACCAGAATTTTACTCCTGAGTCATTTAACTTAATGGAACTCTGGACATCAGCTCATGCCCCCAATTTATCATTATTCAGGGAGTGGAAAATTATGAAGGTAATTTTTCTGTATTGTAATTTAATTCTGTTTGGACGAGCACTCCAGAAATTAGGAGAAGACAGGGTTCAAATCCTGCTTCCTACATTTGCAAGTTGTGTGACCCTGAGCAAGTACTTAACCTTTTCAGACCTCATTTTCCTTATATGCAAGATGGGGATTAAAAATCAATTATAGGGTTATAGTGAGGATTAGGTGGGATCATGTTTGTAAGCCTTTATTCAAACCACAAAGTGCTATATAAATAAGAGCTGTGAAATACTAAGTATTTAGTAAATGCTTCTTTCATTCCTTAGTATCATTATCATCATCTTCGTGTTCCTATGCAATGGTATGCCTTCCTCTATTAGCAATTGCAGCTCTTCCATGTCTTTGTAGCTTGTGGCCAGTCTTCTGGTGAGGGGTCTTGCTGAACTTAGCTAGGTTGATTCTCAGATGTCAGATGAAACAGTCTCTCATCATGTTTGCTCTTCTTGGACCCAGTCTTTTTTTTTATTAACAAATTATTTATTTTTAGTTTTCAACATTCACTTCCATAAGTTTTAAATTTTCTCCACCTCCATCCCCTCCCCAAGATAGTGTTCAATCTGATATAGGCCCTACAGATATATATAATATATATATATATTCTTATTAAATATATTTTCACATTAGTCATGTTGTATAGAAGAATTAGAACATATGAGAGGAACCAGGAGGAAGAAAAAAACAAAACAAAACAAAAAAAGAGAGTAAATAGTATGCTTCAATCTGCATTCAGACTCCATATTTCTTTGTTTGGATGTAGATGACATTTTCCGTCATGAGCCTTTTGGAGTTGTGTTAGGTCCTTGCATTGCTGAGAAGAGCTAAGTCTATCAAAGTTAGTCATCACACAATGTGGCTATTACTGTGTGCAATGTTCTGGTTCTGCTCTCTTCACACAGCTTCCATTCATATAAATCTTTTCAGGTTTTTCTGAAGTCCACCTTTTCATCATTTCTTATAGCACAATAGTATTCCATTACATTCATATACCACAACTTGTTCAGCCATACCCCAGTTGATGGACATCCTCTCAATTTCTAGTTCTTGGCCACCACAAAAAGAGCTGCTATAAATATTTTTGTACATGTGGGTTGGACCCAGTCTTTAAGAACTCATGGTCCACCCCTCTCATACCATGGGAGGATTAGAAGTAAGATTAGAAACAACAGCAACATTTTTACAAAAATATTTCTGCTTTATAGGAAATTAAGCTGGGCAACTTGCTTTGTTCTATATATTCTAGCACATTGTGATAGTAATATTATTTTTCCAGCCTAGGATTTTTCACTTGTGGTCTTGCTAGATAATTACATTTCAAATGCCAAGTTCACTCATGTTTTAATTAGTGGCTCTTTAATTAATATGCCTATTAAGATAGTGATGACTTTAAGGTTGCCTCATTCCCTTAACCCAGTCAATAAAAGTACTAACCTGCTGCTGTGAAGCCTTCAAGCTTAATACATGTTTAATTTCATTCAGAAATATTTTTATGTTCTGTTTTGCCTAAAGTTTTTATTAATGCTTCTTGCCATAACACATTTACCCTTAAATTCTTCCTTAAGTGCTCTCTGTACTCTTAAGGAGTAATTCTTTCTGTATGTTAGTGGATTGTGGCTAACTGGTTGTGACTCTTCATGTCTTTCTCTGCGGTCTCTTAATAAAAATTGAAATGTTTTTGTAGACTTTTTGTTGGGTGTAATCACATTCCCTTTAACACATGTTCAAAAGAGTGTGAATATTACCCTTTCTTTCAGGAATGATAAGTCTTTATTCTTTTTGAGTACTTACTAAACAGGATATTTAAATCTGTACCATCACCATCATCCATGTATTTTAACTTACAAAATCAGAAGATATAGGACAGCTTAAGGTCGCCTATTGATGTTCTGGTGGTAACATACATATCTTAATTAGATTTCCAGTTTTCAAAATACTAAAACACAATGAAATGTGTTAAACTGTAAAGTTATGCTGAATGAGACCATTTCAGTGCCTTAGTCATTGTCACAAAAAGTTATAGTATCTCAAACCTCAAAAGGACCAAAAAGATCATTTTGTACAGTGAACACTGATTTTGAGTTGTAGAAGATAGATGTGATATGGTGTATTAGAGAGAGCACTAGCTCTGGAATCAGGGGACTTGGGTTTGCATCCTCCCGCTGGCACATCCTAGCTGAGGTGAACAGGTCACCTAATTTCACTCGCCCTTGATTTCTCCATCTGTAAAATGGCGACTTGAAACCACGAGGTCCATTCCACCTGTAAATCTATAATCGTTTAACCCTTTATAGAATATCAGGCTCTGTCTTGACTACAGTGTACCTTGGGAGATTATGTTTTATTTCAGTTTACTGAGTTAACCCTCTTAAAATCAGAAGGGAATCTAAGGGATAATCTAGATGGACTTGATAAGAACCCGCACTACAATGTACCTGACAAATGCCCATCTAGCCTCTACTTTTTGAAGGCTCACTCTACAGTGTATCTGACTACCTCTTGAGGCATTTTTTTTTGTATTTTTGGATACTTCTAATTATTAGAAAGATTTTTTCCCCTTAATGCCAAGTCTAAACTTTCTTATTTGTAATTGATTTCCTGATATCATTATAAAGAAAACACTTTGTAAATCTTTAAATAAACACTCTGTGTGAACCTCTTTTTACTGTTGTTTGCTTTTCTCTTGAAATGATAGTACAGAAAATTTCCAGTTGTTTGAATTTATTAGTGTGTTGGCTTCCAGATAAATGAGAGTTTAACATATTCTTAATCAAAATTTCAGGTTTAAAGTGGCATTTATGCCAGCATATAATTTCTACTTTTATGTATTAGGTGTGGAAGATGCTAGACAGAGCATGCTGTTAGTTTTATTTTAAAGCATGGGGTTACAAAAAAGTGCAATCCTTGTGTTTATCATCCACCACATTTCCTATCCATGTAAGTGACTTAAGTAATTATAATATATTTGAACTTTGTCATATGCTGACTAGTTTTTCAATAAATTTCTTTCCAAGACAATCATAACCTAAGCCCACATTTTAATTTGAAATTCAAATCCTTTAAACTCATTTGAAATGACAATGGTCAATTTTAATACTAGATAAGATTCACTTAAATGTGAGAAGTAGTTGGATGTGGAGTAATGCTCTCAAAGTTGTAGCAAATTGGCACCTTAGCTTATCTTTTGTTTTCTAGCAGAACTTTTTCTTCTTCTTGCAAAAAAAATCATGCAATAATATTTTTTCTTTAATAAAACAAATGAAAAACAAGGATTTTTTTCATATTACAAATTACCAAACTATGTATTTTACTTTAAATATAAACATTAAGTAAACTAGATAAACTTGAAACACATAGAAATTAGGATTCATAGTGTCAATCTCTTCTATTTAGGATCTGATGTCCTGAGTCTTTAAAAAAATTTCTGAAAGTAAAATATTCTTTAAACAATTTGTTGGGAATAAAGGAGCCAAGAAAATGGACAGTTCTCTAAATTATGTACAATGACTTAGCAATGCTTATAATGTTTTTTTCCCTCCCTCTCTTCTCCTCTTTTCCTCCCTGCTTCCTCCCCCTGCCCCCTTCTCCTCCTAGAATCACATCGGGAATTCCTTCACAGGCCTGCTTCTGGATATGTGCCAGAGGAGATCTGGAAGAAAGCTGGTAAGAATTGTTTAAAAACATGAGCTTAGTGTTCTGACAGCTGTGTGCAGTTGTTAATGCACTGATGTGAAGAATGACAAGAAAGGACTCACTGCTAACAACAACAACAACCAAAAAAAAAAACCTTATTTAATATTCTTAAACCAGGCCTGATTAGAACATGAAATAGTCTTTATTATAGCAACATCTGCTAGTGCCACTATAATTGAGGGGCTGTCAATATTTCCATTAGAAACCCCTATTTTCAGGGGGCTATAATGGTTTCAGGCTGAAATGTGGCATACAAGGTCTCAGCTTGTGTGCAATTTTTCTTTCAGAAAAAAAAATCTGGCTTTTAAAAAATTAAATTGCATACTTCAGCCTTCTCCTCCGCCTTACCCATGGCCTCCACATAAACTTTTTTTTAAAAAAAGAGAAAGTGAAAAAAAATTCTCATCAATGCTATTTGACCCATTTGGACAATGGCTTAAAGAAATTTTTGGTTATATTGAATTAAAATTATTTTAATAGTCAGTTCCGGATAATAATTAAGGGTGGGGTGGGCTAAGGAGAGACTTAATTTTTTAGTTAAAAAGTTTCCATAATTTTTTTTAATTGTAAATGCCTTTACTTTATACTCTGTGATAAATGCAAAGTCTTCCAAGGTATGTTCACTGACTTGCTGGCACAAGTAAAGGACTCTCAGATCTGATAGAATCTTAGTAGCGTGTCATGTCAGTACCATAACAGCTAAACAAACGATTCTATAAGGCCAAGCGAGGTGATACAACACAACTGCTGAAGGCATTGAGAGGTGACATGAGGAAAACTTCTCTGTAACTCAAGCCTGCTGTGGCTTTGAACTGTTGCAACTCCGACATTAAAAATAATTTTGCCTACCTGAGTTAGAGATCTGGGAAGTGCTACATTTACAGGTATTAGACAGGCTGTGGTCTGGCAGCAATAAACATGGGGCAGGAGTCAAATGAGGCCTTTTCCCCCCCCCTCTCCTATAAAAGATTTCTATTTTTGTTTTGATTTGACTCAGCTGTGTTTGCAGTTCTATGCAACTGGCAGCCTCTCCTGGTCACTTGGACCCTGTCCATTGCATTTTAATGGATATTTGAAGATGTAGCTATTCTTCTAAGTGGCTGATACTGAAATCAGGAATCTGATAGTATTCAAGGCTTTAGTAGCATGGATTGATAACTAGAAAGATTTCTTTTTGTCAGCATGTCAAGGTAGCCTAGACAGTTAAATGTTTTATACACGCATACACACACACACACACTCACAATGTATATGCATATAGCTGTGCATAAGTATTTAAGTCCAAGAGTGAAAGGCTTCTTTCTAGCATGTAGCTTTTATCATTTCCTTTATAATGCTTCTGCTAGTTCTCTTTTCTAGTTTTTATTTTCTGAGTGTACAATTTGGCTTATGTAAAGCCTCTCTGTTATGAAATTGAGGACACAAGGCGAAGGAAAGATCACTGGTTCTATCTATAGTCAGCAAACCTGGGTTCAATTGTATCTCTGAACCTTGATATCATTGTGGCTTTGGGCAAGTCACTTAACTTCCCTGAACCTCAGTTTCTGCATCTATGAGATGATGGAGTTGGCCTCCATGGCTTCTGAGGTCTTGTCCAGATCTAGAGCTATGAAACTGTCAACCCTAGGGTACTGGGGTCTTAGCAACCAACTGAAACGAATCCTGGCTTCTAAGTACCATCCCATCTTGAACCAGTAAGAAGGTTTAAGGAATATGTCAAATTGTTTTTTTGGATCTTGGGCGTAGTATAACTTACTCTCCATCTCCTAAGACCAATGGGTTAGTTTTCTGTTGGGATGAAGCAGTCATTATCTCTCTACATTTCCTTATTTATATATATTTAAATGAAGTCCTTGATACCTTAGAAAGAAAAACACCAATAAACTGTTGGATAATTCTGTTTCTTCTGTGCTATTTTCTACTCATGCCTTTGTTTGACTGCTATTAAGTAAGAACAGATTTTCCCTATGTACCACCTTTGTTAGAAAGTCAATTTGAGTAGCTATAGACAAAAGAAATCTACCTTAAGTGGTAAGCAATTGGAAGCAGATATAAATTCTGTACTTAAGATTTTCTGCTTTTTTCAGTATTTCCCATCTTGGATGGAAGTGAACCTGACGTGTCCACTTTTATTTTCCCCTTTCTAGTTTCTTCTCTCTGAAGCCTCTTATGCATAATTTTGGATTGGGGGGCAGGGTAGGTGAAAAAAGGAGAAAAATACCTTAGTTCAGTTTGTGTTGTTCAATTACCCCCAAAGAAGGAAGAGCTCTATGTCACTGTTATTGATTTTGGTGATTTGTTTAAAGTATGACTTCTGTTAATCATTCAGTAAAGGATAACACAATCTTCTAGAATACATAAAAAAGCTGAAGGAATTTTCATAGTTTGTGAATATAATATAATTAAAAGGTGATCTGCCATTATTAAAAATTCTAGCTCTTCTATTATTTAGTAGATTCATTTCTTGGCAGATTTCTAAACATACCTTAAGTGATAAAAGGAAATCATAACACATTTGGCATGTTCAATACTAGCAAATATGATATAAAAACTGTGAACTCTTCCCTCATCTGACATTCACCCATACTATTAAAAGCCATTTCAACTTGTAGTGATGTAGGAGTATATATTTATATGCAAATATGTATATACTTTTTCATTCTATATTGTTTGGAGAAAAACTTTGGAATGTTTCATTGTAAAGCCATAGAAAAACCCAGCCTCAGACTTTTTGCAGTAAAAGTATTATGCCTTCCTTAAGTTTAGGGCAAAGTATACATAGCATAAATAATGCCATTGAATCAAAAAGCTCTCATAAAGCATAAAGCAAATTTGCATTGAATTTGAATTCATAACCAGTATATCTCTCTTAACATAATACAGAAAGAACATCATACAATTTTTTTGGAAATTGAAATTTTTACCAAATGGTGAGTGTTAGACCAATTTCTTGCCAACTTTATAAACAACCTTCCAAACCAAACCCCAGAATAAAAAGTCTTTATAAAATTTGAGGCATCTCACATAAAGATGGTTATAAAATTGCATCTGTATGTTTTCTTCTGTATATTTCTTTTCAAGTGATCAGAGAATGTTTGCAGTTGGTAATAAATATTCAAGCACCTTGCCAATGTCCTACCAATTCTCTTTGCTGATCTGTATATGCCTGTGGGACTAGAATAGGAATGCATAATTTAAATATAAATTGCCTGATTTGCATACACAATTAGTCAAGCTGCAGCTTTGATCGTAAGCAAAAATTATTGTCCTGTATTGCCACTTAGAATTTTAATTCACCTTGAATATTCAAAGTAAATTAGGCCTTGACTGTATAGTGGAAGAGTAGGACTTCCCTCAACCCTCATTCTCTCTCCTCTTACCTTCCCCCTCCTTTGTCCCTGCCATCCAATTCATTTGTTTGGATAATGAGTGGAGATGTGAAGAAATGCCTTCATTCAGCTTTTGGGTAATGTTCTGGTTTTGCAAAGTTTCTATTTCTAAGAGCATATATTTTTTAAAAAACCCATATAATTTTAACATGCTTTAGTTAGAATAAGTACCCTATAATTGTTCATACCTTTAGATTTATGAAGTTTAGATAATATAATTTAAGGAATGCTACTGTAAGAAAGCAGGTTACAAGTGTCATGGCAACTGATTGCTAGGGGATGGTTTTTGATGATTTCAGAAGCTCTGAACTGTAGGTATGCCAAACAAAGCTTAGAAAACTAGGCAACCAGAGGAGTACTTGTAACTCTTACATTTTTAATCTACAGTAAAACATTTTTATTAGGAATCTATGTTTTTAATTAAACAGAACATTTAATTAAGGTGCTTTTTAAGTGGGTGAAACAATTAAGTGCAAACACTTGAATGAAACATGTCATAATTAGTTTTAATAGAGTGTTAATTGGTACTACGTTTGCCAAGTTAATAATTACTGCTTATTAAATTTTCAATTAATCATTGTCATTTTGCTTTGAATAAAGATGAAAATTAGATAAACTAATTCAGAGGGAGGATATTTTCCCTTGTTAATTAGAATAGTTAATTTTTTAAAAGGGAAATGACTTGTTGTAGTTGTCAATTGTATGATTGTACATTAGTAGAATCTTTGCACTCTTTCTGTATCTAAAACTGAATAACAAGTTTGACAGCTTGTGTTTTCTTTCAGTCAGATATGAAGGATGTAAAACCTGAACACTTTCTCCTATGGTACAATACTGTAATAAACTATGTTGTAGTGTAAGCAACGTAACTAAAGAAATTGTTGGTGTTTGCTTGAATAGTGTGAG
This sequence comes from Trichosurus vulpecula, assembly GCF_011100635.1. Taxonomy (NCBI): domain Eukaryota; kingdom Metazoa; phylum Chordata; class Mammalia; order Diprotodontia; family Phalangeridae; genus Trichosurus; species Trichosurus vulpecula. The sequence goes on from NC_050573.1 coordinate 156,632,489, forward strand.
GATTATTTAAAATATGAAAATGGAAATCTTAAGTCAGAAAGCAATGATAAATTTCAAAATCTTCCTGTCATATATATTGTGTATACCCCATCCCCCCTAATAACTCTTAGGAAATGATTACAGAAGAAGTAAAGCTATATTGTCTGTTTCATCATTGATTTTCTTTAAAAGGTCTGCATTAACCTAATTGCTATTATGAGTTACCTTTTCAGTATTCTCTCTTTCATTCTTTAACTAGTAGAATAATTGGAGTGGGTTTTAAAGGAGAATGTGCATATGTATATACATACATACAGATACACATACATGGGTTGATGTGTTAGGGTATGCATATATGCATACATACATGAATAAATATATACATATGTTTATACATATTTCCCCTCTGTTTTGATAAATATTTAAAGAAATAGACTATTTAGAAATTTTTATATTATTACTTTTGCCTTTAAATTGCCTAAAACCCCTTCTTTACCCTCCCAGAGAACCATCTCATGTAATAAAGACGATTTTTAAAGAAAAAGAGGAAAAGGGGTGGAAATCAGTAAAATCAATTAATGCATCGAAGAGTTTGGTATCTAAGAGATTTCACACACACATACATACATACATACATACATACATACATACATACATACATACATAAATACCCCTAACAGAAATATATAAGTAAAAAGGCATTCCTCAATATGCAGTTGGTCAAATAATATAAAAAAATAGTTCTCAAAAGAAGAATTAGAAACTATTAATAATCACGTGAAAAAATGTGTTTCAACTTGCTGTTTTCTATTATACTGGTAACTTATAAAAATGTCAATATAAAGAATATGAAGAATACAGAAGTCATGAAGTGTAGAGGGACTCGACTCCCCAGCAGTCCTTAATAACTGGCCTGTTCATTTTGTATTCAAGAAATAAGAAATGCTTATAAGAGATTCATCTTCGTGCTCTAGGAGAACCAAGGTTTGAAGCAGCTCGATTAGGGAGATTAAACATTGATATTATTAACCAAAAACTGAACTCGGGTTTTGTTTGCTATAGAGCGAAAAGAAAATGCTCAGGTGTTTGGAAAACAAAATGATATTGTCATGTCTAGTGGATAAAACATCATAGAGAAATTCTGGAAGCTTTTCGTAGGATTGTTTCAGAATACTCAAAGAAAATACCAGTTTTTAAGGCTTCGTGGAATCTTGGTACAACTAGAAATGTGTAACCCACAGATGACTCCACAGTATGTTTTGTATAGTACTCCTTCATAGATAGCCACAATCCAAATTGCTGTGCCAATTTGCAGTCTTTCCCTTTGGGGCTTTTGTTTCTTTGTAGAGGAAGCAGTCAACGAGGTGAAACGTCAAGCTATGACTGAGTTGCAAAAGGCTGTGTCAGAGGCAGAGCGGAAGGCCCATGACATGATCACTTCAGAGAGAGCCAAGATGGAGCGAACAGTTGCAGAAGCAAAGAGGCAGGCCGCTGAGGATGCCCTGGCCGTTATCAACCAACAGGAAGATTCAAGTGAGGTAAGACTTTAGTTGGAACCTTGAAAAATGGCCCATTACCCAAGAAGCTTTAATTTAAGATGATCTTTTATGCCTTGAATTTGGGCATCCATTGAAGTCAGAAATGCAAATATGTGTTGGGTTTCCCTATCTTGCTCTGACATTGTATTTGAAATAATTTGACCATCTAACTTGCATATTGATATCAAAGACCAAACACTGACTGCCATTTGTTTTTGTTAACTATCTGAAATAATACATGAATTTGTTCCCAAATTAAGGTATTTTAGTGTGTTTCATGGATGCATTGATAAGACTGAATTTTGGTAAACTTCTACAGATTTCCCAGTAACTCAATCTAGATTAGATCTCTGTGTTTGTGATTGTCTTCATACCAAAAGGAAATCCAGTAATAGAGATGCTTGATATGGTACTACATTCTCAAAAGATAAGTGAATCAAGTGCTGAAGATGAACATTTTCCTTGATTTGGGTGTTTAAGGTGAGCTATAGGGATTATGTGTGAGCTGAAGGGTGTGGTGAGCAACATCTGGTCGGAAGAAGATAAAATGAAAGAATGATAAAGAATAAGATTGGAATGAAATAGTAAACCTCCCCGTAGACTTGAGAAAGACAAAAAGCTTTGAAATCTCTATATGGGGGGGAGGGACATATGGCAGTGTATGCAACAGGAACTTAGTGGTGAAAGAATAATATAGTTATTGCTTGTACGGAAGTGTTTGGGGTAAAATGAAATTTCATTTCTTTTAAATGAAGACCTGGAAAAAATGGGGAGCCTTATGAAATATTAAAATTGGTATACAAAAAAGAACTTTCATTAAAAAGGTCCCTCTAGTCTAACTCTAATAAGATTTTTACTTCAATTAAATATTTCCTAGTGATCTCACTCACATTCGTTATTTTCATATTCTTTGTAATAACCCTTATGATGATCCTTTCATAGTAGGATGTTGCCATCAGAAATAATTACTCTCATAAACTGTTGGTTCTTATACAGTGATTTATATATTTATATATAAAATGGAGCTAATTGCCTAGATGGCATTATCACAAGGACCTAGGAAGTGTGAGTGTATAATACCGTGTGTAAAAGTGTGCTTTTTTTTTTTTGTATTTTGTACAAGAATCAGAGCACCATAGTAAAATGCTTTAGTCAAGAGCTGAAGTATCAGAAGCCCCATGAAAGAGCAGCTTCAGTTAAAAGACTGCGATTAGCTAGTCACACCAAGCTGAACTAGCAAAAAGCTTGAGCTGCTAAATCAATGGCTTGCTACAATACATATCTATAATTTGAGAGAGAGAGAGAGAGAGTAAGGATTTAATTTGTACCAGGCTTCTCTAGAGATGAAAGACCCCGCGGGATCACGAGATGCCCAGAGTTTCTATTTAATGTGTAGCAGATGAATAACAAGGAGACAAAAGGAATTGATTTTTCAACATCTGAAAGTTTCTCAGGAAAAGAGAGACGAGGGGAAGTTTATCTACCCTTTAACTACTGACTATTCCATTGCCGAATTAAACCAGACACAAATTCAATTTTATTGACATCTTGTAGCTAAGATATTCGGAAACTTTGTTTTTATTTTTTTTATTAGCGTCTTTGTATGAGGAGAAAATGTTTTACTCTGTGTTACAGCAGTAATACTGTGATACTCTGTTGTTGTTATTAAAACATCACTTTCACAGGCATCTTTAGGATCATTATGTACGTAAAAGTATTTTGGAGGACACAGATAAATGTCTTTAGAAGAAACTCTGAATTAGGTTCTTGCATTCTTGAAGTAACATGGTATCTCCTTTCAAGGTTCATAGCAAAATATGGGCAAAAGAATACATAACCATGTGTTGTGCAGTGTAAAGAGTCCCCTGTAAGTCAGGGGACATTGGTTCTAATCCAGCCTCTGCAGCTAGCTGGTTGTGAGATTTTAGAACTGATCAGTTCACCTCCAGGTTCCCCCACTTAACTCCTCTATAAAGTGAGGGGTGTTAACTGGGTGAATTGTAAGGTCACTCCCAACTCTAAACCCCATGACCCGTGATAGACTTCCATAACATTATTTCTTAGGGCTGATGTTTCATGAAATGACTGAAGAAGTAGGTTGGGAATCACCATTTTTTTTTTCTCAGAGTACTTCTGCACCAAGATTCTTTTTTCTTGTTGAGAACCATTGGTAAGAATTAGTTCGTCCTAAAAGAATATGAGCTTCTTGAAGGGAAAACTTACTTCTTTTTGTTCTTGCATTCCAGGCATTTTGCACAGTGCTCAGCACATAATAAATGCTTGTTTAATAAATGAGTCCTTTGAGCTACTATTCTATTCTTTCTCATGGTCATTCTGCATGACTTCTGCAAAATTTAATGCCTCAGGCTCTATACTTTTTAATTCTTTAGATGACATCAAGTCCACTTCCTTCATTTTTCTCAAAGGCTGTTTTTGTTGCTGCTTAGACCAATAGCTGTCATTTTGGTCCAGACGTACTCATACTACTTTGCTGGCATGTACTTTACTTTTATTTTGGTAGAATACCTATACCTGTTTGCCATTTGTTAAGTGTCTGTACCTAATACAAAGGTGGGAGCCTGACTAAATAAATAGTGTCGGGGATATTGAAAGTAGAGACACAGAATGTATATATTTTAAGATACTTAGTACTGTGTTTGTCATGATTCCTTGTATCTGAAGTCACTTAAATATTGCTGATGTTCTCTATGAGAGGAGAACATGACTTACAGACATCTTTCAAGGTTTACTTAAAAAATTTTCAGTGTACATTATAAAATATTTCCCATTTATCTCAAATGAGATACTACTTCTAAAAAGCACTTAGCACACAGTGCCTGGCACATAGTGAGCACTACCTCAATACTTATTCCCATCCCCTTCTTGCTTAGGATTGACACACCCCTTGTGTGGTGATTTATCAACAAAGTAAATAATGGCTTTCTTAAGATTCGCAAACTTCACAACCATAGGAAGCAAGATTTTCATTTTTACATTTGTGGATAATTATTTAACTTGTTCATTCATTCTAACTCTTAATTACCCCATTTGGGTTTGTTGTTTTTTATTTTTAAAGATACTAGAGTGAGTTGGCCATTTCCTTCTCTACCTCATTTTACAGATGAGGAAACTGAGGCAAACAGGGTTAAATGACTTGCCAAGGGAAGCACAGCTAGTAAGTGTCTGAGGCCAGATTTGAACTCAGAAAGATGAGCCTTCCTAACTCTAGGCCTAGCACTCTATCCACTGCACTACTTATCTCCCCAATTATTTGGTTACTAGACATCGAAGTTAAAAAAGGAAAGGAGAGAATTTGTACCCTAAGCCTGCAGTTTCATAAACTGGACCATAAACTTACCTGAAGAAAATTACCTTTAAAATGCCTAGATTTCCTTCTTTGAAGCCTGAGCCTCATCATTATTTGAAGCCTCAGTTTTCTCACCTGCAAAGTAGGTTGGGGGTGAGGGGAGGGGAATGTTGTTCAGGGTTGTCTTGGGCCTGAAATAGAATATTCATTACATGAAAGGCACTTTGAAAACCTGTTGAGTGCTATTAAAAAACCAAAGTGTTAAACTTTCTCTCTCCAAATGGCTTCTGCTACTTTTGGAAGGGAAGGGATGATGTTATAAAACCCCACAAACATTAACATGTAGAGGTCAGGTCCAGAAAAGAGGAACGTGGAATCTGCTTCCCATAGGATTGTGAAAAGTCCACATATAGAATCAATAAGAAATGCAGTATGGATGGGAAAGTCAGCAGGCAGGTTATAGAAAGCCTTAAAAACTGACACCACTTTGTGCTCCACCAAACATTTTCGTCCTTCTCATATGATAATTTTATTTTTCTACTTAAAATTACCTGAGAATCTTTTCTCATTAAACTACTTGGTGATCTTAAACTATTTCTCCAGCTTGCTTTGGGCCTGTAGTCCATTAGTCATTGAGAAGCATTGTGAATAACAAAGTAACCCATAAATTACCCCAGGGCAGCCACAGAAGTTGTGTTCTTTCAGATCGACTTTGTGTCCCCTCTGCTTTGATTGGAAGTGGGACCTCAACCAAATAACCAAAGATAAACTATACCCCACCAGTAGACAGCTGTGGGTTTGGAGTCACCAAATTGATGTGTACATGGAGCAGTAAAACTGTCACCTCCTAACCTCCATGTACAAAGAGATGAACTGAACACAGTCTACCGAAGAATGGTGATTCTGTGGACTTTCTGAAAAAGCAGCATTGAACAAATGTATCTCCTTAACATTGCCAGAGGCTGCTAATTCCTGATAGTGGGAACAAGTGGCTTAAAGTCAAATAATTTATACCTACTTCAAGGATCAAAGGACCGGTACCCAATGGGTTCCAGGGACTGTAGAAGACTGCATGGAAATAGATGACTTCTTTAGATTTGGCAATGAAGAACTTTACAGGCTAGGACCCAGTCAGGTCTTTACAAATCTCCTCACTGTAGGTACTTTGAAGTTAATATAGAACCTAGGGGAAGAAGAGTTTTCATATTGTGCAGCACTAATATTAAACATGTATAATTGACCTTGTGTGTGTGTGTGTGTGTGTGTGTGTGTGTGTGTGTGTTCATACACACAAATTCATATGTACAAACCTATCAACCATTGTTTATTCAGAACCAACTCTGTGCACACGAGGTACCATGCTAGGTGCAGGGGAGATTGCCCCCATCTCTGTCCTCCCTATCCCCCAACATACACACGCACAAACACACACACACACACACACACACACGCACGCACGCACGAGAGAGAGAGAGAGAGAAGAATGAAACAATTTCTACTCACAAGAAGAGTACATTTTAAAAGGAAAATACACACATATAAAGGGAACAAATGCAAATAAATACACAGTAGTTGGCAGAGAGGGCACTAGCAATTGTGGGAATTAGGAACAGAAGGTAGTGTTTGAGTTGTACTTTAAATGTAGGGATTTTGGGGGTTTTTGGCCTGGAATTGAGGGTTGAGAGTATATTCCAGGCATGGGACAGCTTGTTCTAAGGGTATGAAAATGGAAGGTGTAGTGCTATGGAGAGGAGAGGAGAAGACAGTTTGGTCGGATTGCAATATACATATGGTATAGTAATGTAGAATGAGGCTGAAAAGATAGGTTGGCTCTACACGTTGATGGACTTTAAACACTGAATACAATTTCTGTTTTATCCAGGAAGCTTATGGGGAGCCATTGAAGTTTGAGTAGGGGAGTGACATAGTCAGATGTATGCTTAGGGGCTCTTTGGCAGCTGTGTAGAAGATAGAGTCAGGAAAGACTTGAGGCAGAAACTTGATAAGAATCGAATTATGAAATACAAATGCAATGGAATTCTATTACACTCTGAGAAATGATGAAGGGGACAGTTTTTTTTTGTAATGAGAAGATTTATGTGAACAAATGCAGGGTAAAATAAATTAGAACCAGCAGAACAATTTACATAATAAGAGCAATATAAAGACAGAGAACTTGGAAATACTTAAATCTTGTCTGTGCAATGACCACCTATGATTCAGAAGACCCATGATGAAATATGCTACCTACCTCTTTACTGATGATGTACTCAGGGTACAGAGTGCAATATGTATTTTTTGGACATGGCCAGTGGGAGGAAAATGGAGAAAGAAACGGTAAACCACCACCATATCTTTGCCAAGAGAACCTCAAGGATAGCATGGTCTGTGGGGTTATAAAGAGTTGGATAGTACTGAATGACTGAAGAACAGTTTTACTTGACTATATATATATATATGTGATAAGGATTCTGTTTTTCTTTTTTTTTCCCAGTGTGGGAGGTGGAAGAGATGTATTTTTGTTAATAGAAAAATAATTTTTAATTAGATTAGATAATAAAATAATTTTTAATTAGATTAGATAATAAACAGACTTTGCTGTGATGAAACTTACAGTCTGCCATGTTTTGTACCCATTCTCACTCCTAAAGTACCAATGAGAATACAGAGAGAGAGAGAGATGTCTTTCTGTCAGACTGTGTGCTCTAGAAAGGAAGTAGCATGGTGTTCAGCATGCAATAAATAACTAATAAATATTTGAATTAAATCTTAGAGCTTTTTGTGTATATGATGAGTACATAACTTGGGCTACATAAGGGCTACTTTGACTTTGAGTTTCAGGAAGGACTTAATGGCTTTGGAGACTCTAGTTTATCGATGAGAAACTAGAAAAAGATAATTTCCTTTCTTATGATTTTCGTGGCTTTGTAGGTATTCAAGCAAAAATTAGATGGCTGGCTTTTAGAAATGTTTTAGACAGAATCTCCAAATGAGTTTTGAAGTTGGACAAGATGACTCTTATAACTGACATTTTGTTATTTTACCACATCGGCCTGGAATAGAGCCTTGGTTCCGGACACAGGTACCTGTTCATTGAATAAATAGGTTGCTGTATGTGTGGCAGAGTCCGCCCAATTCTGCAGTTCCTTTATCCTGTTTTTGTCCTATGAGTAATTAGTGTGTACACTCGTATTTGATTGAAATACGGAACAATCAGTTCCTAAATAGATTCTGGTCTTTAGCCACTAAGTACATCACAGTAAGTTTGGCTGCAGAGCTTTAACTTGACCCTTAGAAGCTGCCTTTCCCAGCTTTACATGCCAATCATCTCTCCCCCTCCAAGTAAGCTAATCATTCATTGTATTAGTCACGTACAAAGTCAACTGCGAGAGAGTGGAAAGACTTAGAATCAGAGTTCATTCATTTAATCTCTCTGGGTCCCAGTTTCCAGATCTCTACCTGCCCTATCTAATCTCACTGAGTTGCTTGATGAACCTTTAAGCCCTATGTAAATGTGAGCCATTATTATTTTAGGAGCCTTTTCTTAAGAGGAGGGACTGCAAGCAATCTCCATGAGAATAAGGATTGTTTCATTATTTATATTTGTATAATACGAATGCTTAGCACTGTGCTTGGCACATAGTAAGTGCTTTAATGAATGCCTTTTTATGGATAGTAGCAGATACAGTTATTTCTATAGGGAGTTTTCTTTGGGAATACACATTTTCAACTAAGAAGGATGAATGTTATTATGTTACCGTTTATATTTCCCTAAAATGTCATCAATATTCTAAATTGGATTCCTGTGACAAACCTGCATGCTTTCTCCCTTTATGGGTTAGGTGTGCCGGCATGTTACAAATCATAGTCTTGGTCCAAGATAACCAGAAGCTGTGGAAACTAGAAGGGCAGTTTTATCAAAGAAGCCAGAAGCCTTAGCCCAAATTCAGGAGCCCAGCAGAGCCATGATTTGAGTGGGGGGACCAGGGAAACAAGAACACTGTAGTACCCTAACCAGAGGGTCCCCAAAGTGTCTCAGGATACAGTGCCCTGTGCCAATATATAAGTAGCTATTTATTACATCTAAACTTAATGCCCCACTTACTTTCAGCATTGAAATTGCAGTTATGATGACCTTTTAGGAGCAATGAAAGTGAGAGTTGCCAGTATGAAGCAAAGATATTAAGACAAATACTCTTGATGTGGTATACTGGAAAGAGTATTGGTTTGCTATTAGGAAAGCTGGGTTCAAACTCTGTCAATGACTACCTGTGCCTGTTTCTTCCTTTTTAAAACAAAGGGACTAGAGTAATAACTTCTAAGATCCCTTCAAGCTCTCAATCCATGAGTCTGGGTGATGCCTTAGCACAACAAGACTCAAGCTGTCACTTCAAATTTCACAGGAGGTAGGTGAGCCTTGTGCATTTAGCTCATTCAAGTAAATACTAGGAGACCTGGGCTTTGCTGTTGTCCCTCTGATTTAAAGCCTAGCTCATTCCAATTTATTTTGTGACTTGGGCCCGTTTTACACGTATCTCCCATGACTCCAAGAGATAACCAGACATTTGAGGAATGGGGACCTTTGATCAATGGAAAAGAAACGGGCCGAATAAAAACTGCTCTCAATCTGTACAATGTTGATATGTTTCAGAAATACCATTTGACATAGTCAATAGAGTAAGGAACAGTCTTGGAGTCAGGAAGGCATGGTTTTAAATTCTACTTGTAATAATTACTCTGTAATTCTGGGCAGGTCACATAGGGTCTTCAAGGCCCACATTCCTTTTCTTTTTCCCAAGTACCACTAATTCCTTTAGTATATATGTCATAGGGCTGCGATGGATCTAAAATGAGAAAATATGAAGTGCTTTGCAAACTTTAAAGCTCCATATAAATAAATGTCAATTAGTATTATCTCACTTAGTCACATGGTTCCTTGGTAGGCTGAGAGGAAGACTTAGTTGTTAGGTCCACGTTCTCATCTCTTATTTGGGGCCAGTCAATTATAATTACATTTACATGAGTTTGTTGTACATATTTTCTTGATTTAGTTTACTTCACTGCACTAGTTGGTTTAGGTCTTCTCCTGTCCCCTGAATTCTTTATATTGATGGTTTCTTAAACTGCAATAAAAATTACATTCATTTGCTTATTCCCTATCAATGAGCATTTACTTTGTTTCTAATTATTTGCTACAATAAAATGTGCTGCCAGGAATATTTCAGTGTTTGTGGAACCTTTTTAATCTTTGACCCCTTTAGGATATGTGGAAGCAGTGGGATTTCTGAACCAAATGACATTTTAGTTGTTTTCTTAGCATAATGCCAAATTGATTTCCAGAGGGGTTGAAAAAATTCACAGCTCCACCAATGATGTATTTATTGTGTCTGTCTTTTCCCCCTTAATGTGGTCTATTTGTTATCTTTTCAGATTTGCTAGGTGTTAGGTAAAACCTCGGATGTATTTTCATTTGCATTTTTCTCAATTATTAGTGTTTTGGAACAATCTTTCACATAGTTGCTAACAATGTGAATTTCTTTTGAGAACTGTTCACATCTTCTGATGGTGGCTCTTTTATATTTGTGTACAATTCCCTTGGATACATCAGTGCTCTTTGATAGGGTTTTGTTTGTTTGATTTTTGGGCAATCGATAGTTTGCCTTTTTATTCTAGTTGTATCAATTTGTTTATGTAAAAGCTTTTCAATTTCATAAAATCAATTTTTTTTTCTGATGATAGATTTTGTCTGGTAAAGAATCTTTCCCTAGCCTATGAAATAGATTTGATCCAATTCCCATTGTATCAATTTGTTTATGTAAAAGCTTTTCAATTTCATATAATCAATTTTTTTTTCTGATGATAGATTTTGTCTGGTAAAGAATCTTTCCCTAGCCTATGAAATAGATTTGATCCAATTCCCTTTTTTTCATTCCTTCTTTTTGAGGGATAGAGGTAACCATTAATATTTAGGTCATGTGTCCATTTTGAGCTGTTGTAGTATATGATGTAAAGATTTAGTCAAAACCTAATTTCTTTCATACTGCTTTGTTGTTTTCCCAGCAGTTCTTGTCAGGTGGAGAATTCTTTTCCATATGGGCTTTCATTGTTCATAGCGAACGTTATTTTGTCTAGTTCTATATAACCACTTCATAGTTTGATTAGCATAATACTAAATTCACAAATTAATTTTTTTGATTTTTATCATATTGATATAGTCCAACCTTCAGGCATGAATATCACTCCAAATAATCTAAACCATTCATCATTTTCTTAAAGCAAGTTTATATAAAGCTTGGTTTATAATCATTTATATAAGGCATATTTACTGGTGTTTTACCCATTTTGTGGTTTCTTTGAGATTTCCCTTTCCATTGTTTCTGTCTGAATTTTGTGATTGTTCTTGATGTTGTGGCTTCATTTTGTATTGTGCCCATTTACTGAAGCTGTTCATTGTCTCAGTAGGTTCCTTTGCTGTGGCTCCAGAGCTGTCTATATTCTATTCCCATGGTTATGTCTTTAATTTCTTTCTCTCTTACATTAGTGTTTCTAGAACTCTCTCATAACAGTGGGGAAAAGGAGTCATCCTTGCCTTAAGTCTAAACTTTGTTGGGTATTAAGTGAGTGTTAGATTTTGTTAAAGCCTTTTCCCCTCTGCATTTCTGGATGTAATCATGTGGTTTGGAGTGTTTTTTGCTTTTAATATGATTAATTATGTTAATTGTTTCCTAATGTTGAAATGTCCATTCATCCTTGGCATAATTCTTACTCATGGTGGAATTGTTGCCAGTGAATAATTTTTTTGGCTATATATTGCTGCAGTCTTTTTACTAGGACTTTAAATATCTTCATTGATGTTACGCCATCTTTGTAGCTGTCACTTCTGTGAACAGCAAAGTTCTTAGGAACTAATATGATTTGTAGGTGCATTACAGCTAGATTGCCTTCTTCAATTTAGTCTGAATTAAAGCAGTTAGTGGTCTTTATATTTCCCTGCATCCAAGTTAGCGTCTACTCTACTTGGTGTTTTTGCTTCATTCTTGAAGAGGATCGTGACAGCATGGAGGTGATGCCATGGCACACAAGTGAATTGGATTTAAAAGTGAGGGAGGGCTGTGCAAAATCACCAGCCTCACTTTCTCCTCCAGAGCCATCTAGGTCCAGTGGCCAGATACCGCTCAGGATGACTGGAGATGGCCCCAGGTGGGGTAGAAGACCTTGGCCTTTTAAAGCTAAGGTCTTTAACAGTTTGCCTCAGTTTGACTGAGGCAATGCCCATTCAGTGATTAAGGGTAGGTTAAAAAAAATGAGGCAAAGAATGGCCTCTTTAACCTAGTCCAGGAAAAAAAAAATCAAACAGGGAGGGAAAGAGGGTTTCTGGGCAAAACAGAAACAATTCCTATTTACATTCATTCTTAGTCAATTGGGGGCCCAACCATGACCAAGTGGGTTTTGCCTGGGACCTTTTGTTGGCCAATCAGTGAGAGCCAGAGTGATTTGGGTTTAAAGCATGGCCATTAAGAAAGAAATCCAGCCTGTAAACTCCAAGATATCTTGGGAAGGAAGGAAGGAGGGAAGGAAGGAAGGGCAAGGGCAAGCTATATTGCCCAACTGGCCAGTTCCAGTTGGGTGCCCTGTGGGGCAGCTTCTACTACTCACAGGGTTGTCATCACCAGCCTCACTTTCTCCTCCAGAAATATCTGCATCCAATGGCCAGATAGACATCAGGACAACTGGAGAGGCCCCACTGTACTTGGTAGATGGTCTGCAGATCTCCATTGTTGAAGGCCCCAGCCAATCAGTCAGATTTACCTAACACCGAATTAACTAGTTGAATCCAATATAATATTTTCTACTCCAAAGGACAGGATGTTCTTCTCAGTACTTAGATACTCCAGATGTTCCTGATTTCCTGTTTGTGGATCACACTGTACTAACTGAAACTTCACCTCTTATAATACAAAGGCCTTCTTAGTTAAATGTGCAGGTAATCAAAAGAGATTGGCCTCTTATCCACATGAAAAAAACAATGTGTATGAAAAATGTGTGTCACCCAGGCAACAACATTCAATTGACCAGCAGCATGTTGTATTAGTCCATTAGTATGTGCACCTTGAACAGGTATTACAGAAAGAAGTAGGCCCAGAATTGAATAAATAGGTCAAGGAGGGGCTAGATTACAATTGGGAAGTGGTACAATGCTTATTGCAGTGGTCTCAAGCTGAACTCATTTGAAAAGCCTATCTCTTTCATACTACCTAATATTCTCCCAGTGCTACCATATGGTTACCAGTCACAAAACAGCATGATCACAGAAGAATCAAAACTGTAGGTGACCTAAAATGGTAGTGCAAAAACTTGGCATTCTAAGGCAGCATCATATTACTAATGACAGAATGTGTGCAAGAAGTGTCAAGAGAAGACATCATCATGATATTTATGACTGGAAAAGGACATTGCTTGGTTACGTAGAGACACTGAACACTGATAGCTAGCCAGCTTTAATACACCTCTCTTGTACCACACTGGGTGGACCCTCTTTGGAGGATTTACAGAAATAAATGGACAAAAATTGCACCACAGGGGAGAGTACTCACACTGATTTGAATATGGATGCATTAATTTTAGTCTAAGAACACTAAATCGTTTTTTTTTCCTTTTTTAAAATTTCAGTTTTCCAAGAAGCATTTAAAAGTTATTTAACTTTTTGCCATGTCTATGTTGGAAGATTCTGTTAACACATTGACTGATAAATTCATCTTCTGTTTGTTTCACTGCTCTATCAGAGGTTATAAAAATGTAGTTTTCACCAAATCAAAAAAAATTTGCCCAGTCTTTGTTGTACCTTCCATAAAGATGAAATTGAGGGAATAAAAAAAAGATGTTCGACTACTTGGATCCCAGTGGTGGTAAATTAATGTTTTCTAAAAACTTGAGATAGTACTCTATCGAGATAAAACAAACCTGAGCCCATGAATTCAGAATCAAAACCAGGTGATGCTAGACAAGAAGTCTGAATTCCCAACAGTTTAACTACCCCCAAACATCTGTTTCTGTATTTGGCGTAATTCCACTTTTTTTTTTTTTGGTAAAATTGTTCCCATCTTTGAAAACACTTTAAAAAATAAGCAAGTCCCCATTCTGTCTCCTCCTTCCCCCCAGTTGCCAACACATGCATTTGTAATTACCTGGTTTAGTCTGTGTGTTTAATCAGTTTAAATTGAGAATGCTGTGTACATCTGACTTCAATCTGAAGGAGCTATTGAGTGTTGGGCAGTCAGCACCCTTGTATCTGCCAAAATGTGCCTCTGCCAAGAAAGGATCGAGCTAACACCAGGATATTTCCTAAAGAAGCCACTTGACTCAGATTAAATATTTAATTTCCTTAAAATACTGGTTTGGATTTAGGTCTCTGTCCTGTAATTGGGATTTTCTGATGTTTAGGAATCTTACTTATTCACTGGATTTGTTCCAGAATCAGCTGGCATTATTCTAAAGTCTTAAACCTGTAGGAAGCAAACTTCATCCTCAGGGCTGAGTGTCATAAGTTGTATGGAGGTGAGGAGGGAAGGAAATTTGAGAAGACAGAAATCCACATCTCTGTGTTCATTATCAATGCAACATGATTCAATTAATTTTAAGGAAGAGGGGACTTTTAACTTGCCATTAATAAAGCTGCTCATCAAATGTGTCTCCTTGGAGATTGTATTTTTTTTGTTAAAGATTAGTTTTAATTGAATTTGAATAAAAACTGAAGTTTGTGCCAGTCACGATTATTAATTTTAGTCCTGTTTTTTCTTTATGTGAGATTAACAACTAGACTTCCTAGTAGCTATTTTGAGTGAATCAATGAATGAAAAAAAAGCATTTATTAAACTTTTGTTATGTGTGCAAAGCTTTATGCTAAGCATTGGGGTTACAAATAGAAAAAGAAACCATTCTGGTTCTCAAGGAGCTCACACTCAAATTCGGGGAGTCAATACATTTTTTAAAAAAAATTTAGCTGCAGGGATGAAGGAAAAACTGAGAAGTCTTAGGGGCAGATGGCAAGGCCCAGGGGTACTTAGATTAGGGTCAGTAGGTCAGATGATAGTGCTGGGGGTCTGCAGGGTGTAGAGGAAAGACAGATGGTAAGGCCTGGTGGTCTTCCAATCTTGCCAGAAGGAATAGAGTTGTTGACTCCCATCTCATTCATGCCCTGTGAGCAGTCGAGAAACCCAGATGGATTCTTGGCAGCCCCAGGCAGGAAAGGGGATAAAGGGGAAAGGCAAAGGGAGAGAGGCTTTCTTCATAGGAGTGGGTCTTCCTATTGCCTCAAAGTATCAATTGGTTTCTGGGACAGCCCAGGGGAAGAGATGTGAGAGGTGGGGGGGACCTGGCACCCCCAGTCATGGTGAGTTTTCCTACCACTCATCAATGATTCTACATGAATTAAGAGCTATTCTCATTAGTCAAATTTTCTATTTTTTTTTAAATGGATTTTAAATTACTCTAGAGCAGGTATCATTAGCCTGAGGTCTATGAACTTGCTTTTAAAAAATATTTTGATAACTCTTTGGGTAGAATTGGTTTCCTTTGTAATCTTATGCATTTTATTTAATTTTATGCATTTAAAAACATTATTCTGAGAAGGGACCTATAGACTTCTCCAGACTCCCGAAGCAGCTTATGACCCCAGAAAAGGTTAGGAATTCATTCTTTACTACTGTGGCCTGAGTTCCTTCTGCAGTGAAGTTTTGGTCATGTTACACTCCTACTCAGAAACACTTCAATTGCTCTCTATTGCCTACGTGGTGAAATTCAGATGCTACAGACTGGTATGGGGGGGAGGGGAGTCTATTTCACAGATCTAACTGTGCTTATTGTCCTCCTATATCTGCCCTAAGATCAGTCAAACTCATGCTTCTCAGAATAGGATATCTTTCCTACAAACAGCCCTAGAATTTGTGTTCTCCTTTCCCTAATCTTTACAGATATTTCTCCTATCTCTCAGTTGAACTTTAAACCCCATGAAGGCCAGGGATCTTGGTCTTATTCATCTCTATGTGTTCTGCTATCTGTAACATGGAACTTGGCACAGCTGGTGGGTCCATATTGAAAGGGAAATAAAAATTGTGTTCTGTGTATGTATAACTTCTTGGATTCACAACATCACAGAGGGTAGGAGCCACTGTTAAGCCATCCCTTTGACTTCTCACTGACAAAGTGTCATGAGGGTGATGACAAACTGCAACAGAATATCAGCGTCTCAGATTGAGGGGCTCTCAGTGACTTTTTTTTTTTTTTTTGCATTTAGGTATTTATTGCCTTGGTTTCTAAACCTGATCATATTCAGTGCAACAACTCAACAAACATTAAATGGATTACACGATTAATTTGAGGTTAATTTTTCATCCTTCTGAACCTTCTTTTTTTAATTTATTTTTTATTTTTAGTTTACAACACTCAGTTCCACAAGTTTTTGAGTTCCAAATTTTCTCCCCTCTCTCCAGCCCAGCATGGCATGTAATCCTATATAGGTTCTACATATACCTTCACATTAAACTTATTTTCACAACAGTCAAGTTGTAAAGAAGAATTATAACCAACAGAGTTTTTTACTTCCATAGCCATAGAACATAATAAAATAAACAGAAAAGTGAGGGGGCATCTTTCTTTTTGCCTAGCATGATATTCCTTGTTTTCACCATGACGTAGCAACAGGCTGCCTGAGGCCTACCTGTTATCAGTATTCTGCCTGACACACAGATTGTCAGGAAATGAGCCAAATGGAATCTCTTTGGGAACATTTGTGACTCAATTCCTTTGTGAGTCCGTTGTGTTTTTCCCCCCTGAAATTGTCAAAGACCTCACAATCCATCCTTTTATTTCCCAGTCTTTCAGATTTCTCAAAAGCACTAAGCATATTCTGGGTGGTTATAAAATCTTGATACTATGATGGGAAGGTACATTGGATGCCTAATTACATCATGGAAAACTAAGCATGAAGACATTTCATGGCTTGTCTCAAAGATTTTCTTTAAAGCAAACTTAAGGACAGAGTTCAAAGTAAAATAGGAAATCTCTAATGTTGCATCATCTCCTTATTATGATGTAGGCTGTGGTTATTTCAGGTCCTCATTGATAGAAAATAAATATACTCCAAAAGGGCTGATGGTGATAACATGGAAAGCACTACAAAAGAAGCATTGAGGGGAAAGAGTTAGGGATAGTTGTTTGAAATGGGTGGAAAGGACGTCAGTGCATGCACCAAGAAGCTGGCTTGGGAGGGGATTTGGCCATTAACAACTGAAAGAAGTTCACAAAGATTTACTAGATAGATATCAAAATGGTTATTGATAGAAAGTTGAGTTGACCACAGTGAACGGTATTTGAGATGTAGGGTAAGGATAGTGCCAAGGTATTTCACATCATCTATTGTGCTTGAGAATTTTTCAAAAGCTATGTTATAGAATGCTTAATTAGGAGCAGAATATGACCTTGTTTGTGTGGATTTTTAAATTTCTTCCCCTCTTGTCTATTTTAGAGTTGCTGGAATTGTGGCCGTAAAGCAAGTGAAACCTGTAGTGGTTGCAACACTGCAAGATACTGTGGCTCATTTTGCCAGCACAAAGACTGGGAGAAGCACCATCACATCTGTGGACAGACCCTCCAAGCCCAACAGCAGGGAGAGACACCAGCAGTCAGTTCCTCTGTGACTCCCAACAGTGGGGCAGGGAGCCCTATTGACACACCACCAGCAGCCACTCCTAGGTCAACTACCCCTGGCACCCCATCCACCATAGACACAACTCCTCGTTAAAAATGAACTCAGAACTGTTAGAGGAAAACCAACAAAACAAACACGAAACCAATTCTTCATCCTCAGATGCTCAAAGTTGTTTTTTTTTTTTTAAATACTTCAGCAAAAGAGAACTTACTGTATCTTGAGGCAGTAGTAAAAACTAAAACAAAAAACAAAAACAAAAAAAAAAACACAGAAGGCCAGTAACGGGTCATAATGACTTATTGTGGATTACAAAGATATCTTTTCTTTAGAGAACTGAAAAGAGAACAGAGAATATAACACAAAATGATAGATTTGACCTCCTCCCTGTTATTTTCCAGTAGCTGGGATTTTAAACTAGATGACCTCATTAACAGATGCTTTACCAAACAGCAAACCAAGAGATTGCTAATTGCTGTTGAAAGCAAAAATGCTAATATTAAAAAAAGTCACAATGTTCTTTATAACAATAATGGAAAAAAAGAGAGAGAAAAAAAACCCTCAAGGGCACGAGCATTGGATACAGCAGTAGACATTTTAACAAGAAGATGAATGGCGTCCGTGGGTTACTGACTGAACTTTGAAGACCCGCTACAAAATGCGCAGATGTGCAGCAGATTGGAAGGAGACACAGATGTTCATTTTTTTTCTGTTTCTGAAAAGAAATAATAATATCCAGGTCAACAGAATGAAAAATGAAAGATGATTTGAAGTGGGATGTCTGAATACAGCAGCAAAGGAAAAAAAAATGCCATAACACAAAAGGCTCCTTTTTTTAAAAAAAAATATATCTATATCTATATCTATATACATAAATAAGGGACACAGCCTGCAGTTGATTAGCATTCTGGCAGTTTTGACATCGGCCAGCTGCCCTAAATAACCCTTCATCATTTCTTCACTTTTGCAAGGTTCCACAGAGTAAGACAATCGGGTCTATTCCAGCTCATTCATTTTATATCGGGAAAAAAAATAATTTTTAAAAAAAATGGTGGCTTCAGCTCCAGCCCTCTTCCAAATTTTTTCAACCCCACCCTGTTTGGATTTTTAATTAAAAAATAGTAGTTCTCTTGGTGTTAAAACACTTCTGTCCTGTGAGGTTTCCCAATGGTGTTTTTCTTGTAAATGTGTTGGACAAATGTGAAGATGCATTGTAGTTTAACCATATGCCCACATTTAGTCTCTTTATTCCTAGTTGGTGAGAAACCTGTATCTTTCTATGCTGCTTTTATATCTGTATGTATTAGTGATATTTCTCTAGTAGTTTAAAAATAAAAAAAAAAGACCTTTTTTGGTTGTCCTCAAGAAAAGAAAAGAAAAAAAAAGCTATCTTTGGGAGCTGCTATTTCACTCTGTTATAGGACTTTTTTTTTTCCTGAAAACGAGCATGCTTCATGGAATGCTAACATTGGTGTTTTTGTAAGAGGGATGTACATAAATGTATTTTGCACTGTCACAATGACTCCCTAGGCATGCTTTTTTTTGAGCAAACTCATTTTAAATATGCTAGAGCCATTTTGCCAAGTTTAGCTATAGCATAGAGTAGTGGTGGATTTTTTTCTTTTTTTTTTTTTTTCAAAATTCACTATTAGGGACATTTTTTATAAAATAACAAGATATCCTACTTTAAAAAAAAGTGCATGCATATCGCTGTAAGGTCGTTTTAAGTATTTCTGATTTTTTCAAAAAAATAATTAGAGCTCCAAATGCTGAGGTGTAGATTGACAGCTTTAACACTGCTGAATGCCAGGTTATACAGTATTATTACAAAAAGGGAAGTCAGCCAAAGACTGATCTGATGGACCAAAATCGGAATTTTGAAAAGCACCAGTAACTACTTTCCAAATGATCAGCAGGTTAAACATGTTCAGCAAGGTATAGTGTGAATCCATTAACCCTTCGTTGTCCAGGGTCCAGACCAGAACTACTTGTTAGTTTTGAAAATAATAGCCCAGGACATGGTTGTGTGCTTTATTGAAAGTCGGCAATTTTATAGGCTGTGTAGGCAACCAAAGTTTTCAAGGCTGGGAACAAAGTATTTTACACAAACACACACACACACGCACACACACACATATCCACATCCATATGCATAAATACACCAGGCATTTCTTTAAATATTTGTGAATGATGCATTATCCTTCAAAATTTTCACATAGCATTTAGATACTCTTTTTAAGGGCTTGCTAAATACCTGCAAAGAGGAGATCTGAATCTTGATTTGGCTTTAGTTGATTAAATCTGAAAACTTAACCATTCATTCCTATATTCTTCTCTGTAAGTTGGTTTCCATTTTTTTTAACACCTCTTAACTCAGAAAGTTCTGATGAGCAAATAAATCCATCTCCATGTTGGAAGTCCATCTGCCAGCCCACCTGCTTAAAGGGAAAGGAAAGCACATAACCAGGCTCTGAATGGGTTATATTTTTATCATGGTGCTCCCAAGACTCATTTGACCTCACTCTGGTTTCTAGTCTGCTTCTGACACTGGACAGTCCTTTCTTATAGAGCTAGTCTATGTTTTAGGCTACGAAGGGTTTAGATAATCCCAAAAAAATAAAATAAAATGAGGTATGTCATACCCATTCGTCTATATCTCTAGAAGCTGTGATATATGTGAAACAGCACTGTTATTCTTAACACTAGTGTGTAAAATAAGGATTAGTACAGTATGTCTCATTACTTTAAATTCAGGGCACCCTGAGTGAAAACAAATACAAAAATCCCTAACTCTGAGCTCTATCTCCAACTCCTTCTCCTTCCCCCCTCTTCCTTGTCCTCCTCCTCTCCTCCTGTTTTGCTACAGTCTCCTCAGTGGCAAAAACTTTCACTCTACCTCTGACAGCATGTATATTTGCACCAGTAGCGAACAAAAACTGGTCTAGTCAAACCAAATGGGCACAAAAGAACCAGGATACCAAAAGTAAAGCTCATACAGCTGCAAACCATATCACTTCTTGGTAACAATGCAGACCTCATAAACCTAAAGAAGAGAAAGAAGAAAAAAAAACTTTTGTTACTTTCCTTTTTTTGCTTGTCACTTATATACAGGCTTTGTGAGAGTATAATTTGTAGGTATAACACATTTAAAAAAAAGTTAACTTCATTGGATATAACTGAATGGTGGTCGCTGATAGGAATAGGGCGTCCTCTATCTCTAACTCTGTCTCTTACTCTTCTCTCTTTCTCTCTTTCTCTGTCATGAGACTGTGTGTGACAGGGCCACCTGTCTTTTTTTTAATTTTTTAAAAAATTTTTTTGTGTAGGTGCATGTCTTGGGGATTTAAAAATTACAAGGCTGGTTTACTTATGCAAAGCATGCCTACGTCTGGAAATACTTAGGGAAAGAAAGTGACTCCATGTTGTCCGAATTCCTCAAGGGACAGAAAAAAAAATTGGAGACTGTTGAAATGCAGATTTGAAGTAATTTTTTTATTATTATTATTATTTTGGGTTCTGCGACATTATTGTGAAAAAAAAGTTGTTGTGCAATACTTAATTCAGACATGTACCACAAGTTAATGGTAGACTAACACTGGGGGGGCAGGGCCTGGGCAT
This sequence comes from Trichosurus vulpecula, assembly GCF_011100635.1. NCBI lineage: Eukaryota > Metazoa > Chordata > Mammalia > Diprotodontia > Phalangeridae > Trichosurus > Trichosurus vulpecula. Next base: position 156,653,634 of record NC_050573.1, read on the forward strand.
CATGCTTTTGTCAGCATACTCTTTGAGCTTTTTAAGTCTACTATGTCTGAACTGTGGTTTCTTGTTTATCCTTTTTTCCTTAGTTGGACTGTAATGTATGGTCTGTCAACCTGTGAATCTTTAAAGTATGATTCAGGTATTGTTGTATTCTTTACTGTGTAATAAAAATGTTAAAAAAAATCGGTACTCCTCAATTCTCTTGCCTTGCTTAATCTTCGGTTGAACATCAGTATCTGGGGGCTCATTTCTCCAGTCCTCTACAGCAATAGCAGCAGCTGTCAAACTTTGTCTTCAGGACTCCTTCTGCCTTCTTAATTATTGAGGACCCTCCTCATAAGAGCTTTGGTTAACGTGGGCTATACCTATCAATATTTTAACATGTTAGAAATGAAAATATTGTAATGTTATTATGAAAATAGTTTTGACCTTGAGGATGCCCTGAAAGTATCTATCACATTTTGGGAACCACTATTTTATGAAAACCAAAATACAGGTCAGTATCTTGTTTCTTTACGGCCCTGTCATTTAGAAGGGCTGAAGCTACAAGAGGATGTCCCTGATGGGGAAATGTTGGAAAGGTGACATGGTAACACAGAAAGGAAAAAAGTGTCATGCAGTAAAATCTTACTGTCACACCAGTTTGGATGGGAAAAGTTTGTCACTGGAAGTCAGGAAAATCTAATCTCCCCTCTAACTCGGTGAGACTATAACCGAACTGGCTAAGATTCCTGCGCCTCTTCATCCTCTTGTAAAATGTGGGTGTTGAACTAGGTGTGCAGCATCAGGTACAATGGAGAAATGATGAATTTTGAGCAAGAGCAGTGAGGAGGGAAAGTTCACCTCGTTGAGGGTCATGGTGACCTATTGGTGGGAACATTCCACTAACCCTGTCCAACATCACCCACGTTCCGTGAGGGTTCTATGATGCTAGACAATGCTGTTCCTTTCAAGAAGTACCTCAGTACTCTGCTGATGAGCATGAAGAAAATAATAATAGACAAAATGGTTCATCACCTCTCCAACCGGTAAAATAATTTTCAGCTGCGAATTAATAGAAACTGAGCTTCAAAAGTATAAATGTTAATGCAAAGTAAACGAGTTTTTTTTTAAAACAGAAATTTACAGATAAAAATGGGTAAGTTACAATTTCCCAAAAGTTATAGACATTTTGCAAACCTGTACCCTCATTTAGGCAAAATGTTCTTTTAATGACAAATTAAGTAATGGATATGCAATTTGAGTCAACTACTTCCAGACAAAAAGGGGTTGTTTTCTTTTAAATAAGTGGTTTTGTTGTTTTTGAAAAGGGGTAAGATGTTAAAGAAGCAAGCTGGCATAGTGGTATAGAGACCTGGCCACAGAGCCAGGACACCCTAGATTGGAGTTCTGGTTCTGACTTGTATTGACTGTTAGACCCCAGACAAATCACATAACCTTCCTGGTACTCTACAGGCAACTCTATGACTCGTTGATTTTCTTCATTTTCTAAGAGGATCAACCAATGATATGGAGTGGTATCTTTACTCATGCATGAATTTGATTTAAGCGAGGCAGAGCTGCACAAAGCGGTCAGCCTCACTTAGTCATTGAAATCCAAGTAGCAGAACAAAAGTCAAGATGACTAGCGATGGCCCAGGATTCAATGGATGACCTTGGTGTCTTTTATGCCTGACCAAGCTCTAAACTCCACAGCACCTCCTTCAGCTTCCTTCATGGCCTTTGGAACAAATTGCTCTCATCACCCATTCTGCCAGGCAAAGTTTTCGCATGCTTGGGGTAGACATCCCCCCTAACTCACCAACAGGTTTCAAATCTGTCAGTTACTCTCAAGGTGGTTTATTCCATCTGCCGAGAGGGTTTCCTGGGCTATGACTAATGTGCATGCTACAGCTTCTTGAAGCCCCAGGTAAGAGTTGGTGAAGGTGGATACCAAAGGTGGATGAGCAGCGCCTAAAAGGGCTTGGCAAACCTTCCCACCAGAGGTGTTCGTCCTCCCCGAAGACCCTTATGCACCCCTCCAAAAAAGTGGTTTTCCCCAGGGTCACTTAGCTAGTAAGCATCTGAGGCTGGATTTGAACTCATCTTCTTGACTCCAGGCCCAGCTCTCTATCCACTAAGGCACCTAGATGCCTCTTGACTATATGGGAGAAAGTACTGATTCACACTGGAAGAGGGGCTTCCCTCAGGAGTCGTCTATACCCATGAAAACAAAGAGCCAGTCCCAATCTCCTGATCTCTGTTTAGACTTCTCTCCAGTCGACTTATTTCAGTCAATCTGTTAAGAAGTATTTACAGAGGGTGCATTACCTTCCAGGCACTATGTTAAACATGGAGAATACAAAAGAGGAGGAATAATTGGATGGACTTGTTCAGTTGCTTTTCAGTCATGTCTGACTCTTTGTGACCCCATTTGGGATTTTCTTGCCAGAGATACCAGAATGGTTTGCCCTTTCCTTCTCCAGCTCATTTTACAGATGAGGAAGGTGAGGTAAATAGGGTTAAGTGACTTGTCCAGGGTCACACAGTAAGTGTCTGAGGTCAGATTTGAACTCAGGAAGATGAGGCTTCCTGACTCCCAGCACTATCAGCTGTGCCACCTAGCTGACTAATTAATTGCATGGGCAGAGAGCAACTGAAACAATAAATCTTAGAATGTTAGTGTTAGAAGAGACTTTTGTGGCCATCTCATCTAAAGGTCCTTAGCCTGTTTTGGTCCCTTTTGGCACCTTATTGAGGTCTATGGACCCCTTCTTAGGATAATGTTTTTAAATGTATAAAACGCATAAAATTAGAAAGAAAATCAATTATGTTGAAATATAGTTCTTAAAATATTTTTAAAACCAAGGTCATAGATTGCAGGTCAAGAAGCCCTAACCTAGAGAGTTATTGCCAGGAGGATGGTTTGCCGATAGATCTTATCGCCAATGGATTTATGTCTTCTTGTGGGTGCTGTGCTGTCGAAGTAGCCAAGGAATAAAACGTCAGAAACACAATGCGGCAAGGGGATTTCAGAGCCTTCTTGCACTGCAGAGATGCTCCAGCAGTGGTTCTATAAATTGACAGAGACTGCAGCCCTTCTCTCCACTACCTACTCCAAGGTCAAGCACCCAGTTAGCACTCAATAAATATTAGCTGTAAATACAACTGTGAGGCTGCATCTGGAATAGTTTGGTGCCAGTTTTCCCAGAAATGAACAAATTGGCCGCAGGACCAGAAAGAGCTACGGAAATGATTTAAACGGCTGGAGGGATTGATTTAAGAGGAAAGATTAAACAACTGTACAGCTTGATCAGATGGTGATTAAGGAGCAGTAAGATGATTGTTTGCAAATACTGAGAAGATATAAATGCCAAAGGGGGTGGAAGAATTACTTAGTTTCTTATAAGCAGATATAACTAACAGCGATAGGCAGCGAAATCAAAGGTAATTATAAACAAGAGTTCTCAGTGAATTCATCCATGTAAGATGAGAACAACAAGAGAAATGCAAAGTGCATCCCAGACTTTGGTTCTTCACAGCCAAGAAAGATAGACCAAAAAGACCCCTGGTCTGCTACAACTTGGGAGGGTTATTTATGAAAACAGGCAAAGGAAAAAGACATGCATGTCTGTGCTGACTACTGCCTTAGTGGGGATTCCCCTCATTTATGGGTTGGACTAGAATACTGAGCAGGTCATTTCCAACTTTTGAATTCTGTGATTCTGTGATTTTATTTTTCCTTTTTTAGACTTAATCATTTCTACCATCTAAGTCTCCCTTTCTGGTTGTCCACAGCTCACTTCCAGTAATCTGAGTAATTCAGGTTTTCAAAGTATTTATTGAGTCTCTCTAGCTCCTATTTCTTTTCGGGGGGGGGGGTTGTTTTTGGTGTCTTTTTGGAGGGGGAAGGCAAGACAATTGGGGTTAGGTGACTTGCCAAGGTCATACAGCTAATAAGAGTGTCAAGTGTCCGAGGTCACATTTGAACTCAGGTCCTCCTGGCTCCAGGGCCGGTGCTGTACTCACTGCACCACCTAGCTGCCCCTAGCTCCTATTTCTAAATGAAAATTTCTTAATCACGGAATAGTGTCTCATTTCTCTTGTTAATAGGTCAATATTTAATAATAGCTAGCATTTATGTAGCATTTTACAAAGAAATTTACAAATACCATTTCATCTTTATAACAACCCAAAGAAATTGGTACTATTATCATCTCCAGGGGACAGATGAGGCACAGGATAAAGGGCTTGCCCAGAGTTACACAGCTAGTAAATGTCTGAGGTTGAATTTGAACTCGGGTCTTCCTGATTTCCTTACTTCAAACACTGTTTACTGTACTGCCTAGCTGACCAAGAATTTGAATCCCAACTCTACTCCTTAATACCTTATAACCTCTAACAAATTGCCATACCCAGCCTTGGACTGAGTTCCCTCACCTGTTAAATGAGGGACTTGCACTAGATAAGTTCCTCCCAGCTTTCAATCCCAATGTGATTGATTGCTTTCTTCAGAGAGTCATATCTTTAGTCATAATACATATTTCACGTGAAGCTTATAAACTAAGAGTAAATGTTCTGACAGTTTTCTAAAAAATGAAATAGGTGGGAGGGAGAGGAGGGGAGGGGAGGGGTAGGGAAAGGGCAAGAAATAGCAGATAGGTCATTGTCACGGCTAAGTCCTCTGATGCCAGGTTCCAGGTAGCAAAAGCATTTTTTAGTTCTTGAGATTTCTATGGGATGTGCCACTGGGTCCTTTTAGAATCTAAAGGAGATAACGAGTGCCTTCTGGCCCAGAAGACCTTCAGACCTTCAGAATCACTCAATCAATAAACATTAAGCACCTACTATGTGCCAGGCACTGTGCCAAGCACTGGGGATACAAAAAAAATTCAAAAGATGGTCCCTCCGCTTGAGGAGCTTACAGTCTAATGGGAGAGATAGCATACAAGTATGTACAAAGCTATATTCAAGCTTATATACAAGATAAATAGGAAATAACTAGCAGAGGGAAGGCACTGAAATTAGGAGGGGTTGTAGAAGGCTTCCTATAGAAGGTGGGATTTTGGTTGGAACTTAAAGGTAGCCAGGTAGGTTAGAGATGATGAAGGAGAGAGTTCCAGGCATGGGGGACAGCCAGAGAAGATGCCTGGAGCCAACAGACAGATTGTCTTCTTTGAGGAATAACAGGGAGGCCGGTGTCACTGGATCAAAGAGAACACGGCAAGGAGTAAAATAAGAAGACCGGTGAAGTAGGAGGGATTAGGTTATGAAGGGCCTTGAATGTCAAACAGAACATTTTTTATTTGATCTTAGAGGGAGTAAGGAGCCACTGGAGTTTTCTAACTTGGGGTGGGTGGGTTGACATGATCTGTCCTGCCCTTTAGAAAAATCACGTTAGGATGGATGGAGTGGGGAGAGACTTGAGGCAAGCAGACCCGCCAGTAGGGTGTTGCAGTTGTTTAGGCTTGACATGATGAGGGCCTACACTAGATTGGTGGCAGTGTCAGAGGAGGGAAGGGCACGTACATGAAAGATGGTACAAAGATAAAATGGACAGGCCTTTGCAATGGATTGGATATGGGATGGTCAGGCAAGAGACTCTGGGAATTTAAAGAACCAGAGAATCTCAAAATTAAAAACCTGAACAAGAACTTGCTTTATGACTCCCTAGAAATAATCATCTAGCCTTTGCTTGCAGATATCCAATGATGGGTCCTCATTTTCTGCCATTCTCTCTCCTGGTTCCATAGTTTATTCCACTTTCTTTTAGATAGTTCTAATTGTTAGAAATGCTTTCCTTATATCAAGTATAAAGAAGCAAGTGGTATAGCAAAAAAAAGAAAGTCCTCAAAGTCAGATAAAGCTGGGGTTTAGGTCCTTCCTCTGGCAAATACTGGTAGTATGACATTGGGGGCAATCATTTCTCAGCTCCTGGGTCACAGAGAAGGTGCCAAGCTGCATTCCTCACTGGGAGCTACTCTAATGAAATCACAATTCTGGTCAAAACCAAAAATTAAGCTTACATCTGGATTCTCTGTAACTTCTTCCAATAGAAGTCAAGGAGAACAAGGCTCATTCTGCTTCAGCATGATGCAACTTCAGATAATGTGAAGACAGCTCCTGTCTCCCTCAAGTCTTCTTTGACCCAAGCTAAATGCTCTTTTTTCCTTTATCTGATCCTCCCTTGCATGGTTTTCAGTCCTTTCACAATCTCACTACCGTCATCAGAACATGCTCCAGCCTCTCATTTTCCTTAAAATGTTAAATCTAGAACTGAACACAGTCTTCCAGATGGTGTCTAACCAGAGCAGAATACAGGGGTACTTATCACTTTCCTGCTTTTTTACGCTGTACTTCTATTAAAAGTGCCGATTGTCAGATTTCCTTTTTGGCTGCCATCACACTTGGTTGCCTTATTGTGAGTTTGCAGTCCACCAAGACATTCAGATCTTTTTCCATGAGAACTGTTATTTGGCCATGTCTCCAGCATCTTGTATATGTACAGCTGACTTTTTGAATCTACGTACAAAACTTTACATGCATCCTTTGTTAGATTTCATCTTGTTAAATTCAGCTCATCATTTGGTTCTGTTGAGATCTTTTTATGTTCTGGCTATCATTTGTCTCTAACCCTCAATCCCTCCTGAAGCATAAGGACTGTAAGGATCTTTCTTTGTATCTTCAGGGCTTAGCACAGTGCCTGATGCTAGCGGGTACTTCTTCTTCTTGTTCATTCATTCAGTCCTGTCTGACTTTTTATGACCCCATGGACCATAGCACACCAGCCCGTCTATCCTCTATTATCCCTTGAAGTCTGTCCAGGTTTATATTCATTGTTTCCATGATGCTATCTGTCCATCTCATTCTGTGCCATCCCCTTTCCTTTTTGTCTTCGATATTTCCTCACATCAGGGTCTTTTCCAATGAGTCCCTTCTTATTATGTGGTCAAAGTGTTTAAGCTGCAGCTTCAGTATTTGATCTTCCAGTGAATAGCCCTTAACTTTGTGTTATCTGCAAATTTGACTAAAAAATAATAATCAGGGAACATTTATTAAGTGCCTACTGTGTGTCAGGCACTATTCTAAGCACTGGCGAAGGAAGGCAAAAGATAGTCCCTGCCCTCTAGGAGCTTACAATCAAATGGGGGAAGACTACATAAAAAACAAATAGAAAGGGGCAGAGGGGTAGAGAAACTCTAGTATAAGACTGAGAAGTGCAGAAGAGTAAGCTGGGTGGGAAATGAAAAGATGGCTGACTTGGGCTCCCTCCTTAAATGGAGGTTGTGGGAGGAGAAATCTCTGCTTTCCAGTTAGAGGGCTAGAAGGATCATGGGCAAAGGGTCCTAGCAAAGTGTGTGTTCTAGGGCTGAAGTGATCTTACAGGATGGTGGAGAAATTCAGATTGTTGCACGTGGGTGGGGATATGAAGAGGATGATACATACAAATTAAAAGAATGATCATATGGAATGTGTATAGTGTTGAACAACACAATGCAAAGGGCCAGTGAGTTTGGGGACTTCAGTAATTCAATTCAGTTTAATAAATATTTATTAAGCACCTACTATGTGGCAGTCACTCTGCTAAATCCTGAGAATACAAATAAGAAAGACAGTCTCTGCCCTCAAAGCAGTTTACAATCTAATGGGGGAACACAAATACACAAAAACAAGCTGAAAAGCTTTGGGTGGGGCATGGTGTTCTCGGCAGGGAAAACCAGGCCAGTACAGTAACCTGCAAAATTCTGAGCCCTTTATAAAAGAAAGCATTGGGAGAAGTTTATTGCTTCACCACCCTCCAGCCCTCCAAAGAGCAGAGAGGCACCTCAGGAATTGAGAAGGTGTGGCTTATCAGAGCTGAGTCCATCTGCATTTACCTAACTTCAAGGTAGCATCAATCCATTAATGACCATACTTTGTGTTGGGTCATTCAACCATTTCCTGTTCCAAATAACTGTACTACCTTCCCATCATTCCATTTTGTGCAAAAGAGTTTCATGAAGCAGTTTGCCAAAGACCTTTCTGGAATACACGTATGGCAAGCCCCCCACAATGCAAGGTCTGTCCGCCAACATGTGGCATGGGGGTATCATTGTGTAACTTGGAAGGAAGGCAGAACAGAAATCTCCAGCATCTTCTACCTCCTCCCTTTAGTTTCTTCCAGGAGGGGAAACATGAAGTTGGAGCTGAAGACCACTCTGCTCTCCTGAGAAAGAGGGGAACAGGGCTAGAATTGTATCTGTTTCCTTAAATATTATTAGTAGAGGGGATGCGATTTTTGAAGTACAATCTAACTTCTGATTGCTGTTTCGTTATTGGAGAAATTAGTATCTCAAGCTTTAGGTCTAAGACTTGACCCCTTTTCCACTGAATACCAGTTCTACAATGAACACACATAACACTTAGCCAAGAAACCCATTTATCCAAATAGGTAACAAAACAGAAATCAGAGAAGATATGAATAGCAGAATATATATACCAGACAATATAGAATGAAAGAGCTCTCCCATTGGGAGCAGGGCAACTCAGCTCAACCACTGAAAGAGTCCCAGATTTCACTCAAGAAGAAGTTCTCCAAGGTTTCTAGTGTAGCAAGCTGTTAATAGGGATAGAGTAGAGACTGCCCACTCCTCTCATGTCTTCCCAGTCTTTTTGATTAATAATATGAAGTGCAATTGGCCTTGTCCATATTCTTTTTTGAATCTGGAATGCAGAAGTGCCCAAAGCAACTCAACAGCTGAACAGAACTCGAATAATACTGAAGAGAGAGAAGAGACCGGAGCTTTCTTGCTCTCACCAACTCTGTCCCACCCCAATACAAGTGTGGAGCATCGATCTCCACCAAGAAGGAGACAGTGGGTTTGAGACTGGGGTTATAGATATGTGATATATTTACAACATTGTCCTCCTTTGCTCCTCTAATCACATCAAAAAATGAAATGGCTTTAGTCTATGCTTGATGAAGATTCTTCTCAATCTAGTGACTGCCACTCCCCTTGATAAAAATTCACCAGCCATCTCTTTTATGATGCATTCTAGAATCGAAGACAAGCTCACCTCCTGGTAATTAGAAAAATCTACCCTGTTACATTTGCCAAGTTTTTCACTTCCCTGGGATATAACTCATCTGTGCCTAGTGACTTGCAAGTATTGAGGGCAGCCAGGTGCTCTCGTACCATCTGCTGACTTATCTTGGGTTTTAGTTCCCTGTTAACAAATTGGGTTCTATCTTTTCCAGTTTGAACATCATTCTCCTGGGTGGAGAAAACAGAAGCAAAATAAGTTTGGGTTGTCACTGAATCCCAGTGTTGGAATGAAACTTGGAGGTCATTGAGTCCAACTATTACCCATATGGGGATCAATATCCCCAACCAGTAGCAAATTGAAGATTTCCAGTGAGCAGAAAACCCTCTCCTTCCTGTACGATCAGGTCCATAATTGTCTAGCTCTGATAATTAGGAATATTGTTCTTAAATAGAGCCTATGTAGTTCTCTCTGTAAATTAAATTTTGTTCAAGCATTTCTTTTATTTTATATCAATTCTGTTCAATAAATATTTCTTATATCTTATACTATTTTAAATATTTTGTTGGTATCTTTTTTAAACATTATCTCCATTTTCAAATATATCTCCCTCTCACTCCCCTACCAAATGAGCCATCCCTTGTAACAAAAAATAAAAAATAAAGAGAAAAAAGCAGCAGTTCAACAAAACTAACAACACATAAACCAAGTCTGATAAGATATACAACTCAACAAACACTTCTTAAATATTTACTACATACCAGGAACTGAGAATCCAAAGACAAAATGAAAAACTATCCCTGCCTTCAAGAAACTGAGGTTCTTCTTGAGATTATAACATTTTAACAGGTAAGTAAATATATTTGAGTAAGGACAAAGCAGGTGTGATACTTGATAAATAATACAATTGTCCAGTTAGTATGAAAATAGAGGCCAAGTAATGGTTACTGCATTGCCTACCCATACATTTTCTAGAGTGGGCTTTAAATCCTAGAAAGAAATATGACCGCCTCTTGCCAAACTACATTGAAAATAAGAGTACATTACAAATGTATGTATAAGATGGCTTAGTTCAAGCATAACCTTGAATATTTTGCCTTTTCTGATCCCTTTAGCTGTTTGGCAACCCATCACTTGGTTTCTATATTGTATCTATTTTGCATGCATCTATCTATCTATCTGTCTGTCTATCTATCTATCTATCTACCTGTCTGTCTGTCTGTCTGTCGTCTGTCTATCTATCAAATTGGTCTGTCTGTCTATCTACATGTTGTTTTTCCCCATTAGACTGTAAGCTCTTTGAGAGCAAAGACTGTTTTGTTTTCTGTCTTTTTATCCCCAGCACCCAGCTTAGTACCTGGCACATAGTAGTTGCATAATGAATACTTTTTGGTTGCTCTTTGACCTCTCAGTGTTCTACTATCTACGTTCAAAATAAGGCCATATGCATTTTGTCTTTCAAATTTCTCAAGATTTTTGGAGCTTAGATAGGCTCCTTGTGACCTAAAGTCAGGAACTTTAATCTATAAACACAAAATATCCTTGTTAAAGGTTCAAGAATGCAATTGCAACCAACAAGCCTGGGTAGCCATTGCGGAGGTATCTTTTATTTTTCCATCTGCTTGGTTCTCCATATCCAATCAGTCACCAAGACCTATTGATTCTCCTTTCACAGAGTACCTCTCATCCATCCCTCCCTTCCTTTATTCCCCCTTCCACCATTCTAGTTCAGTCCCTTATCTCACAGTTGGGCTAGAAGACTATATAGTATATTGCATAAGCCTAAAGATTAATTTTCTGGATTACTCTTTGATGAAGTCAGGCCCCCTGTTCAAAAACCTTTTCAGAGGTTGTCCATTAGCTACTAAATAAAATCTATGCTCCTCAACTTGGCATTCAAAGCTTTCCATAATCTACCTCTCATGTATGCATGCATGCATGCATGCATGCATGTATGTGTATTTGTATATGTGTATCTGTATATCTGTATATGCATGTGTATATGCATGTATATGCACATACAGGCATATACATGTGGCGCATATATGTGCCACATACACGTAGCACATATAGCATGTGTGGCATATATGTATCTGTATGTATACACACGCATATATGCATATAAACACATGCGTATGTATGCTTATATGTGTATGCATGTATATATTATGTGCGTGCATATACATACATGTATATCTACATATTTTTTCAGACTATTTCCTACTATTCCCCTGCATGAACCACCTCCATCCTGTCAATCCAGTGTATTTGACCTTCCTCAAAAAACTGTGCCTTTGACCATATTGTTTTTCCTCTTCTTTGAATGCCCTCCCTCCTTCTCTCCACTTAGCCAATTCCTCCTCTCTGATAGTCAACTCTTTCCTCTTTGACAAAGCTTTCCCTTCTCTGCTTTGGATGAACTCAGCCCCCTTTTTATACTAGTCATTAGATAATGCACTATTAATTGCTATGTAATTCTCTAGTAGAGTGGTACTCTAATTCATCATTGGGAGGATGACCTTGGATGCTCAGATCAAAAGCTCTGTTAGTGCCAGAGTTTCAGACAGGGCCCTGAAATATACCTCCATTGTAGCTAAGTTTGGAAAGCTTCAATAGCAAAATGTTGGTTACCAAGGTAACAGATTGTTTGGCCACAAGACATGAAACTATCTTGGAAGACAGGGGTCAACAAACTACAGCCTGAGGGCCAAATCTGGCCAACTGCCTGTTTTTGTACAGCTCACAAGCTAAAAGTGGTTTTTTACATTTTAAAATAAAGTTTGATTGTATTTATGCCTTAGAATCTAAGACACAAAGGGCTTCTATCTGGACTTGAGGAGAGGGTACCCACATTGGAAAAATTATAGATTTTCCAAATATTTAAGTATTGCCTTATTACATATTTTGTATTGTTTTTGGTGTTTTTGTTTTTTTAACTGAAGTTTTATTGATTTTGCCCATATTTATTTTCTTTCAATTTAAGTTGTAAGCTCCTTAAGGATGGAGATGTAGGTCTCATACTGTATACAACCTCCCAACCCAAATCAAATAGCATATGATGCTTTAAGATTTGCAAAATGTTTTACAGTCAGTATCTTATTTGATCCTTACAGCAATCCTATGAGGTAGGTGCTATTGTTGCTAACCGTTTTATAGATAGGAAATTCTCTCTCAGGGAAGTGAAGTGACTTTTTCAGGGTCATACGACTAGTGAGCAGGTGGTAGAGGTAGGAGTCAAATCCACATCTTCTGACTCCCAGTTCAGGATGTTCCGTCCTTTTCACTTACATGGCCTCTACGAATTCTGGTCTAAGTTGAAAAACCTAATTTTACAGAAATTAAGTACACATACTGATGAACCTAAAAATTCTTACTCTTAACTGATGAAAAACTACCTATAACACACCTATTACAGCAGTTTGCTCTATAAATACCTGTTGCTAGATGGGAGTATCTTAATTAAAAATGCAGCTTTAACCAAATGCTAAAGAAAGAAACCACTCTTACAATCTGAAGCTGCTGAATGAGATGAGAATTTAGCAAGCCACCACCATCCCTTGGCATAGAATGACAAGGATGAAGGAGAAGGGGAAAGGAAATGAGCATTTATATAGTTCCTTTTATTCCCTAGGTCTTATGCTAAACTCTTGATCTTAAGAACAACACTAAAAGGTAAGCGTTGTTATTATCCCCATTTTACAGTTGAGGAAACTGAGGCAAACAGAATAAAAATGACTTGAGAGAGGTGACGTATGGTGAAACCCATAATGGGAGCAGGGGAGTGGCCACCTGTGCTAAAACGGGCACTAACTGTCTCCGTGCATTTGCTAAAGGCAGAGCTTTTAGGAATAAGGGTCCAGCAGATGAACTCTTAGAGACAAAACCATGAGCTGAGTTTTGCCTTCACTCTGATTAGAATATGAACTCCTCAGAAAGCAGTGACTGTCATGTCTCTGTATTCCCAGCTTTCAGCACTGTGCTTAGTACATAGTAAACACTTAATAAAGGCATTTCCATTACATTCCATAAAGCCAGAGGATAAAAGGAGAACACAGATGGGTTCTCAGTGTTCCATTTCCTGGGTTCCTTTCTTTAGAGGAGTAAACTGTAGTCATAGGATTTTAGGATTTAGAGCTGACATAATAGAAATAGTACTGGGTTTATAACCTGGCTTTTAATCCTAGCTCTCCTACTTCTCTCCCAGTTTAGCTGTCTTTGTCTCAGTTTCTTCATCTGCAAAATGATGGAGTTGGCTTGGACTTTAATTCCCATAATCCTACAAATGAGAAAACTAAGGCTTAGACCTGTGAAGTGACTTGCCCAAATAAAAAGTCTACAAGATGTACTATTGTACTTTTGAAATGGCTTTCTCTTTCTAAGGACAATCAATAAATATGTGTGAAGAAATTACTATGTGCCAGGCACTGTGCTAAGCACTGAAAGAGGCAAAAGACAGTCTCTGCCCTCAAGGACTTCACAGTCTACTGGAGGACAAAGCAAATATGTACAAAAAAGAAATAATTAAAAGAAAGAAAGGCATGAGAATTAAAAGATGTTGGGAAAGTCTTCCTGTGAAAGATGGGATTTTAGTTGGAACTGGAAGGAAGCCAGGGAAGCCAGGAGGTAGAGTTGAGGAAGGAGAACATTCTAGGCATGGGGGATGACCAGAGAAAATGCCTAGAGATGGGATGTCTTGCTTATGAAACAACATGGAAGTCAGTGTCACTGGATCCAAGGCATGAAATATAAGAAGACTGGAAATGTGGAGAGTGGAAGGAGTTTAGTTATGAAGGTCTTTGATCATTGAAAAGATGTATTTAATCCAAGAGGCTACAGGGAGCCATTGCAGTTTTTTGAGTAGAAGACATGCTTAGGAAAATTACTTTAGTGGCTGAATGGAGGCTGGATTGGAGTGGGGAGAGACTTGAGGTGGTCAGACCCACCAGTAAGCTATAGTAATAGTCTAGATGTGAGGTGATGAGGGCCTGCAGTAGTGTAGTGGCAGTGTTACAGAAGAGAAGAGGACATATTTAAGAGATGTTGCAAAGGTGCAATCAACAGGCCTTGGTAACAGAGTGGGTATGGGAGGTGAGAGATAGGGAAGAATCCAAAATGACTCCTTGGCTATAAGCCTGACTGGGAAGATACTCTTGCCCTCTATAGTAATAGAGATTTGTTGATGAGATTCAACAAAGTATAGGTCAATTCTCTGTTGTTTGTGCTGATTTTAGCCTAACAATTAATAACAAGAAAATATAGGTTCTCCACCAGGCAGCACCATATCATCCATACGTGGACCCATTGGTTACATGAAATGGAGAAATCATGAATACTGTGGATAAGTTCACTTACTTTGGCAATTTACTTTCCGGGGGCGGGGTCCACATAAATGATGAGGCTGACACACACACGTTACCAGAAGTAGTTCAGTGTTGGGGAGGCTCTGAAGGAAAGTGTGGTATTAGAAGAGGTATTAGACTGTCTATCAAACTGAAGGTCTGCAGAACTGTTGTGCTGACCTCATTGCTATATGCCTGTGAAACTTGGACAATATACCTGTGTCATAACAGGAAAGTGAATTTCTTTCATTTCAAATGTCTTAGTAAGATTCTGAAGATCACCTAGCAAGATAAGGTACCAGACACTGAGGTCCTTTCTCAAGCTGAACTGCCAAGCATTTGGACTCTACTGCAGAGAGTGCAACTCTGATGGACTGGCCACTTTGTTCAAATGCCGAATGTACATTTGATTAAAAGACTATTTTATAGAGAACTCACACAAAGCAAGCACTCACATGGAGTTCAGAAGAAGCAATACAATGACACTCTCAATGTCTTTCTGAAGAACTTTGGAATAAATTGTGAGACAAGGGAGACACTGGCACAGGACCACCTAGCATCAAAGAAGGCTCCATGCTCCATGAGTAAAGCAGAACTGCAGTAGCTTAAAAGAAAAGTGAGATGTGCAAATTTAGAGATATCTCCACTCCAAATGTTCCTATAGACTATTTGTGCCTGACTTGTGGTAGAGCCTTCTGAGCTTGTATTGGTCTGATCAGTTATGTTTGGAATACTGTACCTTGACTCCAACATAGTAATGTCATTTCAGTCCTCTTTGAGAATATAGGAGAACAATGAACCAATAGAAATAGGGAGGGTACAAGGTGAGGGAGGGTTATTCTGTACATGTTGCATTTAAGATGTTTATTGAACATCCAGTTCTAGATGAGTGAAAGACAGTTGGAGATGTGAGATTGGAGATCAGAAAAGAAGTTGGGGAGGGATAGGTAGATTTGAGAATCCTCAGCATAGAGCTGGTAATTAAATCCTTGGGAGCTGATAAGATCACCTTAGTGAAATAGTTTAGAAGGAAAAGGGAAGAGGGCACAGGACAGAACTCTGTGGGACACCTGTGGTTAGATCACATGAACTAGACGAGGTTCCAGCAAGGGAGACTGAGGAGTGGTCTGGTGGGTAGGCAAACTAGAAGAGAGTGATACTACAACTACCTAGAAAGAAGAGAGTATCTAGGAGATGAAAGTGATCAACATTGTCAATGACAGCAGAGAGGTCAAGAACAATGAGGATTGGAAAAAGCCATTGATTTGGCAATTAAAGATACTTGGTAACTTTAGAGGAGTAGTTTCAGTGGAACAATGAAGTCAGAAGCTGGATTATAAGGAGTTAAGAAGAGAACGAAAGGAGAGGAAGTGGAGGTACCTATTGTAGGTGACCTTTTCAACTAGTTTAGCTACAAAGGGCAGAAGAGATACATGACAATTGCTATCGTGGATGGAAGGAACAAGTGAGGTTTTGTTTTTTTTTTTAGTCTGGGGAAGATATTACTTTGCAGGCTAGACAGTTTCTACCTCTGCACTGGTGGGTCAGGTTATATCAGTGATAGCAGAAGGCATGCCTTTTTCTTTTGCATTGTTTTCACTTCCAACTGAGCAAATGCTCAAGCATCTATTAATAGATATTCAATCAATTGTTCTGCTTTTGCTGACTCTGTAGAAAGGAGCCTACTATGGAGAGAGTCCCCCATCTGCATGTTTGAAATACCTTGTCAAGCTTCTTCACCTTCCTATCTTTTTACCACTGAGATCAGTGATGCTCCTTGTACATTCTAAAAATGATTCATATGATCAGATGATCTTGGTGTCTGTTTTGTTGGGAGATCCATCACAATTAATAACTGTAGATACAGAAATCTCAATTAAATCAAAGGGAAGAGAGAAAATAAATGCCCAATTAAAAATTAATAAAAAACAAATTAGATATGAATAAGTATTTTTTTTTCTATTGGCAAAAATTATAGAGACAGAAGACACTATACAGGAAATATCTTGTGATTGGTTGAAGATCAAGTCATATTGATTGGACTACATAGAGAAATAACAAGCTAATTCAGAGCTAGCCAAGTAAGTGGGAGAGCACTTTAAATATGTGAGCTAAGGATACCAGGCCCCTGAGAGGGAATCACTCTTGACTCCACTCACATATCCACCCACTTAGGTCTGGACCTTATCACCTGTGACCTAGATTATTACCACAGTCACTTCATTGGTTTCTCTACCTTAAATCTCTCATGACTCCAGTCAACCCTACACAGGGCTGCCAAAGTTTTTCCTTGATCGTAAATTTGACCATTTTTCTCCTCTCTTCAACAAACTGCAATGGCTTCCTATTGCCTCTAAGATAAAATACAGATTCCTCTATTTGAGTCCTATAAAACGTGGCCCCTTGGATGATGGAAATTGGACATTACTTTCCTACTGGTACTCTGCGATTTAGCCAAACTAAGTTTTCTCTGTTCTTTACACATGACTTTATACCTCCTGTCTCTATTCCTTTCATACTGGCCATCTATCATGGTAAAATTTGTTCCCTCCTTACCTCTACCTTATAAAGCCCCTCCCTTCCTTTAAAATGCAGCTCATACCCTATCTCCTGCATGAAGTCACTTCCTTCAGTCTCTAGTGGCCTCCTTCCCAAACTGTGTTATATCTATTTGTATACATATACTTGTTTATTTCCTCCATTATAAGGTAAACTCATAGTAGGTAGGGACTATTTAATTTTGTACTTGTATTCCTCATGCCTGGCACATAGTAGGTATTTCAGAAATAATTGTTAATGGATCATTTGGAAGGGAGAAAAATGTGCTTAGTCTTTTCTCTCTTCTCTCTTCACCACCACCATTGATCATATTACTGGAGAAATTGTAGTAGGAAACAATACATCCAGGGGAGAATAAAGAAATATATGCCTACGCCAAGCAGAAAGTCTCCTAAGAAAAGATAACTGAGCATCCAGAGGATACTTAGGAATTGACCAGGTTACAACTTTGAATTTTGAAAAGTCGGAAAACCTGGAGATACTGTAGTCTTCACAAAGCTGGCTGCATTGTCCCAGGAGCAGAAGTGGCTGATGACAGTACATGGCATCAGGAGCAGAGAGACATATTGGGGAAAAAAACTCAACTAGATCCACTGAATAATTTTGAATTTCAAAACTCAACAACAGCACAGACCTTCAGTGCCCAGTAGAGAGCTGTAAAAGGAACATGTAAGAAGAACTCCTGGATTCCACGGGGGGAAGAAAGGACCAGAAGTTGTGTTATCTACTTTGCCACACGTTCTCTGCACACATGCCTTACTATCTTTGTGCTTTAGGTTCGAACCCTCTCTTCCCAGGGGTCTTCTGCATGAAAGAGGAGAGTGCACCCCTGTAACAGCAAGCACCCTGGCATACCCAGGATGGTCTGTTAGCACAGATTCCTTAATCTGCTTTTAAAGGAAAGCAACTTTAAAGGGGTCAACAATCTTCTTTACTTACACTCACTAGTTCAGGGGAAAAGTCAGCTCCCTAAAGGTCAGAGAAAATACAAGCAGAGAAAATAGAAGCAGAGAAATTAGCACAAAGACCAACAGACAGGGCTCTTAATTGCCTGAATCAAAGCAATATTGCTATACACTTTACATACATCACTGGATTGAGAGAGCCTTTGCATCTGAGCAGTTGAGGGGTCTGAACATATGGCTACTCAGAGTCTCAACCAGGGAATCACAGGGTCCTTCTCACAAGTGAACCCCCAAAGCAAAATACCAATTCGGTGTATATACACTTCTCAGAGCTAGAAGGCATCGCAACCCTCATGACTCAGTACCTAATCAACTTAGTACCAAAAGGTATGAAAGTCTTCCTACAAGCAAGCCTCCCCTAAGCAAGCTTCCCTTAATGGGCTCCATATGAGGCCTATTAATGGGCAGGGAAGATCTTCCTATTCCATTAACATTACCACCCCTCATTTGAAGGACTGTTTTTCTAATAACTGCCGTCGTTGTAACTGCTATCCTTTTCTGCAAAATGAAGGGTTTGGACTAGTTGACCCATAAGGTCTCTTTTAATTCTAAACCTATGTTCCTTTCTCTTTCTCCCAGCTTCAGAGGAGTGTCAGTTTTTTGAGTGCCTGATAAGCAAAACTCTTAGGTTGAAGGGCATGCTAAAGCAATTCAGCCTATAGAATGCTGAATAAACCAATTCCTCATAGAACATAGGATCATAGCTTGAGAGTTGTAAGGGACCTTAGAGGCCATTGACTCCAAACCTCTCTATAAATAAGGAACTGAGGCCCAGAAAGGTTGTAACTTATCTGTACTTACATAGTCAGGCTATATTTGAACCAATATATTCATGAGTCTATCCATTTGGCCAGGCTGCTTGGCTTTAGTTTCACACACATTAGCAACACAGAGGTGAGTGATAACTTTGACATCAGGAATGGGAAGGGTACTGAGATAGCAGTCATTGATGGTGGGTAACTCAGATACTAGGTCCAAAACAGTCATTGATGGTGGGTAACTCAGATACTAGGTCCAAAACTTAGCCAAATTAGCAGCTACAACTGCTTTACTCCCTTGTGAAGAGTAGCAAGGTTAGATTTTGGCTTGTTGGTTGTAGGAGAAAAAACATCTCAAGGGAAAGGGTCTATTTGTACAAAATATTTACAGAAGCTCTTTTTGTAGTGTCTAAGAACTGGAAATCAAGAGGCTGTCCATTAATTGGGGAATGGTTAAACAAGCTTTGTTATATGATTGTGATGAAATATTACTGTGCTATATGGAATGACAAGTAGAATGATTTCAGAAAAAAACCTGGAAAGGCTTAAAGGAACTGTTGCGAAGTAAAGTAAGCAGAACCAAGAGAATATTGTACATAGTGACAGCAATATTGCATGATGATCAACTGTGAATGACTTAGCTATTCTCAACAATACAATGATCCAAGACAATACCAAAGGACTCATGATGAAGCATGCTAATTTACCCCCAGAGAAAGAACTAATACTCTCCGAATACATGCTGTTTTTTATTTTCTTTCTTTCATTCTTTTTTTATTTGAGTCTTCTTACACAAAATGACTAATGTGGACATGTTTAACATTATTGTACATGTATAACGTATCAGATTGCTTACAGTTTCAAGAAGAGGGGAATAGAGGGAGAGAGGGATGGGTAGAGTTTGGAACTCAAAACTTAAAAAAAGTTTAAATATTGTTTTAACATGCTATCAGGGAAAAAATAAAATATTATACACATAAAAAAAATCCCAAGGAAATACTATGCACCTTTGAGATCCTGGATCCTTCAGTCCACAAATTCCTGCTATTTGGACTGGGACTCCCCTAGAAAGGACTGTTTTTCCCAAGTTGGGAGTGTCTCCCTTGGGATTATGGAACCCTAACCAATGGAGCAGATTCTCGCCACTTAGAGTCAGGCAGGAGGATATTATATTAAACATATAATGCTTTAAAATGTATTATTTTAAAATATCACTTTACAAATATATTTATTACTATTAAATAATGGAGAGTATTATGATAAACTATAAGCTTAAGGATTTAACCTGTAATTCAATTCATTAGGGAACTACTGGATGGGGTTACTCCCCCTACCAATGAAGGTTGATACCTTCTCTGCAATTTATAGTCCTATAGAATTGCCTAAGGTACTTGTCAAAAATCAAGAGACTTTGTCAGGATCACAAAGAGACAGGACTTGAACCAAGTTCTTCTTAGCTCTGAAGCTAGCTCTTTCGTGACTGTCTCACACTGCACCGTTAAGTTTGATTTTCCTTGATTAAAGAAAAATAAAATATCTCTGGACTTTAGAGGAACTACGAATAAACAAAAAGTAAAAAAAAAAATTAACCAACTATCCTTTCCACCTACTTGAATCTATAGGATTCATAGGCAGTCAACTGAGGAACTATATAGTTAATAGTGCTCCACACAATCTATGTAGCCAGCTTGTGAATAACCCAGGTCTTTCCTTGTTTACCTTCTCCTTTTTGTTCTCTTTGAAGAGCTCATTAGCGTTTCTACTAGAGCCTTGAAAGGGAAGAGAGGTTTTGAAATCAGATACACTCGTGTCACCAGTCAAATGGAATTTCTTGTTTGATGATACTAACTAACCTTAGAAAGGAAGGGTGGTCAGGACTGAGAGAGATGTATCATCTATAGACTTGATACATTCTCCCATTAGTATATATAATCAAGAGCTGGCTATCAGTTGAATCCTTTCTTTTCCTCAGTTAGTAGAAAGCGAGTTGCTCTTTGCAAGGCTGAATATCTGACCCAGAGGCAAGAAACGGT
This sequence comes from Trichosurus vulpecula, assembly GCF_011100635.1. Lineage (NCBI taxonomy): Eukaryota > Metazoa > Chordata > Mammalia > Diprotodontia > Phalangeridae > Trichosurus > Trichosurus vulpecula. Next base: position 156,674,288 of record NC_050573.1, read on the forward strand.
CTGATTTGACAATCAGGTAAAATACATACCTTGTTAGAGGGACTATGACCCACAGTCATCCTATCTCTGTGGCAGTGTTCTTGTGATATTGCTCAGACCTTAATTAGGGAAGAAAGAAGATGAAGGTTCAATAGGAGGAAAGTTTCCCCAGTTGCAAAGCATCTTAATGGATTTTCACACCTGATTTCTATCTACAGATGCAATCAGTAAGCGCAGAAGTGTGAGCCAAAGAAATTGTAAAAAGTTCAACAATGTTAAAAAGAACACACACACACACACAACTATTCCAGGTATTTTAGTTATAGCAGAGGTTTTGAAGAGGAAATTGATTTTGTTCATTATTTCTACAGGGAGTATTAATCAATGAGATCAGTATGGCTACTTAAGAAGCAATATTTGGACACATATTGGAAAGAAAGAATGGTAGTGAACATTATTATTTGATAGCTAGCTACTCTGGGTTTGGTAAGTAGGCTGTGGTCATCAACACGATATACTTTTGCAACAATTACATGGTGTTTTGAGATCAATTTGTGTTCATATATCTATATATGATTATAAAATCACAAATGTATATGTATATATGATCATAAACTCATATATGTGTATATATATGATTATAAAATCATATATGTAGATATGATTATAAAATCAGCAAAGACTGATTTATTGAAGCTCTTTTTTTAAATGACCTTTTCGAATATACTCCTTGGTTATCAGAATTCTAGGTAATCAGATTTATTCTTGTGGATTGACTTTTGTTTGCTTATATCACAGGGGATTACGAGAACATCTTCCCTGACAATTAAAGGCAGAGAGGCAGAGTCCATTATCTAGAGCAGAGGTTCCCAAACTTATTTGCCCTACTGCCTCCTTTTCAAAGAAAAATTATTCAGCATCACCCTGGAAATCTACTTTCTTTAATACTTTAATGCTTTTTTCTTTTGAAATTTGCACTATTTCAAATATATGCATTTTTTAAAAATGACGCATCTTAAATTTAATAATTTTTTGTGAATCTATGGAGTTTTTCCTGCACTGAAATTTTGATGATGCAATATTACTTCATGTAACCATATAGTATCATATTGTAAACAAGTTATTACACGCCCATATTCCTGCCGATACATGTTGGATTTCCCAACAATGAGTGACAAGCTTGCCTGCCAACACTTGCTTGTTAAGAACTGCTGGCAGACTTGACCACTGATTGGTTATAACTTGCATTTTGTGGATTTATTTGGAAAACAAGGTAATCACTACAACTTTAACTCTGTTATACAACAGATGAAACATGTACAAAAGGTTTTTCAAGATTTTCTTCTCTTTTTTCCTTATGCTTCCCCTGCTTCCTTTTATTCCTTATATTTAACATCCTCCAATTGCACCTGAGGTACTACCGCCCCACCATGGATTGTTCCAGCACCCCTCAGGGGGCAGTATTACTCACTTTGGGAATCTATGATCTCTAGAGTAAAGGTATGAAAAGGTATTTTAAGTGAATTAATCTTTGCTCAGAATGGCCACTCTCAGGGTAATCCAAGCCTGTTTGCCATATTACCTAAGAGGACTACCAGAAAGAAGACAAATGGCTGAGGAAGCTCTGGCTTTCAGATTGCTTAACAAGGATGGAGGGTAAGGATTCTAAAGGAGCCCATAGAGAATGTGTACTGTTTGTATTTCTGCCAGGATCAAGTAGCATCTGTGTGTATATAAAGTGCCAACTGGTCACCTTCCTAGATGAGCAAGTGAAAGGGCCCAAGGAATGCTTCTCTACTCCCAGGGGAATTTGGGAAAATGTAGTATTTCTGGAGAGAACAGAAGTGCTTCAAGGAAGAAACACAGATGGAAAAAGATGGGAAGAGGCAAAGGGAAATTCTAAACTGTAAAAGAACATGAAACAGACAAGGGGGATGAAGACTGACCACTGAACATATGAAGTTAACTAGCAGTAATGTATAGCAGGAGAGTTTGGATGAAAAGCAACAGTAGCAAATGAGGACAGCATTGAACAAATTTTTATTATTATTCATGAGGGAAAGAGAAGAACAGGTGACAAAGAGGAATCGTCTTGGTGTGTGGTTTCCATAGCCCCCAGCATAGGGCAGGACACAGTAGGGGTGACTTTTGCATATAGAACTGTGTAACAGCTCTCTCACTCTGGCAGAAAGAAGGCTCAAACTTATACAGAGTTTTAGACAAAGAGCCACCTGGAGCCTCTGGGAGACTGTCCTGGCATCCAGAGATAAAGATAGCCATAGAGTTGGGACCAGTGAAATGTGGGTATTTTCTTAATTGCCTAATAAAGAATGAGAAATGAGAGTCAGGCACATGGGGAATTTAACTCTACGCCAATCCAGTAAGAGGCTGGGGGTTGGGGACAATACAGAGAAGTCATGTTCAGTCTCTGAATTTCTTAGTCTCAGCATCCAGGCATCCAGAAAGTATTGTGCTGTATCGCTGAAACTGGTTTTCCCTGGATCACAAATAATTATGAAGCTCTTTCTGTGGAAGGGAGAACTGAATCATCTGGGGAGAAAGCAACTTCTTATACTCCAAGGAATAATGATAGGTAACCAGAGTTTCCTTCAGGTGAGTGTTCAACAAGTAATAGTCAAAGATTGGTGGTTGGTATCTCCCAACTAAGAGGCCCTGAGGTGTCTATTTGTCAATCAACATAAACCACACTGATGCCTGCTATTTTCCAAGGATATTTATCTAGGACATTAGGCAGAACCTCCTGGGAACTATCAAGTCAAGTCTTGTCAAGCATTTGTTAAGCACCTACTATGTGCCAGACACAGTGTTAGGTACTGGACATATACAGAAAGGCAAAACATTGTTCCTGCCCTCAAAGAACTCTCAGTCTAATGGGGGAGTTTATAACCTGTAAACAACTAGGTACAGACAAACTATAGACAGGATAAATTTTAGGTCTTTAATTTAAAGCACCATAATTAAGGGAGATCAAGAAAGACTGCTTGTAGAAGACAGATTTTTAGTTGGGAAGTTAGGAGATGGAGATGAGAAGAGAGAGAATTCCTGGCATGGAGGACAACCAGAGAAAATGCACAGTGTTAGGAGATGGAAAATCTTGAGGAACAAGATAGAGTGAGGAACCACAAGGAGGCCAAGTAGCTAGATCATACTGTATGTGGAGGGGAGTAGAGTGTAAGAAGATTAGGAAAGTAGAAAGGGTCTAGTTTAGGAAGGAGTTCAAAAGTCAAATAAAAGGTTCTTTATTTTATCTTGTAGGTGACAAGAGGAGGTAACATGGGCAGATCTAAGTTTTAGGAAGATCAGTTTGAAAATCAGTGAAGGATGAACTGGAGTGGGGAAAATCAACCAGAAGGTTACTGTTATAGTGAGAAAGGATGAAAGGAAGGAAGGAAGGAAGGAAGGAAGGAAGGAAGGAAGGAAGGAAGGAAGGAAAAAGGAAAGAAGGAAGGAAAAAAGGAAGTAAGGAAGAAAAGAGAAGGAAGAAAGAAGGAGAAAAGGAAGAGAAGAAGGAAGGAAAGAAGGAGGGAAGGAAACAGGAAAGGAAGGAAGGAAGGAAGGAAGGAGGAACAAAGGAGGTAAGGAAGGAAGAAAGGAAGGAAAGAAGGAAAAAAAGAAGGAAGGAGGTAAGAAAAGAAGGAAGTAAGTCTACTTTGTGTCAGATATTGTGCTAAGTCCTTTACAAATATTATCTCACTTAATCCTCACAACAACCCTGGGAAATAGGTGTTATTATTATACCCGTTTTATAGTTGAGGAAACTCAGACTGAGGTTAAGTGACTTGTCCAGGGCCAGACAGCTAGTCAGTGTCTGAGACTGGATTTGAACTCGGGTATTTTCTGACTCCAGGTCAAGCTTGCTATTTCCATTCCATCTAGTATGCCTATAAGAAGAGAAGACGCCCCAAGATAGAGCCTTGGGGAATATCCAAATTTAGATTAATTAAAGGAGACTGAGAAGGGTCAGTGAGAGAAATGGGAGGAGAACCAATTGTCAAACATGATGAACACTAATGTGAATGTGAAGATTTATGTGATGACAAATGATAGCATCAGAAAGAACCCAGACAGCATTGCAAGGAACCAGGCCCTGGGCACAAGAATAACAAAAAAAGCAAAAAATCCTTCAAAATACCAGCACAGGTAAGTTTTTCATTATTGATGCCAATTGAAGGTAAAGGATTCAGAAGAGAAAGAGAAATTTCAGAAATGAACAGTTTACTAAAGAAAATAGTGTCTGAGAATGTGATTTGGATTTCTGGACCTCAGATTAATATGAGAATAATGGGCTCTTGGCCAAGGATGGAGAAGACTTCAGAAGATCTGGTAAAAGCACATGTTCTTGGAGCTTTGCAAATACAGTCCAGAGAGCTATAAATAAAACAGGAAGGGGAGCGGGGAGAAAACTCCCCCATGCCTGGTCCCATAGAGAGTAGTAGATCTAACAAAGGAAGAATAACAGATGAGAGGACCCATTCACAGCAGACAAAATTCAAGAAAAGAGCCAGCAATAAAACTGATGGCCTCAGATGTTTATATAGAAATGAACAAAGCAGGAATAATAAATAGGGTGAAAGAGAGAATTTAATAGAAGGAGATACATTTGACCTTACTTGAATCATTAAGATTTAGTAGCATGTGACTCCTGACTGCATTAATACTCTGGAAGAGACTGCCTTAAAGACCAGAAAGACCAGAAGAGGTCAAAGTGTTGGTAGAGTAACATTGCATATTTGAAAAAAAAAGACTCATGTGAGAAAAATGTAGGACACATACCTGGAGAACATCTGGGTAAGGATTAATAGAGGGGAAAGCTGTGGCAGGTGATGATGAAATGACTGAGGAAAACAAAGGTTTGATCTTCTGAGCATGTCGATTTATTAAACAATGCATGCCAATTGCTCAAAAAACTGGGACCAGATCTTCTTAGCTTAGGAGACCTCGACCTCGAATATAGGGGGAGACAGACTTTTATAGATGAAAAACAATTAGTCAAATAAGACCAATTAATTAAAAAGAAACAATACAATATTATAGGTAATATGATTTCTAATTGGATGAAAAATTAGGGACTTTCCAAGTTGGGAAGGGGAGAGTGAACAATTCCCTGTATTCAGAAAAAGGGGTGTCCTACTCCCCAAAGTATCTGTAAACAATAAAAGGAACATGGAGATAAGAACTGATTAATCAGTATGGGACCGGTTTTCAGAAAGATGTATGGGCTGCTATGCAGAATCTGTGGAGCGCTTAGAGTTTGGTCAGACATCAGAGATGCCGAGGTCATCCATTGCATCCTGGGCCATTGCCAGACAGTTTGATATTTGTCTTGCCACTGGACTTCTATGACTCTGGAAGAGAGAGCCTAACTCTGCCTCACTTAAATCACAAGTTGAGACATCACCCGAGATGTCATTGGTCCTCTTTGAAAATGAAAGACAAACAACAATATTGGTGTAGAGCTCCCAGTAATAATCTTCCTTTACCTGTGATGATCAGCACCTTCTCTCCCCCTTATAGAGTCTTATAGAGTTGCCTAGAGCAGTGAAAGGTTAAGTGACTTGCCCAGGATGTCAGAGCTGGATCTGGATGTTAGAATGGACGTTAGAATAATGCAAAATCTTTTGAAAGACAGGTCTATGGACATAACTTTGTTCGACCACTTACATCAATCAAGGTATAAAAACAGGAAAACATACACTTACTAAGGTGCTCACCAGTGTCATGGAGGGCATCTCATTCAGTATCCGAACAAAAATTGGATTCCTTATTGATACGTGAAGTTCTCCTAATGCTTATAAACTCAGATGAAATTGTACTACTTCTGTTGAACCTCTGAATACGAAAAGCTCTCCTTAGTGAAATTCATAATTTTCCTAAAAAAATTACTGAAGCGTCACCACTAGGGAAATATAATGAAACCCCCAAAACTAAAGTGGTTGTGGTGGGGAGAAACATACTTTAATAACTATGACAAATAGCCCATTGGATTAGATGATCCAGTTATAGACCTCCGTGTATCTTAAAAAGACTTTGTAGTTGGATATCGCACCAGATCAGAGTTGAATAGGATCTGGTCAGACCACCTTGTAGCCAAGAAAAAGTGCTTTCTCCTAAACTGCTTACTGCAGCAAAAATCACTTCTTTAATGATTCACCTTAAAGGTTCCTTAGGGACATGAACTACAATCAATATTTATTAAGCACCTACTTGAAACAAGGAGGGGCAGTGAGATGGCGCAGTGGGTTGAGTGCTGGGCCTGGAGTCAGGAAGACAGTGTTGTGAGTTCAAATCTGGCCTCGGATACTTACTAGCTGTGTGATGCTGGGCAAGTCACTTAACCTTGTTTACCTCAGTTTCCCCGTCTATAAAATGAGCTGGAGGAGGGAATGGCAAAGCACTCCAGTATCTTTGCCAAGAAAACTCTAAATGTGGTCACAAAGAATGGGACAGAACTGAAAAACAACATACTCGCACACAGAGCAAGGAACTAAGATAGATAGATACAAAGATAAGAAAGGACCCTCTCTGGAACCTTTTGGTTATGGGAGTTAGAGGAATTGGTCTGCTACTTTTGAATCAATCAAAAAGCATTCATTAAGTTCCTCTTCTAAGTGCCTTGAAGACCAAGGCATAAGTGAAACAGCCCCTGCCCTAAAGGAGTTTACATTCTAACTTGGGAGGCAACTTGTGTATACTTTCTGTGAGAGCCCCAGAGCATGGAAATAAGGCTTTCTTCAGTAACACGAAATAACTTCCCAGGGAGTGTAATGGGAAGGAACTAATATCTATTCCCCCTTGGTTCAGTAAATGAGGCCATGGTGTACAGATAGAGACTGAAGAAAGTAGGGTGGTGGTAGAGAAGGGAATCAGGTTTATCAAATAAACCACCCCTGTACAAACAAAACTGAAGTCAGGTAAAACAGAAATGGAGAAGTAGATAGATTTTATATACAAATATGTATATGCATATATATGCATGTATATATGTGGGTATATAGTATTTATATTAGATGGGTACTATGCCTAGTATCAGTGTATTTGAGTATGTATACGTGTGTGTATACATATATGTGTATATATGTATTTGAGTGTCTATATATAGTATCTATACATTTGTGTGTATGTGTCCAAATAGCTAAATGTGTGTGTGTGTGTGTGTGTGTGTGTTTCCAGGGATGGTTAATTTGACAAGCCTGATTCCCTTCCCCAACCCGCTACTTTCTTCATTCTCTATCCCTACACTGTATTGGAATTCCTCTTTTACCAGATAACAATAAAAATTAAAAATAATAGCATTTATATAGTACTTTAAAGTTTGCTTTTCATTGTTATTCAGTTATGTCTGACTCTCCATGACCCCATTTGGGGTTTTCTTGGCAAAGATATTGGAGTGGTTTGACATTTCTTTCTCCAGCTCATGTGACAGATCAGGAAACCGAGGCAAGCAGGGTTAAGTGACTTGCCCAAAGTCATACAGCTAGTAAGTGTCTGAGGCCAGATTTGAACTCAGGAAGATGAGTTTTCCTGATTCTAGGCCTAGCACTCTATTCACTTCACCACCTAGCTGCCCCAAGGCTTGCAGGGCACTTTAAATATATATTATTTGCACCTCACAGCTGTGAGGTAGGCTATAATTATCCTCATTTTGCAGATGAAGAAATTGAGGCTTCCAATGGACAAACAAGTCTGATGTTCCATCTCCCCTTTCCCCCCATCCCATTCATAATCTTTGATTTCATAGGGTCACAGTGTGTGTGTGTGTGTGTGTGTGTGTGTGTGTATGTAATAGCTATGTAGATGGATTATATCTATCAAATAAGGACATAATGCATACAGCATGGAAGGGAGGGCACTAGATACTGGGACGAAGGGAGGAATCATGGTTGTGTGGTTTGTACTTCATTCTCGAAGCAGACCATGACATCAGGGAGTTGATGACATGACTTGCAATTAACTTTGATTTGAGTGAGGGAGGGTGAAGGAGGAATCAGAATAATTTTCACTCTGAGATTCCAGTAAACTAAGGTGAAGAGGAAAAGCATTCCAAGCATAGGAAATAACCAGGGCAGGGCACGAGGTGTTAGATGGAGTTTATGTGTGAGAAGCAGTATGTAGGTCAGAATGGCTGCACTATAAAGTTCATGGATGAGAACAGCATGTAACGAAACTGGAGAGAAAGGAAGGGCCCTTATTGTGACATGGGGATACTTTCATCTGAGGAGATGAGGTGAAAGAGGGAGTTGACACTTGAGCCCTGAAGGAACAAGATTTTCAAAGGAGATCACTGGTCACTATGACCTCAGAACAATCAGAGTTGTAGGTGTCCTGAAGAGCAATGACATGACGTGTGGCAGGTGTGTAAGGAGGCTGCAGCACATGACAAGTTTTTTTTTTTGCTTGGGAATTGACATAAATGAGATCAGCGAAGACACATAGTAGTAGACAAAGGACATGGGGCATTGATGTAGTGAGGATAAGACATAAATAGGGGAAGTGTTTATATGTGCTACCAGTTCCTTCTAGGGATTAAAAGAATCAGGGAGAGTTTTTACAAAATAAGCATAAATTAAATCTATACAAAATAAATTCGAGGGTAATCTTTTTGGGAGGGGCAATAGAAGATGGGAAGATCATGAACACAGGCTCAGGAATCAGGAGAAACCTGGATGTAAAACCCTTACTAGTTAGTTGGGTAACCATGCACAAATCATTTTTTTAAATCTGTAAAATGGGGATAATCATATGTGTACTTCCTACCCTTCAAGTCTGTTGTGAAGTCCAACTCTGATAGTATTATTTGCTAATTGCTTTGTAAATCTTAGAGGTTGGCTATTTTATTTGAAACAAAGGGAAAAATAAAATGAAAACAATCACTTTTTGTCAATAAGTGGTATCAAATAAGGTGATATATGTAAGGCATTTAAAAACCCTCAAAATATTATAAAAATGTGAGATTAATCTGAGTGGCACCATGGCATAGTAGACAGATAACTAGCCACTGAATCAAAAAAACCCGGGCCATGTCCTGTTTCTGACATACTGGCTACATGACCCGAGAAGGTCATTTAATCTCTCAGCCCCCTAGGAAATTCTCTAAGATCATAAATTGCAAAGCAGATCCGGATCTGCACTGGCAGAAGGAGTTTCCTCCTTGGGAGCTCCATATGCCAACAGACAGATAGGTCTGATGTCTCATCTCCTCTTTCCCCCCATCCCATTCATAATCTTTGATTTATATGTCTATTCACTGTATATTGTCAGTGTTTTGTCAAGGCAGTAAATGTGATTTTCTTTTTAAATCTTTCCCAAATTCCACTGGATTTTACTGGAGACCTAGATGTAAGGACTGCCCTTGAGTCCTGGTGTCATCTCAGCTCACTAGTTTTCTCCTGATTTAGAGGGTAGAAGGTTACAGGGTGGATTAAAACAGCCTCTGGCATTTCCCTTGGATTCCTGCCATTTGAATCTCCTTTAGTTTGGGCAATCAGAGTATATCGCAGCCCAAGGGCAAACATTCACACTGGGCTTACTCTGGCTGAATAAACCCGATGACTTGGCCACTGCTGTAGGCTGGCTGACAAACTGTCTCTGGCTGACCAAAAGAAGAGATGGGGACTCTGTTGACATCTGAAGGACATAGTTTGAGTATCAGGTTATTAATTAGTCAGCAGCATTCAATCTAGGCTTTAGAGATCTAATACTCACTTCCTCAGTTTATTGTGTGGGTTGGCCTATCAGAAACAACCCAATTTAAAGGGGGGGAAAAGCAACAACAAAAGACAACCTAATGTAGTTTTCCTGGGCAGGACTGTAATATGTAGAAATATTTTTATTCTTGTAAATGGATATGTTCAGTGCCTACCACAGTGCCTGGCACACATTGCCATAAATGCTTGTTGGTTGATTCTGATGTATGGATAGAGTTGTGTTTGTCCTTTGTTGTTGAAGAGGACCATGACATCAGGGAAATGATGACATGACTTGCAATTGACTTTGATTGAGTGAGGGAGGGTTGTGCAAGGTCACCAGCCTCAGTTTCTCCTCGAGAGCCATCTGGACACAGTGATCAGATATTCATCAGGATGACTGGATATGACCCAGGATGCAATGGGAGACCCTGGCCCTTTTAGGCTAAGGCCTTTTCATGTACTCAGAGTGAGGTAAGGCCCATTCAGTGAATAGGCCTCTTTAACAAGTGAGTCAAGGGATGGCCCCTTTAATCAGAAAAAAGATTAAAAAAAATCAAGCTGGGAGGGGAAGACCCTCAAGGTTTCTGTTCCAAAGAGAAACAGTTACTATTGACATTCACTCTAAGGCATCAGGGCCCAAAATACAGCCATTAAATGGAGCTTGGGCAGGGACCTATTGTGGTCCAATCTATGAGTTTCAGAGGGAACTGGGTTTAAGATTTTGTGAAAGAAAGAAAGAAAGAAAGAAAGAAAGAAAGAAAGAAAGAAAAGAAGGAAGGAAGGAAGGAAGTTAGGAGGAAGGAAGGAAGGAAGGAAGGAAGGAAGGAAGGAAGGAAGGAAGGAAGGAAGGAATCTAGCCAGTTAACTCCAAGTTGCATGGATAGAGTGTAAGCCTTAGCGTTAAGAAGACTTCAAGTCCAGTACTGCCTCTGACACAAATTGGTTATGTGAATACTTAACCTTTCAGTTCTAACCCATCCCCAACTCTGCCCCCAATTGTGGATGACTATAAATTAGAGGGCAGTTGTTGATCTGCCATGGTGGATGGGATTTGCACGCTGGGAGTTCCCTATACTAATAAAATCCAGGGTTTAAATAAAGATCCTGAAACTAACAATTGGAAACAATAGTTATTTTTCACCTCTAGCCTTGGTGCTGTGGTTTGAAGATTTGTCAAAATTTTTAAGAAACAAAAAGATGTACCCTTGTATAAATTCATAAGCACTACTATGGCAAATCCAAGGGCTCTCAAGCCCTTAGTTTCCTCATCTGTAAAATGGAGAGACCGATTTAGGTGGCCTCTGAGTTCTCTTACAACTCTAGATTAACAATAATAATAATATTAATAAGGAATAATATTTCTATAATGCTTTAAGGTTTGGAAAGTGTTATTACAAATATTATCTCATTTAATCCTCACAACAATCCTGGCAGGTAGGTGATATTATTGTCCCCATTCTATAAATGAGGAAACTAAGGCAGACAGAGGTTGAATGACTTATTCAACATCACATGGCTAGTAAGTGTCAGAGGCTGGATTTGAACTCAGGTCTTCTTGAATCCAGTCCCAGGGCTCTATCCATGGTACCAACTGTCCACTGTACCTCTAATATTCAGGGATGAGTAGTACCTCTGGTGTGAGGGCTTGCCCAGCCCTTTTTAGGGCTGCTAATTCACCTTTGGTGTCCACCTTCACCCAACACTTACCAGTGGCTTCAAGAAATCGTAGTATGCCCAGCTGCCACACCCTGGTAAAAACCATCTTGGCAGACAGGCTAAACCAGGTTGAGGGAACGTACAGGGTCAGGAACCCATTGGTGAATTAGGCAGGTGTCTACTCCAAGGATGGGAAGACTCCCCCAACCCCCACTTCCCCTAGGAATGGGCAGATGAGAACAATCTGTTCCAATGACCATGAAGGCGGCTAAAGCAGCTAAGTTTGGCCAGACCTTAAAGAAGCCAAGGTCATCCACTGCAACCCAGGCCATCACCAATCAGCTTGCCACTGGACTTCAACGACTCTGGAAGAGAGAGTGAGGCTGACCACCTTGTGCAGCTCTGCCTCACTTACAGCCAATTCACAAGTAAGTCAAGACGTGACTCCATGATGTTATTGGTCCTCTTAGAAAACTAAAGACAAAGAGCAATAGAACTTCTGAATTGTAGATTTAGAGCTATTATGAATCTTAGAAGCCACCTACTTCAACCCCCTCATTTTACAGGTGAGTAAACTAAGGCCCATGGAGACTGAATAATTTGCCCAAGGTTATACCTGCAATAAGCATCAAAAGGTGGGATTTGAACATAGAACCTCTGGCTCTATTGTACCATGTTGTTCCCTCATTTTAAAGGTGAGGAAACTGAGTCCTAGAAAGGTTAAATGATTTGCCCAAATTCACAGAGCTAGGAAATGTGAGAACTGGGATTTGAACTCAGTACATCTGAGTTTAAATCCAACACATATAGGCACCTCAGATCTGGGAATTCTGGCTTAGTCAGGGTTGGGAGGAGTCTTTAATGCATATTGTTCCTGGCTCCATGGACCTCAGTTGGGTAGGTCAGTCCTGGCCATGTTCTAATCTAATTCTGGCAGAATGAATGTCTTTAGGAGATGTGATGAGAGGGTCTGGACTTGCAGAGGATTCTGGAGCCAACATTAGAGACCCTAAATCACAGAAAAAAGTCCTTCCTCAGCAACATGGAATAGTTTATCAGGGAGATTAATGGGAAGGAGCAAGCATTTTGGCTCACAAAATGAATTAAGAATGGCTTAACCTCTCTCTTTATTTGCCATGCCTGTACTAGACTCAAATACTGCCATAGTGTAAGGGCCACAGAATCAAGGAATGTGAAAGGGATGGTAGTGGTCATTTAGTCTGACACTCTCATTTTATGGATGAAACAATAACTAGTCCAAGGTCACACAGTTAATTAATGGTACTAGACTTTAATTCTCCTGATTCCAGTCCAGATATCTGTTGTAAATGCCAAGAAAATGAAGAGGAAAGCGAAAAGCATCACTCTAATAATTTTCTAAATTCACCAGGCAGCTTGAGGACACGGTGGCTAGCTAGAATGCTGGACATAGGAAGACCTGACTTTGAATCCCACCTCAGACACTTTCTAACTCTGTGACCTTATAAAAGTCACTTAACCTCTCAGCTTCAGTTTCCTTACCTAAAACAAATATAATAATAGCACCTACCTCCCAGTTGTGAGGTTCAAATAAGATGTGCAAATACTGTGCTATAAGAAATGATGGACTTAATGATTTTAGAAAACCATGGGTGGACTTGCACGAAATAACAAAGAGGAAAATGAGCAGAACCAAAAGAACGTTTTATATTGCATACAGTATGCGGCATACAGTGGTAGCAATATTGTTTTAAGAACAACTTTGAGCAACTAAGTCATTTTGAACATTATAAATATCCAGATTAATTATAAAGGATCTAGGAAGAAAGATGCTCTCTGCATCCAGAGAAAGAACTGCTATAGAATGATTTTGCATATATATGTATACATACATATATTTATATGTGTATACATATATATATTTACATTTGTATGTGTGTGTATACATATGTATATATACATATTTGTTTCTAATGATAGCCATCTCTAGGGTTGGGGAGAGAGAAGGAAGAAAAAAAGTAAAAAACAATTACACAATAACTTTATTGTATATTTAGAAGGAATAGTAAGTTGTACATAACAGATTTGCAGTTTCATGTGCAATCATCTTTTTTTCCTATTCTACTGTATTATAGAAATGCTTGTTTTATTTGTTAAGCTCAAAATAAAATGAATAAAATATGAAAAAAAGAAAGGGAAAAATCTTAATGTGCTATATAAATGCTATTGTTTTAATTTTAATTTAATTTAATTTTTAATATTATCTGGTAAAGGAGGGAGCCCAACATGGTCTAGGGTTAGGGACTGAAGGAAGTAGTGAGGTGGTGGGGAAAGGGATTAGGCTTGTCAAATCAACCATTCTTGTCCAAACAAGCCTGAGGATAGCTAAGATTAGGAGAAGGGAAGGAAGCAACATAGCTATTTACTGGATTGTTCTGAGTTCTTACCCACCTTTTGGTTATGTGGGCCATCTAGCTCCTGTATCTCCTAACCAAGCTGATTACATGCTAATAACTTGAAAGACAAAGCCCTAAAAGGACCAGAGACTCAGCAAAGGCCTAGTGCATTCCTGGCCAGGGGCTCAGAAACCAAACATATGGAACAATCATTTCAGCAAGATTTGGACTGCTGCTTTGCAAGGGGAGTCTAAATAGACCTGGGAATCATATTTCTTTCCAGCTCAGAAAGAGATGAAGCTACTGAGGAATCAGGAATGGAGTGTAGGGTTGGGTTTTTGTTTTTATTTCTGTTTTTTTTCTTTTTCCTTGCACATAGCAGCTAAAGGACTAGAGCCTCAGACATCAAACTGAAGTAGGGCTTCGGAAATCAGAACTTGTATTCCGTTTGCAAGGATAGTTTCTTATTCTTGCAATGCACAGCTCTCTCACCTCCACATCTCTGAATCCTTAACTTCCTCCACTATTCAGCTCATGATTAACTTATGCGCTGTCTTCTAGGGGTGTCTTATTTGTACCATGTGTGAGTTTAGCTTGGTCCAAAGGGACCAGATTGCTGACCAAAAAATCCCTGCCTCTTCTAGCTTCCTAGAGAAGGGGAACCTACAACAATACTACCTCCCAAAGTGGTGAAGATAAAATTAGTTAATACAACATAAAGCGTTTTGCAAAACCTTAAAGCACTTTATTGGTGCTAGCTATTATTATTATGATTATTATTTTTGTGTTTCCTTACTTCTCTTGGTTTCTGTGGCATCACTCTCCTTCTACCTTCTTGAAAGTTCCTTCTCAGAGCATCATCCATTTCCTACTTCTCTACTGTAGGTGTTCCCAAAGAACACTTCCTGGGCCCTTTTTTCTTCTCTTTATGCTCAATCCCCTGGGGATATCATCAGCTCACATGGGTTAAAGTATCACAGCTATTGAAACGACTTCCATATCTATACATCCAGATTGAACCTCTATCCTGAATTTCACTCTTATATCATCAACCACATGTTGGCTATCTCTACCTTGTTGTCTCCTTGCATCTCAAATTCAGTGTCCCCAATAGAACTCATTATCTCTCTACCCCTACCTCAAAATTCCCTTCTCCAAACACGCCAATTTCTATTGCTCTCAGCCACTCAAACTTACATCTCCAAGTTTTCTTGACTCTTCCCACGTCTAATTTTGTACTTTATGCTTTCACAGAGACTCTTATCTATTTCCTTCTTTTCACTCATATGGTCCCATATTGAGTTCAGGTCCTCATCATATCTCACCTGGGACTCCTGCAATAGCTTCCTAATTGATCTTCCTGAATCCTTTTTCTTCTCTCACTTTCCAAGTTATCCTCCCATAGCTTACAAAATATCTTCTCAAGGCACAAGTTCAATCATGTCATTCATTCCTCTACTCAAAAACTTTTAATGGTTCCCCAATCTCATCAGCCTGTTCTCAAGACCATTTGTAACATCAATTCTGCCTCCCATTCCAGTTTTATTTTATATTACCTCACATGCTAGCCAAACTGGATGGCTAGTTGTTTCAAACTTATATTCCATTTGCACAGGTAGTTTCTTATTCCTGCAATGCACAGCTTTCTCACCTTCATGTCTCAGAATCCTTAACTTTCTCCACTGTTT
Source organism: Trichosurus vulpecula (assembly GCF_011100635.1). Classification (NCBI taxonomy): domain Eukaryota; kingdom Metazoa; phylum Chordata; class Mammalia; order Diprotodontia; family Phalangeridae; genus Trichosurus; species Trichosurus vulpecula. Next base: position 156,689,693 of record NC_050573.1, read on the forward strand.
AGCTCAAGTAATTCTACCTGTATAAACCTCTCCTAACTCCCTCTTGATTTGTTACTAGTTCTCTTCCTCTTCAAGTTATCTTGACCACTTATTTGAGTACCAGTATTACCAGAATCTTTGTGCACATATTGTATCTCCCCCACAGAAGAGAATATAAGCTCCTTGAGGGCAGGGAATGTTTTCTTTTCCCTCTTTTTAATTTTTTTTTTTTTTGCAGGAGGGAAGGTAGGGCAATTGGGGTTAAGTAACTTACCCAAGGTCACAGAGCTAGTAATGTGTCAAGTGTCCGAGGCCAGATTTGAACTCAGGTCCTCCTGACTCCAGAGCTGGTGTTCTACTCACTGTATCACCTAGCTGCCCCCTTTTCCCTCTTTTTATCCCCCGTGCCTAGTACTAGCTCAGTCAGGTACACAGTAGGCAATTAATAGTTACTTATTATAGTCTAGCACAGACCCTGACATACAATAGGCACTTACTAGATACTTATTGAATCTGATAATTACTTTACCTTAATGGCTAATATGGCTCATTGGGAAGCAGCAGTAGAAGAGAGGATATCTCTGCTGATAAACATCAGAGAAAGAGTGGGGCAGAGGTCATTATGAGCAGACCATATTAGATAATGGATAAAGTAAAGAAGCAGTGAATCTTTTGGTCACTTTTAGTTTTATCTATGTGTGTTGTTTTTACATTACATATATGTAAGACCAATTAGTAAGTGAAAGAGCTTTCCTGCCCATTGAATAGGCCTCAGGTGGGGCCAGCAAAGGGAGGCCTGATTAGAGGCAGACCCAAACCTCTGTGATGCTGATCAGACATTAAAGACTCTTCTCACCCACTCAATAGACCTCAGGTGAGAGACCTGATTAGAGACAGGCCCACAGCCTTTCACTAACTGGGTGTGAGGCCCCTGGCCCACATCCTTCTGCTAGTTAGTTGCCGCCCCCCCTCCAGGCATGAAGCCCTCAGGGCCCTAAGGGGAGTTGCTAAGACCAGAGCCAATGGTATGTGCACTGAGTTCTAGTCAATAAGATGCCTGCTAGGACTGTAAAAAGAGAGCTCAGAACTGAGAGCAGCAGAACCAAAAGCAGCAGGATTCAGAAACAGACATCGAAAGGACATTGAGGCAGCAGACACTGAGGGAGAGCCAGCATTGAGAGAGACTGCAGAGTGGAGAGTGCAGAACAAGAGAGAGTTGCAGAGATCAAGGAACTCAGTAAGCAGGAGAGAGTGCTGAGTGGAGAGTTAGGATGCATGAGTGATTTATAGGAAGGCACTAGCAGGGTGAGGAGGTTGCAGGATGGCTTTGCTCCTTGCTATAACACTTGGTTATAATTTCCTTGTTGTTACATTGAGGTGAGCTTTCTGGTTTTGGAATATAATTGCTATGGTATGGTATGGTCCTGGGATTGGATTCTCTCGTGTCTAAATAAATGTTATACTTCCTCTACCTTCTACTTAGAGAATTTCTTATACTTTGTGATTCCAAGTCATACGGGCATGTTCATGGTTATCCTCGAGGTCATGAATCTTGCCTTACTTATATATTTACAGAATACTCCCACTTTGTGAGAGGTTGCTTATTACAAAGTAAAAAAAATAAGTTAAGTAAAAGTAACAGTACAATGACCTCATCGAAATTGCAAGCAATAGTTCACATCTGTAGCACTTTCCAATTTTCTGTTTTTAAAAAATGAATAAATCTATTTTCTCTCTCCCCAGGACTATTGGAATAAAAAAGAAAAAAAAATATTTATTGTAACAAATATGCATAGTCAAGTAAAAAAAGACAAATTCTCCCAATGGATGTATGCATACACACACACATAAATATTTGTTATTGTTGTTTAATCATTTCAATTGTGTCTGACACTTTGTGACCCCATTTGGGATTTTCTTGGCAAAGATGCTGGAGTGGTTTGAAATTTCCTTCTTCAGCTCATTTTACAAATGAGGAAATCAGGTAAACAGGCTTAAGTGACTTGCTCAGGGTCATGCAGCTATTAAGTGTCTGAAGCTGGATTTGAACGCAGGTCATTCTGACTCTAGTCAAAGTGCTCTATCCACTTAGCTGCCCATATCATATCATATGTCTAATATGTGTGTGTGTGTGTGTGTGTGTGTGTGTGTGTGTGTGTGTGATTTTGTACCCTAAATCCATCACCTCTCTGTAAAAGATGGTGTTTCATTATCAGTCCTCCAGAATCATAATGGTCCCTGATTTCATCAGAGTTCTTATAGCTCTCAAAGTTGTTTGTTTTTATAATATTGTGGAATACATACACACATACACACATATTTTTAACACAGGTCTTTCCATATTGTAAGCTCCTCAAGGGCAGGGACAGTCTTTTGCTTCTTTTGTATCTTCAGTGCCTGGCGCAGTATCTGCGACAGAGTAGAGGCTTGATAAATGTTTTATTGATTGATTAATTGATCCAGCTCTCCAGGAAGCCAAGCTGAGAAATTGCCCAAAGCACATAATAGAGACTCAATAAACATTTGTATCTCATTATTCTGAAACACAGACCAAGTGCTTCAACCAAACCATTTTCGTTTGTAATGTTTTTCCACATAGCTTACATCTTGCCTCTTCCAAGCTTTTGCTACTTCCATGTCTACACTTATAGCATTCACTTTTCTCTTCTTTATCGATCAATGGTAATTGTTTTCAAAATCTAGATCCAAGGCTATTTCTTCCAAAATCTTTCTGTGATAATTTGCCCTTCCTCCTCTCCTTTATCTCCTACTCCCTTACTGATGTCCAGTATGGCCAGTGAGAGTTTGCTTTGACAAAGGTTCTGAACATATGTGTTAACTCTCCATTAACCTGGGCTCCCTGAACTTGTTTAAAAAATATTTGTATAATTGTTTCAAAATAATTGTTTTCTTTTGTAATCTCATGTATTAAATTTTTATGCATCTAAAATCATTATTCTGTCACAGGGGTCTATGACACAAAAAATGTTAAGAACTTCTGGACTATAGAGCAGATCTGGCCAAGTATCTGGTATTCCTAAGATATTTTCTCCTGTCCCACAACATTTATGTAGACATGAATTGAAAATATAATGTTACCCTGAATTGTTGGTAGTTATAACTTTTTTATTTGTTAAATAAGTTTATAATCTTTTGTTTCTTACATCATCATACTTATCCCAAATATCCTTTCCCCTCTTTTTTTCAATGAGCCATTTCATAGAAGAAATAGTATTTTTTAAAGAGGAAAAAGAAAAGTCAGCACAATGCATTGATACATTGAAAATGTCTGAAAACATATGGAATGTGCAATGTCTGTGGACCTCCCACCTCTATGAAGGGATGGATTGAGAGTCATTTTCTTTTATCTTTTCATTTGAGTCCTATTGGAACTTTATAATTTTGTTAATTCACTTTTGATATTTTGATGTGTCATTCTTTCCACATACATCATCGTTTTTGAATATATTTTCATGGCTCTGCTTACTTTACTCTGCATTGGTTCATACAGATCTTTCCACATTTCTTTATATTCATCACTCACATCATTTCTTACAGTTCTGTAACATCTATGTACCCACAATTTGTTCAGCTATTCCCCAATCAATGGGCATTGACTTTGTGTTCAATTCTTTGACATCATAAAAAATGCTGCTATAAATATTGTGGTACATATATGGACTTTCTTCTTATCAGTGGCTTCCTTGGGGTATAAGCCCCATAATGGAGTCTCTGTTTCATTTATAACTTTAAGATAACTCAACAAAGCACTACTACAATGGATTAAGCACCTTGCGTGTAGAAATTGTTTAATCCTCTCTGTATCTCAGTGCTTAGCACAGTAGTAAGCACATAGGAGACTTAGTAAATGCTTGTTGGTTCATCCATTGATGGTTGAATAAAGCAGTATACTAGGCAATGTAGAGGAATTTTACATATGGGGTAAATCTCACTTAATGTTGGTCTAAAGTCCTGCTTCTTACAATTAATAGTGGAACCAAAAGCAAGTCACATAACTTCTCAAAGCCTTGAGGCAGCATGAAACTGGAAAGACTCTAGCTCTTGAGACAGAGGACCTGGATTCAAATCTCACCCTGGTGTTTACTATCTGACATTAGGCATCACAACCTCCCCGAGTCTTAGGTTCTTCACCCATAAAAAAGGATGGTGAACTAGAGGGCCTATGAAGTCCTTTCCAACCCTTGATTTATGATCTCATGACCTATAACATTGAGATAATAATACAGGGTTGTTGTGAGGCTAAAATGAGATAAAGCACATGTAAGGGCAAGCAAAGTGGAACTTTTTGTTGTCTTTTGTTTTGGAGTACTTCTCAGCACTAAGGCAATCAAGTGCCTTTGATTTGAGTCTTGCCTTTGGTTGTAGGAAGGAGCACACCCTTTTGCTAACAGCACGAGAGGTGTGAAACCCTTGAAAGGTGTAAAACCCTCTAGAGGTGTGAAACACTCTAACCCTGAAGAAGTGTTTACATACTCTGAGGTTAGCATGTTGTTTGGGGCTCACTCATTGGAAGAGTGTTGGTGTGGAGACTCTGGGTGGCCGTTAAGGAACCCCCAGCATTGAAAACCCAGATGTTGATGCTTCTTTCTCTGGTAACTATGTATGTGTAACTTTGGTCAGACAGCTAGAAGCCTGTCTATTGATTTGTGTTATTTGCCCTGTTTACATTTTCTCTGTTTATCATTTCTGTTTGTATTTGCTCTGAATTCAGGGTGCTGACTTCTTCCCCTGAACTAAGTGAATGATATATGTATGTTTAATTAAAGTGAGATTGTAAACCTCTTAAAGTAGCTTTACTTTGAAAAGCAGATCAAAGAACCTGTGCTAGCAGCCCTCCTGTGTGCTGGTGTTATTGGTCTTACACAGCCACAGTAGCAGCAAGTAGCATTGTTGTTACAGCACATAAAGTACTGAACATACCTTAAAGCACTATTGCTGTTGTTCAATTGTTTCGGACCCTTGGTGACCCCCATTTGGGGTTTTCTTGGCAAAGATACTGGAGTGGTTTGACATTTCCTTCTCCAGCTCACCTTACAGATGAGGAAACTGAGGCAAACAGGGTTAAGTGACTTGGCCAGGGTCACACAGCTAGTAAGTGTCAGAGGCCAGATTTGAACTCTTGAAGATGAGTCTTCCTGACTCTAGGCACAGCACTTTAACTATTGTGCCACCTAGCTATCCTTCAGCACTATATGAGTCAGTTATTATTCTTGTTGTTGGTGCCCATACATTTATTTTAGTGCATTACATTAATGATAACCATGACAATTGAAGTATTAGATAATTCAATGTGCATACTTGACACAATCCTTGCCAGTCACCCTCTCGTTTATGTAATTTTCCTTCCTTTTGCCATGTTGTTGACAAGTAAAGTTTTCCCCCCTTTTCCCAGAAGCCCTTGCTTCTTTAATCACTTTTCTTGGCACTCCATGTTCACCCTGTCTCATATTTATCTCTTTGCCTGTTTTCTTGCTATCTTGTTGAGTAGGCAAACAAACTTCTCTGCAGTGTGGTTTTGCCATTGGGTTCAGTGAAGGCAAAATAAGTTTCCCCCGTAACTGTTAGCTTCCCTTCGTTGTTGTCACTTCTTACAGAAGTCTTCAGTGAACTACCTGCCCAACAGTTCTTTCAGGAACGTGTTTGCAGGAACTGCAGAAATTCTAGACTATGCTCTTCAAGAGGATTTCACCCTCTCTCCAAGGAAAAAACAAAAGGAAAACAGTTATCCCAAGCCATGAGCTTGCAAAAGAATCCTGAATACATCTCTGAAATTGTCCTATAAGCACATGGGAAAATAGACTTAGGGTAACACATTTTTTAGTAGTAATGTCTATTGCATAAAGAAAAGCAACACTGCAAAATTCATTGTAATAGGACCTGACTGATAATAGGAATAGCCTCACAATAATCTTTTAAAAAAATAGTATCTTAGTGATCCCAGCAAAGAGCAATTCAGACTGACAACCCGTTTTTGTAAAAGGATGGGGCCAGGTAAGTTCTAAGGTCTGAAGTAGTGAGGAAAATGTATTTTTTCTGTACCCAGATCATGAAGATGTTGCTTCGTTCTTCCATAACTGGGAACCCATCCACATTAAGTAGAGAAAACTTGTACTTAATTTGCTTAGTTTTCCAAAAGGAAGGGCTTTTTTAAAAAAACATATATGCCGTATAAAAAAAAACTGGAATCCAAATCATGATAGACAGTTACATCTGAGATGTAAGAAAAATTCTGGCATTGTGCTGGTGTCAACATAATCAGTAAAAAATTATTTTCGATGACATGAAGAGGGAAAGTGTTAGCAGAACGAGAAGCATTTTTGAGAAGCAGATACACCAGCAAAGTCCTTTCCCCTTGTCTGCCAAACACACCCACACTTGTCATCAGTGAATGCAATTAATTTTTTTTTTACAATACAGAAGAAACTTTTGGCAGTCAAGGAGGGCTATTTTTTTTTCAATCGCACATCCCTTTCAGCCACTGTAAAGATGTGAACAGAAAGATGTTCATAGAGTTGACTTTGTCTTTCAAGGATGGATTTGCAAGCACTTCAAAGCAATATTTGGAATAATTAGACCATACCAGACTCAATGCTCTGAATACCAACATGGCCAAAAGACAAAATCATGGAAAAGTAAAGGCAGAAGCATCTATTTTATGAACAACTAGAGGTAAATAAAGAATCAGTGCAAAACAAAGTCAAACACAATTCTCTTTCATTGCCTTCTCCTTCTGATGAGAACTATTCAACAGTATAACTAATAACCATATCTTAGGCAAGGGGAAAAAATCACATAGAAATAATTTATAGCACTTCATCCTCAAAGTGGTTTCACACAAATTAATTCATTTGATTTCCCTCAATAACACTATAACACATTTAATTTTTAATGGCAAAAATGTGTCAGATTCTTGTAAGTCTCAAATGCTTTTGTTCATTGAATGTTTCTTTCAGACGAAAGATATTATGGGCCATTTACTCTACTCATTCTGACCTCATAACATGTCTTCTCTGCAATCCTTTCTCTCCTCTGACACTGCCATTACCCTCATTACCTACACCTGGATGACTGCATTAGTTGCTGGTTGGCCTCCCCGCCTCCAGTCTTTCCCCACTCTAGTCTATCCTCTTTTCCGCTACCAAAATAATCTTCCTAAAGCACAGATCTGACCATGTTACCCCCTCCCCATTCAACAATTCCAGTGACTCCCTATTGGTTGGTTGTTGTCCTTTGTTCTTGAAGAGGACCAAAATGACATCTACCTGTTGGAGTCGAGATACAGTGTGTCCCATTGTAGGTGATCAGACCAATATGAGCTCAGAATGCTCAGGAGGGCATGAATAGTCCACATGAACATTTGAAGTGGAGATGCCTCTAATTTTGCGCATCTCATGTTTCTTTTGAGCTACTTCTTTACTCATAGAGCACAGCTCCTTCTTTGATGAGGACATGCCATACATACTGTGTGGTTCTTTGCCAGTGTATCCCATGTCATGCAATTGATTCCAGAGTTATTCAGGGAAACCTTGACAGCATCCTTATAATACTTCTGTCCTATGTGACTGCCTTCTTTGTATGAGTTCTCCATAAAAGTCTTTTAAGCAAACGTACATTTGGCATTCGAACAATACGGCCAGTCCATCAGAGTTGTGCTCTCTTCAACTCCCTGGACACCTTTTGAATCAAATCTGACACCTCCTGGATGAAATATAAAATTGTTTGACTTTAAAAGCTCTTTATATTACCTTGCCTCCTCTTACTTTCCCAGTTTTCTTACTCTTTATTACCTTCCACATAAAGTATGATCTAGTGACACTGGCTTTCTTGTTGTTTCTTGAACATTTACTAGCTGTGTGATCCTGGTCAAGTTACATAACCTCTGTTTGACTCAATTTCCTCAACTGTAAAATGGGGTAGTAACAGCACCTATCTTGAAGGATTGTTGTGAAGCTCCATTGAGATGCTTTATTTGTAAAGTGCTTAGCACAGTGCCTGACACATAAGAGGTGCTACATAAATGATTATCCTGTTTTCCCTTTCCTGTTACCATTGGCCATCAACAATAACAACCAAAAACCAAACAAACCAACCCCCACCCCCCCATCCTTTTGCAGGATGGATTGGCAAAAATGTCTTCCTTTGATAGGACACTGACGCAAGGACATTTGACTTCTATCAAATATAATCAATTTATGTGAAAAGCAAAAATAATGGTATTATATATACATATGTGCATGTGTTATGAATAACCTTGTTCTTTTTTGGAAGAAACCATTCCTTCTGTGATTTTTATTGACATAGAGTATTTGTTCAGTTGTTTCATTAGTCATGACTCTTCATGACTATCTTTGGGGTTTTCTTGGCAAAGATACTGGAGTGGTTTGCCATTTCCTTCTTTAGCTCATTTTACAGATGAGGAAACTGAGGCTAACAGGGGTCAGCGACTTGCCCAGCGTCTCACATCTAGTAAGTGTCTTAGGCCAGATTTGAACTCAGGAAGATGAGTCTTCTTGACTCCAGGCCTGGTGCTCTAGTCTAGGCCACTGCGCCACCTAGCTACCCTGTAGAGTACTGCAAGAGCATACACTTTCCCCACAGATGCAAATCAGCAACTCATCTGAGAGTTCCCTTAGACACTGAGGAGCTTGAGAAATCAAATGACTTGCCTGTGGCCACACACAAGAGCGCTTTGGAGGCAGGGCTTGAACGTAGGTCTTTTTTATTCTCAAATTCCTATAAGATAAAAGTGAGGGAGAGGGGCATGGGGACTAGATCTATAATTTCATTGATATAGGGAAATCTTAGGACAGGAAACTCTCCCTACGAAATCAGGTCAGTGCTTTCTAGAGCACTTTGAGATTTAGGGAGTTGTCTAGATGAACTCTGGGCTTCAATAAGTACCTCAAGGTCAAATAACTAAGTATACATCAGGGTCATGGTAGGTCTTGCACTCAGGTCTTCCTGGTTCTGAAACCAGATCTTTAGTCACAATACCACACTGCCTCTCAGAAAAGAGAGATGTTACTACTTCAAGAGAGCATTTCCTTTCCGTATCATCTATGTCAGGGCCATCCAAAATACAGCCGGTAGGCTGCATGCGGCCTGCAATGCGATTTTATGCGGCCCACCTGTGGGTCTTAATTTTCACGAGCGAAAAAATAAAATAATAATGTGCATGGAATGAGTTTTTGATTTTTTAATTCCATCACTAATAAACAATCTCGTTGATGTTAATTTTCTTTGGTGTTTTTAAGTAGTATTATGGACAGAACAAAGAATTTTCGATTGATCTGTGGGATGCGTTCCATCCGTACGATGCAGACTACTGTTGTGTTGCCTCTTTGTTGTTTTGTATTTGCTTTTGTGCTTGGTACTTTTGCCTGTCGCATTGAGTTCCCCCACTTTCTATTAGCGTACTGTATTTTTTATTCTGGGTGCGGCCCTTGAATAATTATTTTATTTTAATGCAGCCCTATGATAACCTAAGGTTGGACGGCCCTGATCTATGTTTAGGTCACACTTTGATAAGTTCTGTTTTTGTAGCTAGATGTGAAGAAGTGCTAAGAGTCTAATTCTGCTTAGATTTTGAGCAGTTTCCTCTTGGAATTCTCCTTCCTCCCCTTCTTGCTCTCCCCATGGCAAACCCCAATTCTTTTCCGCTGATCAAATCCTTATTATCCTTGTCTGTTTCCACTGGGCTAAGGAATTTCTTTAAGGTGTTACCTTAGCATGAAATTGAAGAGGGAAAAAGTCAATCAATAAACAGGAGTAAGTCTAGACTATGTGTCAGGCACCATAATAAGTCCTGGGAGCCCTCTTAAAATGGTGAATCTGGGAGGAACACTCCATTGTCCACCTTCTCCTATCAGTTGATGACAGGGGCCCCAGAGAAGAGGGATATGAGGACACATGAGGTTCAGAGTTGACTGTGATATTGCAGGGTGATGAGATGTCTGGAGTGGACCTGACTTTCATTTGTTACTGGTAAAGCTGGGCCTTGGGGGCAGGTTGCCTTGGAGTCCAGATGGAATCTACTTCTTCCAGCCTTTGGTTTAGTATTGTAAACCGTGGAGAACCATTTCCTTCAATGCGCTGGGATCCCGTATGGGTGTCTTTTGTCTATAAAGTAATTATACAAATCCCACCTACATTAGGATCTTCCCATTTGCCTCTCCTGCCCGTTCACCTGCCTCCTGAGATCCCCTTCTATTTGCCTGAATATAGCGTGTATGTCCATAGTTGTTTGCATATTGTTGGCCCTGCCTTTTTTTTTTTGGTATATCCCAGCTTAGCACAGTGCCTACTACATAGGAAATACTTAAAATGCTTGTTGACTGATGGACTATTTACCTGTAGTCTGTTAGACAATACTTGGAGCTATTTTTTTTCCTGATGATTTCTATGGTTAGCTATTGACACTCCATTGTTTAGTTCTGGGATACACGCACATTTCTCTGTGTGTAGATACCTGTGATTCCCCCGCTTCTCTCTGACTTCTCACTGAAGTACTGTGCTCTAACAAGTCCAGTCTGGTTTTATTGGTGTTGGAATGAAAGAAATCACATTAAAAGTGTGCAAAATGATTTCTTTTCTTCTAATGATTGCTTTTGAATCATTATTACTGCTCAGCAGGATGTGTAGAAGCAAGGTTATATGGTTGAAAATTGAATGCTGGACCCCGAGTTTGGATTCTCTGGTACCGACTCTCTGTGTGACTTTGGGCAGATCACTTAACCTCTTGGAGCCTCAATTTCTCTGTCTGTAAAACAGGGATGATAATACTTTGTGCTGTTTACTTTACAGCGATACTGTAGTGAAAGCACTTTGTAGACCTTGAAGTGTATATAAATGTAAGTTATTCATTCATTCAATGGATCTTTATGGAACATCTATGAAGTTGGGTGCTGTGAGGGATATAAAGAAGAATAAGATATATTCCAGGCCCTGCTTTCTCTTGACTTATAATTTGACAAATTCAAATTGATCTGACAAACACTTGTATTTGTCCTTCTTTTTTGAAGAGGACCGTGACATCGGGGAAATGATGACATGACTTGCAGTTGACTTTGATGTGATTGAGGGAGGGCTGTGCAAGGTCACCAGCCTCGCTTTCTCCTCCAGAGCCATCTGGGTCCAGTGGCTTGATATTCACCAGGAATACTGGAGATGGCTCAGGAAGCAATGGGAGACCCTGGCTCTTTTAGGCTAAGGCCTCGGTAGTGCAGTGGATAGAGTGCTGGGCCTGAAGTCAGAAAGACTCTCCTTCCTGAGTTTAAACCCAGCCTCAGATACTTACTAGCTGTGTGAAACTGGGCAATGGCAAACACTTAAGTTCCTACTATACGCCAGGCCTGTGGTGTGGAAGTCTGGTATACAAAGATAAAACTAAAATGGGACCTGACCTCAAGAAGCTACTTCAGAGTTACAAAATAGAGATAAAATTAAAAGTATACACAAAGTCAGTTAATAATGATTGCTTAATTACTAAATCCAATGGTCTCTCTCTTTTTTAAAATGTTCATCCTTCGTGATCTTTCTGCCACCTTTGTCATCTTCCATTGACCTCTTCTTGATACTTTCCTTTTTTTTTTTTTTTGAGGGGAGAAGGCAGGGCAATGGGTTAAGTGATTTGCCCAAGGTCACACAGCTAGTAAGCGTGTCAAGTGTCTGAGGCTGAATTTGAACTCAGGTCCTCCTGACTCCAGGGCTGGTGCTCTACTCACTGTGCCACCTTGCTGCCCCTATACTCTTCTTTTTCTGGGAGGCAGCTAGTAGATTCAGTGGTTAGGATACCACACCTGGAAGACTTGAGTTCAAATCTTACCTCAGACAGTGTGACTCTGGGAAAGTCACTTAACCTCTGTTGACCTATATCCTTAATTGTAAATTGGGGATGATAATGGCATCTACTGCTCAAGATTGTTGTGAGGATAAAATGAGATAATATTTGGAAAGCATTTTGTAAATGTTAAAGCAATATAAAATGCTAGCAATTATTAATCTATGTTTTGGTGTCATTGTTCTCTCCTGGTTCTCCTCAGCTGTTCCTTCTCAGTCCCCTTTGTTGCATCTTTATGCAGGTTGTGTCTGCTAAGTGAGGGCTGCATTATTATATGTTATTTTGATTGGTGATTTCATCAGGTTTGTCATCTATGTAAATGATTCTCAAATCCATTTATCTAGTCATAAACTCTACGCTAATTTTCAGTCTTGCATATCCAACGGCCTATTGGACATCTTGAACTGGATATCCTGTAGACATCTTAAACTCAGCATGCTCAGACCTAAACTCATTGCCTTTCCCCCTAAACAATTCTGTCTTGCTAATTTCCCTATTACTGACCAGGGCACCATCATTCTTCTATCATCCACACTCCCAGCCTCAATGTTATCCTTGATTGTTCCCTTTTTCTCACTATTAACATCTAATTTGTTTTCAAATCTTATTGATTCCACCTTTATAACGTCTCTCCTACACATTCCTTTCTCTCCTCTGACACTGCCACCACCCTGGTTCAATCCGTAATTACCTCATACCTAGACAACTACATCAGCCTACTGGTTGGTCTCCTTGTCTCAAGTCTCTCTCCACTCCAGTCAAGTCTTTACTCAGGTACCCAAATAATTTTCCTAAGCACAGGTCTCACCATGTCACTCCTACCTAGTCAATAAATTCCAGTGACTTTCTATTACTTCCATGGGTGTCCTATTTCCCAAAATATCTGTAAGCAATCAAAGGAATATCATTGATCAGTAGAGGGCCAGTTTTTAGAAAGATACATGGGTTTCTAAGCAGGATCTGTGGAGCACTTAGAGCTTGCTCAGACATCAAAGATGCCAAGGTTATCCAATACATCTCAGTCCATCACCAAGACTTTTGTCTTGCCACTGGACTTTGATGACTCTGGAAGAGAGAGTGAGGCTGACTAGTCTGTACAACCCAGCCTCACTTAAATCCAATTCATGTACAAGTCAAAACACCACCCAATTATGCCACTGGTCCTCTTCCAAAATGAAGAACAAACAAAATCTCTCAGATAAAATCTAAAGTCTTTTGTTTGACATTTAAAGCTCTTTATATAACCTGGCCCCTTCCTGCCTTTCCATTTTTCTTCTACTTTACACCACTCCACATACAGTATACCCTAGTGACATTGGTCTCCTTGTTCCTCAGACATTACACCTCCCAACTCTATGGTATTCACTTGCTGCCCCCCATTCCCAGAATGTTTTCCCTTTTTGTTACTAGATCCTGGTTTCTTTCAATGCTCCACTAAAATCCCACCTTTTGCCAGAAGAATTTCCCAATTCTACCATTGGCTTAGTATCCATCTCCATTTTACTGTGTATACATCTTGTACGTACACGATTATTTAAATATTATCTCTTTCGTTTATATGTGAGCTTGAGGGCAGGTACTGCTTTTGCCTTTCTTTGCATCCTCAGAGCTAAGCAAAGTGCCTGGCACGTAGCAAGTGCTTAATAAATATTTGTTTTCGTTATTCTTGTAGAGTGCTAACAACTTTGGGGTTTTCTAATAGGTGAAATAAAAGGCTGTGCGTAAATGAATATAATGCCCTTTTGGGGGGGAGGTTTGGCCTTTGACTTCATCATTGTTGGTGATTCGTGGTGTGGAACTCCCCACCGGGATATGAGCTCTTTGTGGGCAGATACCATGCTTTTGCCTTTCTTTTTATTGCCAGGTCTTGGCACAGTGCCTCGAACCTAGTAAGTGCTTAATAAATGATTGTTGACTGCCTGAATGATGAAGATTGAATGTTCACCTGTTGTTTACAGTCTTAGGGAGTGCATAGGGCACTATGAGGTTACAATTTGCCCATGGTCACACAGCTTGTATGTGTGAGAGACAGACCTCGAACCTAGATTTTTTTCCACCCCCAAGTCATTGTATCCCACTGCCAGTACATGATAGAAATCAGAATATGTTAAGTGTATGGTATACCATATATAGTACAAGCTATAGTATGTATTTTTAAAATTTTTTAAAATTATATATTTAGTGTTTTATTTTCCCCAATTACATGTAAAAACAATTTTTAACATTCATTTTTAAAATTTTGAGTTCCAAATTCTCTCACTCTCTTCCCCACCCTGCTTTGTTGAGAAGGCAAGCAATTTGATATAGGTTATATGTGTGTAGTCATGCAAGACATATTTCCATATTAGTAGTGTTATAAAAGAAAACATAGACAAAAAACCCCAAGAAGAATAAAGAAAGTTTAAAAAAGTATGCTTTGATCTACATTCAGACTTCATTAGTTCTTTCTCTGGGGATGGATGGCATTTTTCATCATTAGTCCTTCAGAGTTGTCTTGGATCATTATATTGCTGAGAATAGCTAAGTCACTCACAGTTGGTCATTTTACAATATTGCTGTTACTGTGTTATAGTATGTAGTTTCAAACAAAGTATTTGGGAGTTTAGAGAAAGAAATCTTTATGTTCTCTAGTCTAAAAGTCAGAACATATAGGTAACCATTTCCACTGACTTTTTCTGTGACTTTGGGTAGGTAGTACTCTTACATACAACCTCAGCAATGGAAGAGAACTCAGTGGCAGTCCAGTCTAATTTGTATTAAAGACGAACCTGTACTGTATCTGACAAGGGACCATTAGCTCTCCTCGAAGACTGCCAATTCCCTGTTCCTTAAATTCTCCAACAATGACATAGGCCCAATGATAAACCGTTCATCAATAGAATTAACTATAAAACATTATCAAACTATTAGTAGGGGAGGGGCCAATAAGTGGAATATATAAATACCAATTTCTCTTTGAATTAAATTAATATTAATATTAATCAGGAACCAAATGCACACCTTCCTCTATACTATGTGGACTTTTCTTATTTCCCGAGGAAGGACTATGACAGATAAAATGAAAGATGCAAATTTGGCTGATCTTTTACACCTTTGTTTCTTTTTTAAATAGATTTGATTAACCTTATCACATTGAATATAAGTAATAATGTCACAAAGGAAACCACATAGAGTTGAAAGAAATCAAACAGTCTTTGGCAAAGCCAAGGGGATTGGGCTTATCTCTTTAACAGTACAGATGTACTGTATTCTTGACATAGCTGATCCAAATTTAGATAATATGACTGTACATCTGATTAACTGTGATTTAATTAAAATCACTTGGCAAAAGCTTTAGTCTTCATTTCTCACAAATGCAATTATGAAAAGATAAAGCTGATTATTGAAATCATTTTGGAAAATATTTGCAAGTCTTGAAACTGAGAGAGAATATTTTCATCTAGTCATAGATCCTGCTATCAAATCCTGGCTTTTTAGCCTTTTCAGTGGGATAGATGGATACAGAGATATGGCTTTCAAAAAGGAACTACAGTGAATATTTTTACACAGTTGAGAAGCCCTGAAGAGAAAACACTTCACAAGAAGTTATTTCTGCCTTATTGTATTTAAATTTAGGCTTTTCCTTGCTGCTTATCTTTCTGTTTAAATTACTTCACATTTATTAATAGTTGAAAATTTATTTGGTCCTGTCATCAGTCAGCCAACAAACATTTATTAAGCACTGACTATGTGCCAAGCACTGTATTGGAGGCATAGCGTCAGGAGTGCCAGTCTATCTCACAAATAACCTAGAACTCAAGAGCCTGGCCCAATTATGCCCTTAGGCAACTCAGAATTCCTCAGGGCTGCTAGTATTTCCAAGGGGGAATTCAATCAGAAGCACATGTAACAACTAAGGTTCAACTGTAGACCTGTCACACCTGAGACCATTTCCATCCTCAGCACCAGCCCTCCTCCCCCACGTCTTCCTGTTAACCATTCTGGCCAATGATACACCAGTTCTGGTTTCCCTTTCAGAATTCCCTAAATACCCTGAAAGCCCTGGCATAAGTGCTAATATAATCAGCTTCTAAGTTGACCCAACTGTCGTTCCCTATGGAGCCACTTCTAAGAAAGCCTCCAGCATGCCCAGCAGCCCCTGTGCTTTCCTTTATTCCCAATCCCATTCTGGTTTTATTTGAGTAAGGTATAAGAAGACTGGAATAGTGTAACAGAGCTAGGTTGGTCATAAAGGGTTTTGAATACTAAACAAAACGTTTTGTATTTATTCCTGAAGACAATAGAAAGACATTGGAGTCTTCGAGTAGCTGTGTGTGACGTAATCAGACCTGAGTTTTAGGAAAATTGCTTTCGTGGCAGAATGGAGGATGGATTGGAGTGAAGAGAGTCTTAGGGCAGGAAGACTCACCAGGTCCCATGTCCCAAGAGTGCATCACAGGGCAGATGGCAGTGCCCTGAGGGCATGGAGGGGAAAATGACAGGCAGACAGTAAGGTCTGATTACACTTAGTGACTCCCTGCTCGTTCAAGTGGTCTAAGTAGCCATATCTGTGCTACAGAAGGCAGAAGAGAAAGAATATGGGGGCTGGAGGGGCCTTGATCACAAACAGCTCTTCCTGTTGCCCATTGGGGTCTGGTCCAAAGGAATTAATATATATTATATCACTTCCCAGATACTTCAGCTCAGAAGTTTTTTTTTTCCTTTTTGAGACTTTTTATACTTCTAACTTTGGTTCTTTATTATTTTGTGTCTAGTCCTTTTTATAAGGAACAGCTAGGTGGCTCAGTGGATAGAGTGTTGGACCCAAAGTCAGGAATACTCATCTTCCTGATTTCAGATCTAGCCTTAGACACTTACTGGTTGTGTGATCCTGGACAGGCTGCTTAACCCTGATTGTCTCCGTCTCCTCATCTGTGAAAAGAGTTGGAGAAAGAAATGTCAAACCACTACAATGTCTTTGCCAAGAAAACCCCAAATGGAGTCATGAGGAGTTGGACACAACCGAAATCACTGAACAGCAACGAGAACAACTTGGTGTTAGTTGTTTTATCTGTTCTAGTTTTGTATCCCTTGCTAGACTACAAGTTCCTTTGGAGCAGGGACTGTATTTTTTTACTTCTTATGTATTTTCTACAATGTCTGGCATAGTACCCAGTCCACAACACATAGCACATAGTGCATGTGCTAAAATAAAGACCTCTTTATTTGGCTATTGATAAGTAATTTCTCATACCATAATGGCATTAGCGTAGAAAGAGTCTGCCTCTTCTTCCCCATTTCCCCAGCCCAAACTATCTACAACTCATCTAAGTGCCTGGGCAGGAACATGAACAGCTTGACCTCCTGCAAAAGGGAGTGGGCAGGGTTTCTTCTTCTCTCCTCTGTCTCATACTACTTCCATCCTAGGGCCAGAGCAGAGAGTTGGAGCACCTAGATGAGGAAGTGTTGCTACCCCAACCTTTCTGACAATGCTGCCTTTCTCGCTTCTGGCTGGACACTGACTTCTACCCATCATAAACTATGTAAGAAAGAACCCAGAGTCTTCATCTAACTCAGACTCTGTGGCCTATTTTCTATATTCCAGTGGAAGTGGGTGGGGGTCTTTCAGGCACTCTCTTCCTGAAGAGACAGTTATTCACACCACTTAGATGATCAGGGAATCATCAACTATAATTCTTCTGGTAAGATGGAGGACTCCTAGGCCTTACCATTTGCCCTGCCATTTTCTGCTAAGGTTTTCTTGCTGTTACTATCTCTTATGACGCTATTACATCTATGACTCCCCTTACCCCCACCCCCACTGCTACCTGGCTTGCCTTTTTACCCTACAGACCCCTGGGTATCACTGTCTACCCTGCTACAGCATTCTCAGGAATTAAGGACTTTTTCATCCATCCTGTAGCTCAATTTTCATAAATATTATTTCCCTTAGTTGGAATATGATTTCCTTCAGAGCAGGGACTACCTTGATTTTTTACTTTTATCTTCAGTATTTAGCTCGGTTCATGTCACATTGTAAATAATTATTAAATTATTTTTAATTTATTCATTTCTGTGTTTACTTTGGGAGAAACTGTAAGGAGTTATTTCAGGGTTCAATGTAAAGAGGGATATAATGTTCTTTGTTTCACTTTTTAAAGATTTCAAAATTTAAAGTGATTCTCTTAAGTTTTTAAAACTCTATCTAAAAAAGGTTATCATAGCTCTCCTGTTTTCCTGACATGAGGTATGAGCAGGTGGATTCTGAGTATACTGTACTGAACTGTTTTGTATTAAACAGTCTTAAGGTAGCCTTAAGACTGTGAAAATAAACTTAGATCCTCTGGGTCCTTAGAAGTCAAAAACAAAGGCTAAATTATTAATGTATACATAAGATAAAATAAATGATATTATTGAATCATTGTAAAGGATCAATTAGTGATAAGTTATAAATCTGCTGTAACCACTAACTAGCTCTGAGATATTGGGCAAAACCTTTAACTTCCCCATGCCTCCTTTGCTTTTATTACAAAGTGAAGATGTAGGCTAAACAACGCCTAAGCCCCACCTCTTTTATTTTGATTCTATTAAACTGAATCAATTTAAGGTTATTTACATAGTTAACTCTTCTATGTATTTCTGCTTCAATCTTCACAAACTCCCACTTCATCAATAGTCAACAAACACTTACTAAATGTCAACTACATTCCAGGCACTGTGCTAAGCACTGAGGATACAAAGAAAGGCAAAAGACAGTCTGCCCTCAAGGAGTTTGTAATTTATGTAGAAAACAACATGTGAAGGTTGTGGGGGAAAGAAATAGGATATCTAGGTGAGGGGGATGCCTAATGAAGACCAGTAGCCAGGTGGGAAATGAAGATTGGCTGCACTGGGACCCCTTCTTGAGTGGAGGATCTGGGAGGATCTCTAGATGTCTACCCTCCACTCTCTCTATTCAGAGGGAGGAAAGAGTTCCAGGGCCCTGGTACTGAGGAAGTGGTAGCTTCAGAGTTGATGTAATCTTGAAAATAGATGAGTTACTAGAGACAATGAAGACACCAAAATCAGCCAGATGGGAAGTGATGAGGCCCCTTTCTCAAATGGATTCTTGTAATAGAAGCCCTCCCTTAATGGACCTCCTTTAATATTTGCTCCAGTCCTTTAGGAAGCAATACAGAATGGTGTAGTGGTGAAAAAAGCTGGTCTTAGAGTCATGAAGGCATATGAGTTTTGTCAGCCCGGACAAATCACATGACTTTTTGGTGGTACAAGAAATTCTTTAAGAATTTAAGTTGCAGAAAGGTACCTATGTGGTTAAAAAATTCTCCTGATAATATTATATGGCAGATAAACTACAGCCCACAAAAATGGAGTACCTTTTTAAACTCATAAATTTCTTTAAAACCCATGAGCACACTTTCCCTTCACATTTTAGCCATAATACCATACATTTTTCCCTACTATAAAACATCCTTCTATAAAACCAGATACAGTAAAGTATTTGACAAAAATATCTGAGGTTGGGTAATTATATAATAAATTTGATATTGTCTTAGTAGTCAAATCCATATAAACCAGAAAAAACTCTTTAATTTTGACTAAATCATTTAAGTTAATTATTCAATTCAATTTAATCCCAAAGTAATTTCTTCAAGTGCCTACTATATATAGAGCATAGTAGGAGCATACAATTATGAATGACACTTTTCAATAACTTACAATCTAATAACTCATATAATGGGAGCCTGGCCAATGTAGCTCCAACCCTAGAGTATGTATGTATATATGTAACATATGTATATATGTATGTATATTTGCATATATATATGTACATATATATGTATATATACTCTGCCTATTTTTAGCCCATGTGGAAGAGGCTGGGGAAGCTGCTTGTGGCTAGCTGTTATGTAATGAGGTATAATGAAAGGGCCCCACCCCTTGTTTTGGAGCCCATACAGACATTCCATAACTGGTTCTGGTTTACTAACTAGGCAGTAAAGAGATAAACTATTTACTGACCGCTGAACTGGAACTGAGATGCATTAAAAAGCCACTAACCAGCCATATTGAAACTGTGGCTTTTTCTTTTCTTACCTGGTATGTTGGAGTGAGGAGACAAGTACTGTTGGTGAGCTTATGGGTGGTTGAGGGACCTTCTCTCATCTAGAGATAGAATGAAGTCAACAGTGCATAACCTTATTATTGCTGAGAGAGGCAATAGCAGTGGAGGACATAGGCTCCTGTAGCCTGTGGTCTCTCTCTCTCTACCTGAGGCCTACATATGGTCTATTCATAGGCCTTTGTTCTTTACCTCTTTGCAATTGTTCTTTGCCATTTTTGGGTGAAAGGGTCTTGAAGGTGTCTATGATCTTGCATGCTTCAAAAGGTCAGAATGGCAAGATAGCAGAGGCCAAAAAGCTGTAGTCCATGTTGGATTTGAGGCCAGCCATGCAGAGTGAAAACTCTCTAAAGTTTTCTCCAGCACCACAGTTCAAAAGTGTTGATTCATTCACCTTTCCTTCTAGTCCAACTTTCATAGTCAACATTGCTAATGGAAAAATCATTGCTTTGACTATTTGGACCTTTGTCAGCAAAATGATGTCTCTACTTTTTAGCATGCTGTCCAGATTTGCTATAACTTTCCTTCCAAGGACCAAGCATCTTTTAATTTCATAGCTGTAGTCCCCATCTGTATTAATTTTTGAGCCAAAGAATATAAATTTGACATTGCTTCCATTTCTTCTCTCCCTATTTTCTAGGAAGTGATGGAATGAGTTGCCAAGATTTGAGTTTTGTTTTTTTTTAATTTTTTTTATATTAAGCCTCAGGGCAGCTTTCAAACTCTCCTCTTTCACCCTCATGAAGAGGCTTTTTAATTTCTCTTCATTTTCTGCAGTGGTATCACCTGAGTGATATCATCTTCTGAGTGGTATCATCCACATATCTGAGATTATTTATCTTTCTCCTGGCAATCTTAATTCCAGCTTTTGATTCATCCAGGCTGGCATTTCACATGATATACTCTGTATATAAGTGAAATAAATAAGGTGACAATATACAGTCTTGTTGTACTCCTTTCCCAATTTCAAACCAGTTAGTTGTTCCATGTTAGGTTCTAAATGTTGCTTCTTGGCCAGCATACAGGTACCTTAGGAGACAAGTAAAATGATCTGGTACTCCCCTTTCTTTGAGGACTTGCCACATTTAGTTGTGATCCACACAGTCAAAGGCTTTAGTGTAATCAATAAAATAGAAGTAGACGTTCTTCTGGAACTCCCTTGCTTTCTCCATAATCCAGTGAATATTGGCAATTTGGTCTCTAGTTCCTCTGTCTCTTTGAAAACCAGCCCGCAATTCTGGTAATTCTCTGTTTGCATATTGCTAATGACTAGCTTGTATAATCTTAAACATACCCTTGCTGCCATGTGAAATGAGTGTAATTGTTTGGTAATTTGAACATTCCTTGGCATTGCCTTTCTTTAGGGTTGAGATATAAACTGATCTTTTCTAATCCAATAGCCACTGTTGTGTTTTCCAAATTTGCTGGCATATTGAATCATCTAAATCACTTTAATAGCATCATCTTTTAGGATGGAGAAGGAAATGACAAACCACTTCAGTATCTTTGCCAGAAAACCTCATGGATATTATTAAAATGATAAAAGAGATTACTTTAGATGGTGCTTCCCTTAGCTCAGAAGGTATTTGACACACTACTAGGAAAGAGTGGAAGACAGATACATGTAGCTCAAGTACTAACATGCCAAGGCTAAAAGGAAGCTCAATAACAGATGTGTTTGGTGATGAAAGGAAAATCCAATTCTGTAAAGAACAATATTGCCTAGGAACCCGGAATATAAGATCTATGAACCAAAGTAAGCTAGATATGGTCAAACAGGAGAAGGAAGGATTAAACGTTGTCATCTTGGGTGTGAATAAACCACAATAGGTGGGAATGGGTGAATTTAATTGATGCGAATGGGTGAATTTAATTCAGGTGATCGCTATATATAATGTTGTTGTTGTTGTCCGTCTTTCACTTTCTAGAGGACCAGTGGCATCAGGGGGTGATGTCTTGACTTTTCCGGCAATTGGATTTAGGTTAAGCAAAATTGTACAACCTCATCAGCCTCAGTCTTCCAGAATCATCGAAATCCAGTGGCAAGACAAAAGTCAAAGTGACTGGCGATGTCCTGGGATGTAGTGCATGACCATCGCATCTTTGATGTTTGACTAAGCTCTAAGCACTCTGTAGTGCTTGGAACAAATTTTTATCATTTGCCCATTTCTCTGGGGGAAATCTTCACATGCTTGGGGTAGACATACCCTAACTCACCAACAAGTTTGAGGCCTGTCTTCGACCGGGTTTAGTCTGTCTGCCAAGATGATTTTACTGGGGTGTGGTCCTCCTTAGAAGAAAGGGAGTAGCCCTCATAGTCAATAAAGGAATGAGAAAAGCAGTACTGGGGTATAATGTCAAAGATGACAAGATGATATCTGTCCAAATCCAAGGCAAACTATTGTACATAATTAAGTCTATGCTCCAACCACTGACGCTGAAGAGGCTAAAGTTGATTATTTCTATGAAGACCTACAACAACATCTTATAGAAATAACACCAAAAAAATCACATTCATCATAAGGGATTGGAACGCTAAAGTAGGATATCAACAGTTGGAAAAACAGGTAAGTTTGGCCTAGGGGTATTTAATGAAACAGAGCAGAGATTAATAGAGTTTTATCAAGGTAACTTGCTGGTCATAGCAAACACTTTTTCAACAACCCGAAAGGTGACTCTACACATGGACATCACCAGATGCCGAAATCAGGTTAATTATATACTTTGCAGCCAAAGGTGGAGAAGCTCTATACAGTCAGTTAAAGCAAGACCTGGAGCTGACTGTGGCTCAGATCATGAGCTTCTTATTGCAAAATTCAGGCTTTAATTGAAGAGAGTAAGGAAAACCATCAGACCATAGATAAGGCCTAAATAATACCCCTTATGAATATGAAGTGGAAGTGATGAATAGATTTAAGGATTAGATCTGGTACAGTGCCTGAAAAACTATGGACAGAGGTTTGCCATGTCAAAAAGAGGCAGCAACAAAAAATATTCCAAACTAAAATAAAAGAGCAATAAAGCAAAATGGCTATCAATTAGCTTTACAAATAGCTGAGGGAAGAAGAAAAGGGAAAGGGAAAGTAGAATGGGAAAGATATACCCAACTGAATGCAGGATTCCAGAGAATAGCAAGGAGATGAGAAGGTAGGTTTTCTTAAATGAGCAATGCAAAGAAATAGAAGAAAACAATAGAATGGGAAAGACAAGAAATCTCTTCAAGAAAACTAGAGATATGAAGGGAAAGTTTCATGCAAAAATGAGCATGATAAAAGACAAAAATGCTAGGGACTTAACAGAAGTAGAAGAGATTAAGAAGAGGTAGCAAGAATACACAGAACTATACAGAAAGATATTAGCATTACTGATAACCACAATGGTGTAGTTACTGATCTAGAAATAGACATCCTGGAGAATGGAGTTAAATGGGTCTTAGGAAGCATTGCTAAAAATAAGGCTAGTGGAGATGATGGAATTCAAGCTGATCAGTTTAGATACATTGATTATAACAATGTAAATCGAAGGAATAAAAAAGGAAACTGAGCACCGTATAATTATAATGATGGAACTTGACCCCAGAGAAGAGTTGAGAAAACGTACTTCATTTTCTTCTAATCTATCCCTATTGATGTGAGGGATTATTGCTATGGAATATTTCCTATACTGTCAGTCACAGTAAATTAGTTGGTTCTGTTGAGACTCTTAATGCAAAGACTCTGCATGCCTTTGAAAAAGGTACTGACATGAGTTGGCACCAGAGTTTTGAGAGAGGAGACATTCTTTTTGAGAGAGACACACACGTGGTTCTATACTCTTTGAGAATAACTTGTGGCTTAAGAAAGAAAAACACTTTCTTGCGGCTGTATTGGGGAAGCGGGCTCTCCAATGTATTTGTGATTTCCAACTTCTTTTTCTTGAGACTTTGGGGAATTTACCCTTGGGTGAAATGAGGGTCTTTCTTGTTTGGGCTGAGAGCTTTCCCTTCCAGAGGGAAAAAAATTTATTTATTCCCTATGTTTTCTGACCTATTACAATCTGTATAACATCTCGAATTTATCTTTGCTATTTAGTTGAATAAAAGGCTTTACTTGGTATTCACTATTTGTGATAGTATTTGTGTAACTGATATTTTGTGAGAAGGGGCCAAACTGGTAAGTACAAGCTTAGAGCAACTCTCTCCCTTAAGAATGATAAGGAAATTTCTTTTTGTCCAGAACCAATTGTGTCCCCAACCCAGGAATATTTAGCAAGATATGTAGATGTAATTCTAGGCTGATGCCCCTTCTCTGAGATGAGAACAGAGTAGCCAACATCATGGCCACTTCACCTGCTCACCTCCAGGCAGAATTTTTGTCTCCCTTTGGGAAGGGTGGACAAGATTACAGAGATATTCATCAAGGCCTCCCTTGAGTTGCCTGTCTACATGTTTAGACATCCCATGTTGATATATGCATAACCTGCATGAGCAGTCCACACCTTACACATATAAATAGGGCAAGATATATTAGACCTGTGTGTTTTAAGGAGATGATTTTAATAGCTATGTGGAGAATGAATTAGAGAGGAAAGAGATCAAAAGCAACTCTTGAGCAAGAGTCTTGGGTATATGAAGTAAGAGAAGGGGTTGGACTAGAGAGATGTCATGGAAGTAGAATCACTGAGACTGGAAACTTATTTTTTATAGGGTGGTGGTCGTGAGGAAGTATCTAAGTTGGATCTGAAGTTCTGAAGTAAACCTAAGCAAGTGGAAGGGTTGTAACAACCCAAATAAAAGTATAGATCTTGGTGGAAGGAAAGTTAGGAAGATAATAAATTCTTTTTTAGATATCTTTTGTTTGTGATGCCTATAAGACATTCACATATTATATGGAACTGGAACTTAGGAGAGAGGTAAGATCTAGACATAGATTTGGGAATCATTCACACACAGATGACAATTCAACCCCTGGAATCTGAGGAAGGAGAGTATAGAGAGAGAAAAGATGAGGGGCCAGGACAAAGTCTTTGGGGGACACCCATAGTAAGGAGATGGGATATGAACATTTGATCACTAAAGGCAGCTAGAAGAAAAAGTAGAAGACGGTAGTATTACCAAAGTTGGGATGGAAGGAGGAGAGGTTAAACAACAACATCAAAAGCTGCAGAGATGTGAAGATGGCAAGCCTTTTATTATAGGCTTTTAATAGATATTTTCTAAATTGGATCGAATTCAAGGGCAATATGTACATTTAAGGTTTCATTTCCTTTCAGGTTTCATTATGAAGTTAAAACTTTTGGCTCAGAGAATGAAAGACAAGGCATCTTTTAAAGCCCTATTTATTATTTGCTTTCCCCTATAAGGTTTGATGTGCATTGGGTGGCTGACAGATTTCCATTCCCAGCTCATAGGATACAGTAAGAAGAGAGACAAAAAAGAATCGTAGCTTTAAATCTTCAGATTTAGAGGATATCTTTAATTCCCTCAGTGGCCCTGGGTGAGAGTAGAGAACACAGTACTGATATGTTCTTCATTCCTTCACTCTAGCCAGTGGCAAACTGCCAACTATTCCTTTAATTTACCCTTTCAATCTAGAAAGGATAAAACATTCTGCACTTAGGGAAGTGCTTGATGGCAACAGTAGCTGCTATTTCAAAGGGAAAAAACAAAAAACAAAAACAAACTCCTGTGGTTTCTACATGTTGGAGGGGGGAGAGTGGGAGGTGAGGCAGAGTGAGAGAGAATTATGAGAAGGAAGCATTTTCTTCTGGATTTTCCTTTTCAAAATGTGGAAGAGGAAACCCTATGTGAAGAGGGAAAGTATAGAAGTATGACATTATTTATACTTATTGAACACATGTGCCTATACAGATTTATTATATATGCTGTGTATAATTATATATGTAATATAAAAATTCCCTGTTTGTGGTGTTAAGCAACAATCTGTTTCTCTTCGGAACCCAGTTCTGTGTACAAACATTTTTACAACACATGTGGAATTGTAGTAGGAGTAGATGGTTTATAAATGATATGTTAAGGCAACAACATAAGTCAACATGTCAAAGGAATGGGAAAAACAAAATAATACCGTATTCCTCAGCAAAAATGGAAATGCAGTGGAAGTTTTAAAATTTTGTGAGAGTTCTCTATTCCTGTATGCAAATATATCAGCTGATGATAATCACTTCCTAAGTGGAAAAACTTCAGTGCCAAAAAATTATCAATAAACTTTCTTTTCTTCTTTTTCTTTCTTTTTTTTTTTAAGAAAAGAAAATAAGCTACCTCTTGGAGGAAATGTTTGAGTTTGCCCTTTGTCTCTGTCTTTGATTAAACATTTGTGTAAGAGGCCAATTTGATGAGCTGGGGTTTTGCTCTGTGGCAGATTTAGATGGATTTTCTGGGTCTAGATTAATTAATGTAATTAGCTAGTTGGATTAATTACATTTGTGTTTCAGACTAGTTTGATTTTAAGGTATTAGGAGGATAGCGAATGTAATCCCTTGAAGGTTTTTCTGAATGGCAACCTTTTCCAAGTGACTGATGGTCTCCATCACAATGCACTCTGTGTCACTGAAATGATTATTTATATGGCCTTGACCACAATTTTTAAAACAATAAGTACTGTGTAAGTAAGGTCAAAAGTATCATGAGATCTATGAGTTATATACCTCAAAGAAATCAAAGAGGAAAAAGACCCTTATGTAAAAAATATTTATAGCAGTTCTTTTTGTGATAGCAAAGAACTGGAAACTTAGTGGGTGCCCATTAATTAAAAATGGCTGAACAAATTATGGTATGGGTATGTGATGGAATATTATTGAGCTGTAAGAAATAATGAAAAGAATGGTTTCAGAAAATCCTGGAAGACTTATGAACTAATGCAAAGTGAAGACAGCAGAACCAGGAGAACGATTTATTGTATAATAAATTGCCAATTTGTATAAATTGTATAAATTATATAAATTGTAAAAAGTTGTAAAGATAATCAGCTCTGAAAGACTTAAGAACTCTGTTCAACACAATGACCAAACACAATCCCGAAGGACTCATGATGAAACAAGCTATCCACCTTCAGAGAGGGAGAGAGAGAGAGAGAGAAAGGGAGAGAGAGAGAGAGAGAGAGAGAGAGATAGAGAGAGAGAGAGAGAGAGAGAGAGAGAGAGAGAGAGAGAGAGAGAGAGAGAGAAAGGGAGAGAGAGGATTCAGAGTGCAGATTGAAACATATTTTCTTAATTTTTTTCCCTGCGGGGGGGTGGGTGGGGAGGAGAAGGGACATGACTAATAATGGAATTTCTTTTGCTTGATTATACATATTTGCAATAGGTTTTATTTTTCTTGCCTTTTCAACGGGTGGGGAAGGGAGTTGGGAGAACATTTAGTACTGAAAATAAAAAAAAAATGAATGTGCCACAGTAGATAGACAGTGGACTTCTGATTTAGAAAAAGTTGATGATCTCTGAGTCAGGAAAAATTGAGTTTAAATCTTTCCTTTGACACATCTTAGTTGAGTAAACCTGGGCAAGTCTTAGTCTCTAAGGGCTCCCAGACAACTCTCTAAGAGCTCCAAGACAGGATGTTAAGGCTAAAAATTTCAGAGTATTTGTGATCTGTGCTGGCAGAGGGGAGTTGCCTAGAACAACAAAATTACACATTTGGATTAAATGGCCAAACTAACTGCACCCCCCCCCGCCATATTTACAATATGTTCAGCCTATAAGACGTTAGTGTAATGTTGGCCAGCTTAATTCCCTTGTCATGAAAACTGCTACTATGATTGCCTAAATACCAATTTGCTAAGTGTTTTCATACAGTTCCAGGTCTTGTGTCCAGATGTGTTAGTGGTTCCTCAATAATTATTAATTGACCAAATTTGGTTTTCTATCATAGACTATTAATAGACACCAAAAATCATTTTGAAGTATGCAAGCCAAGCCAAAAACATGCAAACATCAGGAAGATGATGTCCAATTTGATATATAGCTAATACTCCCTATTGTACTCTCCCAACTTTCATTCACAAGACTGGGCTGCCAGAGCACAGATGCTTTCTTGCATTCTGGCATAATTCAGTGGTTGTCTACTTTTACTGCAGTGGTGCATGAGCCTCTCACTGTGTGCTTCCCATTGTTGTTGTTTGTCCTTTGTTTTTGAAGAGGACCAATGATATCATGAGGTGATGTCTTGACTCGTGCATGAATTGAATCTAAGTGAAGCAGAGCTGCACAAAGTTGTCAGCCTTGCTCTCTCTTCCAGAGTCAGTAAAGTCCAATGGAAAGACAAAAGTCAAGAGGACTAGCAATAGCTTGGGATGCAGTTGATGACCTTGGCTTCTTTGATGTCTGACTAAGCTCTAAGCACTCCACAATGCCTCCTTCAGGTGCCTTCCTGGCCATTGGAACAAATTGTTCTCTCTGCCCATTCCACTGGGTGTTTTAACAATCGTCTAGCAGCTTCTGTGGGGGCGTAAGATGCACCCAGGAGGCTGCCGGCACGCCGGGAAAGCACAGGTTCTTTTTATCTGCTTAAACAAGGAAAGCACGGTGAAGGGGTTGACCAGCTTACTTTAATCCAGCATTTGGTTAGCATACAGACAACATTCATTTAGTTCAGGGGAAAAAAAACACCAGCATTCAGTTAGTTCAGGGGAGCATACGGGCAAGCATCAACAGACAGGCCAAATACAGATTGCAGTCAGCTAGTTCAGGGGAAGAAACAGCCAGCATCCTGAAGTTCAGATCATTCATTTAGTTTGGGGGAAAACAAAACCACCATCCCAAACTTCAGAACTAAATACAAACAAATTACAAATATCAACAGACAGACCCAATACAATTCATAGTTACCAACATCTGGGCTCAGCCCGAGAGCAAGGACTGGCCCAGAGTCACGCTCCCCACTGCTGCTGCGCCAACCGGAAAAGGAAAGAGAGCTCTTCAAGCTGTCCTCTCCCCTCTTATAGAGTTTTTGACATCATCAAGTGCTGCCTGAATGACCAGGGCCGATTGGTTCTTGAGTTGGCCTCTCCCCCTAGTGTAGACTAGGTTAACACCCAATAGGGCGTGGCTCTGGAGTCAACACCTCCCCTCAGCCAGCCCCATGACTCATCACACAGGAAGTTCTCTTCTTCCTGGCATGGTTTCTGGGCTTCCTGCCCTGGAAGAGAAGCCCCAGCGCCCAGCAAGGCTCAATAATGTAAGCTGAGTCACTCAAAGAAAACAAAGGTCACTCTGGTTACATTGGGGTAGACATTCCCCTAACTCAACAACAGGTTTGAAGCCCATTGGTTACCCTTAACCTCGTTTAGCCTGTCTGCCAAGATGGTTTACTGGGGTGTGGCCACTGTGCATGCTACAGTTTCTTGGCACCACAGGTGAGAGTCAGGTGCCAGGTAGACACTAACGTTAGATGAACAGCCCTGAAAAGGGCTCAGCAAACCCTCACACCAGAGGTGCTAGTCCTCCTTGAATGTCTAATATACTCCATGCTTCTCATTAACATTCAGGCAATGGAAGGGAAAGGGAAAAAAGTATTTATTAAGCACCTACTATGTACCAAGCACTTGACAGATGTTATCTCATTTTATCCTTACAAGAACCTTGGGAAGTAGATGCTATTATTATCCCCTATTTGACAGTTGAGGAAACTGAGGAAAACAAGGCTTTGATGACTTTCCTAG
This sequence comes from Trichosurus vulpecula, assembly GCF_011100635.1. Taxonomy (NCBI): domain Eukaryota; kingdom Metazoa; phylum Chordata; class Mammalia; order Diprotodontia; family Phalangeridae; genus Trichosurus; species Trichosurus vulpecula. The sequence goes on from NC_050573.1 coordinate 156,719,286, forward strand.
GGTTACATGGCATATAAGTGTCTGTGACTGGATTTGAATCAGATCTTCCAGCCTAGTTGTCTATCCACTAATACCACCTATCTTCCTCAATGAACTTTTAGCAAAGGCATTTACTAGGAAGGCATAGTGAAGATAGTAGGTATAAAACATTCCAGCCATACATCTGAGGCATATTTTCCCACAAAAACACAAAATATACATGGGAAGAGTGGTTTCAAACTTGAGTACAATGGTAGTAAGGCACGTGTGTAGGACTTATGTTGGGCAAAGTTAGCTTACTATTTCTGATACTTCATGTCCTGAGAATCTTTTCTTTCTTTGTAGAGTCCTTATAAAACTTCCCTTGGGTGAAGCGCTGCTGATGGGCAGGGTGCTCAGCTGAGTTCCAAAGGTCTGTTTCTCCCCACAATCTGACTCTCAGTTGCCAGGTCTAACTCCTTGAATCTGCTTTCTACCTTGACTATGTCTTTCCTCAAGTGATTGTCTCTATGTATCTGTTTCATTCTGATGTGCATGTGCTTGCGTGCATACATGAGTGTGTGTGTGTGTGTGTGTGTGTGTGTGTGTTCCTTATTGGAAGCTATGTCAAGGCAAAGGGGTGGGATGGGGAGAGAATAGAAAATGACTTTTTCCCATGGTGTTCTCTGATACAGTAATAGTGAAGTCCTTTCAAAACTGACTCCAACACGCAAATTCAAAATGCTCTGCTGTTGAATGGCTTCCTTCTTTTGTCTGTGGGTCCAAGGGATGTGAATGATTCTCTTTTTATAATGCAACATTTGTTATTCAGTTGAATCTGACTCTTCATGGCCCCATTTGGGGTTTTCTTGGCAAAGATGCTAGAATAGTTTGCCATTTCCTTCTCTAACCTTGTTTGAGAGATGGGGAAACTGAGGCAAACAGGGTTAAGTGACTTGCTCAGGGTCATGCAGCTAGTAACTGTCTGAGGCCAGGTTTGAACTTAGAAAGATGAGTCTTCCTGACTTCAGGTGCTTGCTGTATCCTCAGCATCACATAGCTTCCCTTAAATGATTCTCTTAACCAATCACAAAATGTTTCCTATGTTGTGTCAGTTGTTTTTATTCAGTGGCAAAGATACTATAATTCTTTTAGGATGATTAAAAAATTATCCACGCATTATTGTGGGGTTGTAGGAAATCTCCTTAACACCTCCTTTATACTTTATGATTACATTCTGGGCTGATGATATCAACTAAGTGTGGAGCAGAATCATCATGCTTACACATTGACTCTCTATCACATGTGATTACATCAGCTGAAGAAGGGATGGAAACCCTGCCTTTCCATGTTGCTGCTCAGTAGTTTCAGTTGTGTCTAAACTCTTTGTGACTCCATTTGAGGTTTTCTTGGCAAAGATACTGGAGTGGTTTGCCATATCCTTCTCCAGCTGCTTTTACAGATGAGGAAGCTGAGGCAAATGGGAAGGTCACTTGCCCAGGGTCACATTGCAAATAAGAGTCTGAAAGCAGATTTGAACTTGGGTCTTCCTGACTCTAGGTTGGGCTCTCTATCCACTGTGCCCCATCCCTTCCACTATAAATGCCAAAGGTAGCTGATAGTAGAAGGAATGCTAGTTGTCACTACGAAGTGGGACCAGTTGTATGTAGTGGTAAATGGCACAATGAGTTTGAGTCCTAGTTTTGCCATTATTAGGTCTGTGACTTTAGAAAAATCATCTTTTATTTTACTCACCTGTAAAATAGGGATAACAGTATATGCCTTGATGACTTCAGAAGCTGATTGTGAAAATTAAATGAGATCATGTGAGTGAGGGAGAGTGTTCTATAAATGTTTGTATTTAAAACTGGAGATAATTGCGAAAGCAGAACTCCTCCAAGTGATTTATTTTCATCCAGTGTCAATCAACCAGTGTTCTTCCTCTTTATACCTACATATGCCTTGTTCTTGTTCTGACCGTAGTTTTCATTATTATAAGGAAATCTCTGGCAGGAAAAATCCTCTCCCAGAACAGATCAGTCATTTTTCTGTAACTTATAATCTTGGAAATTTTCTTGAGACACTGAGGGGTTAAATGACTTAGACATAGCCAGTATGTTTCAAAAGCAGTAATTAAATCCACATCCTTTTGATGTCAAAGTTGACACCCTATCCACTTCTCAATGGAGACTGTCATCTGAACATTTACTTCCACCACTAAATTACTGTTTATGGTTGGAGGAACGTATAAGGGGAATGGAAGGGAAGAAGCATCTATATTACACCTACTATGTGCCAAGCGCCGTACTGAGTGATTTTTATAAATATTATCTCATTTGATCTTTACAACAACCCAGCTAGGTAGAAACTATTATTATCTCCACTTTACAGTTGAGGGAACTCAGGCAGAGGGTGTCTAAGGGTAGATTTGAACTCAGATTTTCTGGATTCCAAGCCCATTACTGCATCCCCATCTGCCTTGAAAATAATCAAACAGCTATAGTACTATTAGAATAAAAATAATAATAATATTAATTATATTGTTTATATATTAATATATATTATCAAACAGCTAGAAGAGGGAAAATGACCCTATTTTTAGATGTTTGACCCCATTTCAACCAAATCCTATAGACGCTATTACACTTGCAAAAATTAAAAAAAAAATGTGTACTGTTTTCTTAAAACGAGACACAAGAATAGACTTCATACTTTAGGTCAGGTGACTATTCAATTTGACTTCCATTGATCATAAATAGGACCAAGGATGATAACTTAAACAGGAAATGGTTGGGAGGTCACTGCTGATTTAGGGGTTTTCAGTTTTTGCTATTATGGTTTGGTGCTAGAACTGAAAGAGCTTTGAAAAAGACTTAGACCAGTCAATGCCGAAATCAAGTCCTTTACATGGTACATTTTGCCCTCACACGAGGGAAGACATTTAACTTAAGGCACCTGAGGAAGGAGGCAAGGATAACAGGTGAAGATAATGATGGGTAAGGAAGAACCACAATCAAGTATAATCTCTGGTGACAGTTCTCCAGCCACGATGAGAGAAGAGAGTCTGATGATCCCGAAAGCATTTGGCTAGTTTTCCTCCAGGACTCAAAGCATTGTGACACGCATTTCTCATTTCAAATTCCAGTCTAGTCTCAGACATTTACTAACTGTGTGATCCTGGGCAGGTAGTCACCCTCTCTCAGTCTGTTTCCTTACCTGTAAAATGGGGTTAATACCATCATCCACCTCCCAAGGTTGTTAGGAGCTTCCCATGAGGTAGTATTCATAAAGCACTTTGCAAACCTGGAAGTGCTATATAAATGCTAGGTATTGTTATCTCTGATGCTAAAGTCATGGAGGTGTCCATCAGCAAAGCTGTATCGGAGATGGAAGCCTTCAGCAATGAGGATTCTAGATATAGGAGTTTCCAGAGAAAGATAAAATGTAAAGGAAGGAGATACCGGGAAAGAAGAGGAGGCATGGCTAGAGTAGTAAGAGCCTACGGGTTGGAGGAAGATTGAGCCTGAGGACAATTATCTTTACATTATGGTATAAATACCTATTTTATGTTTCAAGTAGAAACATCACAGGATCTGGGTTTTCACAATGCCTCTCAGAGTCTCAGTTGTCACATCCGAAAACTAGGGGTGATCATATTGGCAGTAACTACATTACAGGATTATTGTTAGGAAAGAGCTTTATAAACCTTAGAAGGCTACGTAAATGTGAGTTATTGTTATCATTATCTAGCGGTCAGAGTTCATATGGATAAGGAAGAAATTGTGTCTTTCCATGAGAATTTGGAATCCCTTGAAACCAGCTCCCTTTGACCTTGAGTTAATGAAGTCTCAGAATAAGTTGCATTTTATCCAAATTGATAAATCTTTTAGTGAGAAAATATCACAGAGACAGAGATTTGATCTTCAGCCTGCTTGAAACCATTAAACAAAGAGCACTGAATTGGCATTTGGCATAATAGATTTGCCTACAGAAATTCCGGGTATTCAGAGAATGAGGAACCAATGAATAAAGTTAGATATATGTGCTCAATTAGGAAAAATGAGCAGCAAAGTGCCTGTATTTTTATTTTAAGAGTGATCTTACTTTTCAATATTTGTTGATCCTCCTCCAGTCTCTAACAGGGTCAGTGATAATGGGAGATTGCTACCCCTGCACTATGGTGAAAAACTGCAAAATATCCTCTGTATGCAATTGGCAGTATTCTGTGTTTCCAAATATGGGTGAATTTCATTTGTTTTCTAGATTTCAGGTCCATAAAACTTCTAGAGTTTGAGTTTTTCTGTGTATTTATATTTCTCTATCTACCTATCTGTCTGTCTGTCTCTCTGTCTAAGACTCATAGCAAGTGCTTGAAAAAGGCTATGCTTTCCATACATTCATTCATTTTAAATTTTAATTTTTATTGACATCTTTTGTTTCTACATCACCTTTATTTCTAAGTATATCCGGCCCCTCCCCCTCCTCACAAGCCATCCCTTAAACAAAAAAAGGAGAAAAATCAGTTCAGTAGAACTAATTAATACATTGACCAAATCTGACAGTATACACAGTGTTCAAAGCCCACAGTCCTTCAGCTCTGCAAAGAGAAGACAGGAGCATTTTCTCATTTCTTCTGTGGGACTAGGATTGGTCATTACCATTACACAGCATTCAATTTTTTCTTTTCTGCCTTCTCTCTCTCCCTTTCCCTTCCTCTCCTCTCCTTTTTTCCTTTTCTTTCCTTTCCTTTCCCAGTGTTGAGATCATTAAGCATATGGTTTTCTTACTTCATTCCAGTTACTTATATGGTTACTTACTTCATTCTGAATTAGTTCACATAAGTGTTCCTATGCTTATCTGAATTTGTCTAAATTTTTAATTTTAATTTTTTTTACACCACAGTAACATTCTATTACATTTGTGTTCTCCAACTTGTTTAGCCATTCTCTCATCAGTGGGCATTTATTTTATTTCCTGTTTTTTGCTGTCACAAAAAGTGCTCCTAGGAAAATTTTAGTATATATGGGAATTTTTGTCTTTGAAATCCTTTGGCGTATATGCCTAGCAATGGATTTCTGGGGGAAAGACATTTTAATCATTTCCTTAGCATGATCCCAAACTACTGTCTAGAATGGCTGAACCAATTCACTGTTCCAGCCACAGCATATTAGAGTCTGTCTTTCTCTAAACCTTTTGATTTTTTATTTAAGGATTTTAGAAATGGTTTTAGAAATTGTTTATACACTCAGTTTTATTTAGTCCCCTATTTACTAGTGGCAAATAATTTCAGACTTCATTTTCATGTCCTGGCTTTCTTTTCAAAGTAACAATCTTTTTACTTTATAGTTACAGATCTTGTTTGTAAGAATGTAAGAACTCACTGAGAAATGATAATAATGATGATAGCTGACATTTATATAGAACTTGGTCATACCTGCCCAGGTTCTATCCTGGGTAGCTGTATTGCTCTCTGAGAGCAAGGTTTATGGGTTGCTTAGGGGCACACTCACAGACACCCATTTTGAAAGCTTAGTCTGGTGGCACTTTTTATACAATCAAAGATTTAGAGCTAGAAAGCAACTTAAAGTCACTGAATACAACCCTTTCATGTTACAGATGAGAGAACTGTGATAACAAAGATGTTGAGTGATTTGCCAGGGACAATACAGATAGTAAGTGTCTGAAGCAGGATTTGAACCCAGGTCTTCCTCATTATAGTGCCCTATTCACTATACCTCAGTGCCTAGCTACCTCCCAGCAACCTGACCAGTGAAGGCTGGTTAATAAGTCAGTAAGTCAATTAACTATCATTTTTAAAGCTCTTGCCACATGTGTGAGGGACTATGCCAAGTGCTGGGGATACAAAGAAAGGCAAAAATTCAGTCGCTGCTCTCAAGGAACTCACAGTCTAACATGGAAGACAGGATGCAAACAAAACAAACAAAAAAAAACCGTGTGAAAACAAGCCATATTCTGGATATAACTGGGGTAATTTCAGGGGAAATCATTAAAGAGGACTCATAAAGACTTCTTGTCCAATCAAAGTATCTCACATGCCTAGTACACCTTAATGTACAAAGCACTTGAAAGTCATTACCTTATTTCTTCCCATAAAATATATACAGATTGACTAACATAATCCCGACCCCAGAATATTTCCCTTCCTATGAACACTGAAGACGACCATGTCTTCCCAAGACAACTACAGCTGGGCATGAAATTAGAGACCCACACAAACTCAGGTGATACTACTTCACTGTTGTAGGTGAGGAATTTCTCTTTTTTTAAATCTTTCATTTTATTTCATTATTCAATTAACACATTTATTTTCTCTCCCTCCTGCCTCCAATTTAAATTAAAAATCCTTTTAGCAAACATGAATGGTCAAACCAAATTGTCTACATCCAAAAACGCATTTCATGTTATAAATATTTAAGTCACCAAATGCCAAATCCCTCAACCTTATGTCAGGAGGTGGATAGCATGGTTTGTCATCTGTCCTCTGAAGTGATATTACAACGGTCAGGGTTCTTGAGTCTAACAAAGTTGTTTGCCTTCATGATGTTATTATTGTATAAATTGTGCTTCTGGTCATTTCACTTCTCATCAGTTCATACAAATCTTTCCACATTTCTCTGAACTCACCCTTTTCATCGCTGCTTGTAGCACAACAGCACTCCATTAAATTCATTAAACACAATTTGCTCAATGATTTTCCAATTTTATAGGTATTCCTTTAGTTTCCAGTTCATCGCCACAACAAAAAGAAGTGTTATAATTATTTTTGCACATAAAGGTCCTTTTTTTTCTTTCTTTTACCTTTTTGGGGTATACACTTAGTAGAGGTATTGCTGTGTCAAAGGACATGTACAATTTAATCATGTTGGGGGCATAGTTCTAATTTGTTTTCCGGAATGCCTAGACCAATTTACAGTTCCATCATCAATGCATTAACATGCCTGTTTTTTTCCACAGCTACTCCAACATGTCATTTTCATTTTTTGTCATCTTTGCAAATCTTATGTGTATAATGTATAACTTCAGACTTGGCTTTAATTTGCATTTCTTTAATTATTAGTGACTTGGAGTAATTTTTCATATGGCCCTTAATAAATTGAATGTCTTCCTTTGAGACTCCCTTTTCACACATGGGTGAGCAATTTCTTGAGTCATATGGTATTTCTTGATCTTTGGCTTATGAAGTCACACAGTTTTCCTCACTATGATATCTTGATTTATTTCCAATGGAGACTCAATTGAACAGACATTTATTGTATCTTCTATGTGTAAGGTACTGTGTTAGGTCCTGGGAATATAAATAAATGAGACAGTTTTGCCACCAAAGAGCTTGCATTCTATTAGAGAAATCAAAAAATCACAGAAATTGAGAGTTTAAAGGGACTTCAGTGACCATCTAATGTAAACAATGTGTGAAAGGAGTCCTTACTCCAAAATACCTAGTTAATTAGTTAGTTCATCCACTCTGCTTGAAGACCTTGAAGGATGGGGAGCCCCATCATTGCCCAAGGCAAATCATTCCAAATTTGGACAGCAAATATAAGAAAGTTTTCCCTGATATTAAGCTTCTAATGGCCACTTTTCAATTTCTACTCTTTGCTTGAAAAATGCCAAAATCTTGTAGGTTGTACAAAAACAGGTTTTGGACTGAATTTTGCCTTTGGCCCATAATTTGCTTGACCCCTGGTCTAATTCAATTCTCTATATCTTCTTTGGCGGAATAGTATGAGATATGTCATCAAAAACTTTGCTAAAATCTGGGTAAATATATGTCCCCAACATTCCTTCTTTGTGTTAGTTCAGTAATTTTGTCAAAAAATAAGTGAAGTTAATCTGATATGATCTGTTCTTGATGGAGTTATGATGGCTCTATGTAATTGATCACTGCTTCCTTGGACAGATATTTGCCAGCCATTGTTTAATGGTCCCTTATAAAATCTTTTCAAGAATTGAAGTCAAGCCCACTGTCTATAGTTTATAGACTCTGTTCTTTTAGGTTTTTTTAAAAAAATTGTGACAGTTGCTTATTTTAGTCTTATGGTTCACCTCTTCCATTTCAAATATCACTGCCAGTGCCTCAGAAAGTCAATCTTCCAGTTTTTCAGTATTTATACATGCAGTTCTCCAGTTGAAGTGACTAGAATTCAACAAGGGTAGCCAAATATTCTCTCATGACCTCCTTTCTTATCTTGAGCATCAACTTCCTCTTAGTGATTTTTTGTTCTATCATTTTCAGTGCTAAGGTTGCTTTCCTTGGTAGGGAAAGACAGCGAAGTAAAAATTAAGATTTGCTTTGTTTCCATCATTAGTTATTAATGTCCTATCTGTTCCTGAAAAGGTTTTTCTCCCTTTGTTGTTACTCCTTTTCCTCTACCCCTCCCCCCACAAAAAAAGCTAAACATAATCTTTTTGTTATCTTTAGCATCCTGCTAGACTCAGCTCACTCTGAGCTTTGGCATTTTTGATACTATTTTGTGTAGCATCATGACCTGCTTTTATATTTGTCGTTTGTTACCTGCCCTTGCTTCCAGCTTTAGTAAATTTCTTTTTAAAATGTAACTTGGTCAGTGAGTTCCCTGTGCAACCACATTGATCTCTTCTGCCAAATTTCATTTTTCTTCTCATCAGAATTTCTTCTCATCAGTTTTCCTTTGGGTCTTTAGAATTTCAGTTCTGAGCATCAACTACTCCTTCTGTATTGACCTTCCATGTGGCATTTTAATTAATAGGTATCCTACCTATTTTTCCTCAAAATCCTTTGCCTTTGCTTTCCCCAAGAGCAGAAAGTTGCAGCATGTATACATGTAAGTAAATTCAGGTTAGTTTGAAGATGAGAAGTGGGCTAACAACTTTGCACATCAGAAAAAGCTTTATGGAGGTGGTGACCTGAGTAGAGCTTTTAATGAGGATGAGAATTCTGAAAGATAGGCATGGAGAGTGCATTTCAGGTACGTGAGATGGTGTATGAGAATAAATGCCAGAGTACTATAGAATTTGAGCCACTGAAAATAGTTGACTCGTCTGATATTCGCTTTTAAAAGGGCTTTCACAATGAGTGAAAGAGGAGAGGCAGTATAACGGATGCCACAAAAATGAAGTGAAATAGGGAAATAACAGAAAGATTTAGATGTAGAGATAGAAGGAAGCTTAGAAGGTCCTCCAGTCCGGCGGTGTCAAATTCAAATAGAAACAAGGGCCATTAAGCTGTACATAAGGATCCTCATGGGCCACATACTGACTTAGTTTAAGAATTTAATAACATCTATATTTTATTGTATTTTATTTTGGTAAACATCTTCCAATTACATTTTAATATAATTAGGAATGTTGTAGGCATGTTTAATATCTCTGTTCTAATCTAACCACTTCATTTTTGCAGGTGAGGAAACAGGCCTAGGCATATAGTAATTTATCAGGAAACATTTTCATTCAGTGAAGGAATAATTTCCTAATACATAGAGTTGTCCCCAAATGGAATGGACTATCTTGTGATGTGGTCTTCACTCTCACCAGAAGAATTCAAAAAGATGCTAGATATCTATCTGCCAGAGCTGTAGAAAGGATTTCTGAATTGGTTGGAAGGGGAATAAAGCAGGCCTTATTTGTGTCATGGACCCATTTGGTAGTGTGGTGAAACCCATGAACTCATTCTCAGAATCATGTTGTTAAAAGGCATAAAATAAAATATATAGGATTACAAAGGAAACCAATTATGTGACAATAGTTATCGAAGAAAAAATGAACAAGTTCACATACACCGAGGAGTGCTGGACTAGATGAACACTAATGTTTCTTTCGAGTCTAAGATTCCATGCTTTTGCATCTATTGTAGGTATTACTCTGTGGATAAAAAAGGTGGGGGATCTTGAAGGTATAAGAAATGTACATTTTGGTGTTGTGCAGGCTACATTTTCCCCTGAAATGGCACCACTCCTTATTTTTATAATAATTTGGTATGTGGTGTTTTTTTTTCCTTCTCATAATTACCAGTACAATGAAAAAAGTAATTTGAAAGCCAATTCCGATAATGGTTTCATGGGCTGCCTTCATTATGGCGAAAGGATGCTCCAAATCAAAGTCCGTTTTATACTCAAGGAAAGCACAGGCCCCTTAGTGTGAACTAGCAGGAGGAAAAGATGGGTTGAGAGGCAGTCAGCAGAAGCTCCTGCTTGCACATGTTTATTTTCAATAATTAGTCATAGTGTTAATAGAAACATTCATTTGAAGCAAAGGCTGCTTATTTGCACAAACAGTGGAAATATGTGATGTGTAGCTTGGTATTGCAGACTACAAATAACTGAGCAAGAACTGCTAAACTACATAACAATTAAATGTACAAAAGGGAAACACTTTTAAGGAGCATTTAATATTTTGAATTGGGTAACTATTACATGACAATGCCAATAAAATAGTTGTCTGAATTCCGCCACCCCATTTTAAAAAAAAAATCTTTTTTTAATACGTAATTCATTTTGTTTCAAGAAACATTTTTAAAATGCCTACCATGCATAAGGAACTGACCATATGAAAACTAAACTTGTCCTTCCTTCCTTCCTTCCTTCCTTCCCTCCTTCCTTCCTTCCTTTCTTCCTCCCTCCTTCCCCCTCCCTCCTTCATTCTTTCCTTCCCTCCTTTGTTCCTTCCTTCATCCCTCCCTTCCTTCTCTCTCCCTCCCTTTTTCTCCCTTCTTTTCTTTCTTTCTTCCCTCCCTCTCTCCCTCCTTCCCTTTCTTCCTTCCTCCTTTCCCCTTTTTTCCTTTTTCCTTCCTTTCTCTTTCTCCTCTCCTTCCCCTTCCTTCCTTCCTTCTTCCCTTTCTTCTTTCCTTTCTCCTTCCTTTCTTTCTCATCTCCTCCCCCTTCCTTCCTTCCTTTTTTCTTTCTTTCTTTTCTTCTTTCTTTCTCTTTCTTTTTCTTTCCTTCTTTCCTTCTTTCCTTCTTTCCTTCCTTCTTTCCTTCCTTCCTTCCTTCCTTACTTCCTTCCTTCCTTCCTTCCTTTCTTTCTTTCTTTCTTTCTTTCTTTCTTTCTTTCTTTCTTTCTTTCTTTCTTTCTTTCTTTCTTTCTTTCTTTCTTCTTTCTTTCCTTCCTTCCTTCCTTCCTTCCTTCCTTTTTTTCTTTCTTTCTTTCTTTCTTTCTTTCTTTCTTTCTTTCTTTCTTTCTTTCTTTCTTTCTTTCTTTCTTTCTTTCCTCTGTCTGTCTCTCTATCTCTGACTCTCTGTCTCTCTCTCTCTCTCAGTATTTTATGATATTCTATGGAGATTGGTGAAACCCTAGAATGTTGTAAAACTAGGGTTGGGAAACACTGATATAAGGTCCTTTTTATCTTTATTTAATTATATACATACCAAAATAGAAATATTGAAGCAGTGTGATATAGGAGGTCTGGAGTCAGGGGACTTAAATCAGTTCTTTTTTGTTCCTGGTTCTGGTACTTATTATCTCTGTGACCTTGACATTTCACTTACCCTCTCTAAGACCCAGTTCCCTCATCTTTAACACGAAAGATTTGGAATAGGTGACCTTTAAGGTCTTTCCTGGCTCTAAGTCTATGATCCTACTTTTGTGGAAATAAAGTGCATTTCATTTTACCATGTGGGAGCCCAACATTCAAGTAAAATTTGGTTGACAAAATTCCAATCATGAGTAATTGATGAATTAGAAGCTCAATTTCAGTCTGAAAAGGAACAACACCCACTGAATTGAAAATGTTTCCAGGTGGCTGAAGAAACCTTTGTAGTAACTGTAAGCAGTGGCTGGAGGAAAATAAGACGACAAATGAGAGTTTGAAAATCAGAGTTTGGAGGGAAGTAAAATAATGGAGGATTGGAAGACAAGCAATCGCAAGGAAAATAAAGCAGGAATCATGGAATAAACAAAGCCTGAAGCAGTTTTCTCCTAATGAAGATGCCAGGAGACAGGCATCAAATTCTGATTTTCAGCAGGACTCGTAAAGTTTCCAGGACAAGCAAGGAAAGGATGGTTTAAAATATCTCAGGGGAAGAATCATAACAACAACGGAACCAACCCTCTGGGGGTTGTCCCAGGCAACTGAGACCATGCCATTGTGTGGTGTGTCACATCAAGTTTGCTTCCTTGAGGCAATTCTCTAGAGCTTTGGAGGACAGCTACAAAAACCTCATTACCTGAAAGTGTTGGAAAGAGACAGAGTAGATGAAGATAACGTTACTAGTGATTACAAGTTTGGACCTTGGAGATTATCCAGTGCAACCTTTTTGGTTCTGGACTCCTTTGGCAGCCTGGTGAAGCTTATGGATTCTTCCAAGAATAATTAATTGAAGGAAATGTTAAATTTCAGTTAGAGGTTAGTGAAAATAAAGCTGTATTTTTTCCCACTCAAGTTCATGCACAATCCCCCACCCCTTAAATCTATCCATTAACCAATTCCATGGGGGTCAATGGACCACAGATCAAGAAACTCTGATTTAGTCTAAATTTCTCATTTTACAGATGAAGACTCTGTGGCCAAGAGAGGTCAAGCTACTTAAACAAAGACACACAGGTAATTAGTAGCTGAGTTAGGAATTTGAACTCCAGTACCCTAACTCCAAATTTATTACTCTCTTTATTACATCACACTGTTCATCATAATGATTCTTAGGCTAGACTTTAGTCCTGATTATGGTCCTCTTATCCAAAGTATGGGACCTGATTTGGGGTGGGGGGAAGCTCTAGGATGGATAGGGCAGCCTTCCCTAAATACCAGCACTCTCTGCCCTACTCTCTGACCCCTGATCCCCAAACCCCACTACCAGCCAGTACTCATATTCTTGGGAACTACTGCTATCAGATTGAAAGAACTGGCAAATTCACATAAAAGTTAAAACAGATCCCTGTGATTCTGTGAAAGACAGAATAACCACAGACTAAAAAAAGCAAAGATGGCTGCTAAGGAGCCTCAGCTGGCCAGCATCCTTAAGCGGGTTGCAGACCTTAAAAAAACTCAACCTTTCTATCTCAATGAATGAGAAGCTGTGAAGTTGTATCATATACTTGGGAGATAGGGCAGAGCTGGGAAACCTCCATGGGAAACTTTTCTCCTCCATGGGAAACCATTTAAGTATCTAAATATAAAAAAAAACTTCCAGATTTAAACAAGATATATATGCAAGGGGCAGGAAACAGACCTGGGTAAGAAAACGTCCTCTACCACTGCAGGTGAGAATATCTCAATCAAAAAACATTTATTAAATACCTATTATGTGCAAGGCACTGGACTAAGTGGTGGGGATATGAAGAAAGGTAAAAGACAGTCCTTACTCTCAAGAACTCACAGTCTAATGGGGGAGGTAACATGCAAACAACTAGTAAGAAAAATAAGATATAATCAGGTCTCAGAGAAAAGGCACAAAGATTAAAGAAGACTAGGAAAGGCTTCTTGCAAAAGATGGAATATTAGTTAAGACTTAAAGGAAACCAGGAGGCAAAGATGAGGAGGGAGAGCATTCCAGGAGTGAAAGATAGTCAGAGAAAAGGGCTAGAGTCAGGAGATGGAGAAATAGCAAGGAGGTCAGTGTCACTTAATTACAGAATATGTTGGGGGGAAGGGGTATAGAGAAGGAGTATAAAGTGTAAGAAGATTCAAAAGGTGGGAGGTGGGCATGACATGAAGACCTTTGAACACCAAGCAGAAAATTTTATCATTGATCCTAGAGGTGATAGGAAGCCACTTGGGTTTATTAAGTAGGATGATAATCTAGTCACACCCCGGTTTTGGGAAGATCACTTTGACAGCCGAGTGGGGGATGGATGGAAGTGGGGAGAGACTTGTGGCAGGTGAGTCGACTAAAACACTGAAAGGTTAATTGACTTCTCTGTAATTCTTGTGTCAGGGAAGGACTTAGAGCTAGGTTTTCCTGGCTTTCTATCTATTATTCCCCACTGCCTCTCATGAGAAAGAAAAAGATTAAAAAAAGGTGAATCAAAGTTCAGAGTAAATGAAGCTATGATAGGGAAGGACTGAGAGAAGATCACATTATATAACCTATTTTTTTGTTTTATTTATTTTCTCTGTAAAGGAGAATACTTCTCCAGCTAGGAGGTGTATAGAGCAAAATATTTAATAGGGAATTCAAATATACGAGTGAGAAGAGAGTGACAAAGTGCCTACTTATCCTCAATGAGTTTAAATCAGATAAATTATATAAAAATTAAAAAAAAATAAAATTAAAAGCACAAAACTTCGGTGATAAGTTTTCTGAAAGTCTGTGTATATCTAGGCTGAATGTAGGAGGCAGTGTAGTACAATAGAAAGTACCCTGGCCTGTGTTCAAATCCTACCTCTAATGCTTATTACCTGGGTGACTTTGAGCAAGTGACTTCATCTCTCTAGGTCTCATTTTCCTCATCTATTAAAAAAGAGAGTTGAATAAGGTGGCCTCATAGGTACCTCCAGCTCCAGATTTATGATCAGGAATAAGTGTAGATGCATATTCCTACTCCATAGAGATTAGCAGAAGCCTTAAGGCGTTGTAAACCTAAGATTGGTAAATAATGATATAAAATCTCTACAATCCTTATTTGATTATATGAGTGCCAAACTAAGAGCATCAAAGCAATGTGGTATTGGAGATCTGGAATCAGAGCCCTATGTTCATATCTCACTTCTTATGCTAATTACATGTGGACCTTGTCCTGCTCAGTGCTCCCTACTATGGAGCCACTGGGGATTCCTGTTGGGTATGTGGAAGATGCACACAGTTCTAGATGATGAAACAAGGTGTGATGGGAAGCTTGGGATTATCTCCAGAAAGTCTGCACCTTACATAGATTAACTATCAGCATTATTCATTACCTTGACTAAATACAGTTACTGAACTCCCATTTTGTTTCTGATTTCTCTACCAAAGGGAATGATGATCTTCAGATTGAGAAGAATAGAACAAAGTGCATAATAGGAAGTCGAAATAAAAAAAATAAGCCTGGAATGGATAGGAGAGCACCTAGAGGGCCTCAATGAGTTTAGGTGATCAAACCTGGAAGAATATTGGCCAGGGTATTGAAACAAAACAAAACAAAACTGGCAGATGTGAATGATAAACCATTATCTAAGATTTTAAAATGATTGTGGTAAAGGGAAGAAGAGCCGCCAGGTTGCAAGGTGGAATGTGTCTCAAATTTCAGAAAGGGAGAATGATAAATCCTGGCAACCATGGACTCCTTGACTTAAATTTCTGGTAAAAGTCTAGAACACAATATTAAAGAAATGATTTATGAGCACTTAGAAGGGAAGGCTAAGAGCGATCCTGGTTTAATCAAGAACAAGTCATGATAGACTAACTTCATGTTTTCTTTTCTAATAGAGTTTATTAGATTGGCATATGTTTACTTAGATTTTCAACTAAAAATTTTAGAGGGGGGAAGGCAGGGCAATTGGGGTTAAGTGACTTGCCCAAGGTCACACAGCTAGTAAGTATGCCAAGTGTCTGAGGCCATATTTGAACTCAGGTCCTCCTGATTCTGGGGCCAGTGCCCTACTTACTGCACCACCTAGCTGCTCCTCAACTAAAAATTTTGGCAAAGTCCATCATGCTTTAGTTAGGGACAAGATAAAGAGAAGTGGCCTAAATGTACTGGTGGGCTGGAACCAGTTCATCCTGACTCTGAAGAGTCAAGTATTAAATTTTTAGTGTGAGCATTTAGACCTCAGGAATAGCAAATGCCATAAATAAGCATAATATAATATGACAAATATAATATACCTTATTTGTTACTATTTTTTCTATTTATTACTCGATATTATTTATCATTATATTAATAGTATATTAATATGGAACATAAATAATATAATAAATATAACAACTAATGAGGGCTCAATTTGTTGTTTTGTTGATTGTATAGACTTCATAAAGTGATGGAGAATGTTAATAATGTTAATAATGAAGATTATTCAACTTAAAAGTGTGTCATTCCCTCCTGTCCTACCTCTTCCTCCCAGAAAGCTGGTTGTTAAACATTTACAAGCACACCACTGGTTAGATGACAGTATAGTTAGGTACCTTCAGGACTTGTTGATCTGTCAAACCCAAGAGTGAGTATTCACTCATGGATCAATATCAAATTGAAGAAAGATCTCTAGTGCAAAATTCTAGGGATCTGTCTTGGCCCTATACTTTCTAACATTTCTATCAATACATAGATGAAGCAAAGCTTGTTGAATTTAGATAACATAAAACGAGGAGGCATAGCTAATACGCTAGATAACAGACTTAAGTTCCCATAAGATCTTGGTAAGCTAGGATTATGGGTCAAATCTAATAAGCTGAAATCTAATAGGAATGAATTTAAAATTCAGAATTTAGCTTTAAATAAACAACTTCACAAGTACAGGAAGGGAGAAGCTTGGCTACAAAACAGTTTGTATTTAAATGATCTGAAATGTTTTAGTGGATTGTAGGCTCAAAAATTAGTCAACAGTTGATCTAGCAACTGAAAAACAAAACAAAATTAAAACTAACTTAGGCTTCACTAAGAGGTATTACATCCAGAAGGAGGAGGGCAATAGTCCTGCTGAACTCTTCCCTGATCAAACAACACCCTGATTATTGTGTTTAGTTCTGGTCATTACATTTTAGGAAGGACCAATGTCCCTATAAACTAGAGAAGATATGGAAGATGACAGCCAAGATGGTAAGAGACTGGAGACTTTATTAAGAGGATCTAAGCAATGAGGATGGTATTGTGGAAAAAGAGAGGATTTAGGGGGAATATATATATCTTGTGAAGTCAGCTGTTGTCCTTCATTCTCGAAGAGGACCAAGGTACTGTGTGTCTGATGGTGGCTGATCAGACCAATACGAGCTTGGAAAACTCTATCATAGGTTGGACACAAACAGTCCATATGAACGTTTGGAGTAGAGATGTTTCTCAATTTGCACGTTTCGCATTTCTTTTGAGCTACTGCAATTCTGCTTTACTCACAGAGCACAGCACCTTCTTTGATGTGGGCACACTCTGTTGGATGGTCCTATGCCAGTGTCTCCCATATCTCACAATTGATTCCAAAGTTCTTCAGAAAGATCTTGAGGTTGTCCTTGTATTGTTCTTCTGACCACCGTGTGCACACTTGCCTTGTGTGAGTTCTCATAAAAATAGTCTTAGGCAAATGTACTTTTGGCATCAGAGTTAGGCTCTCTGTACTAGAGTTTGAATGCTTGGCAGTTAAGCTTGAGAAAGCACCTCAGGGTCTGGTACCTTACTTTGCCAGGTGATCTTCAGAATCTTCCCAAGACAATTCAAATGAAAGTGATTCAGTCTGGCATGTCTAGAATTTTTATGACTGGGTAAGATAGCAAAACCAGGAGCTATGAGTGGATATTTAGAGAACATTTTGACTTGATGTAAGGAACAACTTACTATTAGAATTAAATAAAATTGTATGTAAAACTATATTTAAAAAGCTATGTAAAATTGGATTCAGTTTCCTGGCATGTCTAGAATTTTTATGCCTGGATAAGGTGGCAAAACCAGGAGCTACAAGTGGATATTTTGAGAAGATTTTGACTTGATGTAAGGAACAACTTACTATTAGAATTAAATAAAATTGTACGTAAAGCTATATTTAAAAAGCTATATAAAATTGTAAGGGACTGCTTTAGAGCGTAGGGGGTGGGGGATCATAGGTGTTCTGGGCTGGGCCTGATTCAGGCCCATTGGAGTTTAGGTTCAATATTTGAACAAAATGATCATAGCTTGTTCAATTGTCAACAATTAATAAAAGTAGATTCACTAATTCATAGCACAAAGATATTAAACAAGAATAGGCATTGAGGACCTCTTAACTTGATCCACTTGAAGGAAGCCCCCATCATAATTCACCCGTTAAACTTCTCAGGGAGGCTTTCTACTCAGGCAAAAGGAAGTGACATCAACAGTTGGATCTCTTCATTCCAAGTCAACCAAGTCTCAAAGAATGTCTCAATAGCTTTGAAGGAAAAAACTAGCCTGAAGTTCTTGGGGGATGGGGAGTAGGCTATTTTTTCTAATCCCAGGGTAGTGGTTTTCCCTTCACTGGAGATTTGCAAGTGAAGGTTGGGTTACCACCATTTATTTATAGTTTTGTAACAGAGGCTTGGGCTTGTGATGTCGTTGGTCCTCTTTGAGAATGAAGAATGAACAAAAGCAACAGTGAGAACAGCTTTGTAGAACAGAATCTTGATGAATTTGGGGTTACACTAATCTTAACTTTTTTTTTGAGGTGGGAAGGCAGGGCAATTGGGGTTGAGTGACTTGCCCAAGGTCACACAGCTAATAAATGCTTCAAGTGTCTGAGACCCAATTTGAACTCAGGTCCTCCTGACTCCGGGGCCAATGCTCTACTCAATGAGCTACCTAACTGCCCTGGGTTACACTAATCTTAATAGCTCACATTTTCGTTTAACAAAGTGTTTTGCATATGCTATTTCATTTGATTCTCCCAATAACTCTGTATAGTAGGTGCCATGATTATCCCCATTTTACGGGTGAGGAAACTGAAAGTCAGATCAGTTAGGTGACTTGCCCAGGATCACACAGCTAATAAGTTTCTGGCTGAGGCAGACTGTAACACTTTTTTTCCTGAGCCTAGGTCCAACACTATCCATTACATCTTAAGTCTTCTCTGACCTCCAAGGTACCTTTCAATTTTGTAGTTCCATGAATATGTATAACTATTTAAATTAAATTAAATCTATAAATATTTAAAGCACTTATATAGCACTTTAAAGTTTCATTTTAAAAATTCTGACAACAATTTTGTAATGTATGATCTCAAGTAGTCTCATCCCTGTTTTACAATGGAAGAAACTAAAAAAAAACAAACCTTAAGTGGAATGAATTAACAAATATCACACAATTAAAAAATAAAACCCCCTGGGTCTCAGAGAGTTTTAGCAACTTTCCCTGTGTTCCATAGATAATGAACAGAGGCAGACTTCCAACTCCTAGTCCAATATTCTTCAATTACATGACAGTCTTTGGATTGCTTAAATTCTGGGCCTCCAGTGTCCAAGGGGGTCTCTCTTTAGCTTGTTGACATCTCAGATAACCTGGTAGGACTTTTGCCATTCCTTCTTCCTACCCCTGACCACTTCTCAGTTCTTGGGAACCCAAGCAGCCTCTGCTTGGGTGGTAGCTGTCAAAGCAGAGAACCATCCAAGCAGCCATTTGGTTCTCAGAAACCTGGAAAGGAGATCATTTCAAGCCCCACAGCCAGATGAGTTTCAAGTGGTTTGAGGTCTTAATAGAAAACAGTGACCAAATTGTCTTATGACAGTGTGTGTGTGTGTGTGTGTGTGTGTGTGGTGTGCTGCTGCTGGCCCAAAACCTATGTAGGCCTGCAAAGGTCCTACAAGTTAATTTCTGCTTCTGGGGAAACAACCATTATTTGCATCAACTTTCAATGACCTTTCGGCAGTGTTTTTCCCCCTAGGTTCTCACCCAAGAAGGCCAACTATTAGCACACGCAAACACCCTCTAGAACTGTCACAAATATACCATCTGGGTTGTTGTACCTGAACTGAAGAGCTTGAATGGGATGACAGATTTTCTGTTTAGGGTCAGAAGTAAATGAATCAAAGAGGATCTTTGCATCCATCTCTGTCTCTACTGAGCAGTATCCATACCCTGTGACTTTGAAGAGCTATAGGGATTGGTAGGTACAATTCTTGTTCTTTCCCCTTTTTGGCCACTCTCTTACCATGAAGGAAAACCAGAGCCCAAATGCCCCCGAAGTGACATATTGACATGTCAAGGAGGAAAATTGCATAAAAGTCTTATTTAGTGAACACAATTATAATATTTATCCTCATTTCACTAACCATTTTATTGACTGTAATAGGAGCTACTTCAAGACTACAGATCTGAAGTGCTAACAAATTAAAACCATCCCTGAATGTAGAAATACCCTCTAATCTAAAGCACACCTTCTGAATATGTTTTCAAGTTCTATAAACACCATATGCTGAATAGACAGTGTTCCTGCTTAAGATTGTGGTCATTTTTCTTTTTTTTTTCTTTTTTTTTTTTTTGGAGACTGACCTAATTGAGTCAAAAGGGAAAGGAAAAAAAAAAACCTGGACACTGCATAAGAAAAACAGGAATTCTATACTAGCAGTCATTGTACATATGGAATCACTTACTTTATCATCTAAATATGTTCACTTTAAATAGTGGGTGACCAGAAATGATTCTTTTTACACATGACTCACTTAGTGGAAAGAGTTCTGCTGGCACTGTACGCAATACATTAGAAATGCAGGAAGTCCTTTCTTCTCGGTGAAATAGCATTTTCAATTGGAGACAGAGCACGTTTTCTGCTGAGAGATTTGGGGGGAAATTGTAGAATCCCAGTTTTGTCCAGTCATTGATTCTTTGACCACAGCAAAGTCCTGTATGTGATGGACCCAAGAGAATATGACAGTTCTTTTGTTTAGGAAATGACAGTCTGCCCACACCCATGTCTATATTTTCCACGCATGTACGGTCATGCACATGTGCATGTATACACACATGTACATATCAGACTGGCAAGCCAACCTACAAACCTTTCCAGGAAGCTCTTTGAGTCATTAGTGTAGAAGGATAGTAATAAAAATAATGAAATTTACATAGCACTTTAAATCTTACAAAGCATTTCATATATATCCTATCATAATCATGAATGTTAATCAGATAACCCAGACTGTGAATTCAAGTGTCAAATTCAGTAAATTGTCTACTCAGCCACATTCAGCATGCAAAGAAATAATCCATTGCCATTAATGATAATTGTCATATATTTGACTGTTAGGTGAACTGCAGAATCACGTTGCAGATCCTAGAGCTTGGTAGACCATAGGTGCTTAATAAATGCTTGTTAACTTGACTTGGCTTCATACTCTTCCTACTACTCTCACCCCACCAAATCCTTTCTATTTCCAGATAGTAGAGTTAGCCACGATTTTCATCTCAGCTTATTGTTCAACAAAAATCACCTTTGTCAAGTGCTGAGACACCGATGATTGCTCATTGGAAGACAAGGACCACACTGGAGACTTCATAAATGAAAATAAAAGGCCTCAGGCATGTTTCCTTAAACACAATGGAAGTGAAAGTAGGGATCCTCTGGAATGCGATTCAGGTAAACATATGTTCATGAAATCACTTTGCGTTCCAGAATAAATGGCAAAGTTCTTCAAAGCTCAGAGCAAACCAGGCAGCACTTTCCAATCAAGTATGTCCATCATTGTCTTTTGTTTCTGAGGATGCTGTTGCTAGTGGAGTTGCTACACCCATGCAGAAGCCTGACAGCAGAGATTGATGTGAGATGACTTTGAAACTGATTTTTAAAACAACATAGAATACTATTAAATAGGATCTAGAGTCCCATTGACTTTTTAGTGTGGCCAGGTGCATTTTGGAAGTAAAGGTGTCTTTTTCTCAATAAATTTCACTGTCAAAATTTGCTAATGTCAAAATACCTGTTCCCTAGGTTCAGTTTTTAAAAATCACATAAATCAGAATCTGGCCTTATAAATTAGCTCAGACATCCTCAGTCAGTGGACCTATAAAATGTGTACATATGGCTTTAACCTACAGGATTTTATTGTCTCTTCTCCCTCAGGAATTTTGCTTATCATATGATTATGTTGTCTCATGACTGTGACTCTGCTTTGAGAGACTGGAGAATGCAAAACATTCCTTCCCTTGCTCTAAGTAATAAAAGGTTGTCACCTTTGCCTGATGAGTGCTATAGTCAAACCAATATTTAAGGTATGCATAAAAAGAATCAGCAGAGAGAAATGCTGCTGAGCAAATGTAAACTGGCCCCTCCCCACCCCAGCTTCTTTAGTGAGGACGTACCAGACATTTAGCAGATGGATGCAGAAAGGGGCAACCATTATTAGACCTTTTAAAGTTGGGAATGTAAAATTTTATAGAACACACACACACACACACACACACACACACACACACACACAAGTCTTCTTGGCTGTGGTCCACTTGGAAGCTCTTTATCAGTGAATGGGAGGGATTTCCTCTTGCTAGAAGTCTTTTGGAAAGCTTTCAGCCCTTTAATTTCTGGTTTTCTCTCTTTTCTTTTGCCAGCAGCTAATACTCAGAGCGTCTCTAATAATCCCAATATCTAATGTAAACTACCCTGCAAACGCTGGGTCGGGGCTGTGGGCATATTTCCCTCCCATCTATGTTACATGATTCACTGCTATTGAAGCCAGAAAATCCAAATTCTGTCTGCCTTTTCTATTTATTTAGATCCTGTTTAACATGTAGTATGCCTTAATCCTCTAAAGTCTCCCAGGCATAGAGCGTCAGCCTGGTGTAGTGGAGAAAGATTGATTTGAGAGTCAAGAATACTTGGCTAAAAGTCCTACATCTCACCTGTACTACTTATGCTACCTTGGGCAAGGAATGTGATCTCTCAGTAGCCCTGGTAAGTTACTGATGAGTTGCTGATCTACAATACCGGAAGGAGTTTCTACACTAATAGCTCCCTACATCAGGGACACCAAGTTTCAGTTCCTTCTCTCCCCCAATTAGCTTGGCATTGTACTAGGCACCAGGATACAAAGATCAATAGTAGATGGTCCATGGCTTCAAGGCTATGATTTAGTGGTGAAAGTAAGACAGAAACAACAAAAAGAAAAAGAAAGTAAGAGAGAGCCAGATAAACGTCAAAGAGATTCGTGAGGATCAAAAGATTACTGCTGGCTAGGAAAATCACAATAGTTTCATGGAAAAGATGGCACAGGACTTGGATAGTGATAGATGGGGAGGATTTTGAAAGGGAAAGATGAGTAAAGGAGCAAAGCAAACTAGCTTAGTGGGTGGTGTGAAGAAAAGACAAGGTAGCAGTAAATTCAGGGAATGGTCATTACTCTCAGTGAGTAGAAATAGTGAGTAGATAAAGAGTAGTCATGAAATAAGGTTAGAAAAGTTGGATGGAATCAGATTGTGCATTGTCATTAATATTAGGCAAAACAGCTTGGAGTTTATTACTAAGCTTCGACTTCACTCCTTGACGCAAACGCTTCAATCCAGTGACGCTGGCCTCCTGATTGTTCCACGGACAAGATTTTCCATCTCTGGACTCTGGGCATTCTCTGGCTATCCGTCCCTTATACCTGGAACATTCTTTCTCCTCTGCTCTGACCACTGCCTCCCTGGCTTCCTTTAAGTGCCAACTAAAATCTCACCTTCTAGAGGAAGTCTTTCCCAAATGCTTCTTAATTCTAGTGACTTTCCTCTGTTATCTCCTAATTATCCTGCATATAGCTTGCTTTGTATATATTTGTTTGCACGTTGTCTCCCCCATTAGATTGTAAGCTTTCCTTGACTGCAGGACTTGTCTTTTGCCTCTTTTTGTATTGCCAGTGTTTAGCATGCTGTCTGGCACATAGTAGACACTTAATAAATGTCTGACCTGGGCTTAGTACCTGGCTCATAGTAAGTGCTAACTTAAGCTTAGTGAATGATGATCTGATTTGTGCATTAGGAAGTTTTCACTGGTTGGTTGATACTTATGCTGTCGCTGGGTCATTTCACTTGTGTCTGACTCTTCGTGACCCCATTTTGGGGTTTTCTTGGCAAAGATACTGGAGTGCTTTGGCATTTCTTTCTCCAGCTCACTTTACAGATGAGGAACTGAGGTAAATAGAATTAAGTGACCAGTCCAGAGTCACGCAGCCAGAAGTATTTGAGGCTGGATTTGAACCTTTTGGCTCCAGAACTGGAACTCCTTCCACTGCACCACCTAGCTGGTCTTATTTAACCTAGAAGAGAAAATAGCTTTGGGGGACTTGTTGAAAAATCTTGAAGGATATCACATGGAAGAGAGATCAGACTTAGGTTTAGCCCCAGAGCATGAAACTAGTTTCAATGCTTAGAATTAATGGAGAGGAAGATTCTTTTGTATTTGAGGAGGCCTTGATGACTGAATTACTCAGTAGCCTGCAGAAGTCAATAAATCGATCATGAAGCGTATGGTAAGTGCCTATCAGGTCCTGGATGGTGGAGATACACATGCAAAAGTGAGAGTCTGTACTTGAGAAACTTACCTTTTACTGGTAAGATTGAAAACATTGAAAAGGAAATACAGAGCTATGTACAAGATAAATATGAAACCATTTCAAGGGGTCCTAGCATCTCAGGGAACCAGGAAAAGTCTCTCGAAGCTCAGCCTTCAAGGTAGCAGGGTTTTGAAAACGTGGAGGGAGGGAGAGGATTCCAGGGTCAGGAAACAATTCTTGAAAAGGCATACAGGTAGCAGAAAATAAGCTCATTTTGGCTGTGGTGGAGAGCTGGTGTAGGGGGTAATATGTAATCATCCTGGTCAAAGCAAGGTGAATAATGGCATTAGCACAGGGCTGAGCAAAAATTACTCTATTATCTGTTAATAGTTCGGGTCCTGTTCTGGGCATAGTTATGAAAGATTCCATAGTTCAATGCAGCAAATGATTTGCAGAAAGAAAAACCACACACAAAATACTAATAGCATTTGTTGGACCTCCCAGATAACCAATTCTAACTCCTCTTGTATTGCCCCAATACAAATGTCACCTCCATGAGAGCAAGAGTTGAATATCATATTGTTTTTGTGTCCCCAGAGTCCAGAGCAATGCCTTGTATACAAGGATGTTGTGAGGCTCAAATGAAATTATGGATGTTAAGTACTTCGCATATGTTAAAGCGTTATATAAATGGCAGGTTTATTATTATTATTATTATTATTATTATTCCCTACTATAGTGATGACTTTATTCCTTGAGCCTTCACTCCTGCTGAGCTTAAGCAATGTTTATATAGCAATTCAGAAGTGTCCTGGTAAATGCTTAACAAACAGGGCCTCCAAAAAAATGCATGCAGAGACCCTTTTAAATTTAATCTGCATTATTAACATTTTCTTGTGTTTAGACAGTCAACAAAACAATAAATCAAGTCCTGATTGGTAGCATAGCAGATTTCTGGAGTTTAAATGTTCACATTGAAAATTTAAGAATGGTTCTTAAAAGCTGGTTAGAGCTAGTACCAGTATACTCCTGCTTGCATGTAGGTGGTGCTTCATAAATGCTTGTTGGCTTAGAATGGCTTGGATTGGATTGAAGTCCTACTCTCTAAATTTTCTTCCATTACTCACTGCTCAAGCCCAGGCCTAGAAGTCTAGAGCCATTGATTCTAGTTGGAGCTCTAGCTAGCCATATGACTTTAGGTAAGTCACTTGTATAATAACCATATGTGCTGAAATTTCTGGGAACAGTCCTGATAGCAGATGTTCTGCCCAATAATCTTCATAAATCATAAAAATGTTCTAAGGATTCTAATATTTCATCAACGAGTAACTGGCTCAATGCATTAAACGTTACAGTAAAAATATGCTAAAGTCACAGAAATTGAAGGAAAAATCACAGATAAATAAATATCTCAATTTTTCATAAAATACTAGTACTTACAGAAGTTCAAATACGTTTTACCAATGTATTTGAATGTGATGGTGGAGGTAGGATAAAGGGAGCTTGTTGAGGGTAGGGAGCACACTGGTGGCGAATCTTTTGTCACACTATATAGCTTGATTGTTTTTGGTGGTGGGGGGTCCTAAAAATAGTGCTGCAGTACTCATTTGGCATTTTTGGGTCCAGTTTTCTCCTCTACTTATTAAGGATCATAATACCTTCTCTACCTCATATGAGTAGATTTAAAAGTGCTTTGAAATTTTAAAGTTTTATACAAATTTAAGATATTATTAATTATTATTATTATTAAAGCATTTAAAATTGCATTGTTTCTCCTTTACACCTAGGTAAATCTCTCTCTCTCTGCTCTTCCCACCTTCACCCAAGGGATTAGATGCAGGATGACTCCTAGTGTAGAAAGAGTGGCCAAGTCAGATCAGATGGATTTCCAGGCAAAGGTTGTGTCTGAGGTTCAGGCCTACTCCTGGAGGTGCTGCATGCTCCTGCAGAATTCCAATAACTAAAGGTCACAATGAGAGGGAACCACAGAAGGACTAAGGACCATTAGTGGAGGCTATTACTTTGGTTACATAACTCAACCTACAGCTATTAGTTAAAAGATACAACTTGAAAATTGTCACTGTATCTAATTTTTTAAAAAAAAATGATTTCATTCAATCATCCAACATTTTCAAATCATCCATAAACTGCAATGCACTGTGCCTGGCCCCTGAGGAAGATTAATAAAAACAAAAAATAAACAAAAAATAAAACCATGATTCCAGCCCTCAAGGAGTTTTTGAAACATAGTAGGGAAGAGAGGGTATACACAAGTAATGAAGAATGAACAGCATTATATTAGCCAAGAGGTGGCACTCAAAAATACTTCTATGTTGAATGATACTACTAGGTGAAGAGAATATAAGCATTAGCTGTCAGGAAACCAAGTCAGGGTCGCTTAGACCTCTGCTCCCAATACAGATCCTCATGAAAAGGAAAGGGAAAAATAAAAAGGAGTAGAAATTCAACGCAAGGTATATTGAATTTCTTTCAGGCCAGCCGCCTGGCTTCAATTAAGCCCAGAGCTTTTAAGTGCTGGGCATGTGGGCCAGTGGCTTTTTTTCTGGCTGCCTTGGCCCAGTTACCGTTTTAGCAAAGCCAGATGAAAACTAACCCACAAAAAACTCCCCCAACAGCCAATCAAACTAATTTAGATCTGATTACTTTATGTTTGGACTCTTTGCCAGGGGTTTCACATAAAATAGATGAGGTGTGGTCCTTCTCCCATTTTCTCACCTCTGGATCTCATTTAAATTAGTGTCTCTGCGAATGGGCAGGTAAAATCAACTCTTGATTAGCCGGGCCTGGTTTATTAGGTTTTTGGATTAACCAAGACTCTTGATTCTCCTTTTATTTTCTTCTAGCTGCCCTCTGGCCATTTCACTGCTCATTAGCTCATTAATCTTGGATAAGGATATTTACCACCCTCCCCATTAATTCGGGGGCCAGCCTCATTTACATTAGATTTGCATAAACACCTATGCTAGATTCAAAAGCCTATTTAGTGGGTAAAATTGAGAGTAGCACTGGAATGCTAGTATGGTTTGATGGAAACTGTTCTGCCCTGGGATCCTGGAAACTTAGGTTCTGGTCCTCAGGTCACCATTGCTAAGGCATGTGACATTAGGGTGAATGACATAACTTCTCTTGAATTCAGTTTGCCCATGTATAAAATACGTGACTGGGAATGATTAATCTCTAAGATCCCTTCTAGTTCTGAAATTCTTTCATTCTTACTTTGGTGATTTCTGTACATCTTTGACCTTATTGATGTAGGTATTCCTTCCAAGAGTGTAGATTATGACTCAGATACCCTTCAAGCCATGTAACTCTCATCCACGGCCTCCCATACATCTTCTGCAGAGGGGCCAATAGCCAAAAGAATGAGGGCTTTCCTCTAGATCATAGTTTCTTAACCTGGGGAACTATGGCAGACAGGGTGCATAGTGTATAGAGTGCCTAGCCTGTAGTCAGGAAGACTCATGTAAAGCCAAGGTCACCCAAAGGGTCACATGTAGGTACAAGGTGGTTTGAAGTAGGCTGGTACATGATTATTGCCAAGGAAGAGTTGGAGAAGCAGCACAAAAGATGTCGTCAGGGACATGTGGGACTAAAAAGAATGTTGGTTCTAGAAAGAAAGATACAGACCTAAGGATATAGGCTCATGGACTGTTCACATGTTCCATTGGTATTTGTGCAATGTCAGGAGAGCCACACCAGAAGTTCTTAAACATTTTTGTGTTCTGGACCCCTTTGGTGGTCTGGTGAAACTTATAGTCCCCTTCTCAGAACAATGTTTTAAATGCACAAAATAAAATATATGAGATTAAAAAAGAAATCAATTAAGCTGAAATGCAATTATCTTATTTTTTAAAGTTCATGTTCTCCAGGTGGTGGTTGTTGTTTTTCAGTCATGTCTGACTCTTTGTGACCCCATTTAGGGTTTTCGTGGCAACGACACTGGAATGGCTTGCCGTTTTCTTCTCCGGCTCATTTTACAGATGAGGAAACCGAGGCAAACAGGGTTAAGTGACTTGCTCAGGGTCACGAAGCTAGTTTAAGTACCTGAGACCACCATGTACTTCTTTCTATATGACCTTTTGGGTGACTCTGGCCTTATTTTTTCAGAAATTGTGGTATTCTAAGAGTCATTTTCATACAGCATCATCATAAGGATGTTGGGGTTAAAAAGATGGGCATTTGCTTCAGGGAGTTTGGGGTAACTAAAAAACATTATTAAATTTCCCCAAGACAGCCTAGGCCACTCTCCTCCTGGTAGTCAATACCATGTCCAGGTCATGTGCAATACCTGTTCAAGACATGAATTTACGGACCAATTCTATGTCCTTTCTGTGTAACTGTATATCATTGTCTGAACAATAGACAGTCTTCATTCACACGTTTTGCTTTTTTTATTCCTATGTGGGAAGTTAGGACAGAGGGGTTTTTTTCCTAATGAATATAAATCTGGTTAAGTAGAACACTTGGCAAGTGTGCCATACTTGGTCATACAAAAACACACACCTATGGAAGACCTCACCCATTACAGGGAATCCCTCTTCTATTTAGATTCTGCTCTAGACATGCTTCAGGGCAGTGACAAATCTCCTTGGAAACTATTCAGGTATTTGTGTTATGTCTCACTTGATATTAATCATCAGAAAATTGTCACAGGAAGTTTTTCCTAGTCAGGAAAGGAAACATATGATTTTGTTACATGCATGGGCCACACCTTGCTGGGGCAGAGCCTCTAAGGCACTATTTTGCTTAATTGAATCAAATGCTTTTTATAGAAAAAAAACCAGAATAAGTACAGTGAGATATTATATTTGCTCTAACTTTTATACTATCACAAATTTAGAGCTGGAAGGGACATTCAGGCACAT
The DNA here is from genome assembly GCF_011100635.1 of Trichosurus vulpecula. Lineage (NCBI taxonomy): Eukaryota > Metazoa > Chordata > Mammalia > Diprotodontia > Phalangeridae > Trichosurus > Trichosurus vulpecula. The sequence continues at coordinate 156,748,147 of NC_050573.1, forward strand.
CTAGTCCATTTCCCTCATTTATGGACAACTAAGGCCTAGAGTGGCTGAATGACTCACTCAGGGTCACATAGGAGTAAGAGCCTGAAGTGGGATTTGAACTGTACCCTTGACAACTAAAGACAGGTCTCTACTCTCTCCACTACGCCAGCATATGATTATAAAGATGTGTTCTGTTATAGACCATGCTTTGTTGTTTCACTATTGTTTGTTTTTATTTTATTACATTTATTATGAATTTGACAGATTTCAACAAATATAATCATTTCCATATACAGGAACAGAAAAATAGAATTACATATAAAACAATGACTCTCAATTATGTACAGCTTGGGTTTTAAAAAATTATGTAATTAACTGAACATGGTTATTCCAATTTTGTCATTTTTGTGTAATTCCTTCTGCTCTTTTCTGATTATTGCATAAATATTTCATTAATATACTCCTCTCTTTTTGTCATCACTAATGCTCCCCTTTCCCCGCATAACTCTAATTCCCATAACTCTTACCTTTCAAAGAAATAAAAAATGAACACCCTCCTTTGTAAAAAATAGCCATAGTCAAGAAAAAAATCTATGTATTGGTCATGTCAGAAAATATATGTCTGCACCTCTACTCTATCACCTCTCTGTTAAATAGTTGAACTTAGGATTTGTCATCAGTCTTCTGGAATCATGGTTGTTTATTGCATAGATCAGAGTTAAGTCTTTCAAAGTTGTTTTCCTTTACAATGTTTAGTTATTGCATAAATTGTTTTTTCCCCTCATTCTACTTACTTCTTTCTGCATCAGTTCATAAAAATTTTCCCCTGCTTCTTTCCCTTTTGTCATTTCTTAGGGCACAATAATATTCCATTGTATTCATATGTCATCATTTCATTATTTGTATTCATATATCATTATTTCTTTGATGGGTGCCCCCTTTATTTTCAGTTCTTTGACACAACAACATTAAATGCAACCCACACATAAGCAGGAACAATGTCTATAAAATCCTCAAGAAGTCTTTTATCTAGCCCTGATTTGAATCCTTACAGTAAAGAATACATATAGCCATTAAGGCAACTCATTTTAGCTTTGGATAGCTCTTATAATTGAGAAATACCTCTTAATATTTATTTTTTTGGGCAGGGCAATTGGGGTTAAGTGACTTGCCCAAGGTGACATAGCTAGTACATGTGTTAAGTGTCTGAGGCCAGATTGAACTCAGGTCTTCCTGACTCCAGGGCCTGTGCTCTACTCACTGCACCACCTAGCTGCCCCAAAACCTCTTAATATTGAGTAAAAATCTACATTCCTTTAACTGCCACTGATATCTTCCGGTTTTGTCATTTTAGGGCAATGAAAACAAATCTACTCCTACTTTCTCATGCTGTGAATACTTGGAGATACCTATTGTGTTTCCACTAAGTCTCTTTTCCAGAGTAAACATCTCCATCAAAGTCCTTGAACTATCCTCTCAATAGCATGATCTAGAGGTATTTTGCTGTCCTGGATGCCTTCCTCCTAGAACACACCTTGGAGAATAAAGAAAATTCTTCTAAGGAGAAACCCATGAGAATGCTACGAAGGGGGAAAAAGACTTTTGGTAACCAGCAATTGTGAGTCACATGTGTCCTCTATGAATGTAGTCACTACCCTTCCATTTTTAGTTTGACCCCACTCTCCCCAAGTACTTCATGTGTTCGAGGAGAGAGTTGCGGGGGTGGGGGGGATGTTAAGGGAGAGGGAAGTTTGTACCAACTCTTGCTATATCAGCTTTGTTGAAAGTTAAATGAGGCTACTGACTGAAAAACAATGGTCAGCACAATAGTTGGGGCTTGTGAGTATTAGATAACACTAGAAAACCCAGACCCTTAGGGTTACCACCACAACCATGAGAGGCATAGTAGTCCACCTCCCCCTGGGACCATTGGTATGAGAAGGAGGTGGAGAAGGAAGCCAATAGGGGATGCTAAATCTATATCTAATTTGTATTTCTCTATTTATCTATCCATCTGTCCATCCATCCATCCATCCATCCATTTATCTATCTATCTATCTGTCTATCATCTATCTACTTATCTCTCTCTCAAATTATACTTGAGAGGTAGCATGGCATAGCAAATAGGGAGTTGGACTTTTGGAAGACCTACCAGCTGTGTGACCCTGACTATGTCCTCTAACCTCTAAGTGCTCCCACGCATCTCTCTAAATATTCAAGTTGCAGAGGAAGTAGCTTGGTAATTCTTGACCAGTATCTTGAATAAAATTAAAGGTCCAGTCCATATATATATCACATACACAGAGGAAAAGTAACATATTTCTGAAAACATTAGCAGTCATTTAAAAACAACTCCCAATAATGTTGTACAGTACTCATTGCTCATGAAAGGCACCTTAGAGGTTTTTTAGCCAAAATGCCTCATTGTATAAAAGAAAAAGTGAGGTTCCAAGCAATTTACTGAATAGCGAAAGGTCACACAAGATAGTGGCAGAGCTGGGGCTAGAACCCTGGTCTCTACTCTCAGTCTAGTACTTTCAAAAATAAGAGAGAAAATTTCTGCAAGTGAATATTTGGTGCATTATTTTGCATATTATTATAAGAAGTTTGATTGCCTACATCACATATTTTGTGCAGTTTGGAACTCATAAGCTCTAAGAACTTACTGATTTGACTGCATTTTTTTCACCAGTCTCAAATTACTTTTTTTTGTTGTTCAATCATTTCGGTCGTGCTCAACTCTTCTTGACACCGTTTGGGGTTTTCTTGGCAAGGATACTGGAGTGGTTTGCCATTTCCTTCTCCAGCTCATTTGACAGATGAGGAAACTGAGGCAAACAGGGTTAAGTGATTTACCCAGGGTCACACAGCTAGTAAGTGTCTGAGGCCAGATTTGAACTCAGAAAGATGAATGTCCAGGCCCTGTACTCTCTCCACTGCACCACCAGCTGCCCCACAAACTACCTTTAACTAATGTAACTATACAATGAAGTTCACTTCTTTTTTTCTTTCCCTTTCTCTATCATGCGTGCTTTACAATGTATTCACTCAGTGTAACTGTAAATATACATACAGTTTCCTTGCAAAGGAGGAAGTAACAAAGCATACAGTTTAGAACTGAATCACCTTGCTTAGCAACAAAAAATTTGCCTTTTTGTGCTGGATCATATTTAAAGAACAGCATTCAGAATACTTCATGGGATCCAAAGCTGACTGACAACCAACTAATGTACATTGAAGATCATCAGATTTACAGATTTTGCCTGTGCTGACGATTCTGTTCCAAGGCTAATGTTTGTTAATTTACCTGTGTTGAAACTAGGAAAGTGATGAACATGTCAGACCTTGGTTGCTGAATTTTAGTTTAGCACGTATGGTAGGAGGGGTGGGGTACTCCAGATGACAATAGGAGGGGACCCAAGATGAACAACCATTGATACAGGCATGAAATTGGCAAAAATCTATAAATTCATGAGCTGCTACACCTTAAAGTGGACTTAGGAATTAAATAATGAACAACTTATTAGGAAGGACAATTTTTTTTTATTTTTAAAATTTTAAAATTTTAGTTTTTTTTTAAAGTATATGTTGTTTTTGCTGTTGTTTAGTCATTTTTCCCAGTCATGTGTGACATCTTTTGGGGGGTTTTTCTTGGCAAAGATACTGGAGTGATTTGTTATTTCCTTCTCCAGTTCATTTTACAGATGAGGAAGCTGAGGCAAACAGGGTTAAGGGACTTCCCCAGGGTCAGAGAGCTAGCAAGCATCTGAGGCCAGATCATATTTGAACTCAGGAAGATGAGGCTTCCTGATTCCAAGTCCAGTGCTCTGTCTACTGGACCACCTAGTTGCCCAGGAAGAACAAATTCTTTAATGAAGTTTGGAATCAGAAAACTTGTGATCGAATATAGACTTCCTCATTTACTACTTAGGTCATCCAAGGCATTCTCACTGTCATCATATCAAGAAGTTGATCTCTAAAGCCTATGAAATCTATTCTTTTTTTCATTTTTGTGTTTTGGAAATAGTTCTGATTCAATAAGATAATCCAGGTCACAGTATTAAATATTTCTGAATCTGCTGGATGGTTCTATTTTAAAATTGGAAAAATATTGAAATACTTGGAAATTTGGAAATATTTGGAAAAATATCTAAAACTACATTCCCTTATTGACTTCTAAAACTGTAAGTGTCAAAGGTAAAGAGTCTCATTCCTGCATTCTTTTGCACAGGACAAGGTTTAGTAGAAATTAAAAATTCTGTGTATCCTACACATGGCTGGGGCTACTGGCTCCAGAGCAAAGCACACTTGAGATTTTAAAAAACAAATACATTACATCCATGTAATATAATACACACACACATATAACATACACATATAATAGATCTATATCTATAATCTATTATCTTGAGATAAGGATTTCATTCACATACACACACATACACACAGACACACACAGACACACACACAGACACACAGACACACACACACACACACACACACACACACGGGCAGTTAGATGGCTCAGTAGATAGAGTTCTGGGTCTGGAGTCAGGAAGAACTGAATTCAAATGTGGCTGAAGAGACTTACTATTGAGACCCTGGGAAAGTCCCTTAATCTCTGTTTGCCTTAATCCACTGGAGCAGGAAATGGCAAACCACTCCAGTATCTTTGCCAAGAAAACCCCACGGACACTATAGGTGAGATATGTTTCATGGGGTTACAAAGAGTTAGACATGACTGAACAACTGAACAATAATATAACATTTGTTTGTATTATATGCACATGTATAATATAATGTTCATATTATATATTACATGAACTGTGTGTACATACGTATACATATATATATTATATATATACATTTACACAATACTAGCAAACATATAATATCTATTATCTAAACTAGCACACCTAAACCAGTAGGCTCATAGGGCCTAACTACCTGGAATTTCTAGTTATGAGATCAATCTCTAAGTAATGTTTTGTTGAACCAGGCTCTGTGAAAATACATTCATTTTCACAGTACAATTGAAATCAAAGTTTAGAATCACTGAGTGACATAAAGCCATATTCACAGTTCTGAATTGAGATGTGCCCATGTTTCTATTTTTCCTTGACTTGATCAAACCAGGGTACTGACTGACTTGGTTAAAATTGACTGACTACTGCTATGCCTAGCATTTTTGTCCGATTGATGTTGATAAAACTGTTTATATTGTTTTATATGACTGCTAAAAATACACATTTCTGTATAGCTAACATCTTGCATATATTACACCATTGTAATCAGGACACAAGTCACGCAACCCTCACACAGACATACATTTCTGATCAAGTGGTCCACTATTGGGAGAAAAAGGAAAATAAACCAAACCATGGGTCTCCTTTATCAAGTTTCATTGGACCATATATTGACCATGATCTAACTGAATGCATTGATGTTCTGGGTCAGCCCATTTGTACATTTGCACTTCACATTGGGATCAAAATCCCCTCTGATGTAACCCTGAAATCAGAAAGGACAAGAATCTGCCCAGTTTGGACTAAGAGGATTTGCACATTAGTGAAAAGGAATTATCCTTGATTACAGCTACTTGAATTTTTCCCAGGGTACCACAAATATGCCTATTTTCTCTCTGAGGAAATTGTCTTTGTAACCGAAGCAGCAGAGTGAGCACTATTTTAATTCTTGAGAAAAGACCTTCAAAACAGCTCGATCTTTGAAGTTCACTTAGTTAATGTAGCAATCATCTATTTGGCAATGCTGGGAGAGTTGAAACAAACATCTGTTTCTCTTGTCTACCCGACTTTCACAGAAACCAGGTAGTTTTTTAATTTTGCAAATGCCATCCCAACCCAGATTTGTCAAATAAAGTTGTGTTTAATAATAGTTATTCTTTCTAACCCAGAGCTTTTATGCTAAAGCCAAAGAGCTTTTTGATCCTTTTAACTCTATGTCAGCCAAGGGGGTATTTGGTTTCTTGCACATTTTCCCCTTCCTCCTCCACAATGGGCCCCATAAAACTGACTCACCCCGAACGAAAAGCCATTGCAATTCTGCAAACTGGGAAGGGGCTGAAGTGAGGCTGCGAAGAGTGTGTGGATAGTTATAAGATATATTGTGGACAAGATAGGATAGGGAATATGTTGTGATGTAGTTCTTTAAAACAACAGCAACAACAACAAAACTGAAGAAAAGACCAACAAAACTGATGAGATGTTTTCCCCCAGCAAGATGAGATGAAAGATTTATTTCAGAGATTAAAAAAGAGGAAGAAAAAAATGGTCTCTGTTGAAATAGAATATTATATGCTGCCTAGTTCTCTGCCCACTCCCCCACCCCACCCAACTCAACCCCCAACTCTTGGTTTCCAGATGTCTAAGCTAGTTTAAGCAAGAAGAACATATGTTTTCAGCATGAATTCAGTTGGCAGTGTCTTGCTACCCTGTAATGCAAAGTTGCTGGGAGACTATCCTAGACCAGCATACCTCTCTAATATGCTCCAGAGATTATCTAGCCCATTTTAATCTTTCTTTTATCCTTCCTTAATCAAGCACTCTTCACTGTACTAAGCTAAATGCATTACTCAAAGGCCGTACTTTGTGTTGTCATTTGTACTTGTCCATCTGATTCTTTCAATCAAGGGGGATGTAGAAATTGGATCTAACTCACTTTGAAGGAAAGATAACTAATATTCACTCAAAGTACACAGGACCTAGTTTGTTTACATCTTTAGAGTACTTCATTCTTGGCAATTAACACTTTTGTAAAATTGTCTTGTGTACACACCATTGTATACAGGAAGGCATTGAAGCAATGATAGACTAACATCTGGGGCACCTCTCCCCTACATATGGGCTCTCAGAAAATCTACCCAAGATTCAGGGTATTCCCTGGATTCACACCCATCATAGCTCATGAACCCACCCCAATACAAAGTCATTTAATGAAATAAGTCAGTAAAATGGCAATAAGATTACTTTTTTCCTCACCCCTTTCCTGGTATACTTTAGGTACATTCCTCCATGAATACACGTATCATTAATGGGGAGACAGCATCACATGTGGGAGCATACATATAGGGAGCATATGGCAGCTAGGTAGTACAGGGGATAGAGGGCTGAATCTGTAACTAGCAAGAGTTCAAATTCTGCATGAGAATTACTAGCTGTGTGACCCTGGGCAAGTCGTTAACCTTTGTCTGCCTTGGTTTTTCTCATCTGTAAAAATAGCACCTACCTCTCAGAGTTATTGCAAAGATAAAATCATATTCTATTTTAAAATGCTTTGGAAACTTTAAAGTAGTACAAAAATGCTAGTTATTATTATTTTCTTTAGAGCACATTCAGGTAGGGATAACTCATGCCTATGATGCAATATGGCTACTGGCTTTTTCATCTACTGGGCCTCACCTATCATCTTCAGCTGAGGTGCTATGAGTTCTCCAACAGAGGTGGACTTGGCTTCGTCACACACCCCAACAACCCTTTTAATAAAGTACAATTTATAGGCTAAAGCTTTATTTCTTCATATTATGAAAGGCAGGCCTGCACATACACAGACTTAATAGACTATGGAAAAATAGCTTTCTTTTCATAAAGAGAGTGGTCTGTCAGCTCCCAGAGTCTATAGAGGCTAAGTTCTTACGAATCGCAGAATATAGCCAGTGAGGAAATTCAGGTCTACAGATATTTAGTTTTTCTTTTAAATAAATGCTTTCCTTTTAGGAGGCTCGAACTCTCTTTCCCTAACCTATATCTGACTTAGGGTAGGACAGTCCCTTTTAGCTCCATACAGTTTCTCCTAATTGTCAATGACCATTCCCCCTCAAACTATGTTAGGAAGATGAGTTCCAACAAACCGCAAGGACTGTGTAGTTTTGAGTCTCCATGACTTCTTTCAGTCTACCAAGATATTCTTGGTAGGTCAAGCATATGAACAGAAGGGAGAAAGAAAGAGAAAACAGGGTCAGTGCAGTTGATGAGTATGCTTAAATTCTGTTTTTCTAACGTCTTGCCTTTCATATGAAAGTAAGACCAGCTACAAACCTCCCAGGGTTGGAGTCACCCCACAACGTGACATAGGACATAGAGTCACTTATATAAAGCTCTAGCTTTTGAATACCTGCTCTAGACACAGAAACTCCCCTCTCCATCCTATTATCATCAAATACTTCCCTATGCATCTTACTTTTCCCTTGCCATTGCTGGTACTAACCACTACTTGATACTTCTTGCTCTTCAGACTTAACCTTTATTCTCCTTTGGCTTGTACCAATTTAGAAAGAGTGGAATGCTCAGCAAGAGTCAGGTCCAATGGGGAGAGAGGAAGGAGAGGGCAAAGCAAAAGAGGGAAGGGAACAGCAATGTTGTTCTAAGAACAACTTTGAGTGAACAAGTCATTTTGACTATTATAAATACCCAAATTAGCTATAAAGGACATATGAAGAAAGATGCTATCTGCAACCAGGGAAAGAACTAATAAATACAACTATTTGTAGAATAATTTTAGTACACACACATACATCTATTTGTGTCTAATGGTAGACATCTCTAGGGCAAGAAGGCAGGGAAGAAAAAAAAGAAATTTACATGATCTTTATTATATATTTAAAAGGAATAGCAAGTTGTAAGTAATAGTTTTGTGGTTTCGTGTGTAGTCATCTTTTTCATTATACTATGTTTTAGAAATGCTTGTTTTATTCCATAAATTAAAATAAAAGAAATAAATGTGAAAAAAGGAAGGAGAACACATGATCCTCCTCAGCCCCCTCCACTCTTATCCCAACCCTCACTCTACTAGTTCTTAGAGCACTGAAGCCTCCCATCACTACTTTTTCCCTCCCACCCAATAACATACAGGCATGCCTCAGGGATTCTATGGGTTCAGTTCCAGCCCACAGTAACAAAATGAATATCGCAATAAAGCAAGTCACATTAATTTTTCGGTTTCTCAGTGTATGTAAAGGTTATGTTTACACTACATTGTAGTCTATTAAGTGTGCAATAATAGTATTATGTCTAAAGAACAATGTACATAACTTAATTAAAAATACTTTATTACTAAAAAAAGCTAACCATTATCTGAGCCTTTAGTGATCTGTAATCTCTTTGCTGGCTTTGCTGGTCTTGCTTTGATGTTGATGGTTGATCAGGGTGGTGGTTGCTGAAGGTTGGGGTGCTGTGGCAATTTCTTAAAATAAGACAACAATGAAGTTTGCTTCATACATTGACTCCCTTTCACTTGAACACTTAGAGGCCACTGTAGGGTTATTGATTGGCCTAATTTCAATATTGTTGTCTTTCATGGGATAGGGAGGCCCACTGAAAGGGAGATAGATGGGGGAATGGCTGCTGAGTGGAACAGTCAGAGCACACACGACATTTATCAATTACGTTCACTGTCTTATATGGGAGCAATTCGTGGCACCCCCAAACAGTTACAATAGTAACATCGAAGATCGCTGACTACCATAACAGATATAATAATAATGAAAAAGTTTGAAATCATACAAGAATTACCGAAGTGTGACACAGAGACACGATGGGAGCACATGCTGTTGGAAAAAATGGTGCTGATTCACTTACTCAGTGCTGGATTGCCACAAACCTTTCATTTGTAAACAAAACAAAAAACCTCACAATATCTGTGAAGAGCAATAAAGCAAAGTACAATAAAATGAGGCATGTCTGTACCAGCTCCTGCCCTGCTAGAACTCCATCATCAGGCCAACAGAGCAATCACTAGTGGTTTAGACCTTGGGAAGTCCTCACATCTACTTCCTGGCAGGTGGGGGAAGAGAATGGGTGGTATTTGCAAGGAGAGAGAATTCCTATTCCTGTTCCTGAATGTGAGAGCTTGGGCCCAGGAAAGGGAGTTGAGAGTAAAATTCTTAGCATATTGGATCCATGAAAATATTTTCCATTATTATACATTGTCATATAGCCAGTGGGAGGAGGTACATATGGATAGCTTACGCATTCTTTTGGCATCCATATATATCAAGTGGGTGGAGGATGCTCCCAAACCCATTTGGTGGACACTGTGAAGGATTTATGGGAGGGTGACATAGATAAGAGTTTCACAGAATGTGCAGTCATGGATGGGATGAGATCTGCATCCTGGAGGAAATACAATACTGACACTGAAAAGATCATAGAGCCATTGTATTATTGGATCACACACAGTAGTTAGATTCTGATGATAATGAAGGTGATGATGATGATAACGATGATGATATTTAATAATTATCATTGGGATGCATCAAAACAGGGCTAGACTTGGAGTCAGAAGATACTCAGGTGCCAGTCCTTTTTTTATTGACATGTAGTATAGCCATTGATGAGTAATTTAACCTTTAAAAGAAGGATCCTAGTACCTACTTAGTCAGAGGACTCAGTTCTAATATTGGCTCTGAGATAGGCTATATGTGTGACCTTGGATGAGATGCTTAACCTCTCTAAACAAAGGTTATCCAACCTTGATTTCCCTATCTATGAGATACAGGGAATTGACCAGAATCAATCAGTTGGCAATCTTTAAAGTTCCTTCCAGCTCTAAAATGGTGATCTTCCTTCAGAGGATCAATATAAGAAATGTATTTAAAGTACTTCACAAACCTTAAAGCACTCTGAAAATGTCATATTAGAAATCATAGTTATAGTAATACACACAATCTGTTAGGTTTGGCATGATCAAAAACGTAAGAAGAGCTAGTATCTATATAGTGCTTTAAGATTTGCGAAGCCCTTTGAATATATTTAAATCCTTACCATACCTGAGGGAAGAAGGTGCTATTATTATCCCCCCTATTTTACAAGGAAGAAACTGAGTCAGACAGAGGCTAAATGACTTACCCAGGGTGACACAGTTAATAACTATTGGAGGATGGATTTGAGGTATGCAGGCCTTCCTGCCTCCAGTCTGACACTCTATCTACTCTGTTGCCTATCTGGTTATCAAAGGTGGACTAGACCTCTGAGGCCTGGACCAAGGATATAATCAATTAGCTAGTAACAACCATTTTTTAAAGTCCTCTGTATAAGTGTCTGTGTGAGGCCTGAGGATACAAACATGGAATTACAAACATGGAATATGAAAAACAATCACTGCCCTCAAGGAGTAAGCTCATGTTCTACTAGTGGAGATGCATATGTACCAATAAACACCAGATAATTTGACAGGGAGATAGAACTAAAGCTAGAGGGGTCAGTGAAGCCTTACCAGAAGAGTTAGCCTCTGAGTTGAGCCTTTAAGGATGACAGATATTGAAAAGTATGCATGAGAGGGAGAGCATCCAGGCATAGATGGCAGCCTGTGCAAATGACCAAACTGCTTAGACCTTTGTTGTTGTCGTTCAGTCACGTTGGACTTTTGGTGACCCCATTTGGGGTCTTCTTTGCAAAGATACTGGAGTGGTTTGCCATTTACTTCTCAAGCTCATTTTATGGATGAAGAAACTGAGGCAAACAGGGTTGAGTGATTTGCCCAGGGTCACACAGCTAGTAAGGGTCTGAGGCTGGATTAGAACTCAGGTCTTCATGACTTCAGGCCTGGCACTCTGTCCACTGCCTCACGTAGCTGCCCTTTTGTTACTACTGGAAAATAACCTCAGACTTCTAATCCTTTTAAAGTTGGAGTTACCTTCATATTAACCTGCATTCATTAAAAAATAAATTTGACCCTATGATGCTAAACTATATCTTGTTTACTATTAAATGTTGCTATTGATTAAATAGAGTGACAAAGACATTTTTCCTAACTCAATTCATTCCCCAGACTACCTCCTCAGCAACCTCAGCCCCCTCAGGATGAGTGCACCCTCTGGCCTGCTTTTCTGAGTATTGAAGGCCTGGTTGAATCACCATTTCTTAAGGAGTTTGAAACATTTTTGTTTTCATTCTTAGCTCTCTTTGGAGTACTCCATTTCCTTAGAAGCCTTGAACTTGCATAGTACCCTTTTCTTCTTCTCTCCCCTGTCATTTTTCAACTCCTTTTAATGTTATGTCTCCTTAATAGAATGTCAGCTCCTTGAGAGTAGGAATCATTTTGTTTTCTTGTGTTTGTATACTTAACATGTAGTAAGCTTTTAATAAATAAATGCTCTCTCTGTCTCTATCTCTCTCTCTCTTAATGATGTTTCTCTTTTTCTTAGTGACTGACAGCAAATTATATATGTCAATGCTTAGGAAATGGTCCATTTCAGGCTAAGGTACTAATCACTAGATGATGATGAGTCAGACACTGACCAGTCCAAGGAGTCAGGCACCCACCCAGAACTCCTCCACAAAAAAATCTCAATCAATGTCACCTTGGTATCTTTAAGCCTAGCATAAACTCTGCCCAGGATTGGGCTGCCTAGAAGGCCTTGAGCTATCAGGGAGATTTGACTTTGACTTCAGAGGAAGGGCTCTAGACCTTAACCTGACTTCCACCTAAGTTTTATGATGCTATGTTCTCGACTATAAATCATGTACCTATCCACTGTAAACTGGTCTATGTTCTTGACTACAGCCTTTTCTGCCACATCTGCCCACTCAGAGAAGGGTCCCTGGCTTCACTCTCACCTGCAATCCTTTCCCACGGCCACCTGACCTTCCCTCCACCAGTCCTCAACTTGGGTTTCTCATTCTTGACCTCTGGTCCTCCTAGCCATGTGCATGCCTAGTTCCCCCTGCTAATTAGGCAGATTGTGCAGCTGTTCATCTGACCAACACATCAGCCTCATTCTTGAATATTCATTCAAAGCTCCTGTCTGCCTGACCAAGTCTTCTCTTAGTGGGGAGTTTCTGGCCCCTTCAGGCAGTAATTATATATTTTTCAGTCACAGAGGTTTCAATTAGTTATTTGCATATTTGTTTTCCATCTTTTTCTTTTCATATATTAGTGATAATAAGCAGGAGCACACAGAAATATACTTAAGCACCACAGACACAGTTATTTAACATTCTATTAGGTATTGAAATCCATTAGAAGGGAAAAGTGGTACAGTGAAAATAATGGATTTGGAGCAAGAAGGCACGGGTTCAAATTTTACTTCTATCACTTACTAGCTTCATGGACGTGGGCAGATCACTTAATTTATCTTGGCCCCAGTTTCCTTATCTGTAAAATAAGGAATTAAAACTCTGAAGTTATTCTAGGTCTAGATCTATGATCCTATGACTAGACTGCTAATAAGGAAGCCTGGGTTTTAGTCCTTGATTTAGCAATTATCAGACTGTGTTATGTTGTCCAAGTCACTTCATTTATAATTAATATTACAGATATTGTCCAGGGGTTAAGACAGATAAGTCCAAGCTAAAGACTAATGGAGGGAAGGTCAGATGGCTATGGAGAGGAATGTGAGTGAGAAGTAGGTTACCTTCTGCTAGGAAATTTCTATGAAATTCTATTTTAGCTCTGACATTTACTGTACCTTACCCTAGGCAAGTCACTTAACATCTTCAAATGTTCTCTTTCAAATGAAGTTGAAAATGTTTGCACTGCCTTCCTGACATGGCTGTGGTGAGGAGAATGCTTTATAAATATTTAGGTGCTATTCAAATGTGACTTGCTAATGTTGTCTTTTTAAAAAAAAAAACAATCTGCCCTGTAACTCTTTGTATCTGAAAGGATTAAGAGCTAATGTTAATTATTTAATAATATAAAAATATAAATATTATGAAGTATTTACACATTTGAATACATGGCATCACAGAAAATTCCTTTAAGGTTTCTTATTGGAATGGAGCTTGTTTACATCTCTGATGAATCGTTTAGATCAGTTTAGTTTGCAAATTAGCCTAAATGGGTCAAATATAAGTGATAGTGACTTGTCAGAACAATTTTTCCAAGATGAAAGTTGGTCTTGATAAGTTTATTGGTTCCAGAATTTTAGGGAAGTGGGGAGGGAAGTCAGGGTGGTGGAATAGATAGAGAAATGCTCAGTTGAGCTCTTTCAAATTTCCCTTCAAATAACTGTAAAATAATGCATCAAATCAAATTCTGGAGAGGCAGAACCAACAAAAGGATGGAGTGAAAAAAATTTCCCTCCTAGGGCAACTTAGGAGGTTGGCAGGAAAAGTCCATCTCACCAGGGTGGTGGTTGGGCCTTGAACAGATTGCATAGCACAGGCTGCACATGGGATCCACAGTGGGCCTTGGAGGCCTCTCCATTGGCAGCAGCAGCAGCTTTGGGAGCCTTCAGCCCACGGATCATGTGGAGTGGAGGGAGGGGCTAGACAACTGGTCAAAAGGGGATTGCAGGGGACTCTTTGTTGGTACTATCTTCAGGGTCCTGTTGTATTTCTCACACATAGTTCTGGGACACAGTCTCAGGACCGAAAGGAGTGATAGCATTTGTGGCCACAGGTGAGGAGCAGCCATGGTCAAGGTTGCAGGGTGGAGAAAAGTACTTATGGTCTGTCAAAGGGGACTAGGGCACCTGCTCTCAATTCCAAGCACAGCAGAACATTAGCAATAGCAGGTGCAGGAGAGTGGGAGACCTGGTCACAGTCCCAGGGCCAAAAGGAGTGCTAGTGCTGGTGGCTACAGGGGAACAAGGTCCCTTCATGGGTAAAGACCAGAGTACAGGCTAGGAGAGGAGTGACCACACCTCTGCTCAGATCATGTCACCATGGAAGCACTAAAAGCCAACAGACCCCCAGAGTGAGCTCTGAAAACAGCAGTATGTAAGGCTTGAAGTTTGGGACAGTGTCTCCTCCATCCTAGGAGCAGAGCTCTACTTTAACATAACGTTAAAAGTAAAGAACTAGACTGGAAAAATGAGCAAACAACAAAATGAGAACTTGACCATATGAAGTTACTAAAATGACAGGGAAGATCAAGACACAAACCCAAAAGAAGAAAACTATATCAAAGCAGCTATAAGCAAAGCCTCAAAAGAAATATGTGAATCGGATTTAAGCCTAATAAAAATACCTGAAAGAGCTTCAAAAAGGATTTAAAAATCAAATAAGAGAGATAGAGGAAAAATTGGGAAAAGCAATGCAAGGGATGTAAGAAAATTATGAAAAAAAGTCAAGAGCTTGGTTAAAGAGGCACAAAAATACTGAAGAAATTAACACCTTAAAAACAGAATTGGTCTAATGATGAAAAAGGCACAAAAATTCACTGAGGAAAAGAATGCTTTAAAAAGCAGAATTGAGGGGTAACTAGGTGGTGTAGTGGATACAGCACTAACCCTGGAGTCAGGAGGACCTGAGTTCAAATCTGGTCTCAGACACTTACTAGCTATGTGATCCTGATTGCCTCAAAATAAAAAAAAAAAAGTGAAATTGGCCAAATGGAAAAAGAGGTACAAAAGATCATTTAAGAAAATAATTCCTTAAAAATTAGAATTGGGCAAATGGACATCAAGGAACAATGAAACAAAATAAAAAATAGAAGAAAATAGCAAATATCTCATCGATAAAAACAACTGACCTGGAAAATAGATTGAGGAGAGATAATTAAAAAATTATTGGACTACCTGAAAGACATAATCAAAAAATTAACCTAGATATCATATTTCAAGAAATAAGGAAAATTTCCCCAATATTCTAGAAACAGAGGGTAAAATAAAAAATAAAAGAATCTACCAGTCACCTCCTGAAAGAGATCCCCAAATAAAAACTCGCAGGAATATTATAGCTAAATTTCAGAGCCCGTAGTCCAAGGAAACAATATTGCAAGCAGTCAGAAGGAAATAATTAAGATATCATGGAGCTACAGTCAGGATCACATAAAAATTAGCAGCTTCCATATTAAAGGAACAGAGAATAATCCAGAAGGCAAAGGAGCTAGGATTTCAATCAAGAATCACCGACCCAGGAAAGCGAGTATAATCCTTCAGGGGGAAAATTGGATATTTAATAAAATAGAAGACTTCTAAGCATTCCTGATGAAAAGGTCAGAGCTGAATAAAAAATTTGACGTTTGAACATAAGAATCAAGAGAAGCATAAAAAGGTAAACATGCAAGAGAAATCATAAAGGAATGAATATTGTTAAAATGTTTATATTCCAATATGAGAAGATTATAATTATAACTCCTAAGAAATTTATCATTAAGGCAATTAGAAGGAGTATACATATACAGATGGCATATGTGTGAGTTGACTATAATGGGATGAGCAAAAAAGTGAAACCAAGAGGTGAGAAAGATTAATGTACTGGAAGAAGGGGGAAGGGAATCAAAAATAGGGAAAATTATCTCACATAAAAGAAATACAAAAAGAACTTTTACAGAAAGGAAAAATAGGAGAGGGCAGGCAATGCTTGAACCTTACTCTCTTCAGAATTGTCTCAAAGAGGGAATAGCATACTCAGTTTTATATAGAAATCTATCTTGCCCTACAGGGAAGTAGAAAAGAAAGGGAATAAGAGAAGAGGAAGGGAATTTATAGAAAGAGGATGGATTAAGGGAATTCATGGTGAGAACAAAACAAACTTTTGAAGAGGGTCAGGGAAGAGAAAGGGAGGGAGAAAGGGAGGGGGAGAGAGAGAGAGAGAGAGAGAGAGAGAGGGAGAGAGAGAGAGAGAGAGAGAGAGAGGGAGAGAGAGAAGGATAAAATGGGAAAAATAAGATGGAGAGAAACATACAGTTGTTAATCATAACCAACAATGGATAGCAGAACGGATTAAAAACCAGAATCCAACAATATGTAGTTTACAATGAACACACTTTAAACAGAGAGACACATATGTAGTAAAAACAAGGGGATGGAACAGCATCTATTATGCTTCAGATGAGGTAAAAAAAAAAAGCAGGGATAGCAATCATGATCACATACAAAGCAAAAGCAAAAATAGAACTAATTAAAAGAAAATAAGAAAGGGAACTACATTTTGGTAAAAGGTACCATAGATAACGAAGCAATAACATCAGCACTGAACATATATGCACTAAATGGCATAGCCTCCAAATTCTAAAAGGAAAAGTTAAATGAGTTACATGAAGAAATAGAAAGTAAAACTATACTAGTTGGGTGCTTCAACTTTCCACTCTGTTAGAAAAATCTAACACAAAATAAACAAGAAAGAAGTTAAGGAGATGAATAGAATTTTAGAAAAGTTAAATATAATAGACTTCTGGGAAGAGAAAAGAGTGTTCCTTTTGCTCAGCATTACATGGCACCTTCACAAAAATTGACTATGTATTAGGGCACAAAAACCTCAGGACTGAATGCAAAAAAGTGGAAATGTTAAATACAACATTTTCAGACCATAATACAATAAAAAATTATATTCAATTATGCACTATGGAAACACAGATGAAAATTTAATTGGAAACTAAATAATCTAATAATAAAGAATCAGTGGGTTAAAAAACAAATCATAGAAAGTATAAATAATTTTATTTAATAAAATAACAACAATGAGACAGCATACCAAAATTAATGGGATCCAGCCAAAGCAGCACTTAAGGGAAAATTAACATCTCTAAATGCTTACATCAACGAAATAGAGAAAGAGCAGATCAATGAATTGGGCAATCAACTAAAGAAAATAGTCCAAATTTAAAAGTCCTAATTAAACACCAAATTGCAAATCCTGAAAATAAAAGTAAGGATTAGTGAAATTGAAAGAAAACCATTGAACTAATAAAAGTAGGAGCTGATTTTATGGGGAAAAAACAAGAACAATAAAATGGGTAAATCATTGGTTAATTTGATTTAAAAAAAAGAAAGAAGAAAACAAAATTACAAGTATCAGAAATTAAAAGGATGAATTCACCACCAATGAAAAGGAAATTAAAACAATTATTAGGGGCCTTTTTCGACCAATCATAAGCCCCACCCAAAACTGAGAATCTAAGTGAAATGGTTAAGTATTTAGAAAAATATAAATTGCCAAAATTAAAAGAAGAAGAAATAGAATTCTTAAATAACCTATTTTAGGAAAAAAAAAAACTAACCAAGCCATCAATTAGCTGCCTAAGTTAAAAATTTACAGAACCAGATGGATTCACAAATGAATTCTATGAAATGTTTAAAGAACAATTAATTCCACTACTATATAAACTATTTGGGAAAACAGGCAAAGAAAGAGTCCTGCCAAATTCCTTTTACAGCATAAATATGATGCTGATGCCTAAATCAGGAAGAGCAAAAATAGAAAGAAAACTATAGACCAATTTCCCTAATGAATATTGATTCAAAATTTTTTAATAAAATACTAGCAAGGAGATTACAGCAAAATGTCACAAAGTTCAATTATGACAAGGTGCGATTTATACCAGGAATTCAGGGCTGGTTCAATATCAGGAAAATTATTGGAATAATGGACTATATCAATGGCAAACCCAACAAAAATCATATGTTATCTCAATAGACAGAGAAAAAGTTTTTAAAAAATGAAACACTTATTCCTATTAAAAGCACTAGAAAGCATAGGAATAAAAGGAGCTTTCTTAAAATGATAAGTAGTATCTATCTAAAATGATCAGCTAGCATCACCTATAATGGGGATAAGTTAGAAGCCTTCCCAATAAGATCAGAAAGGATGTCCATAAATACCACTATTGTTCAATATTGTAGAAATGGTAGCTATAGCAGTGAGAAGAAAAAGAAATTGAAGCAATTAGAATATGCAATGAGGAAACAATACTATCACTCTTTTCAGATGACATGATGATATACTTAGAGAATTCTAGAGAATGAACCACAAAACTAGTTGAAATAAGTAACAACTTCAGCATAGTTGCAGGATATAAAATAAACCCATATAAATCCTCAGTATTTCTATATATTACCAACAAAGTTCAGCAGGAAGAGATAGAAAGAGAAATTCCATTTAAAATAACTGCAGACATAAAATACTTGGGAGTCTACTTACCAAGATAAACTCAGGAACTATATGAACATAATCACAAAGCACTTTTCACACAAATAAAGTGAGATCTAAACAATTGGAGAAATGTTAATTGCTCATGGGTAAGCTGAGTCAATATAATAAAATGATAATTCTACCTAAATTAATTTACTTATTCAATGTGATACCAATCAAAGTACCAAAAAAATTTTATAGAGTTATGAAAAATAGCAAAATTCATCTGGAAGAACAAAGGGTCAAGAATATTAAGGGAATCAATAGAAAAATGAAGGAAGGTGGCTTAGCAGTATCAAATCTCAAAATGTATTACAAAACAGTTATCATCAAAATAACTGGTACTTCCTAACAAATAGAGTGGTGGATCAGTGAAATAGATTAGGTACACAATACACAGTAGTAAATGACTAGAGAAATACAGTGTTTGATGAACAAAAAAATCCAAGATTTGGGGAAAAGAAATCATTATTTGATAAAAATTGCCGGGAAAACTAGAATGCACATATGCGGAAACTAGTCACAGATCAATGACTCTCACTGTATTTCAAGATGAGGTCAAAATGAGTATGTGATTTAGACATCAAGTGTGATATCATAAGCAAATTAGGGGAGCATGGAGTATTTTACCTTTCAGATTTGTGTATAAGGAAGAATTTATGACAGGTGATAGATATTGTGGGATATAAAATGAATAAGTTTGAATATATCAAAATAAATTTCACACAAATAAAACCAATGCAGCCAAAAATTGGAAGGAAAGAAGGAAGCTGAGCAAAATTTTTTAAAGCAAATTTCTCTATTAAAGGCCTCATTTCTCAAATATATAGAGAACTGAGTCAAATTTATAACAACACAAATCATTTTCCAACTGACAAGTAGTCAAAGGATATGAACAGGCAGTTTTCAGAAGAAGAAATTGAAGCTGTCTATAGTAATATGAAAAATGCTCTAAATCACTATTGATTAGAAAAATGCAAATTAAAGCAACTCTGAGGTACCATCTCATATCTATAAAGTTGGCTAATATGACAGTAAAGAAAAATGATAGAGAGCCAAGAGGGTGACTAGAAAGCAGGGACTTGAATGAGCTCCCTGCCAAGTCCCTCCAAACACCTATAAAATGGCTCTGAACAAATTCTAGAACTGCAGAACCCACAAAATAGCAGAGGGAAGCAGGGCTCCAGCCCTAGACAGTCTGGTTGGTCATGGAGTAAGGTCTATTGCATGGACCTGGGAGTGGAGCAGAGCAGAGCCCAGCATGGGCCGAGCAGACCAACCAGACCAGGAGCTGGGCAGAACAGGCCCTAGCACCCTAATCAGTGAGCTGTGGCAGTTACCAGACTTCTCAACCCACAAACACCAAAGACAACAGAGGAGGTTAGTGGGAAAAGCTGCGGGGACAGAGTGAAAGGAGTTTGCAGATCGGCCAATGCCCCAGGGGCAGTGGAGGTGGTGCAGCTACAGAACTACAGCTGCAGTTGCTTCCAGCGCCAGGTCCACCTGGTGGGAGGAATTAAGTGGCAGATCAGACCAGGAGTACAGAGCCAGCTTAGATCTGAGTCTGTTCCAGGTTGACGGTTCTTGGGGGAGGAGTAGCGCTGGTGTGGCAGAGCTTGCTGTGTATCTCTGAAAACAACAGTGCAGCCCCTCAAGTTTGGAACAAAGTACTCTTTGCTCTACAAGCAGTCATACCCCGACGAAAAACTCAAGGCTCAAGTAAGTTGGCTGGGAACATGGCCAGGCAGTGAAAATGGACTCAGATTCAGACTCAGACTTTGGAATCTTTCTTTGGTGACAAAGAAGACCAAAACATACAGCCAGAAGAAGTCAACAAAGTCAAAGAGCCTACATCAAAAGCCTGCAAGAAAAACATGAACTGGCCTCAGGTCATGGAAGAGCTCAAAAAGGATTTAGAAAAGCAAGTTAGAGAAGTAGAGGAAAAATTGGGATGAGAAATGAGAATGATGTGAGAAAACCATGAAAAACCAAGTCAATGACTTGCTAAAGGAGACACAAAAATTACTGAAGAAAACAAAACCTTAAAAAAAATAGACTAACTCAAATGTCAAAAGAGCTCCAAAAAGCCAATGAGGAGAAGAATGCCTTGAAAGGCAGAATTAGCCAAATGGAAAGGGAGGTCCAAAAGACCACTGAAGAAAATACTACCTTAAAAATTAGATTGGAATAAGTGGAAGCTAGTGACTTTATGAGAAATTAAGATATTATAAAACAGAACCAAAGAAATGAAAAAATGGAAGACTGTGAAATATCTCTTTGGAAAAACCACTGACCTGGAAAATAGATCCAGGAGACGTAATTTAAAAATTATTGGACTACCTGAAAGCCATGATCAAAAAAAGAGCCTAGATATCATCTTTCAAGAAATTATCAAGGATAATTGCCCTGATATTCTAGAGCCAGAGGGTAAAATAGAAATTGAAAGAATCCACCGATTGCCCCTTGAAAAAGATCCCAAAAAGGAAACTACTAGGAATATTGTCACCAAATTCCAGAGTTCCCAGGTTAAGGAGAAAATACTGCAAGCAGCCAGAAAGAAATGATTTGAGTATTGTGGAAACACAGTCATTATAACACAAAATCTAGCAACTTCTACATTAAGGGATTAAAGGGCTCGGAATATGATATTCCGGAGGTCAATGGAGCTAGGATTAAAACCAGAAATCGCCTACCCAGCAAAACTGAGTATCATGCTCCAAGGCAAAATATGGATTTTGAATACAATAGAGGACTTTCAAGCTTTTTCAGTGAAAAGACCAGAGCTGAATAGAAAATTTGACTTTCAAACACAAGAATCAAGAGAAGCACGAAAAGGTAAACAAGAGAAATTGTAAGGGACTTACTAAAGTTGAACTGTTTTGTTTACATTCCTATATGGAAAGATGATGTGTATAATTCATGAAACCTCAGTATTAGGGTAGCTGAAGGGAATATACATATATATATGTATATATACATATATATGTATATATTATATATATGTGTGTGTATATATATATGTATATATATAGACAGAGGGCGCAGGGTGAGTTGAATATGAAGGGATGATATCTAAAAAAATAAAATCAAATTAAGAGATGAGAGAGAGGAATATATTAAGAGAGTGAGAAAGGGAGAGATAGAGTGGGGTAAATTATCTCACATAAAAGTGGCAAGATAAAGCAGTTCTGTAGGAAGGAAAGAGGGAGCAGGTGAGGGGGAAATGAGTGAATCTTGCTCTCATCGGAATTGACCTGAGGAGGGAATAACATACACACTCAATTGGGTATCTTACCCCACAGGAAAGAAGGAGGAAGAAGATAAAAAAGTGGGGATGATAGAAGGGAGGGAAGATAGGGGGAGGAGGTAATCAAAAACAAAAACTTTCAAAAAGGGACAGGGTCAAGGGAGAAAACTGAATAAAAGTGGATAGGATAGGAAGGATCAAAATATAGTTAGTTTTTCACAACATGAGTATTGTGGAAGGGTTTTATATAATGATACACATGTGGCCTATGTGGAATTGCTTGCCTTCTTAGCGAGGGTGGGTGGGGAGGGGAGAGGGGAGAGAATTTAGAACTCAAAGTTTTAAAAACTGATGTTCAAAAAAAAAGTTTTTGCATACAACTAGGAAATAAGATATACAGGCAGTGGGGCATAGAAATCTATCATTCCCTACAAGAAAGTAAGGGAAAAAGAGATGGGGGAGGAGTGGGGTGACAAAAAGGAGGGCTGACTGGGGAGTGGGGCAACCAGAATATATGCCATCTTGGAGTGGTGGGACGGTAGAAATGGGGAGAAAATTTGTAATTCAAACTCTTGTGAAAATCAATGCTGAAAACCAAAAATATTAAATAAATAAATAATCCAATCCAACCCCACCCCCAAAAAAATAAATTAAAAAATAAAAATTATAAATGTTGGAAGGGATATGGGAACATTGGGGCTCTAATGCATTGTTGGTAGATTTGTGAACTGTTCCGAACATTCTAGAAAGCAGTTTGAAACTATTCCCAAAGGGCTATAAAACTGTGTACTGTCTGCCTCAGCAATACCTCTACTAAATCTGTACATCAAAGAGATATAAAAAAGAGAAAGAACTTATATGTACAAAAATATTTATAGCAATGCTTTCTGTGGGTTCAAAGAATTGGAAGTTGAGGGGATGTCCATCAACTGGGGAACTGCTAAACAAGTTGTGGTATGATTGTCATGAAATATTTTATTATTATAAGAAATGACATAAATATTTTTGTACATATGGGTCCTTTTCCTGCTTGTGTGATTTCTTTGGGATACAACCCTAGAAGTGGTATTGCTTGGTCAAAGGGTATGGACATTTTTATAGCCCTTTGGGCGTAGTTCCAAATCACTCTCCAAAATGGCTGGATCATCTCACAACTCCACCAGCAATGTAACAATGTTCCAATTTTCCCACATCCTCTCCAGCATTTCTGACAGGAGAGATGTGTTATCTAAGAGTTGGTTTGATTTGCATTTTTCTAATCAGTAGTGATTTAGAGCATTTTTTCATATGCCTATAGATATCTTTAATTTCTTCCTCTGAGAACTGCCTGTTCATATCCTTTGACCATTTCTCAATTGGGGAGTGGCTTGTATTCCTATATATTTGGCTCAGTTCCCTGTATATTTTAGAAATGAGGCCTTTATCAGAGATACCAGTTGTAAAGATTTTCTCCCAATTTTCTGCTTCCCTCCTAATTTTTGTTGCATTGGCTTTTTCTGTACAAAAACATTTCAATTTAACATAATCAAAATTATCCATTTTGCAATGCTCTCTGTCTCTTGTTGGGTCATGAATTCTTTTCTTTTCCATAAATATGATAAGTAAACTATTCCTTGCTCTCCCAAATTACTTATAGTATCAGCCTTTACTCCTAAATCATGAACCCATTTTGACTTTATTTTGGGTGTATGGCATAAGATATTGGTCTATGCCCAGTTTTTGCCCTACCATTTTCCAATTTTCCCAACAGTTTTTGTGAAATAGTGAATTCTTAGCCCAGAAGCTGGCCTCTTTGGGTTTATCAAAGAGTAGATTGCTATAGTTGTTGACTTCTCCATCTTGTGTTCCTATCCTATTCCACTGATCCACAACTCTGTTTCTTAGCCAGTACCAGGTAGTTTTGATGACTGCTGCTCTATAGTACAGTTTAATATCTGGTATGGCTAGGCCATCTTCTCTAGCATTTCTTTTCATTATATTTATAGCGGCTCTTTGTGTGATAGCTAAGAATTGGAAATCAAAGGGATGCCCATCAATTGGGGAATGGCTGAACAAGCTGTGGTATATGAAGGTAATGGAATACTATTGTGCCATAAGAAATGGGGATGATACAGACTTCCTAACAACCTGGAAAAACCTACACGACATAATGCTGAGTGAGCGGAGCAGAGCCAGGAGAACATTATACACAATCACAGATATATGGATTCTGTGAGGACCAACCCTGACAGACTTTGCTCTTCTCAGCAACACAAGGTACAAAGACAACTCCAAAGGACTCACGATGGAGAATGCTATCTACATCCAGAGAAAGAACTATGAAGTACGAATGCAGATTGAGACACACTTCATGATAGCCCTTCCCCCCCCCCATTTTTTTCCTTTTCTCTCTTTTGTTTTTGTTTCTGGAAAGGGTTTTTTTTGGGGGGGTCCTGTTTCTTCTCTCGCATGATTCATTTCATTGATCACAGTTCTTCTCCATAACTTGACTAGTGTGCAAATTAATTCAATGTGAAGTCATACATGGAAGCTATATGGGATTCCATGCCGTCTAGGGGAGGGAAGGGTGGAGGGAGGGAAGAAAATCTGGAACTCAAAATTATGTAGAACCATATGTTGTAAACTAAAAATAAAAATTAAAAAAAAGAAAAAAAGAAAAATGCATTGTCAGTAATAATAAAAGAAATATGAATTAAAATAAAAAAAAGAAATGACAACCAAGATCCTTTCAGAAAAACCTGGGAAAATTTATATGAACTGATGCAAAGTGAAATGAGTAGAACAAGGAGTAAAGTGTATACAGTAAGAGCAAGTTTGCATATGATCAAGTGTGAATGACAACTATTCTCAGTAAGACAATGATCTAAGACAATAATGAAGGACTTATGATGAAAAATGCTTTCCACTTCCAGACAAAGCACTAGTGGAGTCTGAATGTAGATTGAAGTATGCTTTTTGTTTTACTTTATTATACTTGGGTTGTTGGGGTTTTATTTGGTCTGCATTTTCTTTCACAACATGGATAATATAGAGATGTTTTGCCTGACTGCACATGTATAGTCTATATCAAATTGCTTGCCTTCTCAAGGAGAGGGATGGGAGGAAGAAAGGGAGAGAATTTAGAACTCAAAATTTAAAATAAACTAAACATTAAAAAATTTTACTTACATGTAATTGAGAAAAAATTCATGTAAAAAAGAAAAAAAATCTTAGTGAAAGCTGTCTATATGATCATCAGAATAAACATTGACCTCGTTCTTTACATAAAACATTACATACACAGAAACATTAAAAAATTAAATCAACTGATACGTTTACACATCAGTTTAAACTGATTCATCCTCTGCTATCAGACAGAACTGAGCACCAGATCCCCTTCCCTTTTAACAATCATGTGACAGGTCTGTGGTATGCTGGCAAATATTTAACAACCTTCTCTCTAAAAATTTTAAGTTTAATCTGCATAATTAACACTTTCTTCTTCACTTTCTTATAACTAGACAATCAAGCACACAATAAATCAAGGCTTGAGTTGGAGCATCTGTCGATTTCTGAGGTAGGAATGCTCATACTGAAAATTTAACAATCAGCTCTTATGAACCAGTTCAAGCTAGCTCCAGCAACCTTTGCCTCAGTACATAAAAGAATGTGTAAAGACAAACACTAAATATTGGTTTGTTGTAATTATCGAGTCATTTTTCAGCCATGTGTGACTTTTTATAACCCCATTTAGGGTTTCCTTAGCTTCAGGATAGTGGAGTAGTTTGTCATCTCCTTCTCCATAAAATTCTCCAACCCCAGTCAATCAGTTGATTGCCTAGTTGAATGGGTGTTCTACTAGCCAGTTGAATTTGTTGTGACCAGTTGTCCACAGTCACCCTAACCTCTTTTATCATATTCTCTGTAACAAAAAAAGCTTCAAGATGAATTTTAAAAATCTTATCTTTAGTCAACATGCTTGAAATTCAAATAGCATAGGGAAGTATTTGAAATAACAAAAGAAGCACTTAGCAATGAACCATGCTGCTCATTTCATGCAACAATAAAACACAGAACAGAAAGTGGAGTAACTTCAATATTACCCAGGAGATTTATGAGAGTAGCCATTTTTTTGAGTCAAATCCTGCTGGATTATCTTAATAAGCCAAACTACAAAGTCAGGTTAAAGTAAAGGCTGCAGCTGCAACAAAGCTTAAAATCAGTCTCCTAGAAAAGCACCCTCCATCTGTTGCTGCTACCACTGCTTCTCCTAGCACAAGTCTTTCTCTCTCTAATTCTTTTCTTTCATATTCCTCTCCAGAGAGACTTAAAACTGTCACCATAGTGGCTTCTTGAGCTGGGAAGAAATACAATTCCCAAGGTCTTCTGAGACTTAGGGTCCTTTCAAAGGCAGCCAACATACGCCTTTCCAAAAGAACAGTTATACAAATATTAAAATATTGTTATTAGAAATTATCATTAGAAATACAAGAATCACAGAATCCATTAGTTGGAAGGGACCCCAAAGGCCATGATTCCATCATGTAGCTGAATGGTACACCTCTACAATATCCTCCTCAGGTTGCTTTACAGATAAATAGATGATCAGAGAGTTTATGAACTTTATTTACTGTCATCCTTGACTCCTTATTAACACTTACTCCACATATCCCATCTGTTGGCCAAGTCTTGTGGTTTCTATCTTCACATCTCTTGTTTCTCTCTTCTGCCTTTTTTCCCCACTCACTAAGCCTCCATCTTAGTGCAGACCCTCATCACTTCAAACTTGGACTATTCTAATAGCCATCTAGTTGGTCACCTTGCCTCAAGTCTCTCCCTACTCCAGTCTATCCTCCATTCAACTGCCGCAGCAATCTTTCTAATACACAGATCTGATCATGTCACCCTCCCACTTAATAAGCTATATTAGCTCCTGATTACTTTCAAGATTAAATAAAAAATTCTCTGCTTTGCTTCTAAAGACTGTCATAACTTGGTCCCTTCTTATGTTTTTAGTCTTCTTACACTTTACTCTCTTCTACGTATTCTATGATCTAGTCACAGGCATTCTTGCTATTTCTTACAAATGACACTCCATCTTCTTGTTACCTACTTTTCACTAGCTGTCTTCTAGGCCTGAAATACTCTTCCTTTTCATCTCTGTCTCCTAGCTTCTCTGCATTTTTCTGACACTCAGCTCAAATCCCATTCTCTGTAAGAGATCTTTCCTGTTCCTCTCCACTGCTCGTGTTAACCCTCTAAGATTACTTCCCATAGACACTGTATATATCTTATAGTTCGTATGGTCTTCCCCATCAGAATAAGAGGTCCTTGAGGTCAAGGACCATGTTTTTGCCTTCCTTTGTATCTTCAGAGTTTAGCATAGTGCCTGACACATAGTGTTTGTTGACTGACTATAATAATAATTGCTAGTATTTGTATAGCATTTTACAATTTTTTTTTATGCTCGCGGCAACTCTGAGAGGTAGGCACTATTATTAGTATCCTCGTTTTACAGATGGGGAAACCGATTCAGACAGAGGTTAAGTGATTTGTCCAGGGTTACACAGCTAGTAAGTGTCTCAGGTTGAGTTTTTACTCATTTCTTCCTGACTCCATGTCCAGCACTCCATGCACTGAGCTATTTAGCTGATTCACTAACTTGTTCCAGAATATACACAGATAGAAAGCGATGTGACTGAACGTGGACCCAGATCTGCTGACTACAACTTCAGTGCTTTTTTCCCCACCAGACTGTGCCATCTCTATACAAACAACTTTTCCAAAATGGCAGTAAAGGGCATAAATCAAATCCTACCCAACAAGACCATGATTCTCTATTTCTCCAGCATCACCTTCCTTAGACATTTTTGTAAGCAGAATCTAGGGTACTGTAACAACAATGTGGCTAGCAGCTGCTGTTGAGGTGCAAGACCAGCAGCAAGAGCTGCCAGCACAGGTTTTTTGATCTGCTTTTATAAGGAAAGTAACCTTGAGGGGTTAACAATCTCACTTTAATCACACATACATATATCATTCACTTAGTTCAGGGGGGAAAGCCAGCACCCTGAACTTCAGAGCAAATACAAACAGAAAATATCGACAGATCAAATAACACAATTCAACAGACAGGCTTTGTCTAATTAAGACATCACATACATAGTTACCAAAAAGAGAAGCACCAACATCTGGGTTTTCTTCAAAGCTGGGGGGCTCCAGCGGCTACCCAGAGTCTCCACATCAACACTCTTCCAGTGAGTGAGAGCCCCAAACAAAACGCTAACCTCTGGGTTTATATACCCTGTTCAGGGTCAAAGTGTGTCACAACCATGTGACTCAAACCCACATGACCTAAAAGCTTCTTTGGGATCAAAGGGCATCACAAACATGTGACTCAAACCCAAGTAAACTAGGCTTTCCCTAGAGGTAGGCAGGTCATCAAAGATTCCCAATTTAGTCAAAGAAACAAAGGCCGGACTCATCAAAGGCAGTTGATTACATAAGTGTTCCAAAAGAGAAAACAGTAAAAAAAAGTCCCACCCTGTTTAATCTTACAGGAACCTTATACTAGGCTTGAGCTTTTCCTGGGAGAGAGTCAGAGAATGTGTTGGTGGCCCCTTTCAACTCACACTAGCTCCCTTTGCCCATAACAAAAGGGAATCTTGGGGCAAGGCATTGCTATCTTCAAAAATACTATGTTAGATTTTGCTTCAATTCAGGCAGTCGTCTCTAGTTTAAAAAAAAGAAAAAGAAAAGGATAGAAGGTCTTGCTCAAATATTTAGAACAAGGCAAGAACTTTCAACTCTGCTTTACTGTGGCATTGGAGACACAACTGTATTATAATAGCATTTTTTCAGCATTTGGAGATTTGGAAACTACACATTATCTCATGGATCCTCACAACCCCGTGAGGTTAGTATTGTTAGCATCTTCCTTTTGTATATAAGAAAATATAGGCTGAGAATAGTTAAATGAATTGCCCAGGGTTACACAGCTAGTAAATGCCTATGATAATATTTGAACTCAAGTTTTCCTGACTCTTAAATCCATCACTTTATCCTCTATACAAGAGGTGTCAAACTTGAATCCTGCAGTCTGCATGCAAACCTCCCTAGTTTGAGATTAAAATGTAATTGGGAAATGTTTAACAAAATATATTATAATATAAAATAGATAATGTTAATTTGTGGTTTTCTAAGTTGATATGCTTCCAAGGATCCATTTCTATTTGAGTTTGATACCATTGCACTAGCTGCTTATATCATGAATGGTATGATAATCTAACTGTTCCTGAAGAGCCAGTTCTAAAAGCTCAAAGACAAGTGCAAAAACAAAACAAAAACATAGAAATTCTTCGCCTGTCCCCACCAACTTGACAGTACCTAGCAATTTTGTTTTGTATTAGGTGTGGGTTCATAGGATCATGGGAATCAGAATTGGAAGAAACCTTAGACATTATCTAATCTAGTCCCCTTAGTTGACAGATAAATAAACTGAGGCTCAGAGAGGCCAAGTGACTTATCTAAGGTAATAAGGGTATTTATAAGAGTCAGAATTTGAATCCAGATCCTATGTTGATTCCACATCCTATGTTCATCTTTTAAGCCAGCAGCTGACAATTTATTGTATCAATGTGGACTCCAACTAAATTTTGGGGTCTCCATGTTGGCAACTAATAGCAAATATCAAGACTGATTATGCAGGCATAAACAATGCTGTTCCCTGTTGGAATGAAGAGATATGGTTTAAACGGCACCAAGCCCCTGCTGGCCCTGGGCGCAAGTTTAGTGCCTTGGTATGGGCTGCATGTGTACAGTGGAAACTAAACTCAAAACATATGGAAATGGGTGTTTGTGGCTTGCTCTGCCCTTCGTGGCTGGTGGTGATATGACCTTGAAAAAATGGATTCGAAGTTCAAAAAAGCTTTTTTTTATAAAAAAACTTTTTTGATGCAGCAAAATAGAAAAGGGTAAAGCCACAAAAGTTTTGCTTTAAAGCAATGCCAGGTTGGTATCTGGCACTGTAACCAGAAAATTGAGCTATCTACTTCATGCTTTCTTTAACACAAAGAGGTGCATGATTAATGACTATTCCTAAAAGAAGCTACCGTGGTTTGTTTGTTTCCTTCCATTGCAATAATTACTGTAATAAGGGGCTAGTCTTAGGCAAAAGTATCAAATGGGGTGGTTTTCTTTGGTATTTGTCCATATGTTGTAGTGAAATGAGGGATGGGTTTGGAATCAGAAAACTTGGGTAATCCCAGTCATCTGTAAAATGAAGGGCCATATTATATGGTCTCTAAGATCTCTTCTAGTTCAAAATTTTAGGTTTAATAGAGTTCACTGCTCTGTCAGAACCAAAGCTTAGGTGATAATACTATGTAGGACAGATAAGGAAAGGCTTGGACTAGGAATTCAGGCCTAAACCTAGAGGTTGGTGACACTAGTGATAAGGAAATGGAACAAAGTCAGGTTGGGTTCTTTTAAGAGCTGTACAATTGGAATGTGATTTAAAGGTGAAGTTAATTTAAAGGTATTGTTGGGCTGCATAATTTTAAAAATAGTACTTATTTTTAACATTCTTTTCTTTTAAAATTGTGAGTTCCGGTTTCTCTCCCTCCCTCCCAGTGCTTCCCCTGAGAGGCCAACAGTATGATATCAATTATACATGTGAAATCATGCAAAGCATACTTTCACATTAGCCACATCACAAAAAAGCAAAAAAAGTGAGAAAATAATACTTCAATTTTTACTTAGAATTCATCAGTTCTTTCATTGGAAGTTATAGCATTTTTTTGATCATGCATTCTTCGGAATTGCCTTGGGTCACTGCATTGAACAGAGTAGTGAAGTATTTCACAATTGATCATCATTACAACATTGCTGTTACTGTGCGCAATGATGTTCCGGTTCTTCTCACTTCACTTTGCATCGGTTCATATAGATTTTGCTGTGGTTTTTTCCCTCCTGAAACCACCTCCCTCTTCAATTCTTATAGCACAATACTTATTGTTTTTGTGTGTTTTCTCAATTGTTTCAGCCATGTTGAACTCTTCATGATCCCATCTGGGGTTTTCTTGGCAAAGATTCTGGAATGGTTTTGCCATTTCCTTCTCCAGCTCATTTTGCTGATGAGGACACTGAGGCAAATAGGGTTAAATGACTTGCCCAGGGGCACAAGTGTCTGAGGCTGGATTTGAACTCATGAAGAGGAGTCTTCTTGACTTTAGTCTCAGCACTTTATCCACTGTGCCACCTAACACAATAGTACACTATCACAATCATATGCCACAACTTGTTCGGTCATTCCCCAACTGATGAGTATCTCCTCAATTTCCAATTCTTTGATACTGCAAAAAACATCGCTATAAATATTTTTGTACATATAGGTCCTTTTCCTTTTTCTTTGATCTCTTTAAGGTACAAATCTAGTAGTGGTATTGCTGGATTAAAGGGTATGCACAGTTTTATACCTCTTTGGGCATAATTTCAGATTGTTTTACAGAATAATTGGGCCAGTTCACTACTCCACCAACAAGTCCTCAGTGTACTTATTTTCCCTCATCCCCACTAGTATTTGTCATTTCTGATAGGTGTGAGGTGGTACCACAGAGTTGTTTTATTTTGCTTTTGTCTAATGAATAGTGATTTAGAGCATTTTTCTCATATGACTATATATAGCTTTGATTTTTTTTTATCTGAATACTGCCCATTCATAGCCTTTGACCATTTAGCAATTGGGGAATGGTTTTTATTTTTATAAATTTGACTCAGCTCCCTATATATTTGAGAAATGAATATCAGAAAAAGTTGCTGTAAAATTTTTTGATATTGCTTTAGTAATTAGTCTTTAGTACCTTTTAGGAAAATGTAGTTTCCCTGGTTATGTCTTTTAATTAAGTCTAATTTTAGTTTTGCTTTTCTGAGATAATGATTGCCACCCCCTCCCTCTTCACTTTAGCTGCAACATAATAGATGTTGTTCTAGCCCTTCATTATAACTCTTTATGTATCTTTCTGTCCCAAGTTTGTCTATTGTATACAACATATTGTTGGATTCTGGTTTCCAATCCATTCTGCTATCCACTATCATTCCATGGGTTGACTCATTCATTCATATTCACGGTTATAATCACTAACTGCATACTTCCTTTCATCCCATTTTCCTCTTTTTATCCTTCACTCTCTTTTTTTCCTGTCCTTCCTCAAAATTCTGTCTTGCTTCTGACCACTGCTCACTCTATCCTCCCCACCCTCATATGGCTTATCCCATTTCCCTTTTACCTCTTTATTGGATAAGATAGATTTCTATACCCAGCTGAGCACATATATATATATATATGTATATGCATATATATATATATATATATATATATATATATATATATATATATTCTTCTCTCTTTGAACCAATTAAAATGAGAATGAGGTTCAAGCATTACCCTCCACCTTCCTCATTTTCCCCTCCACTATACAATTTTTCTGTGCATGCCTCCTTTATGTGAGAAAATTTGCCCATTATACCTGTCCCTTCCCCCTTCTCCCAGTTCATCCTTCTTTTTCACCCCTACATTCTTTTTAGAGGGGAGGTCATCTGTATCAGTAAGGCAAGCTTCATGATATCGATGGTGACCATGAATATGCCTATATAGCTCTGAATGGCAAAGTATAAGAGATTCTCCATATAGAAGGCAGAAAAAGTAAAATATTTATTCAGATATCAGAGGATCAGATCCCAAAATCAATAACCCCAATTCAACATAGCAGTAATTGTATCCCAAAACCAGTAAGTCCACCTCAATATAACAGTAAGGAGATTAAAACACAGTACTGCAGCAAAGAGCCAAGACATCTGGTAACCTTCCCTTTTGGTAGGGCCTTCCTGCAAACACTCACTCATTAATCCTAACTGTCTGCTTGCCTCCATCTTCTCCTCCCGCAGTTCTGAGAGCCTTTGCGGTTCTCAGAGCCCTTCCAGTTCTCTTTCTGTCTCTCCATCTCTGCATCTCTTCCAGTTGTCTGTCTTCTCTCACAGTTCTCTCTTCTTCATCTTCTTCTTCTCACAGCTCTCTGGTCTCTGCAGCTCTCTGGCCTGAGCTTAATACACCACAGGGTGTATATGCCCTGTGTAGGCCTGGGGTTTAGCACCTGATAGCTAAAGGGTATGGGCCTGCCTACAAGCAAGCCTCTCCTAATCAAGCTTCCCTTAATTAGTTCCACCTGAGGCCTATTGAATGGGCAGGGAAGATCTTTGATCACATTAGCACCACATCATCTCAACATAATCAACTGACACCCATGCCCTCTGTCTAACTGACCTAATAATGATAAAGTTCTTGAGAGTTAGATCATTTTCCCAGGTAGGAATACAAACAGTTTAACTACATCAAGTCCCTTATGATTATTCTTTAATAGTTTCTTTTTTATACTTCTTTTGAGTCTTCTAATTTGAATGTCAAATTTTCTATTCTGCCCTGGTCTTTTCATCAGGAATGCTTGGAAGTCCTCTATTTCATTAAATATCAGTTCTTCCCCCTCCCCCCTGAAAGATTGTACTTAGTTTTGCAGAGTCGGTTATTCTTGGTTGTAATTCTAGTTCCTTTGCCTTTCAGAATATTATATTCCAAGCCCTCTGCTCCTCTAATGTGGAAGCTTCTAAATCTTGTGTGATCCTGACTGATGCTATATGGTATTTGAAATTTTTCTTTCTGACTGCTTGCAATATTTTCTCCTTCACTTGTAAGCTCTGAAATTTGGCTATAATACTCCTTGGGGTTTTTATTTTGGGATCCCTTTCAGGAGGTAATAAGTGGATTCTTTCAATTTCTATTTTACCCTCTGGATCTAAGATGTTGGGGGCAGTTTTCCTTTATAATTTCTTGAAGTGTGATGTTTCGGCTCACTTTTTAATCATGGCTCTTAAATTGTCTCTCCTCAATCTATGTTCTAGGTTAATGGTTTTTCCAATGAGATATTTCACATTTTCTTAAATTTTTTTTCATTTTTTTGACTTTGTTTTATTGAAGCCTCATGGAGCCATTAGCTTCCAGTTGCCCAATTCTAATTTTTAAGGAATTATTTTCATTAGTAAGCTTTTGGATCTTTTTCCATTTGGGTCAGTTCTGCTTTTTAAGGTGATATTTTCTTCAGTATATTTTTGTGTGTTTATTTTACCATGATGCTAATTCTCTTTTCATAAATTTCATGCATCACTCTCATTTCTTTTCACAATTTTTCCTCTACCACTCATATCTTTCTTTAATTATTCTTGGAATTATTGCTGGCCCTGGGTCCACTTACCATTTTCCTTTGAGGCTTTGCTTATAGCTGTTTTCAAATGGTTGTCTTCTTAGTTTAGGTCCTGGTCTTCCCAGCCACCTCAGCAGCTTTTTACGGTCAAGGTCCTTTTTTGGTGTTCGCTCATTTTCCCAGCCTTTTTCTTCACTTTTAACTTTATGTTAAAGTTGGGATAACCTGGCTTCGGGAGGTAATGTGCTAAGCTTCAGTCTTTTTTTTTTTTTTTTTCACTGCTTATTTCAGAGCTAGTTAAGGGATATGCAAGTTTTGGGTGCTTTTGATCTGGAAAGAGGTGTAGTCCCTGCTCTCCTGGCCTGTGCAATATTTTACCAGGAAGGGTCCCTGTTCCCCTGTAGCTGCAAATACTCATGCTCCTCTTGGCTCTGGAACCCTGACCAGGTCCCCCGCCCTCTTGCAACCACAAGTGCTAGCATTCCTTTTGGCCCTGGAACTTTAAGCAGGGCTTTTGCTCCTGTGTAACAAGGGTTTCTCTTTGTTCTAGAGTTGTGACCCAGAACCACTTATGAGAAATAGACTTGCAAATCAGTGCCAGGTGCACACAGTGCCAGGAAAGGTCCCCTGTAATCTCTTTCTGACCGTTTGTCCACTCCTTCCTTACCATCTCTAGGCTCAGAGCTCCTGAAGCTGCTGCTGCTGCTGCTGCTGCTGCTGCAGTCGTGTCCAGGGCCCACACTGGTCTTGCTGCTGTGTTCTGAACCTGTGGCTACCCCTGGTGTTGTAGACGTTTTCTATGGACTTCCTAAGTCCTAAAAAGACTGGAAAAATGTCTCCCTCTGACCTTTTATTGTCTCTGACACTCCAAAATTTGATTTGAGGCATTATTTTAAAGTTGTTTGGAGACAAATGTTAGGAAAGTTCAGCTGGGTCCTGGCCTGTACTTCACCATCTTCAGGCTACATTAATAATGCTGATAATAATAATAGCCAGCATTTATACAGTCCTTGGAGATTTGTAAAGCACTTCAAGGATATTATCTCATTTGATCCTCACAATAACCTACTAAAGGACGTGTTATTATTATCCTTGCTTTATAGACGAAGAAACTGAAATTTGGAGAAGTTAAGGTGCCTTCATTTTTTCACTCTCACTTTCTTCTGAACTTTCTACAGTCTAGCTTCTTATCTCATCATTCAACTGAATTTGCTCTCCAAAGTTACCAGTGATAGCCAAATTGAATGATCCTTTTTTAATTCTCACATGTGTTGACCTCTCTGCAGCTTTTAATGCTGTTTATTATCCTCCTCCCCTTGATACTCTCTTCTTTGCAGGTTTTCATGACACTTTTTTTCCTGGTTTTCTCCTTTATCTGTCTGAGCACTCCCCTGTCTTCTTTGCTGGATCACCATTCAGATCATACCTGACAACCAGAGATATCCCCAAAGGCTCTGTTATGGGGCCTTCTTTCTTTTCCTATACTATTTCATTTAGGGATCTTATCAGCTCCCGGGGAATTCAATTATTATATCTCTGCTGATGACTTACAGATGTAATTATCTCTCTCCGGACTCCTGTATTGCATCTCCAACTGCCTATTGAACATGCCCAACTGGATGACCCATAAACATCTTAAACTCAACATGTCTAAAACTGTACTCATATCTTTCCTTCCAAATCCTCCCTTCTTCCCTATTATTGCTGAGGGTTCTAGCATCCCCTCTGTCACCCAGACTCACAACCTGGGTGCTATCTTGGACTCCTTGCTTTCTTACCTACCTGCTCTTGCCCATAACCAACCTGTTTCCATGTTCTGTTGATTCTTCCCTCACATCATCTCTTCTATATACTGCCTTCTCTTCTCTTATACTGCCACCACCCTGGTGCACTCCCTCATCTCTTTACTCCTGGATGATTAGGATAGCTTACTGATAAGTTTCCCTGCTTCAAGTCTTTTTCAACTCCAGTTTCATCTTCGACTCAGCTGTCAAATTGATCTTCATAAAGTGAAGGTCTGTTCATGTCACACACACACACACACACACACCGTTTGATAAACTCCAGTGGCTTCCTATTACTTCCAGGATCAAATATAAAATTCATTGTTTGGCACTAAAAGAGAATTTCAGATTGTCTTCCTAGGGGAAGGAAATCCTTTCTACCTTTTCTATCTTCTTATAGCTTGGAATTCTCTTCTTTTTCATCTCTCCTTCCTTTAAGTCCCACCTAAGATCCCACCTTCTACAAGAAGCCTTTCCTGATCTCCTACAATGCTAGTATCTTCATTCCTTTCCTTATCTTTAGTTTTGCCCACATATATGTTGTTTGTACATTGTTGTTTACATTTCATTTCCTCCATTATACTTTAAGCTCCTTGAGAGCAGAGACTTGATTTTATTTGCTTGGCTTCTCTTTGTATCCATAGTATTTAGCACAGTGCCTGGAAGGTATTAGACACTTAATAAATGTGTGTTGACTTGATATATCTCTCTGGTAGGTATAGGAGTATTTCTAACTCCACATCCAGCATTCTATCCACTGCTGCCAAAGTTCCAAATCATGCCTGAGGTCCAAAGTGTCCACTCCAACAAAGAAAGGAGGCAGGCAGGCAATAAAAGTCCAAATAGGCAGTTGATGAGCATCCTGAAGAAATGGCAACAAGTACTGGAGACTCAGGCACTCAGGTATGGGGAACAGGAACCAAGGAGCAGCAGTATGGGAGGAAAGCTCATCACCAAGATGAAAGGCTTCTAAACCTGTTCACTGAGAAGGGAAATGAGAAGTAGTCATCATTGCTCTTGAGAGTCCTTCACAGAGAACAGCAGCCCTCACTTTTTATTTTCATTGGGGCTCTATCAAGAAGCTGTTAATTGCTCATCAAAGGCAACTGGCCATTGCATAAAGGTGAGAGGACTGCTACAAATTAAGAGTTTCCCTCTGGAGCTATGAGAAACTTTGTCACCAGCAAGGCAAAGAGGCAGCTGGCCATTGAGTACTACAAAAAGAATTAGAAAGCATTGAAGATCCCATTTCCAGAAAGTATGGGAGTGAACAGGAGGGAAGGAGGGAAATTTTGCAGTGACCAAAAGTCTGTGTTTTGTTTGCTTTTCTGCCAATGATAAGTAACATTACATATGCACAAAGTACAGTTTGGTCTTTCCTAGAGAGAAAGTTGAAAGGCTGGAGGACTGGCTCTTCATTTTCCAAGTTATCAGGAAGTATGGAGTCTTCCTTGAAATAATGGAAGAAAAGCTTTAGATTTTTTTTTCCAAAAACAAAATGTAAGAAGAAAAAAGATATGAAAAAGTAAAGAAGACTCCTGACCTATAAAGGAGGGGAGAAGTGATAAAAACAATGAAGGAAGGACTACTGAACACTTGAAACTAAGTAAAAACATGACGACTTTTCCTGTAGAGGAAAGAACTAGCTGGACCATTTTAGAAGAGAGTAGCTTTTTGACTGCCAATCAATGATGATATGGGTTCACAGCTGGGATCATTGATTATTTTAACCCACTTAAAGAGGAAAGACACCTTGTAAAGGTCAGGAAAGGAAGATACAAGTAGTAATCTTGGTGAGTCAATGCTGAGGAATCTTGGGGTAGCGTGATATAAATAACAGAAAGGTCTCTTTTCTCTCCAGAATATGTTATTCAGGATGCTATTTCTTAGATTTCTTAGAACCACTCCCTTCTTGTTGGTCCACTCTCCTCTTCATGTGGAAACAAGTGACACCACCAGTAGGAACCTGCAAGACACTATTGCAGATGATACTTTAATCCTTTAGAGAAAATACTTTAGTACTTTAGACTAATCCTAGACTGAATCAGTCCTAGTAAAGAAACTGGAGAGATAAGGGACATCAGTGGCATTTTCATCACTGCTGCTGAATTGAGGCAGGGGTTTCAGGAGAGAAAGGTAAGTGAAGAGCTAGATAAGAAGATAGTATTTGTTGAAAGGATTTAGATTTCTGGACAAAAGAAATGTGCTCTTGACCAGGGATATAGCATACCTCAAGTCTTGCAAAGATAGGGGAAAAGAAAACCTTCAAATATCAGCCAATACAAGCATTGTAGAGAGTAGCAGCTACTGCATATAGTATCAATAATAGTTATCATTTATACAGTAATTGAAGGTTTGCAACATGTTATACAAATATTGTCTATTTTATCCTCACAACAATACTGGGAAGTAAGTGCTATTATTACCCACATTTTGCAAATGAGGAATCTGAGGCTAAAGTTAAAAGATATATACTTGCTACTAAGAATCTGAGGCTAGATTTGAACTCAGTTCTTCCTGAGTCCAAGAGTAGCACTCTGTTCACTGTACCAACTAGCTACCTGAGGAAGAGCAAAGATTCAGCAATTTATAGGACAAATCTGAAATGAGACCTCATCATAAAACTATGGTTCTGTGTTGTGTTGAAATACAAAAGATGGGGAATAAATAAGATAAATGAAATCTTAAGAAAAGGAGACAAATTCAACCTTTATATTTATCACTAAGTCTTGGTAAGATAAGATTCATGATTTGAATATGGCTATAGAATATTATACCTTATTCCAAAGGAACAGAATAGATAAAAGGAGAATCAGAACTTCCTTGAATATTAACAATTTAATATATAATGATCTGGTTACAATAAATTTTATTAGTTGAATTGTCAAGGATATTTTGAGGACCAAATTTCTAACACTGATATTTGTTTATCATGTCACAAGTAAGCTTGTATACGCACTAGGTTATGTCTTATTATAGAAGGTATTATGGAAGCACTTCATTTTTCTAGCCTGTAGTGATATGTTGCATAATTTTTTTACTGTCCCCTTGAGTAATCTATATATAACTAATTCAGAACTCTTCAAGTATAATCTTCCTGTAATTTCTGGTAGCAATAACCTGAACCTGAATTGCCATTGTAGACTCTCCATTTCCACAGATGAATCTCCATGACTCAACAATTTGTTCAATATGTGTTGACAAATCATTGCCTGAGTCAATGTGGGTATCTCTCATGAAATTCTTTTTGAGGAGATTGTTGAATCTTATCTGTTTTGTAGGCTGCATCCACAGCTAAACCACCTTCAATGTGCTCAAAGATTGTCTTATCAAACCTCTGTTTCTTTTTTTGGAGGGAAGTATTAATATTTTTAGCTCCTTTTGGACTTGGGTTTGATTAATATTGTATGCATTTGGATTAGGATGTGTTCCAAATCTCTTGTGGTCCATTGTATAGTTCTGACAGTGTATATTAAAACTGACACTGTATAGGTGTTAATTAAGTAAGGGAGAGGGGCCCATTGATTTACCCTACCCCACTTAACAATAATCACCTTAGGTAAGAATATTTCTTGATTGGTGTGAATAAGACACCTCCTTGAATCAATCTAAGGTATTTCAATTAGATGCAACAGGAAATCTGTTCTGATAGGGTCAGAGACTTAGTTATGTGTTGAGGAGGATGCACTCAAAAGGGAGCTAATTCTGAAATAGAGACTCAAAGTGTCTAGCAGTGGAGAAGGAATAGGACCATCAGGACCCGAGCTAGAAAGAATCGGTGGAACAGAGGCAACTGGTGATAAAGTAGAAAGCATGTGATAATAAAGTAGAACTGAGCTGTGGTAGAAAAGGTAGAGATGGAGGATGCCTATCTGTTCTCAGGGCCATCTGGCATCTGAAGGCTATCTGGTATCTCAGAGCATAAGAGTGACTATTTATCCAGTTAGAGCCATCTTCTTAAGGAATGAGGTCAGTACCAAGAAAAGGTCTTCTCTTTTTCCAGCTTTCCTTACCAGTACCTGTCTATTCACAGGCACTGTAATATATTCTGTTTCTTCTTTACCCAAATGTTCCCACTAAACTAAATTTTGCCTCAACCGCAAAGAGTCCAGGGGTTAGCTAGAGATAAATATGAATGTGTAAATTAAGGCAGAGACTGTAACCTCTGTGTAAATCTTAGGAATTTTCCTAACTGGGTGCTCAGAGCAATTGTGATTACACATCTTGCTATCCACTTAAAATAAACTCTCCATATCAGTGAAAGATGTAACCACATTGACCTGAGGGGATATTACAATGCCCCAGGCTTAAAAACAATCTAATTATTATAAGAGAGGGTTACAGTATCTTAAATGTGTTTTTCTCATTGAGCTTTAAGTTCAAGATGCCAGTAAGTCTCTTAACTTATTAAGCCACAGCTTTTTTCCTTGACATCTTTATACTAGCTGTAGCTTGCCTGGAGGAGAACAAGGTATTTGTGAGTATTACCTTAGTCCGTTGGTTCAATTGACCTCTGCATTAAAGCTTAAAGCCTTCAATCTCTATCTTTTCATGGCATACATTAAGAATTTTATATTTATTAATTCCAAATAACACTTTGATATCATTGGAGAAAGATTGTTTGACTAGAAGGAGGTATTTATTGTATTTTTTAATGGAGTCTTCCAGATTGATGTCATCCAAGTGTATCAAGTGATTACTCAAAAGTTTTTGATTAGACTTACTCTTTCATTTGAAAATTATGTCCAATTCTCTTTTGGAGAGATGGCAATTAATTTAAGGCTAGGCAGAACTATAAAGAGTTTAACGGCCTCCCTGGGAAATGCCATGTTTTATATTGTTATTTTTTGCCATGATTGTGTGATGGTGTATTTCATGAAGAGAACAATATTTAGTGTGGCATCAAGTATTCCGGTGTTCTCACTATCTATGTTCAGTATATGAGAAGTCATAAGTTCAAAAAGGAGGAAATGTTTTAC
Source organism: Trichosurus vulpecula (assembly GCF_011100635.1). Lineage (NCBI taxonomy): Eukaryota > Metazoa > Chordata > Mammalia > Diprotodontia > Phalangeridae > Trichosurus > Trichosurus vulpecula. The sequence goes on from NC_050573.1 coordinate 156,789,178, forward strand.
AATAATTGTCCAAGACAGCATAAATGTTACTCACTCACTAGTTGCTGGAACTTTTTGGTACATTTTTTTGCTGTTCAGCAAGTATGTTGTTCTTTTTAGTTTATAGATTTTTTTTGATGAAATCTGTGAATTCTTCGAATAAAGTATCTTCTTAGTAATTTATGTGCCACTGAGGAACATATGAGCCCAATCATCTCCTAAGGTATTCCTCAATCTCTGAGCTCAGGAGCATGCAGAAAGTGTGGACATAGAGAGATTTCAATTTGTATATTAGGTCTCATTACATTATCCTTTTCCCTATCCCCTCTTCTAAACTTCCCTGTTTTCCTTGAGGGTATCATCATCCCTCCAAAGTTCCAGATTCTTAACCTCCTCATTATCTTTGACTCTTCACTCAATTGAAACTGTTCTCTTCAAAGTTACTAGTGATGTCTTAATTGCCAGATCTGACAGGCTTTTCTCAATCCTCAATCCTTTTTGACCTTTCTGAAAGAATCGTTTTGCACTGTTGAACATTCTCTCCCAGATACTAACTTCTTGTTCTCTGGGTTGTAAAAGATAGTGTGTGTGTCTCTTACAAAAACCTTTTTAAGCCCATTTAAAAATCTTTCCAAGGAGGACTCAGTGAGTTGTGAACCTATTTACTAAACATAAGGAAAGGCAAACCTTCTAATTAGTCTTTGTGAACAATAGAATGACATCAGAGAAGATGGAAATTTGCATAATTGGTGAAAGGGTTTGCAGAAGGTATATCCTGATTTAGTAAATGCAGATAAAAATACTCTTCTTCCATTGGACTCTATGATCTATATGAGGTATTATATTCAATTATGACAACAATTAAAATCAAGTATGGAGATAAAATGACCCTAAAGCCAGATCTTTGAATTTCCATAACACAAAGTACCAAAAGAAAAAAAAATTAAAATCACATTGTTCTCACTAAAATATCATTATTATTAATAATGTTACTGAGAATTAAAATGATTTTGTACTATTAATGAATAAAATATTTTTAAACATTGTTTCATCTAATTCTTTTACATCTGTATGTTTTATGATGTGCATAACTGTTAAGTACATATATACACACACATATATATGTATAAAATTTTAAAACATGCAACCCCAGTCTATGTCTATAGAAAGATCTATTGACAGACTGGGGATATAAACTAATTTTTTAAATGATCCAAGTGGGGTTAGATTAAAAACAATTTGGAGACCACTAGTATTACCTGGTAATAATGTTAAAGATGATAATTTAAGTCTTTTCCAAGTCTTTCCGTAGAAAATATATGCCCCATGAAGACTAAGATTGCTTCATTTTTGCCTTCTATTTATTTGTACTGTGTCTCTTGAACCCAGCAAGATGCCTTGAACATAGTAGGCTCTTAATAAATATAGATTGATTGAATTTCAGACCAAATAGCAAGAAAAAGTTCCACCATAGAAGGTTACTGGGTAGGTATTTTAGGGAATGAAGAGGGATATTTTAATGGCCCATGAATCACACCAACACATAGGAATACCCTTAAACCAAACTCTTAAGTGCATTATTTTCTTGTTATTTCGAACACAAAGAAGAATCAGGTGAGATGATATTTATCATAGCCTCAGAAGCCTTTGTTTTGGGTCAATTGTATTTAAGCTAGTATGAGCTTTAGAAATATTATAGTGAAAATAATAATATCTCAAAGCTTTGTTGTGGTAGGATTTTTAGTCCCTAAGGGAGCAAATTGCTCCCCACAATTTCTCAACAGAAAGGCATCTTCAGGGGATAGGATGAACCAAACGGGTTTTGGCTAATGCTTGGTAAATATCTAAAAATATGTTTCAAATGTTTTCAGCTCAACTAAACTCAAAACACATTTTCCCCGGCTCTTTCCTTCTTCATTTTTAAGTGTGTGTATGTGAGTATATGTGTTTCAGGGAAATTTCATCCATGTGGCACTAATTTTCACTTAACTCATCATAATATTGTTTTGTAAGAGAGATTCAATGTCCAAGAATTCCCATGAGCCCTTTAAAAAATAAACCTTTTAAAGTCTTTATTCCTTAGAAATAGGAAGTCATAGAAATGAGGACTGGAAAAGAAAAAGTCGTACAGACTCTTTCCCTGCCAGGGTAAGATTATTCCAAGCTTAATTTTATCTAGATAAATTTTATCTGCCTAGAGTCACAGGCTTTATATTTCATCTCTGGAGAGACCATTTCATTTTCCAAAATCTATTTAATGTAGTGCCAATTGATCTTAGAAGGTGTTTCCTTGCCCGTTTGTTATGCTGGAAAGCTAGAGAAACAAGAACAAAAGTAAGAACAGTATCCAGTTTGATTTCAAGATATCCAGAAGTAGTATAATTTCTTTGAAGAGCAATCATCTCTAAAATGTTCTCCAGCCAACTCAGAAAACACCTAAACACCTATCCTTTGTTCTCAGGCTTTCTTCTGACTATTTTTAGATTACTTCTGGAGTTTATTTAGTCTGTGGACAGCAAGTTTAAAGTATTTGGTTTGGCGAGCATGACTAAGCTATGTTTCAATAAGTTAGGAACACAGAGCATGATCTAGAAAAGTCACATTCCTTATTGCTATGTGACCTTTATTTGGATCTCAATTTTCTCATTTGTAAAATGAGGGAATTAAACTGAATGGCTCCTGAAGTTCCTTTCTGTGCCTGATCTGTGATCTGTTGGGGAATATTCTATCTTGCAGAACTTACTTGAGATAAGCACTTCATTATTCAATATCCTACTCCAGTGCCCAGGGCCATCTGATTTCAACAATCAGCACAGTCTTCCCGCTATCTCTTTCAACTTTTCCATTACTTTCACTCATGTGTTTCAACAATCGGGCTAGCAGCTGTTGTAGGGGTGAAAGACCAACACAAGCCCAACAACAAGAATGCTGCCAAAGCCCAGATTCTTTTGATCTGCTTTACTAAGGAAAGCAACGTTAAGGGGTTGACAAGTTTACTTTAATTCAGCATACAAAAACCACTCACTTAGTTCAGGGGAAAAAGCCAGCACCCTGAACTTCAGTGCAAAATACAAACAAATTACAGACATCAACAGACAGACCAAATACAGTTCATAGTTACCAACGTCTGAGTTCGGCCTGGGAGCTCATAACAAGGGCTGGCCAAGAGTCTTGCGTGCCACCATTGCTGTGGGTAAGAGCTCCGAAAAAAGAGAAAGCCAACCCCTGGTTTCATATCTTTTTCAGGGTCAAGGGTGAGTCACACATGCAACTCACCCACGTGACCAAAAATTGTCACAAAGAGGCAACTTAAACCCATGTGGTCTAAGAGCCTCTGATGTCCCAAACATGTCACTCAAACTCATGCATAAACTAGGCTCTCCCCTGAGGCAAGGAGGACTCCAAGAACTCCCAAATCTAATCAAGGAAACAAAGGCCAAACTCTTCAAGGGCACCTGGTTGAACAGAGTGCTAAGAGCCCATTTTATGGTAAGTGTGAACAATAGCTAGAGAATAGTGGTGAGTCATGGTGGTAGTATAACAGATTTTTATATCCAGCCATAATTTTTCTTGAGTTTCAGTACCACATCATGAACTGCCTATTGGACATTTCAAACTAGACATCTGATAGGCATCTCAAATTCACACTTTTCAAAATGGAACTCTTTATCTTTCCATTTGATCCTACCTCTCTCATGACCTTCCACATTACTGTTGACAGCACCTCCATTTTTTTTTTAAAGCCAGCCAGGTTTGAAATTTTGGTGTCAACCTCAAATTATTCTCAGTCACCCAGCACATTCAATCAATTGTTGAATCCTGGAGTTTTTATTTCTTTTTTATTCAATTTTATTTTATCTTCAGATCTAAATTTTTTCCCTTTCAATGTCCTTCTCCCACCCGTTGAGAGAGGAAGAAAAACAAAACCTGCTACAAATATGTACAGTCAGGCAAAACAAATTTTTGAATTAGCAATGTCCAAAAGAAACCCCACAATGCTTCAGTCTGCACTCTGAATCCATTAGCTCTCTATCTGGAGGTGGATAGCATATCTCATCATGAGTTCTCTAGAACTGTGATTGCCATTGTGTTGATCTGATCCCCTAAATCTCTAAAAGTTATTTGTCTTTACAATATTGTTATTGTATAAATTGTTCTCCTGGTTCTGTTTACTTCACTTTGTATCAGTTCATAGAAATCTTCCCTGGTTTCTCTGAAACCATCCTCTTATCATTTCTTGTAACATACTAATCTATCAAATTGTATTCTGTAACTTGTTCAGCCGTTCCCCAACTGATGGGCAACTCCTTAGTTCCCAGTTCTCTTCTATCATGAAAAGAGCTGCTATAAATATATTTGTACACATGTGTATTTCTTCTCTTTCTCTGATCTTGCTGGGGTACAAATCCAGTAATGATTTTGCTAGGTCAAACGATATACACATTTCAATAGCTTTTTGGGTGTAGTTCTCAATTACTTTCCAGAATGGCTAGATCAGTGTATAGCTCTACTAGCAGGCATGAATGTATGTGTTTTCCTTCAAATTGGCAAATTTAACAAAAAAGGGAAATTACAAGTGCTTGAGGAGCTTGTAGGAAAACACAAAGTTTTAAATTGTTAGTTTTTTTTAAGTTGACTCCCTGAGATTCTCTCAGTAAACTATCATATCATCTGCAAAAAGCCATAATTTTATTTCCTCTTTGCCCATACTTATTTCTTCAATTTCTTTTTCTTTCCTTATAGCTTTAACTAGTATTTCTGGCATTATGTCAAATAGTAATGGTGACATAGAACATCTTTGCTTTAACCTTGATCTTATTTGAAAGGCCTCTAGATTTTCTCCATTACATAATGATACAGGTTTTTGTTGTTTGTTTTAGATAGATACTAATTGTTATTTTAAGGAAAGCTCTTTTGTTTCTATGCATTTTAACACTTTTAACAAAAATGAGTGTTCCATCTTGTCAAAAGCTTTTACTGCTTCTATTGATATAATTATATGATTTTGGTTTTTTTTTTGTTTTATGAATATGGTAAATTATAGTTTGTTCTTAATACTGAAACAGCTCTTCATTCCACGTATAAATCCAACCTGGTCATGGTATATAATCTTTGTAATGTTGTTGTTTTCTCCTTACTAATATTTTATTTAAAAATTTTCTTTTTGCAATGCCATTAGGAATATTTGTCTATAGTATTCTTTCTCTGTTTTGATTGTCCTTGGTTTATATATCATGAACATATTTGGATCACGGAAGGAATTTGGAAGGACCTTTGCTTTTCCTGTTTTTTCAAACAGTTTATTTAATATTGGGATTAATTGTTCTTTAAATGTTTGGTTAGATTTGCTTGTAAGTCCATCTTGCTCTTGCATTTTTCCTCTGGGTATTCATTTGTGGCTTGTTCAGTTTCTTTTCCTAAGATAGAGTTATTTGCATACTCTGTTTCTTGTTCTTTTAATTTGAGCAATTTATATTTTTACAAAAATGCTGCTTTTATTTCTATATCATTTATGTGTGTCATTTTCTCTCCATACATGCTACTACTGTAGATCAAGACATTTTCCAGTCCCACCTAAACTATTACAATAGCTTCTTCCTATTTCTTCTCTACCTCAAGTTTCCCCCTACTTCAATATAGTTTTGGTAGTTTGGTATAGCTACCAAACTGATTTTATTAAAACAGAGGTCAGATCAGGTCATTCCTCTCCTCTACCTTCTCAATATATCTGAGAGGATGAATCACCTATTTATTACCTCTAGGATCAAATATGAATTCCTCTATTTGGCATTTAAAGCTTTTCACATCTCATCCACTTCCTACCTTCCTAGCCTCCTTATACATCACTCTCCTTCACACTCTATGGACTAGCCATACTTTTGTTGTTATTCAATTTGTTAATCAGTCATGTCTGATTCTTTGTGAACCCATTTGGAGTTTTCTTGGTAAAGATGTTGGAGTGATTTGTATTTCCTTCTCCAGCCCATTTTACAGATGAGGAAACTGAGGCAAACAGGGTTTAGTGACTTGCCCAGAGTCACATAGCTAGTGTCTAAGGACAGATTTGAACTCAGGAAATGAGTCTTCCTTACTTCAGGCCCAGGACTCTATCCACCACTTCAGACTCCTAGACATATGAGTCCACTTTCTATTCCTCATGTATGATATTTTCCAATTGCTATGCCTTTGCACTGGCTATTCTTCATTCCTGGAATGTACTCCTTCCTCCCCTCCAGACTCTTGAATCCTTAGTTTCTTTTAAACCTCAGCTCAAAAACCACCTTCTACACTAAGACTCTCCTAGTTCTCTCAGCTGCCATCCGTCTCAAAACAGCACTATGTGTGTACGTGTATTTGTGCATATATATGTACATATACATATATATTTTGTATATACTTATATATGTATATATTGTCTCTCCATTTTCTCTTGAAGTAGAGGCTATTTTGCTTTTATTTTTGTATCCCCAGCACATAGCCACCTATTTTGCAATTACACCCTAAGGACTATGGGACCTTTCATATCTAGGTAATACAGTAAATAGTGCACCAGAGCTGGAGTCAGAGAGACCTAAATTCAAATCCAACTTCATAAACTTATTGGTTGTGTGACTCTGGGCAAGGCACTTAAAGCCTGTTTGCTTCAGCTTCCTTGACAGTAAAGTAAGGATAATGGCAGGGTTGTTGTGAGGATTAAATGAGATAATAATTGTGAAATGCTTAGCACAGTGCCTGACATTTCATAAGCATAATATAAATGCTTGCTCCCTTCCCTTTCTATTTGACTTGTAACTGAAATTTCTTACATGTGTTTTGTACATGTATTTCCAGAATTAGCGCAGTGTTTTGCTCATAGTAAGTGCTTAATAAATGTTTTAAATTTGTATGTAAAGTATCTACAGATTAAAATACTTGAATTGTATCCCAGATTTGTTCTAAAGGTTCTATTTTCTCAGTTTATCTGCACATATTTCATGAAATCACCTTGAATATTAAATTCCTGTTTTTTATTTTTAGAAAAGAATGCTTAGATAGTCTTGAAAATGAATTTGGGGATAAAGAACTATATTCCTGAACTTTCACTATATTATATTCTTAATTCTTTCATAATTTCTTGTTTTTGTTCAAACATCCGTGAAGTTCAACTTGGTATTAAAAATGCATGGTGCCTTTCCTCTTGGCTGCTTGCAAGAATTTATTTTTGTTATTGTAGCCTCAAAAATCAAGTATTCTGGGTGAATTAAATGTGACTTTTAACCCTGATGGCATACTGTGAATTATATTTATTTGAGATATTCTATTATCTTAAATTTTTGTGGGAAATTTTCTTTAATGGTTTATTGAAATATAGCACTTGAGTTCTTTTAAACATATTTTATTTTTTCAATTACATGGGAAAAATTTTTAACATTAAATTTTTAACGGTAAAAATTTTTAAGTTCCAAGTTCTCTCCCATTATTCCCTCCTTGGGATGGTAAGCAATTTGATATTTGCTATACATGTACAGTCATGAAAAACATATTGTTTCCATAATAGTCATATTGTGAAAGAAAACACAGACCAAAAAAAGAAAGAAAAAAGAATGTGAAATAATAGCATGCTTGGATCTGCATTTACACTCTATTAGTTCTTTCTCTGGAAGTGGAGAACATGTTTTCATTACAAATCCTTTGGAATTGGATCATATTGTATTGGATCAGATTGTATTGCTTATAATAGCTAAGTCATTCACAATTAACTGTCATGCAGTATTGCTGTTACTGGGTACAATGTACTCCTGATTCTTCTTACTTCAGTTCATGTAAGTCTTTCCAGGTTTTTCTGAAAGCACCCTTCTCATCATTTCTAAGAACACAATCATATTACATCATAGTTATACACTACAACTTTTTCAGCCATTTGTAACAACAATGCAGCTAGCAACAGCTGTAGGGATGTAAGGCCCAACAAGACTAGCAACAAGAGCTGCCAGCACAGGCTATTTTGATCTACTTTACTAAGGAAAGTAACTTTAAGGGGTTAACAATCTCACTTTAATCACACATACAAATATCATTGACTTAGTTCAAGAGGAAAAGTCAGCATCCTGAATTTCAGAGCAAATACAAACAAATTACAAACATCAACAGACAGACCTTGTCTGTTTCCAATCATAATTCATAGTTACCAGGAAGGCATCAACATATGGGTTTACAAGCTGGGGGGCTGCCCAGAGTCTCCACATCAACACTCCTCCATGAATGAGGGACCCAGACAGAATGCTAACCTTTGAGTTTTTATACCCTATTCAGGGCCTGAAGGATTCATACCTAATCAGCAAAAGGGTGTGAGCCTGGGGCTTTGCACCTAGTAAAGCTCAATCAAAGGCATTTGATTACTTTAGCATTTCTAAAAGAGAAAACAGTAAAAAAAAAAAGTCCCACCTTAATTACTAATACACCATTCTCGAAGTGATGGCCATGCCTTCAATTTCCAGTTCTTTGCTACCACAAAAATAGCTACTATAAATATTTTTGTAAACATAGATCCTTTTCCTTTTTATAAAAAAGATCTCTTTGGGATACAGACCTAGTAATGGTGGTGGTTGCTATTTGGCTTTTGTTTTCAAAGAGAACCAAATACATCATAGGGTGATTTCTTGACTTGTGTGTAAATTGGATTTAAATGAGGCAGAATTGCATGAAGTCCTCATCCTCACTCTCTCTTCCACAGTCATCAAAGTCCAGTGGCACGCCAAAAGTCAGGATGATGCAGTGGATGACCTTGGCATTTTTCGGTGTCTGACCAAGGTCTAAGACCTCACACAGCACCTGTTTCAGCTGCTTTCATGGCTGTTGGAACAAACTGTTTTAATCTACCCGTTACACCTGGGAAAGTTATCACATGCTTGGGGTAGACACCCTGCTAACTTACCAGGGGGTTTGAGGCCCATTGATTACCCTCAACCTGGCTTAGCCATCTCCTGAGAGGGTTAACCAGGGTGTCCTGTGCATGCTACAGCTTCTTGGAGTGCCAGGTGAGAGTTGAGTGCCAGATGGACACCAAAACTGGCTGAGTAGTCCTGAAAAGGACTCAGCAAACCATCACTACAGAGGTGCCAGTCCTCTTTAAACACCATATACATACATACATACATACACACACATATATATGTATATATATATATACACTCACACATGTGTGTATGAATGTGTGTGTATATACATATACATAATATACATACATATATACACATATTTGCCTTTTGATTCACCATATTTTATTCATTATGCTGATTAACTTTTTCGTTTGCTCATTTCTTTGAATGATTTTGAAATTTTCTATTGGGGGCTATGGATAATTTCACTTTTTTGATGTTTCTATCATTTTTGGAGGAGACTACTAAAGATGAGGACCTTCTCTTAAATTCTTTACATTCACCCTGTTCCTAGAAATAATAAAATTTAGACCAGAGAGAAGAGAGATGGGGAATATTACAGGTGATGAGAGTGGTATGCATAAAGCACAAAGATGAGAAATAGCATTATATATATAAGGAAGATGCTGACCTGAATAGTATCCAGTATTTGTGTTGGAGAGAAACTGAAAATAAAGTAGATTTTATTATAAATCACACTCATTTTCCTGTTGCTTTACTTTTTTGGGGTGGGGAGCAAGGCAATTGGAGTTAAGTGATTTGCCCAAGGTCACATAGCTAGTAAGTGTCAAGTGTCTGAGGCTGGATTTGAACTCAAGTCCTCCTGAATTCAGGGCAGGTGCTTTAACCATCATGCTATCTAACTACCCCCTTTTTTTGGGGGGGGGGTAAGGCAATTGGGGTTAAATTAACTTTAATAGTTTATCTAAAAAAGTAAGATATTGTATTATGGGGTTTTTTTTTGTTGTGATTTCATCAGTGTAGAGAACTCCTAATTTTTAAATTCTTTAACTTATGAGGGTTGGGACTTACAGTTCTAGAGAAGTTAAATCATGTACTCAAGGTCATATAGTTATGTGTCAGAAGCAGGACCTGAAACCTGGTCTTACTGACACCAAGCTGAGTTTTCTATAATCTATACCTCTTTTTCTTCTCACATTTTCTAGAAAATCTCAACCCCTTCAACAATCACTTCCTTCATGATATTAAGCTACTTATACTTAAATTGTATCAATTGTCTATTCTATAATTGTTTTGTTTTAGCTATTTAAACAATACAATTTCTAAGAAATATTTCAGTGTTATAGAATTCATAAAATGTCTATTTTTAATTGATTATGGAAAAATCCATGTTAGACTGATTTTTTGTCATTTTTCTCATCTTAATTTTACTGATTACATTTCTTTGCATTGCAATAAACATTTTACTTCTTTATTTTTATTTTACCTATTTTTAAAATTGCAACTCAATTCCTATCTTTACCAGAAAGCTATCTCTTACCTCTCTGATCCTATATACTCTGTATTTGATAACTCATGTTATTTCATGTTTATTTATCTTCTACTACTACTTAACTTTTGATATTCATATTTCTGGACTCTCCAAAAATGATTATAACCATCTGAAGGGTAGAGATCATGTCCTATCTTTTAATCCTCACTAGTAGCTAGCAGAGTACCAGATATGACAGTTGTTGCCTAATAAATAATTTTTGAATGAATAAGCATATGAAAGAATGAAACTCATTTTTGTTTTAATCAGTGGTTTTTCCAGCCTGTTTCTTGACTAGAGAATGAGAACATGAGAATAAATGTAGCTCAAGATTTTTGTATGACTGAATGAAAGTGCATTTATTGAGCATTTACTATGTGCCAGGCATTATGCTAAGTGTTGAGGACATGGATACAGAAAGTGAGGCAGTTCTTGCCTCTTATACCCAGGGACAACACAAATGGGGGAATGATGGCCAAGAAAGGGAATTTTTGTCTGAGGAGTTGTATAGATAGTGAGCTGATCCATTAAGTAGCGAATTGTCATGCCCTTCCCAGAAACAATAGTATTCTTGATTTGATTACTGGGCACTGGGAAAGAGATGGAAAGCCAGTTATGGGGGTGTGGTGGTGGAGGGGACAGGAACAATAACAAAGATGGCAAGATTGACTGGTTGGGCAGTTAGGTGAGATATGAAGCATGGTCTAGATGTTGAGGGTTAGCTAAGTTTGCACTTTTTTAGTCACCATTTAATACATTTTAATTCCCAGGCAGAAGTTCCAAAGCTGAACGGATTAACTTCTCCAGGGACTGGGGACATAGATACTGGTTATCCAGTGCAGAGGTTAGTTGAGGTAGGGAGAACTAGAAGGGTAGTGTCAGGGTAGATGTCAAGATGGCCTGGGTGGATTGCCTGTATGGATAAAATAAGAATTTTGAAAATGAAAACAGCATAGAATAATAATAATAGCTAACAGCCATTTATATAGTGCTTTCTATGTGCCATGAACTAAGCTAAGCACCTTATAATTATTATCTCACTTGATCCTCACAACAGCTCTGGGAGGTAGGTGCTACTACTATGTCGTTCTACAGATGAGGAAACTGAAGTAAATAGTGGTTAAGTTATTTGCTCAGGGTCACATAGCTAGTAATTGTCTGAGGCTAGTAAGTATCTAGAGGCCACATGTGGCCTTCTAGGTCCTTGGGTGTGGCCTTTTGACAAGAGTCCAAGATTTATAGAACAAATCCTTTTATTAAGGGTATTCATTCTGTGAAATTTGGATTCAGTCAGAGGGCTGCACTTGAGGACCTAGAGCGCCACATGTAGCCTTGAGACCACAGGTTCCCCATCGTGGTAGGGGCTAGTCAGGTTTCCTGACTCCAGACCCAGTGATCTATCTACTGTGCCACTTATTTTGTTAATGATGTTATTATCCACCAACATGACAGAGACTAGGCTTAAGAGGTATATTGGAGAAATTATTCTTTTTAGTAATAGAAGACAAAACATGAAATGCACTATATGGATAAAGTTCTATTTCAATGCACCATATTGAATGAACCTCAAATATTTTCAGAATCAACATTGTCACTTGTAAATGCTCATTTTTTAAAAAAAGAATAAATGTTTTGCTGATGACTTTATTTTGATACCACAAATATCTGGCTACATCCCTCAGATAGAAGTAAACATTTATTCATGGCCTTTAATCTACTCATCTCTATGGGTTGACAATGCCTGAATGAGACATTCTCTTTGCTGATGAAAGTCAGAAGAGAAGGACCAAAAAGATGGATGGCCAATCAAGATACAATGTTCTCTTCTTCTGTGAGTTTGCAGACAAAATAAGGATGAGGCAGATTCTATACACAGTGAAATAAACTGTACCCAAAAGCATGTCTTGTGGCACCTCAGTACTCACTCTTCATGTGAACGAATTTGTGTTTATAATTATAATTGGTTTCAACTCATTTTCAAACAATGCCATATGGATGTAGTAAAGTCTCTTGGACCAAATTTTGCCACATTTTTTTTCAGTGGCGATCCAAATTTACTTAATTCCCTCCAAGCAGTCATTTTGTAATCCTCTTACATTAAGCTTTCAAGTCTGTTTGGACAGTGTTTTCTTCTTAACTTGTCTTCCAGGAAGGGAATTGTCTTAAATATCTTGGACAGAGCTAACATCACCACTAGTGATGAATGAAGAATTACAGTGACTAGATCTCTATATGACTCATTCTCTAAAATGATTTTAACACTTAGCTACATAGTTATAGGCAAAGGTGTGCTGCTTATGTTTAAATGTTTAACAACCAGTTCTCAAAAATGTATACAGGACATACTCTTAAATTTAATGTGAATTAACATTTTCTCTAAACCTTTCAAGTCTATTTCGTCAATAAGTCAAGCCCTTTTTGGTAGTGCTTGCTGATTTCTGAGGTGCAAACACTGATGTTGAACATAATTTTAAAATTGGTTCTTTTAAATACCTTTGAAATGGTTCCAGCATACTCTCGTTTTCAGCGTTCAAGACTTTGTCTGTATATAGTCTGCTAGTTCTGCTCCTATGAATCAATCTCTTTTCAGGATGTGAAGGATAAGTCTAATTATCTGAGTAAGGACAGTAAGGACAAAATCTCAGGACTTTTTCTGCACAAGGCCCTGCATCTACATTTAATGGAGTCAAAAACCGAGGTGCTCTGATGGATATTTCCCCCATTTCCAATAATTCAATTGTGTAGGGAGTTGTAGAAAATAAGATTTTTTTTTTTGAGTAAAATGCACTTCTGGAGATTTTGAAGATATTTAGTTACTAACTCAAATGAACCAAATTCAGTTCAGTTCAATTTACAGATGGAATGCCCTTAATGAAGGAGATAATAGTTCCATTGTACTCTGAGCAGCTCACCTCTGGAGTATGGTTTTCAGTTCTGGACACCACATATTGGGAACAACATTGGTGCTGATCAATATTCAGACAGAATTAATTAAGATGTGAGAACGCTTGAAACTACTCTCTATTAGTATCAATTGAAGGAACTGGGCCCATTTAGATTGGGGGAGAGAAGACTTGGAGGAACATGAAATAGCTATCTTCAAATATGTGAAGGATAAGGATGTGAGGAAAGGTTTCTACTGCTTGGCCATGGTTGAAGTAAGAACAATGAATGGAAATTCTAGATAGAAAGATTTAAATTTGATGTAAAGAAAAGCTATGTAAAACCAAACCAAAGCAAAAACCTATTAGAGTTTTCTCACAGAGAAATGAAATTTGAGAGGTAATGGGTTCTCTTTTACCAGAAGTCTTTGACTAAAGGTTGGATGATGACTTAGGGATGTTGTAAAGAAGACCTTATTTAAATCCAGGTTGGACTAAATGACCTTTGAAGTCCCTTTCTTCTCTGGGATTTTATGATTCTGTGAATTCTCTGTAACATAAAATATCTCAGCTCTGTGATATTCAATTAGCAAAGCCTGTCCACTGCAAGGGTTTCTGAACTGTGAATGTGAAAGTTTACCAGCTGTTTGCCTACTAGCCTCATTTAGTTCATTTTGTTTCTATGAACTTGTTTTCTAAGCAACTTGTTTTATATATAACTAGGAAGTGAAGCCTTACCTTGATGTGATTTACTGTCCAGATGACCCAGCCTTAGGTTGTTTGGTAGAGTTCTCTTGTTGAGAGGTTAGCAAAAATAAAAGTTATTTTTCCTCGAGAACTGTGGGTAGAAAAGTTAATAATCTTGGCGGATGAAGAATGTCAGATTACCTAACACAATTTGGTCTTGAGTTGTACACTGTCTTGTTTTTGCTTTTTGATGGGCAAAGCCCAAAGGTCTTTTAAAAATTACAAATTACAGAGAATGGGTGAATAGAAAGGTTCAGCCTATTCATTGTCCTTTGTGGAAGGGCACTCCTAGCAGCCTTTAGAATCTTTGTCAAAGTCAAAGTCCCTGAACACTTCCTGATCATTATTTTGAGAAGGGACAAGCCTCTGGAGGTGCTATCAGCATTAGATCTATTTTGTGAACTTCTCATCAAAGACATTGATGTCTGTTTAATCCTTGAGTATGAAAACAAAGGTAACTGCCAACTGAGAAACATCTCTCAGCCCCTGGTGCAGAACAATGGTTACTTCTTAACATTCTTGGTGTTCTGCTCATCAAATGGTACTGTCAAACATCTCTTCATCATCTCTATGGAACCAGTGCTCCCCTACCAGTATCTCATGGATCTCATGGATCCCTACACCCAGTAGCCACCAGTTTACTGCTTGAGCATAAGATGTACATTTGTGTCTTATAATACTCTGTGAGCAACTTGAGAGATTGATTTTTACCTTTCTTTCTATCCCCAGCCCAGTATCTGGCACTTGGCACAGTGCTCAGTGCTTAGCGCATTACCTCCAACACTTAACACAGAACCTGGTGTGTAGTAGGTGCTTAATAAATGTTTGTTGATTAGTTGGTAGATGCTTAATAAATATTTGTTGACGACTTAATTATTTTGAGTGTTACTAGGATTTCTCTGAGGAGATTACGGATTTCAAGAGAGGCAGTTTGGTAGAGTAGAGTCAGGAAGCTTAAGATTTAAGACCTGCCTCAGAGACAAACTGGCTGTGTGACTCCCATACAAGTTACTTAACCTTTAATGTCTAACTCTTAGCACCATTAAAAGAATCAAATGTGGAAGTGTGTTGAAACCTGTAAAGTGCTTTCTAAACATGAGGTAGTGTTAACATTATCTTTGGGAAGAAATTCATGAAACCTTGTCATAAATAGTAAAGTATATCTACCAGTAAAAAAAATGTCGAGGCATAGAAATGTACGTGCCTCTTTACAAGACTCTTCTGAAGGTGTTTCTGACATTCTAACCAGAATTTATTCTAAGCTAAAGAGACCTACCTCTTCTCAATACATTATTATATCCTTTTCGGCACGCACTGGACATCAACCCAAGGTATGTGACAGCCAAAAAAGAAAAGAAAAGAAAAGAAAAGGAAAAATGGTACTTGATTTCCTTTAATGTGAAATAAACAACAGGAAACTAAATGATCAGAGAAGTATGCATATTCCCTCAGTTGTTTTAACTTACTTGCTCCATTTTAACCCACGCAACAGAGTTTACCATAAAAACTTCAGGACAAATGAATAAAAGCCAGTGTTTGTATAGTGCTTTAAGTTTTGCAAGCCACTTTACAATAATTATCATCTGAACTCCACTTTGTATCTGCTGCTCTGCCTGCTTTCAACTCCAGATAACTAGATATTTCTCCCAGTGTAAACTCCTCACTTCTAAACTCACCACCATGCAGCTAACTCAAGCCTTGATTGATACCACCTCCCTCAGCCTCCCCTCCCCTCTGATTGGAGGGCTGGAGGGTAGAATACCAAACTCCTTCCAATGCCTTTCTTTTTAGAGGGCAGAGACTAGCCTCAGTGTTTAGTGCACTCTGCATCTGTTGCCCTGCCTGGTTTCAACTATATGGAACAAGATACCTTGTGCTAGGTGGCCCACAGAGTCCCCCCCCTCCGTTTTCCTTCCTCTTTTTTTTGTTTTGTCTTTCTTTTTAGATTATATGCTGCTTGAAGGTGTCTTTCATTTTATTGTCTCCCTAGTGTGCTTGGCACAGTGCCTGGCACACAGTAAGTGCTTAATAAATATTTATTGGATTGAATTGGTTTGGATCCTCACAATAACCCTGTGAGAGGCCAACTGACTTTCTCAGAGTTTGAGGCAAGATTCAAACTCAAATTTTCTTGACTCTTGAGGAGTCCACTCCAACATCTAGCTGCCTAGGTGCAATGGATTTTGACATTATGTAGAAAAATAAGCTGAGGCACTCATGAAAATTCTAAAGTGCAATAAATGTTATAGTAGTGATGAATGGCACTGATATCTATTTCCTAGGGTGCAATTTTTCACTGAAGATAGTTCCCATTTTGCAAAAGAGAAAGTATATGTGTGTCTGTGAATGTATGTATGTATGTATATGTGTGTGTTAATGAATCTCTGTCTTAGCAAACCTAAAATCCCAGAGGTAAAGATTTAAGTGCAAACCCTAAAATGGCAAACATCAATTTTCTGAAGAGTGTTGCATGGTATTAGAAAGTGTACTTTCTGCTCCCACTGTTGTGTTGTTGCAATGACGCATTCTAAATACTTCTTAGCTCAATGCACCGGAAGCCATTTGCTAACCAGAATTTTAAATATTAATGCTAGAGTGTTTAAGACATGTCCATTAAGGCTGGTAAAGTTGTGCTTGATTAACGAGCTTTTCATAAATGCACTGACACAAACTTTTTTTTTAATTAATTCAGCCTGCAAATGAACATCCTCCATTTCGCTATCATATTTTATCAGTCTGTAAAGTGCATTCTCACTTCAGTTTTCAGCTCTGAATGCAGAACACTTTGTGAAAAATGACAGAATTTTAATGAGAAAGTGAACAACATGCCATCAACACCCTTTCGCCAGTAAAAATGGCACAACATCAAAGCTTTAAATCATGTTCCCTCCACACCTTTGGACATCTGCGATTCTGTCTGAGTCCTCAAAATCTGCTCCATCTATCACCAGGTGCAGCCTTTAAACACGGAGGCTCTGTCTACTTCACTGGTTGGCATGGCAACAGTTGTCAAATCATCCCTTGATAATGCTCTTTAATTGATTGTATAAATTATTCTGAGATATGTGATTGCAAAATGATGTACTGAAGCTCTTAAGTGAGCAGATCAGATGATCTGCATTTAAAAATGCATTGCATTCCCTGCCCTTATCCAGGAAACTGACCCTCTTACTAGGCTGAAACACTCAGGATGAAGCATAAACATTAAGCATTAAGGAAAAGTTTAAAGCCATGGCAAAGATAATTGCTACTCCAAGCGCATGTTAACCATACTGAAGACCAGGGTGCGGTATACAGAACACAGATGTAAATCCAGAAATCACATATAGAAACATTACTTACTCTAAGATGCTGTAATTACTAACCTGTGTTTGTGGCCATATGGATTGAGAATTTAAGCTGCATGGAGACATAGAGGCACCATATTTGTTCATTAGCCTACTCTTGACTTTTTTTTAATCTTAGGACTCTCTATACAATTACTTTTGTGCATTGCCAGTTGTGTTGGCTCTCCTCTTTCCTCCATCACTCAGTGGAATGGTATTCTGTAATTTCTGGCATTTCTATTAAATTGTGAGCGACATGGAAATGATTAGTGTTTGAAAACATGCAGAAAGTACCCTGTTCTTTTCTTCTCTTATACTAGTTCTAGATATTTAGATAAATGCTTATGTTAATTATGCTCTATGTGAAAAAAAAGGCACAGGACTTTAGGGTTAGTAGAATAAAAGTTGTCAATGATGAAGTTGTCCTGGCTCTGCCCTCTTGGGTAAGTCACTTCAACTCTCTGGTATCAGTTTCCTCATCTATAAAATGCAGACCTAGTATTAAATAGACTCTAAAGTCTATATATATGTATATATCTATATCTATATCGGTATCCATCCATCTATCTATCTATCTATCTATCTATCTATCTATCTATCTATCTATCTATATACCACCTCATCTCAGATTCTTTCCCACCTCTTTGTCTCTTGCTGCCATCCTTTTTTTCAAGCTCTATACTTATTCTGTATCACTTAAATTTGTACAGCAGTGGGTCCTAGAAATATGAATCTTGCTTTTATTTGTTCCCCTCCCCAGGGTCCCAGCTCATGTATGGCCTCCTTCTATTCATCATGCAAGACAACAAGCAAGTCAAGGAACAAGTATTTATTAAATACCTACTCTGTGTCAGGCACCATCCTAAACAGCAGGGATGCAAATATAAGCAAAGAGAAAGATAGTCCCTGTCCTTAAGGAGCTTACATTCCAACATGTGAAGGCCTCAGATAAAAAGGAGCTGAAGACCATGTTTGTAGGAGGGAAGGCATCTGTGTGAGGGTATGGTCTTGAAGTTCAGAGAGTCAGAAGTAGACCTGGGAGAGGAATGAATTTGGCTGACCTGGGCCCTTCCTTGAAAGGGAGGCCCCCCCAAATCACTCGCCAGCATGATGGAAGAATGTTCTGGGGTAAGAAGACTACAGAAGTGAATGAATGTTCCAGAGGCACAAGGTTCCAGATCATCAGAGAAGTTCCAAGATGAGACAATAGCTAAAGCATCATGGTGGCAAAATCCTGGAATTTAGAAGCAGAAGAGGAATGGAGGATGGCCAGCCTAGACTCCTCCTCAAAATGGAGGCTATGGGCAGGAACTCACCAATAGGAGAAAAGGGCCAACACAGTAGAAGAATGTTGCTGGGTGAGAAGACCTGCATTGATTTGTTTTACATCTAATCACAGAATTAAAGAAAATTTAACAATCGACCCATTAATTAAGAAGCATTAAGCATCTATGATGTCCCAAGTATTCTGCTAGGCAATGAGGATAAAATAAAAAGGAAAATAAACACATATACATATATACATACATATACATATATATTTGTATGCATATATGTAAATACTTTGTCAAAGAATATAAGATATTGCCATTGTGGTAGGAAAGGAAGTTTATACCTGGGAATTTAGACCTGACATGGTGAGAGCAGTGACTGAGTCAGCTAGTTCAGGGAGTGATTGGGCTGTAAACATACCATATGAAAGGGGATGGATCTTGTGCTTTATATAAATTATATATGGCATTATATAGATGCATATATATATGTGTATATATATATATATATATATATATATATATATATATATATATATATAAATTTTATGTAGTGAATGTTCTGTGGACTATTGCACAGGTAGATAAAATAATTGCTTTCTGTATTGGGAAGTAAGCTTATCTTTCGTAGGCTCATAGAAAGCATCTTTGGGACAAAGATGATAGATACATACCTCATCCTGTTCCCACATGGTTTTGGTTTCTTCTGCAGATCTCTAGCTAACATAAAACTCTCCATCTTTGTAAACAATTTCACATGATGTGGTCAATTGTCCAAGGCTTCTTTGTCAGCATAATGCTGGGTGAGTTTGTGTGACAGTCGTTCATGGAATACATAATGATTTTACTTTTGATCTTCTTGATTCCATCCAGAGAGAAACCACTATTGGGCTACATTCAACAAATGCAGTGGCACATACAGATTGTCAACCTTTGGTATTTCTCTGTGAAGTGATGTTTGTTTGTTCCAAAAAGCCCTGCTACAAATTTTTGACCTGTTTATCGTGCACTTTAAGAACATGTGTTAATCCCATCTCTCCTTTTTTATTAGATAGTATTAAGTTTTCTGAAGCTGCCTTGGGATGATGAACCTGGTGTTTTGTTCATTTTGTACAGATTTTTGTTTGGATAATTTCTAAATCCATTGTCATCCATTTTACTGTAAAAAAGTAAATGTTGAGTGTATGGTATTGCATTAGTGTAAATTGTTCTAAACATGTTCTTCCCATTGAGATTTGAATTGAGAATAATAGGAGCTCTTTGACATACACAGCCACAGCTTTCTCCTTGATAGCTTTATGCTCATTATACCTTTCCCAGTGAAGACTAAGGTATTTACAGGTATCACCTTTGTCCATTGGCTTAATTTGACCTCTGGACTCAGTGTCTATTTTATCTTGGCATATGTAATGAATTTTATATTTATTGAGTCCAAATACATTTTAAAATCACTGGAGAAGGTTTTTGTGAGAAGAAAAATGAGGATGATAATGATGATGTTGGTGACTCAGTGGATAAATTCTGGACCTGGCATCAGGAAAACCTGATTTCAAAACCATCACCAGACATTTTCAAGTTGTGTCACCCTGGACAAGTCACTTAATGTCTATCTGCTTTGTTTTTTGATTTGTAAAATGGGGATAATATAGCACCTAAGTGTTATTTTTGAGGATAAAATAAAATAATACTTGTAAATGCTTCACAAACTTTAAAGCACTATCAAAATGCTAGCTATGGGTCACAGATTCAAAGATAGAAGGGCCCTCAGAGGTTATCTGGTACAACCCCTTTATTTTATAGATGAAAAAAAAGTGAGGACTTGCCCAAACTATTAGAAGAAGTCATTTGAACCCAGGCGCTCTGATTCCAAGCCAACCTTCAGCTTCCTTATCTGCAAAATAGGCCTAATAATATTTACAAACCTACCAAACAGGAATTCTGTGAGAATACAATGACATGGATTATCTAATGTACATTTAAACTACAAAATGGTAAATAAATAGGAACTGTGTTCAGAGCTGAGACTCAGAAAGATTATTCTGAGAATTATGAGTAGGATAGATTGATGGGCGAGGTGAGAAGTTGGAAGCGAGGAGAGTAGTTATGAGGTAATTGCAATAGTCTGGTTGGGAGGACATAAAGGCATGAACTAGGGCAGTGGTAAAGTCATAAGGAAAATGCAGAGAGAAAGCAAATGAGAAACATATTGTGGATACACAATCAACAGAATAAGGAATCTGGATAGGTCAGGCAAGGAAGAGGAAGAGTCAAAGAGGACGCTAATGTGTCCAGTAAAGGGGATTAGAAGAAATTAATCAATAAATTCGCAAGTATTTAATAATATACCAGGCACTGTGTCCAAAGCTGGGGATATAGAAACAAAAGGGAACCAATCTCTCCCCTCAAGAAGCTTACATTCCTTTAGGGGAGACCAACCTGCTTCATGGTCCCTTTCACCTCTAGATTAATTTGATTCTATATACATATATACCTATCTATCAAATGAATTGTGTATCATATTGACAATCATTGTTAATTGTTTCTACCTTGTTATAACAAAATTATCTAGACCTCATATCTCACATCATTTTCCCCAGGGCAGAATTGCTTCTCTTGTGAAAACATTTTAAATATATATATATGTACAAAAAATAGCATTTTCCCTAAAATTACATTTATTGACAAGTACATCATGACAAAATAAAGAACTTCACTTTATGGAGACATCTGGAGTGGAATGCAGAAATTATCTTTTATATTCCACAAAATAATGTACCAAATTATCTGCATTCACTCTCTAGTTTCTAGACTGTACTCAGTGGGCACATTGTACAGGAAACACTGACATTTAAAGAGAAATCAGGGAGAATGAAAGCCTGGAATGTATGTATGTGCAAGCTTAGTGCACCTCAGGTCATGCTAACAGAGCAGTAATGGGATAAGGGATCTTCTGGACGACTTTTGTATGTTGAGACTTCTCTGGGGAAAATGAACTCAAATGGAAGGCTGAGTTGCAGAAATTAGGGCTGTGGCTCTGAATAACTAGGATACCCACAAGAAAACTTGAGTTCAAATCCGTTCTCAAACACTTACTAGCTTCAGTTTCCTCAGCTACCTCCCAGGGTTGTTGTCAGGTTTAAACAAGACAATATTTATAAATTATAAAAAAAATCCTTTGGATAGTGCCTGGCACATAGTAGGTGCTTAATAAATCCTCCCTCCTTTCCTCTTTCCTGTCCTTCTTTCCTTCCTTGCTTCCTTCCTCACTCCTTTCTTCCTTCTCACAGAAAGGGAGGCCGTACACTTGTTACTGAGACTCTTGCTAGTCCTCTCCCACTCTGGATCTCTTCTTCTTTCCCCACTATTGGGAGTCAAGTGGAAAATGTAAAAGCTTTAGCAGAAATGGTAGAAAAGGGGGTGGGCTTCTTGTTTGAGGAGGTGGTGAGTAAAATGTTTTTCCTACCCTTTATCCCTCTCTCTCTAAGGTTATTATAAATAAAGATAACAATGTTGGCTGGCAAATACAGAGAGCAAAGGAACAGTAGCTACAACCATGAGCAAAGGGCTTGAAAAATATACCTTCATTTAAATTAGGGTTTAACAGTACACAGTGGAAATATTTATGTCTCCACTACTATCATTACCTCTTATCCTTCTCTGGTCTCTCTTAGGCAAATATGCTTCTTATGCAGTATATTGTATATATTGTTCATAAGGGCTCTTTGAGCATCACCAAGTGTCACTGTGTGAAGGCAGAAACACTGAGCTAGGAGTCAGGAGCCCTAGGTTCTAGCCCCAAATCTCTACTTGCTAAATGTCTGAAGTTGACCAAATTCATTTGACTTTTTAATTTGTCTTCAAGGCATTCAGCCAAACAACCAATCATGCAAGCTAGGTTGGTAGCATTATGGACTTAGAGTCAAAAAGAGCTTGGTTCAAATTCTACCTCAGATAAGTCCTTTAAAGTCTTTCAGCCTAAGTTTCCTCATCTATAAAATGGGGGATCTAATTTGTAGAGTTTATTCTGAGGATCTAATGAAATGACATATAAAGAGCTTTGTAAATCATAAAGCACTATTTCTATACCACTATATGATATTTATATTATATTATTTATGTAAATTCTATCTATTATTGTTTATTAAGGGTTTGCCATGTACCAGACACTGCTTTTTTGCTGAAAATACAAAAAACAAAATCCTGCTCTCAAGGATTTTACATCTGTTAGGAGAGAAAACATGTACATATATTGAATCAATATCAAATAAATGCCAGGTAGTAAATTACAGGGGCAGGTAGACGGTGTAGTAAATACAATAGCAGGCTTGGAGTCAGGAAAACTCATCTTCTTGTGTTCAAATCTGGTTTCAGACAATTTACTAGCTGTGTGACCCTGGGCAAGTCACTTAACACTATTTGCTTTGTATCTGCTAACTTTTGTCTCACTTCTCTCCAGTGACAAAACTAAAACAAAAGGCAGATGTCTCTACATTTGTTATAAATGAAACAAGAATATATAAGGACATTTTAGCTAATTGGAAGGATAACTGGAAAGATTCTCTATTTAGAAAGGAAAAAAAACTGGAGCTTGTGGAGTTAGGTTTAGTGTTTCAAGGCAACAAGGAGTATAATTTCATAGGCTCTTAGTTATCTTGTATTGCAGTGCTAGTGATGGGCCTTTGCAAAATTATCCCATTGAAAATAATTGCCATTGCAGAGAATGGGGAGTGAGAAGACTTAGTGAAACCCTCCCAGTTAGATCAACACATGCTTTGGTGGGCAGCTAGGTGGCATGGCATGTGGAGTGCTGGGCCTTAAGTTAGGAAGACTCAGCTTCCTGAGTTCCAATCTGCCCTCAATTACTAGCAGTGTGACCCTGGGCAAGTCATTTAACCCTGTTTGCCTCAGTTCCTCATCTGTAAAATGGGCTGGAGAAGGAAATGGTAAACAACTCCAGTATCTTTGCCAAGAAAACTCCAAATGAGGTCACGAGGAGTTGGACACGACTAAACAACAAATACTTTGGTACTTGGAATATTCAGTAGAAAGGTGAGTACAAAGAAAAATGATAAAAATATATCAAAAATATGGATAAAGATAAAATAAAAACAAAGCAACAGAGGTCAAGAGCTTATAGACTACATATTTGTCATGAACGCCTCAAGGAAAGAATGGAGATGAGAACATGGTGTTACAAAATTTGAAATGAGTTATTTCTCAACACATAGAAAATAACTATTTGCTGATGTGGGAATCTTATTCTGTGTACACCCAGACCACAGAGAAAAGACCAAAAACAACAAAAAACTAGATGGAAGAATAAAATTTAGAAGAAAATATTGCATGAAAGCAAAACAACTCCAATCTAAGTTAAACAAACTACAAATGCTGAAAAAATAAAAAAGAAACAAAACAACAGACATTGACACAGATTTTCATAATTTCCTGTAGAAGTTTGACCAATGAAACTTAATAATAACAGAGAGAAGAATGAAAAGGTCTAGAAACAACCTCAGACAACAGACACTTGGTCTCATTGCCAAGAAGAGAGATATGAGGGCCAAGGATAATGCCACTTCAGGATATAAAATCATTAAAAAAAAACTTACAGAGGAGTATGTTAGATTCTGAGCAATATTGTATTATAAAATAATGAGATACAGTAGAAAGAACAATAAGTTCAGAGAAAGTTTGTCAGGAAATCTAATTAAGTCAAATTATTCCAAGAACATTAAAAAAGCATTACTGTCTTCATTTTCAAATATATCTCTGCCCTTTCCCCTACTCAGCAAGTCACATCTGTAATACTTACAAAAGAAAAAGCAGAAGCAGCTGAGCAAAATTCAAAGATACATCAACCAAGTGAGACCATATATCTAATGTTGCCCACACATAGTTGCCAACCTTTGCAAGAGAGGGAGATGCATTTTCTCATCTCTTTTCCTGGGCTGTGTATGGCCATGACCATCACACAGAATTCAGTTTTTTTTGTTATTCTTTTCAGTTATGTTGTTGAAATCATGTGCATTGTTTTCTTGGCTCAGTTTACTTGGTAGTTTCACATTTCTTCCCATACCTCTCTGGTCTTGATATCCATTGTTACCCTTCCATTCCATTCATTAAATTCCATTCATGTATCATTTAGGTTTAGCCATTCCTCAACTGAAGGCCACCTACTTTTTTCCATGTCTTTCCTATCACAGAGCTGTCGCCATATATTTTGGCATATACTTGCATGTTGTTGTTCAGTTATTTCAGACATGTCCACCTCTTCATGACCCTATTTGAACTTTTCTTGGCAAAGATACTGGAGTGGTTTGCCATTTCCTTCTCCAGCTCATCTTACAGATGAGGAAACAGAGGTAAACAGGGTTAAGTGACTTGCCCAGGGTCACACAGCTAGTAAGTATCTGAGGCCAGATTTGAATTCAGGAAGATGATTCTTACTGACTCCATGGCAGTCACTGTATTCATTGTACCACCTAGCTGCCCACATACCTGTGTGAGTCTTGTTTTTGTCTTCTAGATCTTTGAGCTATGTGCCTAGCAGTAGGATTTCTAAGACAAAGGATGTAGTCATTTTAGTCCTTTTCTTAGCATAATTTTAAATTGCTTTCAAAAATGGCTCAATTCACAGATAGAGTGACAATGTACTAGCATGCCTGGCTTTCCACAAGTCCTCCAACATTAACTATTTTCATCTTTTTTTCATTTTTCACAATTTTCTTGGTGTAAGGTGAAATCTCAGAGTTGTACTGATTTCCTTATCTCTTATTATTAATGATTTGGAACAAATCTTTTATCCAGTTGCTAATAACTTGTGTCTCTCTTGAGAACTCTTTGTTCATATGATTTGACCCCTTTTTGTTGGGGAGACGGCTCTTTAAGGACTTTTAAGGGTGAAACTGGAAGGATGACAACAAACAGATGAACACAGTAAAAATCTGTGAAGGTTTCTATAACAAATTGTTTTCATAATCAGTTATAATGGAACTACCCCATTTAGACTTAAAAACCAAAGTACTACATGAAGTATAAATAGTCCTAAAATGGAGAACAACTTGACAAGACTTAGAATACACAGAAAAGGTCCATGTTCATGACAACACAATCTTGAAGTCACCGTGATTAATTTTCCATCTCTATCATATAACATACATACGTAGTAAACAGACATGACAAACCAATATTTTGCCATACCTGTTAAGCATAAGAGCTAGCCAAGATAACTATAAAAAAGTAGACAAAGGAAATGTGGCCCAGTTCCAGGCAACACTGAGAAGGTTTCCTCTCTCAAGCTGTATTTGATGCTGGGGTCAATTAATTCAGAGGCTGAATTAAACTCTCTTCCAAAGAGACTGTTAAGGGATGCTCTGGCCTTTCTCCAGCCAATCAGCTGAGTGATGCCTCTCTTCTGATCATCAGGATCCCAGAAAATCAGATGAAACCCTCCTGTCAGCTCACTCTTTTGCAGGCTTCTTCACATTCAACTTCTTCACAATTGGCTTTTTTACTTTCAGAGGCTCATATCAGAGACTCCTGTTCTTCAGTGACTCATCTTTCCCTTATGACATAAAACTAAACAAATCTACCTTTCTGTCAGTTACAAACTCAATAGTCCTAAAAATTCCCATAGTTGGCAACCAGAAAATTTATAATTGTGTCAGTTATAACCTTAACATCTCCAAAACAGTTCCATGCAAATGAGTTGATAGATCACAATGCCTTGCAGCCATTCTTACTTCAGTCATTTCTCTGTCTTCAAACAGGCCCTCCAAGTACATTCATCTGAGGGGCAATTCACTACGTGGTCCTCCTAACAGTTTATACCTCTCCTTAACATTTTATCTGAAAAACTCTGTTCCTTCACAAGTGGATTTCATCCTTTTTTCTCTTATGCAATAATTCTTTTTCTGTCTCTTTCAGCAACTAAATTGTTCATATACAAAAGGGTTGCATCCTGTACAAATATACAGAGACTAAGTATAAAGAGAATGAACATAAATACACACAAGCTAGTTAAATACAAAGTTAGGGAGGAAGATCAGCAGCAGATGGGGTATTAAGGAAAGTTTCATGTAGAAGGTGTCTTGAAGAAAGAGAGGGATTCTGTGAGGTGGAGGTGAAGTGGGATGATCAGTTGGAAGGCACAAAAATAGGAGATAAAATGCCATTTGTAAGGAATAGAGAGAAGGCCAGTTTGGTTAGATCACAGAGTGCAGACAATGAGAATAGAAAGATGGGTTGGGATGAGGTTACAAAAGATTTTAAGAGCTAAAGAGAAGAGACTATACTTGATCATAAAGGTGATAGGGATGGAGTTGATTGAATTGGAAAGTGACAAGATTAAGTCTATACTTAAAATCATTTTGGCAGCAGTGTTCAGGATAGACTAGAGTGATGGGAAGAGATTTGAGTCAGGACAACCATTTAGGAGGATATTGCATGGTCTAGGTGACAGATGATGTTAGGGCAGCTAGGTGACCAGTGGATAGAGTCAGGAAGACCTGAGTTCAAATCCAGTCTCAGACACTTACTAGCTGTTTCACCCTGGGCAAGTCACTTCCCCCTGTTTGCCTCAGTTTCCTTATCTGTAAAATGAACTGGAGAAGAAAATGACAAACCACTCCTATATCTTTGCCAAGAAAACTCCATATAGGGTTATGAAGAACCAGACAACTGAAATGACTGAGTGACAATAACAAACCACTTAGGAGGCTATTGCAATGGTCTAGGTGACAGATGATGAGGACTTGAACAAAAGTGAGTAGAGAGAAATGGTCATATGTGAGATATGCTATGGATGTAGAAACAGCAAGATTTGGTGACTAATTGAATATGTAGTGGTGAGGGAGAGTTAGGAGCTAAGAATGACAACAAGGCTCTGTGTATG
This sequence comes from Trichosurus vulpecula, assembly GCF_011100635.1. NCBI lineage: Eukaryota > Metazoa > Chordata > Mammalia > Diprotodontia > Phalangeridae > Trichosurus > Trichosurus vulpecula. The sequence continues at coordinate 156,816,686 of NC_050573.1, forward strand.
AAAGACTGAAAAATGGTAGAACCTTTGACAGTAATAGAGAAGTTTGGAAGAGGGGTAGTTTTGAAAGGAGAGAGTGAATTCTCTCTAGGACATGTTGAGTATCATATGTTTCCAATACATACAGATTGATATGATCACTAGGCTGTTGATGATGCAAGACAGAAGATGCTAAGAAGAAACAATGGGGTTGAATATATAGATGTGTGAACCATCATCATAGAGATGATAATTAAACCTATGAGAGCTGATGAGTTTACCAAGAGAGACAGTGTAAAGAGAGAAGACTAGAAGACCCAACACAGCACACTAGCAACAATCATAGAATGATAGGGATGAGGAGCCAGCAAAAGAGACAGAGGAGACATAGTCAGACAACTGGAAGAAGACCAAGAGAGAATAGTGTCACAAAATCCTAGAGAGGAAAGAGTATCCAGGAGTAGAGGATTGTCGATAGGGTCACATACCACAGAGTGGTTGAAAAGGATGAGATTTGATAAAAGACCCTAAATTGGCAATTAAAAGATCATTGGTGACTGGAAAGAGCAGTTTCAGCTGCATTATGATTTTGGAATTCAGATTAAAAAGGATTGAGGGGTGAAGGAAAGTAGAAAATTGGGTCAATGAATGTAAATGGCTTTTTCTGACACTTTAGCTGAGAAAAGAAGGAGAACATAATAATTTGGTTGGGTGTTTGAAGGTACTAGCGAAGATAGATGTTGAAGATTCAAAAGACAGAGGGTATGATTGAAGCATCAGTCTGCTGGAGAAGATGAGAAGCGAGTCAAGAGCACACGTGGAGTTGTTGAATTTGGCTAGAAGAATGGCTATCTCATCATAAAGACTGGGGGGAAAGAGTGCATGGGAGTAGGTTTCAAGTGATTTGGAGATGAAGACAGTGGAAGAAGAGGGAAATCATTTTGAATGGCCTCAATCTTTTCAGTAAATTAAGAGTTCTTTCTTGGCTGAGAGAATGCTGGTGGGAGTGGAGGGTGTGTTGAGGGAGGCTTTAAGAGAAAAGATAAGACTTAGAATGTGGGGCCTGGGACAGGGAATCAGGGAGTAATAAAAGGATTGCTTTGCTTCTGTGAGGGCCTTGTTAAAGATGGAGAATAAGAATTTACAGTATACCAAATCATGGAAATGTGATTTCCTCCAGTTCCATTTAGCAACATTTGGGTAATAGAGGAAGAGGAGGACAAAGAGGTAGTGGGAATTATCCAGGGTTCAGGTGTGGCAAGGGATGAGCAGTGATAGAATAAAGGGATGACACAATCAAGGGTTGATAATATGATTGAATTGGTTAAATGATGATTTGAATTGGTTAAATTTGGGCTCAATATTGGGAATAGAGGAAAGTGAAGTCAGAGCAAGGGTAGTGGCCTGAAAAAATGCTGATGGGTAGAAGGATTGAACATGGGTGAAGAGGATAAAGAATATGTTTAGAAGATGTGTGGCATAAAGAGAGATGGAATAAAAGGACATTATGATATTGATTAAGGAAGTGAAACACTTGTGGGTAATATTGAGAAGTAGAGTTTGGTCATCCCTATATGAGTGGAATAAAGGAGTATCTCATGGGATATATTGAACTACTTGGTAGGTTAGGGAGTTTGAGGGAGCATTGATAAGAATCCTGAAGTTCCCTAGTATAAATGCCAGAGTTGGGGAGGAGACAAGTGACTCAGGTGCTAAAACCTTTGAGAAAGGAAGGAGAATGATCTGAGTCAGGTTGAGAGACAATAGCCAGATAGATTTGCACCATAGGGTGAGTAATTTTTGATACTGTAAACATTAAAGAAAGAGAGATTGTTGAAAGATGGTGGCTAAGGGAGAGTCTTTAACAAGAGTTGTTAAAAAACTGAATCCAACACTGATTCCTTTGGTACACCAGTGGGTACCTCTGTCACCCCTTAGATCTATTGTTGTTTGTCACTGTTCTTTGTTTATACTCCTCTCACCAGCCTTCCATTACAATGAATGTGTTCGTCTGCAGGCCAATTTGAATTCAATTTTAAAGCAGGATTTCATGAGATTCAATTAAGTGCTTTACTAACGCTCAAAAATACAGTGTCTACAGTCTTCTCTTTGTACTCTAATTTTGTAATTTAACTGAAAGGAAATCAATCAAATTACTCTGGCATCGTTTGTTCCTTATAAGCTCATGCTGTTTATTGCCTCTGATTCTGTGGTCCTCTTGATTCAAAAGAAGCATTTCTCAATATCCCCCTACTATTCTTGTAGATGACTGAATCTTGATCATGCTCATTTCTTTTTTTCTGGAAATCAGTGACACATTTGCCTTTTAATAATGCTCTAAGATGTCTCAGTCCTCCTTGATTTTAGAAATGAGTTTTTGGTAGTCTGGAAAATTCATTAAGCAGTGCTCTCAACAAAGGTAACTCCATTACGTCTTGCTTGATATTTTAAATCATTGTGAATTTTTCCAAATATTAACTTGTATTATTTCTCCATTGCTTACATTATCTTGTAATGCTCTTTGAAATAAGTGATCCTTTAAAGAGATACAGTAGGGAACATACACTTTTAGAAAAGAATGTTCTTGGAAACAAAATGGATGCCCACTTATTAGAGAATGGCTAAATGACTTTTGGTAGATGATTATAATGGTTCATTACTACCTTGTTAAGAAAGGATAAATATGAAGAATTTGGAGCAGTGTGGCAAGACAAGTAGAGATGTTTTGCTTGGCCTTTAAAACTCCTTACAACCTTGCCCCATCCTGCCTACTTACCTACCTACCTACCTACCCTTATCCAACCTTCTTTCACATTATTCTTTTTCATGCAATCTGTCTTCTGGCCATTCTGACCTTCTTATAATTCCTCTTACATGGCACTCTGTCTCTCATCTCTGTGTCTTTCCACTTGTCACCATGTCTGGAATATTTACCTCATTTCTGCCTCTCAGAATCCCTAGTTTCCTCCAAATCCAACTCAAACATTACATTCTCCATAAGGCCTTTTTGACCTACCCCACCATCTGCTAGTTCCTTCCCTTCAAAAGTTATGTTTTTGTCTTCTTTGTGTGTGTTCTGAATATAGTTATGTGTGTACATGCTGTTTCCCTGCTCCCCACCCCCCAACATTAGATACTATCTGCTTTGTTGTGCTCTGAATATACTTCAATGAAAACATCTTCCCCCTTCCATTAGAATGTAAACTCTTTGAGGGCAGGGAATATTTCACTTTTGTTATCCCAAGTGGCTAGCACAGTGCCTGGAACTTGGTAGGTTCTTAATAATTGCTTGTTCATTGATTAATGTCATCAGAACCAGGAAAATAATGCACACAATGACTACAACAGTGTAAATGGACAGTAATAGCAAAAAGAAATTCAATGCTGTGTAATTATAATGAGCTAGTTTGGCTGAGAAGAATCAATCAACATTTATTAAATGCACAGCCTGGCACAGTACTAAGCACTGGGTATACAAAAAGAAGCAAAAGACAGTTCTTGTCCACAAGTAATTTATAATCTAATGGGGAGACAACATGCAAACAAACAGAAACAAAACAAACTATATAGAGGATAAAAAGGAAATAATTAACAGTGGGAATTGAGAAAATGCACTTCCTTTTTTTTGCAGAGGTGCAAGACTGTGGCTGTAGAATACTGCATATACTGTTAGGCTAAGGGTGGTTTGCTAAACTGCATTCCCCTCTATTTTTTAATCTTTATTCTATAGGGTTACTTTCTAGGGAGAGGGAGAATATATTCAGATATAAAGATGATGGTAAAAATGAAAAAAATTAAAAATTGGGCAGCTAGGTGGCACAGTGGATAGAATGCCTGACCTGGATTCAGGAAGGCTCAACTTCCTGAGCTCAAATCTGGCTTCAGATGCTTATTAGCTGTGTGACTCTGAGCAAGTCACTTAACCCTATTTTCCTCAATTTCCTCATTTGTAAAATGAACTAGACAAGGAAATGGTAAACCACTCCAATATCTTTGCCAAGAAAATCCCAAATGGGGCCATGAAGAGTTGGACATGATTGAAACGACTGAAAAACAACAAAAAAATAAAAGTGAGATAAAAGAGAGATTTTTCTATTCTTTATAAGACAGTCAGAAAGAAATTGTATATAGTTCTAGTAGACTTTTATACAAATGCTTATTAGTATTATCATCATCAACAAGTATTCATTAAGCGACTACTATGGGCCAGGTGCCATGTTAAGTAGTTGGGATACAATGGAAGGCAAAAATAGCCTCTGTCCTCAAGGAACACACAGTATAATGGGAAAGTCCACATGGAAATAACTGTGTACAAAAATATATTTTGGCTAGTGGCAGCAGTAGCTATTGGTTTTTCTTAGAATGACAGAATTCTAGATTTGGAAAGGACTTCAGCGGTCATCATACTCAAGCCTTACCCAAATACTTGCCAAGACACTACTAAGCTTCTGCATAAACATCTCAAGTAACCCACTACCTCATCAGAAATCCTCTGCAGAGGATTGTCCCCATGTGCCAAAGGAGAGCTTTTATTTCTTTTTACATGGCAAGTGCACCACCTGGGCTTCCCACTGCTTGTCTCTTATTCTTGATACTCATGGTTCAACTTCCTTTTATGCTTCTGTGTATCCTCAGTGAAGCTTTTCAACTCTGTTTTTTGCACACAAAAGTAGTTGTTGATTATATGCTATAGCCTTCTTATGTTTATTATAGATCCGTCCTTTATCCCTGGATTTGTTTGTAATTTTAATTCTTCTAAGATCTTTATAGTCTGTTATTTGAAGCCATATGGCATCACCAGCAGCATTTTGGTAGAGCTTCAAGGTTTCCAAAGTGCTTGCATATGTCACTGCAGTTGATACTCACCACAACCCTGGGAGGTAGGTGCTATTATTATCCTCATTTTACAAAGGAGGAAACTGAGGTCAAGAGAGGTTATGTGTTTTGCCTGGGGTCACACAACTATTAAGGATTTGCAGAGGATTCAAATTCAGGTCTGCTTGACTCCAAGTCCCCCACTCTTGTCCCCTGTACCTTCTGGTTCTTCCTAATTTTAGTGTTAAAGAATCCTGCTTTTGCAGTGTTTACAATCTCTGAAAAGACTACAGTTTTCAAAGTGCAGTTTTATTCCAGGTCCCACTTATTCACTGAATACAATTCTTTTTTTGTTTGTGTCATTTTTTCTCTTTCTTTTTTTCCCATACTACATTATTTAATATTTTTTGGTTTCAGCTTTGGTTTCATTAATTTCCACAAGATTTTAAGTTACAAATTTTCTCCCCTTTTCTACCCTCCCCCCCACTCCAAGATTGCCCCATTCCCCAGTCAGCCCTCCCTTCTGTCTCCCCACTCTTCCTCCCCCCCCATCCCTTTTCCCCTTACTTTCTCATAGGACAAGATAGATTTCTGTGCCCCATTGCCTGTATATTTTATTTCCCAGTTGCATAAAAAATAACTTTTTTTGATCATTTGCCTTTCAAAATTTGAGTTCCAAATTCTCTCCGCTCTTCCCTCCCCACCCACTCTCCCTAAGAAGGCAAGCAATTCAACATAGGCCACACATGTATCATTATGCAAAACACTCCCATAAATAGTCATGTTGTGAAAGACTAACTGTATTTCCCTCCATTCTATCCTGTACCCCTTTATTCCATTTTCTCCCTTGACCCTGTCCCTTTTCAAAAGTGTTTGCTTTTGATTGCTTCTTTCCCCTATCTGCCCTCCCTTCTATAGCCCCCCCTTTTTATCCCCTTCCCCCTACTTTCATGTAGGGTAAGATACCCAATTGAGTATGTATGTTATTTCCTTCTCAAGTCAGATCTGATGAGAGCAAGATTCACTCATTCCCCCTCCCCTGCCCCCTCTTCCCTTCCCATGATCTACTTTTTCTTGCCACTTTTATGTGAGATAATTCACCCCATTCTATCTCTCCCTTTCTCCCTCATCAATATATTCCTCTCTCATCCCTTAATTTGATTTTATTATGTTTTTTTAGATATTATCCCTTCATATTCAACTCACCCTGTATCCTCTGTCTATGTATATATATATATATATATACATATGTATATATAGATATATATATGTATGTATATTCCCTTCAACTACCTTCATACTAAGAAAGGTCTCATGAATTACACACATCATCTTTCCATGTAGGAATGTAAGTAAAATAGTTCCATTTTATTAAGTCCCTTATAATTTCTTTCTTGTTTACCTTTTCATGCTTCTCTTAATTCTTGTGTTTAAAAGTCAAATTTTCCATTCAGCCCTGGTCTTTTCACTGAAAAAGCTTGGAAGTCCTCTATTACATTGAAAATCCATATTTTGCCTTGGAGTTTTACACTCAGTTTTGCTGGGTAGGTGATTCTTGGTTTTAATCCTAACTCCTTTGACCTCTGCAATATCATATTCCAAGCCCTTCAATCCCTTAATGTAGAAGCTGCTAGATTTTGTGTCATCCTGATTGTTTCCGTAATACTCAAATTGTTTCTTTCTGGCTGCTTGCAGTATTTTCTCCTTAACCTGGGAACTCTGGAATTTGGTGACAATATTCCTAGTAGTTTTCTTTATGGGATCTTTTTCAAGAGGTGATCAGTGAATTCTTTCAATTTATATTTTACCCTCTGGCTCTAGAATATCAGGGCAATTTTCCTTTATGATTTCTTGAAAGATGATATCTAGGCTCTTTTTTTGATCATGGCTTTCAAGTAGTCCAATAATTTTTAAATTATCTCTCCTGGATCTATTTTCCAGGTCAGTGGTTTTTCCAATGAGATATTTCACATTGTCTTCTTTTTTCATTCCTTTGGTTCTGTTTTATAATATCTTAATTTCTCGCAAAGTCACTAGCTTCCACTTGCTCCAATCTAATTTTTAAGGTGGTATTTTCTTCAGTGGTCTTTTGGACCTCCTTTTCCATTTGGCTAATTCTGCCTTTCAAGGCATTCTTCTCCTCATTGGCTTTTTGGAGCTCTTTTGCCATTTGAGTTAGTCTATTTTTTAAGGTGTTTTCTTCAGTATTTTTTTGGGTCTCCTTTAGCCAGTCATTGACTTGTTTTTCATGGTTTTCTCGCATCACTCTCATTTCTCTTCCCAATTTTTCCTCTACTTCTCTTACTTGCTTTTCCAAATCCTTTTTGAGCTCTTCCATGGCCTGAGACCAATTCATATTTTTTCTTGGGGGCTTTTGATGTAGGCTCTGTGACTTTGTTGACTTCTTCTGGCTGTATGTTTTGGTGTTCTTTGTCACTAAAAATAGATTCCAAAGTCTGAGTCTGAATCTGAGTCTGCATCCTTTTTTGCTGCCTGTTCATGTTCCCAGCCAACTACTTGACCCTTGAGCTTTTTGTCAGTGTATGACTATTCATAGAGTAGAGAGTACTTTGTTCCAAGCTTTAGGGGCCAAGCACTGCTGTTTTCAGAGCTACTTCTACACAGCAAACTCTGCCACATCAGCACTCCTCCCCCAAGAACCACTAACCTGCATCATGACCCAGATCCAAGCAGGCTCTGCACTCCCAGTCTGATCTGCCACTTAATTCCTCCCACCAGGTGGACCTGGGGCTGGAAGCAACCACAGCTGGTGCTCTGGAAGCAGCCCTAGAGCTGTACCACTTCCACACCCCCAGGGCTAGGGCCAACCAAGCACTCTTTTCACTCCTTTCCAGTAGTCTTTCCACTAACCTGCTCGGTTGTCTTTGGCATTTGTGGGTTGAGAAGTCTGGTAACTGCCACAGCTCACTGATTCAGGGCACTAGGGCCTGTTCCTCCTGGCTCCTGGTCTGGTTTGTCCTGGCTGGGCCCACGCTGGGCTCTGCTCTGCTCCCAGCTCCATGTGATAGACCCTTCCCAGCGACTCTCCAGGCTTTCCTCTGCTATTTCGTGGGTTCAGCAGCTCTAGAATTTGTTCAGAGCCATTTTTTACAGGTGTTTGGAGGAATCCAGGGATGAGCTTAAGCAAGTCCCTGCTTTCCAGCCACCGTCTTGGCTCCCACTGAATACAGTTCTAATGCAAATCACGCATGCTGTTTGATGGACTATTTCAAGGAGGGTATTCTCCAGTTTCACATTAAATAATATGGGTAATATGAACTTGATATCTTCCCCCTGCCCTAGACAACCAATGTCATTCCAATGAATACAACTAAAAATGAATTGGTGAATATCATGATGTCTGACATGAGAAGTTCTTCTTGCTGTTGTCTATTTGTTGTCGTGATCCTTTTTTCTGCTAATACTCCCTTGAGATGCTTAGAGACATGACAGGAGATAATGATTTCTGATCCCTGAAAGCATGATTCCTCGAGCTGTTACATTTACTCTTTGCCATGTTACAAGCAATGGGCGGTCAGAGCAACTATAGCCTAGACCAAAAGCATCTCCAAAGCTGATTTCCATTCCCTTTCATGTGTGCCCCAGAGTACATTCCTCTATACAAATAATACTGTAAGAGAATCAGTTGAAGGTTTAGCTAGAGGAAGAAAATGTGTGTGGGTTGGAGAAAGACAAGAAAACTACCTCCAGTATTTGGAGGTAGATAACTGTCATGTAAGGAAGGATGGGGGAGGGAGTGAAAGGGAAGAGAACAAGCATTTATTAAGTGCCTACTCTGTGCCAGCCACTGAGAAAAGTGCTGTGCCAATATTATCTCATTTTTTTCTTTATAACAACCCTAGGAGGTGGGTGCTACTATTTCACCCCCATCTTCAGTTCAGAAAACTGAGGCAAACAGGTTAAGCATCTTACCTAGAGTCACACAGTTAGTATCTGAAGCTGAGTTTGAACTGAGGTCTTCCTGACCAGCTAGGTGGCACAGTATAGAGCACTGGGCCCAGAGTTAGGAAAACCTGAGTTCAAACGTGGTCTTAGACTCTACCTAGCTGTGCAACTCTGGGCAAGTCACTTAACCCTGTCTGCCTAGGTTTCCTCACCTGTAAAATGAGATGGAGAAAAAAATGGCAAACCACTCCAGTGTTTTTGCTGAGAAAACCCCAAATGGGGTCAGGAAGAGTCAGACAATAATGAAAATATCTGAACAACAACAATTTCTTGTCTCTAGGTCCAGTGTTCTGTCGACTTTGCTACTTAGCTGTCTAGAAAAGCCATTAAACTTGTATTCAACCCCAAGGGGCAGAACTAGGAGGAATGGGTCAAGTTGCAAAGAAGTTGCAGATTTTGGTTTACAAAAATAGACTACTCATAGTGTTGCTTTTCAGTCATGTCCCATTCTTTGTGACCCCATTTTGGGGTTTTCTTGGCAAAAGATACTGGAGCAGTTTGCCGTTTTCTTCTCCAGCTCATTGTCAGATGAGGAAACTGAGGCAAGCAGGCTTAAGTGACTTGCCCAGGGTCACATAGCTAGTAAGTGTCTGAGGCCAGATTTAAACTCAGAAAGATAAGTTTTCCTGACTCCAGGCCCCTCCCTCTATCCACTGGGCCACATATCTGCCCATCTTTGAAGGAATTTAAATGGTTTTAACATTTGCACCAGGAGATACCTTGTTGAAGGAAAGCCTGAAAAACACCACTTTGCTCTACCAAACTTAATGATATTTTTGTACTCAACAAACAATATGCACAGTGAAAACTTATATTGTCTAAAAGCAGAGACCTCTACCATGTTACCTCCCTGCTCAAGAAGTTTCTGTAGCTCCCTATTGCATTTAGGATAAAATACAGTCTGGTTCCACCCCATCTTTCCAGGCTGATCACCCATCAGGACCCCTCTCACACTCTTAAATAATAGCTAAATTAGTCCACTTGCTGTTCCTCTACATATGATCCTTCATCTCTTATCTCTATGCATTTGGACCAGCTGTCTCCAGAGTCTAGCTCTCACTTCCTCATCACCTCCACCTCTTGGAGTCCCTACATCCCTGCAAACCTTGTCCAAGTACTTCTTCTGTCTGTGGTTAGCTCTTCCCCCATCCCCACCTCCATCATGAGTTATTTATTTTGTATCTATCCATGTATATGTTGCATCCTCCCACTGAAATATAAGATCGTCCAGAGCAAGGACTAACTCACTGGCTCTGGTGAGCTTAATACAGTACCTGACATATTAGGTTAATAAGTGCTTGCTGATTGATGGATTTTCTAGATCATTCAGCCAATTAACTGGCTTTAAAGATGTGGTCTACAATAAAATATCATTTGTGAAAGAAAAACCTTGCTGTTTTTACTTCCACAGCATATCTCACAACTGTCGCATTCTCTCTACTCACACGCTTGTATTAACCTCTTGCCTAGATTGTTGGAAAAGCGTCCTATTTGGTCCCCTTGCCTCTTCTTTGCCTGCCATTTCAGTCTATCTTCAATGCAGTCGCCAAAATGATTGACTGTTATTCTCTCTACTCAACAAATTCCAGTGGTTCCCTATTTCATTTAGGACCAAATACACACTGCTCTGCTTAACTTTTAAAGCCCTATATGATTTTGTCTGAATCTATTTTCCCAGGCTCATTGTTTCTCACCCTCCCACATTGCAATCCAGCCAAACTCATGTCCCTCTCACACAAGGGTGAGCTTGTAAATATTTAACAATTGTCTCTCTGGGGGAAAAATGGACTGAGGACATACTTTTAAGTTTAATTTGCATTTTTAATGTTTTCTCTGTCACTCTCTGAAGTCTAGACAATCAACAAAACAACAAAATTAAGTACTGAATTATAGCATTTCCTGATTTCCAATGTGAAAATGCAAATTTAAATATTGGTGGAGAGGCTGTTTGAGCTCTTTCCAGCTCCCCTGCTCTTACACAACATGTTAACTCATCTCTTTACACTGGCTCCCCCCCATGCCTGTATTGCATAGTTCACATGTAAGCAACTCTGTTGGCTCCTTCCTCTCCCTTCCTCGTATGGATTTATACATAAGTAGCTCTGTTGCGTAGAGCAGGGAAGCTTTCATGGAGGCAAGTAACTCCCTGTAGCAATGAATTAAACAATATTTGGAATGACCATTAAAAAAACAAAACAAATGTACAATCAGAGTCCTGAAGATGGGCCTTAGAACTTTAGGGATGAGATAATCTGTCAAGTCAGGATCAGCCAGATCCAAATGGCAGATGGTATAGGGAAGAACATAACCTTCACAGATGGGCACAGTGTGGGTCATACCATCACCAGAGTCCATGACAATATCAGTGATACAGCCAGAGGCATCCAGTGACAATATGGCCTAGATGGTAATATACATGGCTGGGTATTAAGAGTCTCAAACATAATCTGTATCATATTTTCTCTATGGGTTTTGAGGTTCTGGGAGGCTTCTGTGAGCAGTGTAGGGTACTCCTTTTGGGCCACGTATAGCTCATTACAAAAAGTATAGTGCCAGATCTTCTTCATGTTGTCCCAGTTGGTAATAATACTTTGTTCAATGGAATATTTCAGGGTCAGAATACCTCTTATTCATTCCCCAAGTAGATATCTTTCAGGGCCATACTTACCATCACCCTGGTATTTGGGGCACCCAAAAATGAAAAGGAAGATAGCCAGAGACCAGGTCTCCTGCAAAGCCAACTTTGTACATTCCTGAGCTATAGTTAACAAAGGGGGCAACAGTATTGTCTTCTATGGTGAACATTGGAGTGTCAGGTTTAAACCCTTAAGACAGAGAGGAGGTGGTGTCTTACTTGGAGCAAGGGAGGTAGAAACGGGAGATATGTGCATAATGAGTGGAAGAGAGCACGAATTACAACTCTCTCATTTTACAGATTAAGAAACTGAGGTACGGAGATTTTGAGGGACTTACCCAGGATCACACAGGTAGCAAGTGCCCAAACCTGAAATTGAATTCAAGTTTGATTGGTTGGATATTGTGAAAATTAATCCTTTAGTTCCCTCAATCAATCCTTCAATTTTTGATGTTACCTCCAATATCTGTTCTTATATGCTCAAGACCAATAATTCTTTCAATCTGTTTTCTTTGTTGCCATTTCTACTTCTTGACATATCTACTTTGAGTTCATATCCTACACACACCCACCCACCCACCTACCGCACACACACACACACATACACACACATACACACACACACAACTCATCCATTTTTTGTTGTCCCTACTAAATTTGAATCGATTTGCAAATATTTGCCCTCAGTTTTTGCATCAAAATATAAAGCCCAAATATAAATTTCTTTTCTATACCTGCTTCATGAATTGATAAGTTAAGCTATTTCCTTCATGCACAGAACATATAAAAGCATCTTTTTTAATAAAAAAGGAAAGCCTACAATCTCAATGATTTCTTTCTTCCCTGAGGGGAAAAATCTCTTGTTTCTTTCTTCACATTAAAAAAATCCAGTGTAATATTACTGAGAATTCCTTCCTTCAAGTGTCCCTTCCATAGCTTGCTTCTCCAAAGCTGGTCAGTAGGTCCTACCAAGCTCGAAGGGCTCAAATATAGGTCTGTATCTTGATGAATGTCAGGTATTCTCTAAGCTAAATTGGGTGAGATTCATCACCAGATGATTGATGACAAGGACATGAATTATTTCACCCATAGCAACTCAAGGTGACTACCTACTAAAGCAAAAAAGATGTGATCTGCATTGATGTGGGGTACATGTGTGTATGGGGGGAGGGAGGGTATTCACTCACACTGATGAAATTGTAGATCCTTAAATTATTGAAACACATCTGGGGTGGGAATCTCACAAAAGAGTTTATCTTAACTAGAAGATTCACCTTTTTTGAATACTAGTACAAATTCTGACATTTTATCTCTTTACAAAATGCAATTATGTTTTGCAGTCGAGCTCATTAGAAGAAAGCTGCTATATGATTGTTTTACATATAGTCCCATCATATAGAGACAGCAGAGCTCCCAGGGATGTGGTTCATAGATCTTTCTTTTCTAGGTTGAAAGACCAAAGCTGCATCTTCCCATTTCTTTGTTTCCATTCCAATGGCTCATGCAGTATAACATTATCTTTGACTCCATACATTTTAGTACACCTAAGGGAAATTATTGCTAGTCTAGGCTTTATTATTTTATGTCTTCTTGAGCACAGTGCTTTATTTTTATTTCATATTTGTTTGCTCTAGATATAATAATAAGAAAGGGAAAATGAAGATCTATGACGTGCAAATGCAGGAGGACTTCCAGAAAGACAACAAACCCAATTTTAAATTTAATTCTGAATGGTAAAGTCAAAGAAAAAAAAAACACAGGGAGACCTGAGGTGTTTTCCTGTCTGTGTTTAGTGTGAATTATTCTTTGTTTCCAGACACTCTTCTTTTAAATGTTCATCTTCCATGTAAATGCATAAGGCATTTTCCTCTAGTCTAACACATTCTGGGATCCCCTGTGAGTTATCAGCCTGGGAGAACAGCCTTGTACAGCTCTGCTGTCTATTCATTGTGTCTACTGTAGCTTTGTTTGTGTTTATTTTGCTAGTTGTATGTGTTCAGCCAAGAATTCCAATATGTGGTTCTCGTTTTTGCTTTCCAGGACAGTTCTCCCAGGGGGAGAAAAACAATGTACACCTTTCTTCTGTGGGATGAAAGTCAAAACCTGATTTGTCTTGGGAATCTATAAAAAAAAAAATCTGAACCCAAGTGCAGGCCGAACAATCAAAGGTGATCTTCCTTTTTTCTTTTCTTTTTTAAATTTGGCATATATATATATATATATATATATATATATATATATATATATATATATATATACACACACACACACACACACACAAACATATATATACATACACATATGTGTGTATGTATATGTGTATATACACATATGCACTCACATATGTGTACACACATATATAAATTATTGATACACATGTTACAAATATATACATATATACATAGGTGTATGCGTATATACATATGTGTACGTGTGTATATACATATATGCATATAGGCATATATTTAATATATATATTTATAAGATGGAAAACAAATCCCACAAAGTTGGCTTTAAAACCAATGGTCCTCTAACACTTTATTACCTAACATGAGAAACATGCAATTAAGAGACCTGGCAATCTTGAAGTACTGGGTGGATGGTGGTACTGAGACCATAACATATTTTCTAGGAGAAACCCATAAAAATGCTTCATGTTGAGGCATATTTTAGGCAAGTGTTTTAGTGCTACTGAGGGAAGTGATTGCTTAAGACGGTTAAAGGAGGAAAATGAACAGAGGAGAACTAGGAGTTATTGCCTTTAAAAAACAATCAGTTTTGAGGCACTAGTTTAACTCCCAAGAGGGTGATGGGAAAGTATCCAGTTCGAAGGCAAGGCTCCACAAAGGCCTTCTTCGATTCAGCAGTGCCTGAAGTTCATAGAAATATTCCTGCCAACCAATTATGATTACTCTCTGCCTTTAATTACTTTTTAACTGACAGGGAATTCAAGATCTTTATCGGTCCCCGCTTTGCTGAGTTAGACAGCTGAGTAATATAGCAGAGAGCAGAAAGTAGGGTGGGGTGGGGGTGGGGGCAGAGAATCAGAATGGCAACTGAAGAATGCTCTTTGAAAGAACTTAAAAATTTTTTTTTTGATATGGTCTTTGTTGGACATTTCTTCCTCTTATCTACTTGTATTTTCACTTTCAAGTTGATAACACCCAGACTGAGTTGAAACAGGGGCGATATTCCTGCCATTCTCTTCTGAGTTCATTGTGACTTTTTTTTTTATCATCAGCAGAAATAGAGGAAGACTGAATTAAACAGGAGCTGCAGAACTTGGCAGGCCGATAACAATACAAATGGATTTTCTCTAACAGAGAAAAACAGCTGTCCCCATTATTTGAATGCTTCACCTTTCTCCATTCCATTAATTGGGTCTTTGATCACAAGCTGAGGTGGAGAGGCCCTGATAAGGAATAGGTTATTAGTAAAGTAGCCTAAAGGAATGAATTGGGACTGGTACTTGCTGCAGAAGATGAGATAAACTCATAATGCCTGTGTATGTGAGTGGTAGAGAGTGATAGGGCCCTCAGCCTGCCCTGAACTGCTTGCAAAAGGGAGAAGACTAATACTCTAATGCTATGATAGCTAATGCTGGATATAAATTTAGCTCCCGGGAGTGGAATAGGATAAAAATTCCATAAAGAGTTTTTTTCTGTAAATGGCTTACACTTTTATATCAAACTATGTCAGAGTATTCACTAAATAAAGTAAAATAAAGCAGTTTCTTGATCTTGCTATAGGTTGAACATAACTGGAGGCTCTCTGTAAAAGAAGCAAAGGGGGAAAATGACTGTTAAATTTGTTCACCAAGACATTAATAAGAGCCCCCTTTGAAGTGTGGTAAAGCTAAATTGGAGGAATTAAATTTGATTGAATCTAAGCCTGTTTATTTTTCATTTCTGCCGCCCCTGTGTTGAACGATTTGTAATACTTCATTGGAAATCTTCAGGAACTTGCTATCATGTAATCCATTTTTTTGCTGGCGAATACGACCGCAGGGGACAAGGCCATATTGGTTTGTTGTTAATGTACTGGAAAGAGGTACTATGGAGAAAACAGTTAATATTAAATTACGAACACAAGGTTATCTTTCCGCCGCACATGCTCCACTGCCCTAGGCAGGGGTAATCTGTTAATAGCATTCAGCCACAATGACACCATTAAGGAACTGAAGCTACACATCTTTTGCAAGCTGAATGATGTATAAAGCTGGTTTTCTATCATCCTCCATGCAATAAATTATCCATGCTGCTAAAAATGGATACAAGACAGAAGTTTGATAGAACTCGCACCCCAGCACAAATGAAAGGCCCGGTTGGCAGGAAAGGACAGGAAGATGGGAGGGCTGCCAGTGATGCTTTTATTGCTGTCATTCTCTCTAGCCCTACTCCAATTCTTCAGGCTTTGAGGGCTGGGGGTGGCCCATCGCTTAACTGGGCCTGGGCCGCATTTCTCCCTGTGGAGTGATGAGTGACTGAAGGAGAGGGAGAATGGATAACACATACAATTATGCAGATGAGCACCTTGGCAAGATTTGTATGTCAGGTCTACTTTGAATGAATCATTGCATTTCAACATTGGTTTCTGATTGTGTATGCCCGAGTAGGGAGCGAGAAACATTATAAATGGCTTGCATTGTAGAGTCTTCTTATTGGTTCAGGGCTTATAACCTACTCATGTTCATTGCCCTTCTTCATATTCGTTGTCCCATCAAAGGACAGAATAAATAACCAGAAAACATTTTCAGATTATTTCCCATGATCGTTTTACATGCATATATTCATTTCATTTTATAAGTACACCATGGAGTTAAGGAACACCAAGGTTCACATGCCACTAGCAGGTCCCAAGTGACTTCAGCAAAAGAGCTGTTCTGAGCCATAATGACTCTTCCAGTTGAACAATTAATATCAACTGGACTAAAGGAGAGTGTGGTTATTATACAACCTTAGCAGTAATATATTAAACGACCACAATAAAATACTACCCTTCCATTTTATCTTTCTGTAGAGCTGAATTATTTATTCATCCATTAATTCAACCCAAATTAATTAAATACTTAATATGTGTGGATTAAACATTTAATAAAATCACCTACTATGCATATAGCATTACACTCAGTATTGAAGATACAGTATTAAGAAAAGGATGAGCTTCTGTCCCCCCCAAGACCTTATATTCTAGTGTCAGGGATTGAATGTACAATTAAGTAAATATAGACCTGGAATAATGGGGCAAAGAAGTGATTTACAGGACAAAGTGCTCTGGGAAAATTTGAAAAGAGATAGAACATTTTCCATTCTATAGAGGAGATAGCACCTGAGCTGTTCCTGAAAGAAGAGAGGGATGCTGAAGGTGAAGGTGAAGATGAAGACATAGTGTATTCCAAACATAGTGAATGGCCTAAACAAATGCAGGGAGACAGAGAATGAACTGTTGAGCTTGGGGAATATCATGGCTAAAGCATAGAATATCAATGGAAGTAACATGAAATAAACCTGGAGAGTTTGGATGAAATTAGATTAGGGAGGTCCTTATATTCCAGGCTAAGCAGTTTGTATTTTATTCTACAGGCAATTGGGAGCCACTGAAGATTTTTGAGCAAGGTAGCATGACATGATTAGACTGGTGCCTAAGGAGGATTATTTAGCAGCCATTTATAAAGCAGATCAATCAGTGAGGACAGAGACTGAAGGGAGATCAGATGGAGGAGGGAAAGGTCTTATAATAGACCAGCAGATAGATTATTAGGGCCTGAACCAGGTCTTGGTAGTATGAATAGAGAGAAGATAGGACTTGGTAAATGATTGAATGTGGGTGCGAAAGGAAAGAATCAAAAATAATGCTGAGGGTTCAAGCCTGAATGACAGAGAATATTGGTGCCATCAGCTGAAGTAGGGATTTGGGAGGAAGAGAAGTAGGTTTAAAGAGAAAGGTAAGGAATTCAATTTTGGACATTTGATATTGAGGTACCAATGAAAAAGCCAGGAGGAGATATCCATCAGACAAATGAAATGTAGAACTGGAGCTCAGGAGAGAGATTAGGACTAGATACATAGGTTTTGGTATCATCTGACTAGAGATGATACTTGAAAGCAGAGGAATAAATGAACCCTCCAATCTCATAAGGAGAAAGTTTTTACAAAGAAAATAAGAAGGCCAACGACTGAGCCTTAGGGAACATCCATACTTGGCATAAGGGAGAACGATGAACCAAGAAAGGACCTGGGAAGTTATGAATCAGACAGGTACCAGATGAGAACTGGGACAGAACCATATCATGTAAGCCAAGGGAGAGGGTAATTGACAGTGTCAAATGCTGCAGGAAGTTCAAACACTGAGAAAAGACAGCAGTTAAGAGCTTGTTGGTGACATCTGAGAGAAAAGTTTCAGTAAGTGATGAGGTCAGAAGTCAAATATCAAGGGGCAGAAGAATGTATGGGTTGTGAGGAAATAGAGGCAAAGTACTACTCTAGGTTCAGTGGTGGATACAAAGGTGTATTAGCCACATTCCCTTCAGTCAACAATGTTATCATCTAGTTGGTCTACATAAAGATAATCAACAACATAAGTACAAGTCAGAACAAGGGAGAGATCACTAGGGGCCGGGTGGTCAGGGAAGATGTCATAGAAGTGATCCAAAACTGGAAGGAAGCTCATGATTTACAAGAACGAGCTTGGAATCAATTTACACAGAATCTACCCCAATGCAGACCTTTCATTTCATCCTGGATAAAGAAGGAGATATTTTTGTAGAAGAAACATAACACTCAGGAAGCAAAGAAGAAGAAAGAAGAAAACAATAATATGGGAAGGGAATAAACATTTATATACTGCCCACTCACTGCCAGAAATTGTGCTAAGTACCTTAAAATATCATTTCATTTGAACCTCACGATAAATCTTGGGAGAGAGGTGCTATTATTTCCCCCATTCTACAGTCGAGGAAACTGAGGCAGACATAGGTAAAGTAACTTGCCCATGGTCACACAGTCTGAGGCTAGATTCAAGGCCCAGCACTCCATCCGCTGAGACACTTATGGAGATGAAAAATATAGTAGGGGAAACATTCTCTGGTGACCTAGATGACCTAAACATTTTTCAATAAAAATAACCCCAATAATCCAAAGATATTCCATATTAGATGATGCTGAAGAAGGTGTTGGAAAGAATATAAAGGTTAAAAGTGATGGGCAACAGTCAGACAAATCACAGATGAGTTTGAAATTATGTCAAGTTCCCAGATTATGCTGAAATATTGAGCAAGAAGAAGCTCCAGATCATGAAGACAGAAAAGATATAACACAGTGTGACACAGGGTAGACTATGGTAGGGGCAAGAGAGAGGTCAAGACAGAGTCCTCCAGGAAAATTTTAGGAGGGAAGAGTTCAATTTCAGATGATAGTTTTGGGGAATGCTTTATGGAGGAGATGGCACCTGAGACTTGAAGTAGGAGAAGAATTTCAATAGGTGGAGATGAGAATAGAATACATTATAAGTATTAGGGATGGCTTCTGCAAATGCAGGGACATCGGGTAAGGTCAGGATGAGACTAGGGAAAACCTTATAGATAAATTTGGTAGATGCAATGAGAGAAATATTAGGAAAGTTTGGCTACAATCATATTGTGGAGAGTTGTTTAAATGCCAATCTGTATTTTAGACTGGAAGCAATATGGAACCATTAAAGGTAGGGGTGTGTGTGTGTGTGAGTGTGTGTGTGTGTGTCTGTCTGTCTGTCTGTATGTCTGTCTGTCTGTGTGCAGGAGAGTGACATAGCCAAAATTTTACTTTAGGAATAATTTTTTTGTAGCTGTGAGAGGGAAAAGGATAAAAATAGGGAGACAAGCTAGGAAGCTTTACAACAATTCAGGCAAGATGATAGCCTAAAGCAGGGTTGTGGCTGTGTTAGTGGAAAAGAAGGAAATGAATGTTAGAGATCTCAGTAGGTTTTTAGAATAACAGGAACTTGGGGACTGATTTACTGTAGAATGAGAGAGAAGGAGGACCAAAGAGGCTATGTGACTGGAGGTAAGAATAATACCTTCCACACAAATAGGGAAGTTGTGAAGAGAGATGATTTTAGTTAGGGAGAAAGGACATAGATTTGGAGCAGGAAGGAATCATAGATGTTATCTAGTGCAACTCCATGCTTTTTCAGATGAGTAAACTGAATCATAGAGAAGTGAGATTACTTGTTTAAGGCAGATAGCTAGTAATGGGCTAAAGCAGGATTTGATCACAGGCCCTCTAAATCCAAATTCCATTTTATCACTGTGACATACTGATGAGTTTAATTTAGACATGTTGACTTTGAGGTCAGAGACCTTTCACTTGAATGTCTCTGTAGTACCTTGGACAGTACCCTGGACGCAGGCAAGCAATTGCTTGCAGAATTGACTCAACTTGAATTGAGATGTTTTCCAGGTGATTCTGAAGAAAAGCAGTTCTCTCAGTCTTTGGGGAGTAACTTTGCCCTCAATTATTAGGGCTTTGCCTGCAGTGATTGTGAAGAGTTGGCTTCTGGGGAGGCTTTTTTTTTCTTGAGGAGTTGACTCTAGTTCACAAAAGCTGTAAGGTTGACAACCCTAGAGGTTTGAAGTTCCTTACTTATTGATGGAATAGATTTAACTCTGGCAACAACAATTTAAAATTCTTCAGCAAACTGACACCTTGGCCTTGAGAGGACCAGCCTGGGAGCTGTATCTATTGCCCTTCCCACCTTGGGTTTCTTTGATGAGGCAGCCAATAAGAGAGACAGTTGTTCTATTTCAAGGACTTGAATGGAGGAAATACCCATTTAAAGATAATCCTTTTGTTTCTTACACTCCATGGAGAATAGAGGACAGTATCTCCCCAGGTAGTCACATCTGTGGATTATCTTCCATTATTTGGCCAAAGTAGATATTCCTTTACAGTATGACTTGGCAAAGGAAAATAAGATTCTCTCCTGAGGTCCTTTATCGGCTAGTAGTCAATTGCAAAACTGTGTCCTCCCAACACATAGCTAGTTGAACTATAACTACAGCGAGAATGTTGTGTGCTTTATGAGGGGGTGTAGATTTCTACAATGTTAGATAATTATTTATCACTTTGGTGACATGCTAGGGTAGTTAGGGTTAGATCAGGCAGGACCTCTCTGGATCACTCATACATTTCCTTTGTGTATATTTGAGAGGTATGGGGAAAGGGTCCACTTGACTGGTAAAAATAGAAGAGGACTCCAAATTTTTCTTATCATTGAAATTCTCATTCTGTATCATTCATTAGTTTTCCCTTGACCTCTTTATGTATTTGAATACATAGGGAAGCTGTCTTCTCCTCCCCACAACCTGTCTCTTTTTCATGCTCTGCTTTCTGTCTTGGAACTCTGCTTTAACAATACTTTCATTCCTCTTTTTAGGGCCTCGGTTCATTAATATTTTTATGATATCATCACAATCTTCCTGCACACCTTGGGATTTTCCTCACGCGTTTTCACTTTCTGCCTGAATGCCCTGAAAGGATCTAGAAGATGCTTGGTCCACAGTTTTGGTGTTCCCCATCCCCCTGCCACTTCCCTTTGTACACCTTTGGCTTTTGCTTTTAATTAATGTTTCCCCTATTTTGTTACACTTTTTATCAGCAAGTGAAGATAAAGGAACTGAGTTGTAAGGGGCTTCTTGACTCTCCCCTTTCCAAACCATTTTCAAATGTCTGAAAAATACTTTCCCACTTAATTTTTAAAGCCATGTTTATTTTTCAGGGAAATTTCTTCAGCATGTTTCTGAGTCCTGAGCACTTAAGTCATAGCCTCCCAGAGACCCTGGGTTTGACAATTCCTGTTATTGTTATGGTGGAGAATGATGAACTACGCCTGTGAAGATCTTTGAATTCTCAGAACAAAGATCAGTTTTAAAGAAATATAAACATAAATCATGAGAACTGTGGCCCATGCTTTTAAAAATGTACAAGAGATAACTAGCAGAGATTGAAGACAGGCATTAAGGAGGAAGGCACAACTCATTATATACATATAAATATACATATATACGTATATAGTATGTTACATCATACCACATCACACGAGATCATATGATATTATACAATACTATTATTATTATCATGTATCTTCCTCAGTCACAATTCTCATCATCCTCATGGCTCCTGAGCTTCTCAACTAGGGCATTCGTAAAGTACTCATTCATTCAACATATTAAAAAATTAAATTTCTTTTTTTCATGGAAGCAAGGAAACAAACATTTACTAAGTACCTATTATGTGCCAGGCACTGTGCTAAGTGCTTTACAAATATTAACTCATTTGAATTAAATGTTTTTCTTCTATCATTTAGCATGTATCAAGATTTTACTCTATATAACACAATGTATTAAGGGTTGGGGAAGGCACGTACAAATGACATGTGTTTGCTATCAAGAAATGACCAATCTAGCATGGAAGGGGGCTGGCCAGTTTCGAGGATTTTACCAAGCCATGGAGTTCCAATTTATCTGACAGCTGGAAAGGATTCCATTTTCTCTTGCATTTTTTAATAAAACAGAATAACTCTTTACAGAGCTATCTGATACTAGGTCGAATTAGAAAGGATCAGAGAATCTCAGAATATCTGAGTCGGGTGGGACACAGGAGGTCATCTCATCCAATTCCCAGGTGAACAAGAATCTCTTGCTGTATAATATAGTGACCACGTGATTCCAAACTTTTACTAAAATACCTCAAGTGAAGGGAAACTTATGACTTCCAAAGGCAGCCAGTTCTGCTTCTAGAGAACTCTTATTAGAGACTGAAGATTTTCTCTCTGTGTTAAGAATTACCTTCTTGGCATCTCCCCATCCCTTTTACAGAGAATGGAGAACTAGGTGTGGGGAATATTACTTAGAGACTTTTTTGGATATATAGCTTAGTTTTGTTTTTTCTCTATTTTTTTATTCTGGAAAAAGAGGAAGGGATATGCTGGAGAATATAGGTTATAAAAATAAAATGTCAGTAAAATTAATTTTTAAAAAACAAATCACCATCCTACAAGTTCTACCCATTGCTCCTGATTTTTCTCTCTGAGGTCATAAAGATCAAATCTAATCCCTCTTGTAGGACGCATCAATTCGATTCAATTCAATTCAACTAGTGTACATGAAATGCCTACTATGTGTCAGGTGCTGTGTTTGGCTTGGGCATACAAAGGTAAAAAATAAAAATAGGCCTTGCTCTCAAGGAGCCTGTATTCCACTGGGAGAAACAAAAGGTACACAGTGAAGTAAATACAAAATATATAGAAAATATAAAGTAATTTCTGGAGGTGGTAGTAGGGGGTAGGAAACAAACATTTACATAGTACCTACTATGTGCCAGGTACTGTTAAGTGAGTTACAAATATCATCTCATTTGATCCACACAACCACCTTCAGAGGTAGTTATTATCTCCATTTGACAGATGAGGAAACTGAGGCAAACAGAGATTTAGTAACTTGCCCAGGGTCACTTAGCTAATAGGTGTTTGAGACAAGATTTTAACTCAAGTCTTCCTAACACTAGGCTAAACTCTCTATCCACTGTGCTACCTATCTCCCCACATCTAGTCTACCTTCTTCACCCTGCCTATTTATTCATCACTTTCCCTATCCATGTCATGGTCCACTTCGAGAATGAGGGACAAATCACTATCTGTGAGTAATCCCAGCTGCCTGAACTGGGACCCAGTCTGCCAGTTCCAGTTGTGCGACTCAGCTCCTCCTCCTGTCCTCTCCTCTCTCCTCCTCTCCTTTCACCTCTCCTCCCCTCCCCTCCCCACCTCTCCCCCTCTTCCTCTCTCCTCCCCTATCCTCCCCTGAGTGTTCTGCCCAAAGGAAGGGAAATTTTGATGGCCAAAAGCTACCTTATTAACTTGGGGTTTACTGACTAGATTTCTTTCTCAAAGACTAAGCCTCAAACCCAATTCAATCTGGATCTCATGGATTGGACAACAGGTCCCTGCCCAAGTACCACTTCATGGTTATTTTGGGAGCCCGCTTGGCTCAAAGTGAATGTAAATAGTAATTGTTTCTGTTTTCACCAGCAACTTTGAGAGTATTCCCCTCCCGGTTTGATTTTTATTGTTATTATTATTAAAGGGGCCATCCTTTGTCTCACTTTTTAAAAAGGCCTATTGTAGCAGAAAGCACCCTAGCATACCCAGGATGGCCTGCTAGCACAGTTCTTTGATCTTCCTTTAAAGGAAAGCAACTTTAAAGGGGTCAACAATTTACTTTAATTACATTCACTAGTTCACAAAGTCAACACTCTGTACATCAGAAAAAATACACACAGAGAAAAATACAAACAGAAAATGCAAGCAGAGGAATGAGGCCAATAGACAGGGCTCTGTCTGATCAAAACAATGTTGTTATACACTTTACATATACCACTGGATCGAAAGAGCCTTTACATCTGAGAAGTGGTGGGGAGAGGGGGAGGTCTGAAGATATGGCTACTCAGAGTCTCGACCAGGGAATCAGAAGGTCCTTCTCCTAAGTGAGCCCTCAAAGCAAAATACCAACTCAGAGGATATATACACTTCTCAGAGCCAGAAGGCATCACAACCCTTGTGACTCAATGCCTAATCAACTTAGCACCAAAAGGTGTGAAAGCCTTCCTACAAGCAAGCCTCCCTCAGCAAGCTTCCCTTAATGGGCTTCATGTGAGGCCTATTAATGGGTGGGGAAGATCTTCATATCCCGTCAACATTGCACCTATTCAATGAATGGGTATTGCCTCACTCAAAGAGAAAACCTCTTAAGATTTTAGCTTAAAAGGGCCAAGGTCTCCCATTGCATCCTGGGCCATCTCCAGTCATCCTGATCTGTGCACTGAGCCCAGATGGCTCTGGAGGAGAAAGTGAGGCTGGAGACAACCTTCCCTCACTCAAATCAAGGTCAATTGCAAGTCATGTCATCATCTCTTTGATGTCATGGCCGTCTTTGAGAACAAAGGACAAATAGCATACCACAGCCCTATCCCCAGTCCTAGTGGCCCTTTTTCAATCTCCAAATCAAAACCTATACTCAAAAAAGGACTGGGCTAATAAACCTACACACATTAAGACAGAAAACACTGATAAGCTCTAGTATTACCACTGACAGGGACATTTACAGTATAATTTGGGACTAGAAACGTTAGCAATCTTTTATCACAACTATCTTTTAAATATCTTGATTTAATGAGGTAATTGCTTTGCTCTAAAATCTCCCCTAGCTCCCTATTGTCTACTGAATAAAATATTAATTCCTCCATCCCTCTATAATCTGGCTCCAACCTAGCTTTCCAGCTTTATGTCATGACTCCCTTTAACCTACTCTACATTCCAGCTAAATTGAATTTGCTGTGCCCTGTTTTCATCTTGTTTTCTCCCATCTCAATGCCTTTACTCTGGCATTGTACCCCATTTCTTGAATGAATTATCTCCTCCCTTGCCTCTGAAAATCTTGCTCTTCCTTTAAGGTATAATTCAAATGCCATCTTCTTCATGAAGCCTTCTCTGGCCTGCTACTTTTAGGGAGGCCTAACATTGGCATTAATCATATTCTGCCTCATATTACAGTGATTTATGTCTTATTCCATATATTAATGCGAGCTTCTAGATACTATAACTCGTTTCATCTTTGTGTTTCTAGGACCCACTCTAATGGCCAGTATTTAATAAGCATTTGCTGGTTTCATCTGAAGTGTTTAATTCCAGGTACCAGAAAACACAGTTGTTATTGTTGCTTTTTGGGGGGGGATGTGCAGGAGGGGGATTGAATAGATGGAATTCTCTTAGGCCACTGAAATTCTACCCTGAGGCCATGCTATCCTGACTGGCAATAACATCTCTCTCTATCTAGTAGGCTCCAGGCTCTAAACTCTAGACCATGCCTTACCCTGGGGGCTGCTGAGCTAACATACACATACTGCCCTGCCTCCCTCCTTTTTTCCTTTGCTCTGTGAACAAAGTTAAATTAATACAACCATTGCTTCTGGAAATTGATCCACTTGCCATCCCTGAGACATCTTAGACTTCTCTAGCCAGCACTCCCTATGTGTTGTCTCTTCCTATTAGAAAGTAAGCTTCTGGGGTCAGGGGAGCTCTGTCTCTCTCTGTCTCTGTCTGTCTCTGTCTCTGTCTGTCTCTGTCTCTGTGTCTCACTGTCTCTCTCTCTCTCTCTCTCTCTCTCTCATATTTCATCCAGGCAGTCAATAAACTTTTATTAAGCATTTTTTTCTGTGCCAGCCATTATCCTAAGCACTGGGGACACAAAGAAAGGCAATCCCTGCCCTCCAGTTGCTCAGTCTAAGGGGGACAGCCAATATGCAAATGACTAGGTACAAACAACCTATATATGGAATAAACTGGAAATAATTGATAGAGGGGAGGCTCTAGAATTAAGGGGGATCAGAAAATGCTTACTATAAAAGGTAGGATTTTAGCTGGGACTTGGAGGAGTCAGGGAAGCCAGGAGACAGAGATGAGGAGGGAGAGTATCTTATGGATGGAGTCAGGAGGCTGGGGGTCTTGTTCAAGGAATAGCAAGGAGACCATTGTTACTGGATTGAAGAGTACATTGTTAGGGGTCAGGGAGAAAAGAGGAATGTATAAAGGGTGAGAAGACTAGAAAGGGGTGTGTGTGTGTGTGTGATATGAAATTATTTGAACTACAAATAGAGGATTTTATATTTGATCCTGGAGGTAATAGGGACCCTTTTTTTTAGTTGCTGTTCAGTTGTGTCTGACTCATTTGGAGTTTTCTTGACAAAGATAGTGAAATGGTTTGCCATTTCCTTCTCCAGCTCCTTTTACAGATGAAGAAACTAAGGCAAACAGGGTTAATTGACTTGTCCAGGATCACACAGATAGTAAGTATCTTGAGGCCAGACTTGAACTTGGGTCTTCCTGACTCTAGGCCGGGCACTCTATCCACTGCAACACCTAGCTGCTCACTAGAGTTTATTTAGGGAGTGAATGGTCAGACTTGTACTTTTGGAAAATCACTCGGACACCTGAATGTCATAGATTGACTGGAGTAGGGAGAGTTTGTGGCAGGCAGACCCATCAGCAGGTTATTGCAATAGTCCCAGTGCAAGGTGATGAGGGCACGCATCAGGGTGCTGGCATTGTCCAAGGAGAGAAGGGAATATGTTTGAGAAATGTGGCAAAGGTAACAGTGGCAGCAAGTTGGATATGGATGATGGTGGTGAGAGGGACTAGGAAGCTTAGGATGGCACCTATGTTGCAATCCTGGGTGACTGGAAGGATGGTTGTGCCCTCAATAGTAATAGGGAAGTTCAGAGGAGGGAGAGTTTATGTTTATAATCTTACTTCATGTCTCAGTGCCTAGCACGTAACTGGGAATTAGGGTGTTTGAGAGAGCACTAATGTGTATACTGAGGTCCCTTAGGATGAGGATAGGAGCTGGAAAGGAGGGAAGACTATGGGCCAGGCATTTACCTCACCGAGGAAAGAAGGGGAGTTTCCTGGAGACTGGCAGACAACAGTTATCAAAATTTTAATCTGGTGTTAGATAGCCTAGCATATACTACGTGCTTGATAAATGCTTCTTTCGTTCATTCATTCAAACACACCAGTTTTGGGAAAAAAACAAAACAAAACAAAACACTTAACCAATGCGTGAGGTCAGTCCTGACCGATGTCCTTGCTTTTCATCTTTCCTAGAGTAGCTTTTGACATTTTTAAGATTTAATTTTATTCTTATTTTATAAATGAAGAAATCAACATTGTTACTTGTTCTAGGTCACAGAGACTCTTTGTACTGTTCATTGCTGTATCTAGTAAATCAGGGCTTTTCAGAGTGCTTGCAAAAAATTGGCAAGAGGTTTGTGGAAACAGGAGTTTCAAAGCAGTTTCCAACTATAGTTTGTTTCAGTAAAATTACTTTTTTTCTTCCCTTCTTGGCAACAGTTAACCATCAATATTCACTGGGTACATATTGTATAGAAAACACTGATATAATCTCTACTATTGTCACCTTCTCTATTATTTCCTTTTCAGTGAAAGGAAAGAGTATATGTACCATATATTCTTAAGATTAGGATGGATTATACATATGGCTGGAAGGACTAGAAGGGACCACTGTGGTCATATGATTTGGACCATTTATTTTATAGATAAGGAACTCAGGACCAGATAATTTAAATGAAATGTCAATAGTTAGTTTCATGCAATGGAAAGGTATTAGATCAAGATTTGGGTTCAAATCTTGAATAAATAAAAAAAGGCACATTTATTAAGCACTTTGTTGTTGTTCAGTCATTTCTTATTCTGCATGAACCCCTTTGGGGTTTTCTCAGCAAAAATGTAAGAGTGGTTTGCCATTTCCTTCTCATTTTTACAGATAAGGAAACTGAGGCAGCAAACAGGGTTAAGTGGTTTTGCCAGGGTTGCAAAACTAGTAAGTGTTTGAGGCCAGATTTGAACTCAGGCCTTCCTCATTCCAGGCCTGGTGCTTTATCTAGTGCACCACCTACCTGTCGGAGAGGCCATCTCCAGTTGTCCTGATGTATATCTTGCCACTGGACCCAGATGGCTCCAGAGGAAGAAAGTGAGGCTGGTGACTTTGCACAGTCCTTCCTCACTTAAATCCAAGCAAGTCATAGCATCACCTTCTTCATGTCATGGTCCTCTTCAAGGATGAAGGACAAACAACAACCTAGCTGCCCTATTAAGTACTTATTATGTATTAGGAATTGTGATATGCAGTAAAGTTAATTAGTGAAATGTTGAGTTGAGAATAGACAACATGTAAGGTGCCTTCCACCTCTAAATCTTGATTCCAACCCAGAACACTGAGTCAAAGATTTAAAGCTGGAAGTGATTATCTGGTTCAACACTCTCACCTTACAAAAGAAGATGCTCAGGTGTAGAGGTGAAAGGATTTGTCCAAGGTCAACAAGTGACAGAGCTGGAATATGACCCCAGATATTCTGATTCAAAACTCAGCTTTCTTCCCATTGGCCCAGAGGGCCTCAAAACAAGCTAACTCAGTGTTTTCTAATACAGATATTTCTAGGAACTGGTAAAATATATCAGTTCTTTATAGTGGACTTCTCTGACTTTCCCAGACTCATCCTAGTGGCTCTCTTGGCCCAGTAAACTTGGGAACAAGAACCAAAAAGAAAGAGTCAAGAGGTGAGAATTAGGAGATAGGAAGAGAAGGAAAAGTTTATACATTTAAAGAAACATGAATCTTCATCCTTAAATTGAGCTGAAACCTATCTCACTGCAAATTTCTTGATTCTATCTCATCATGGACAGATCAACTCAGCCTACTTACAATGATCTTCCCTGTAGGGAACAGAGACATGCCATTCCATCATGCTCCCTTCCTGCTCCTTGGTCTGGCCTGGTTCTGCCTGCCTGGATGAAGAGAAATGTCATTTTATCATGCTCCCTCTACCTGTTTCCTGGTCTGGCCTGGCCTGGGTTGCTTGTAAAGTAAAAAAGGAAACACCATTCCATTGGCTCCCTCAACTGGTCCTCTTGCCTGAACTACCTAACACATTAAGAAGATTACACCTTAAGGTCAAATCGCTAGGGAGGTTGAAAACCTCCTTGAACACCTCAGGGAATATCAACCTTCTACCCAGTCACATCCTCCCCATTCCAGTGATTTTGACACCCCAAGTTTCATTATTTAAAACTTGTTCTCCATCTCACACTTCTTGATCCCTTATTTCCGTTACCCTTGATGTGCTATTCTAAGGATACCTACCTCTTCAACAGTGCCCTTTGAAATGCCTGTACCATAAAAAAGCAAATTTACTTTCATCTCAAAGATTTTTCTTTCTCACTTCTTTCATCTCTTGGCTCTTACTGAGACTGGGCTCACTCCTGATGACACAGTATCCTTAGCCACCTTTTCTAGCACTCTTTACATTTCCACTCATCACTCTTAAATCACTCATTAGTTGAAGTTGGGGAATTGGAATGCTCTTTGTTCTCCATTGCCACTTCTAGGTGCTTTTCCTACCACCACCAATCACTAAGTAGCCCTTCTCCTTTGATGTTCACTCAATCTATAACTACCACCAAATTAAAATCTAACTGTTGTCAATCCACCTGTAGGACACTTCCTTCCTCAATGGGTTCCATTACATCATGTGTTCAATGGGTTCAATGCCTGACTCAGTTTTTCTCTCCTCCCCAACTTCTACACCTATACTAGGGGATTTCAACACCAATATCAATGCTCCCTCAAATACCCTTACCTCCCAGTTCCTCAATATATTCATTTTCCATGTCCTATTATTCTGTCCCACCTAGGCTACAC
Source organism: Trichosurus vulpecula (assembly GCF_011100635.1). Lineage (NCBI taxonomy): Eukaryota > Metazoa > Chordata > Mammalia > Diprotodontia > Phalangeridae > Trichosurus > Trichosurus vulpecula. The sequence goes on from NC_050573.1 coordinate 156,846,382, forward strand.
ACAGAGATGGTCATATCCTCAATCTTACTATCACCTCAAAGTGTACCACTTCACACATTTGTGAATTTTGAAGTTCCTTCATATGATCATAATTTCTTGTCATTTTGCATCCCTCTTTGTCTTGCAACCTCAAACCTTGCTCTTTGATTTCATCGTGGCCTTCAATCCCTTAACTATTTAGTTCTTTCCCAGGCCATTAACACTGCACTGGCTACACTCTCCATTCCCTGTCTTGACCTCTTAGTGAACCAGTTTATCTCCACAATATCTTCTTCTCTTGAATCTTTTGTCCTCTCATCCTATCACTGTTCTTGCCCTGCCAAGCCTCAGCCTGGCATTACTTCCACCATCTACTACCCTTGTCCTATTCACATGCTGCTGAACAAATCTGGAGACAAACAGGAAACTGCTGACTGGACCCAGTACAAATTTATGTTATGTAATCTCAAGTGGGCCTCACTATGGCAAGCCATTCCTTTGGTATCTGCCTACTTGACTCTTTATGCCACTCACCACAGTGGGATTTAAAAGCATTTCATAGCTTCCCCCACCCCACTTTCTCAACTGAGAACATTGCCTTCATATTTTATTGGAAAAAGAGGCTTTTTCTGGAGAGCTTCCTCTTCTCCTTTCTTCCTCATCTTACATCACTCAATTGCCTTCTGCCATTTTTTTTCTCCTTCAGCCTCAAATGAAGAAATAGACTTTCTCCTTGCCAAAGCAAACGTCTCTGCACGCACAAGTGATCCCATCCTATCTCTTCTTCGCTAGTCAATTTTCCTTTTCATAATCTCAATTTTCTCACAAAATCTCAATTTTTCCATCTGTTGGCTGCTTCCCTACTGCCACAAACATACCTTTGTCTTTCCTTTTCTCAAAAAACCCACTTGATCCATCCATGAACTACCTATTATCCCATATCTCTCTTCCTTTTGTAGCTAAACTCCTTGAGAAGGCCATCTTCAATAGATACCTCTACTTCCTTTCCTCTCATTCTCTTAACTCTCTACAGTATGACCTCTCTAGAGTGGCCAATGATGTCTTAGTTGCCAAATCGATGGATTTTTTCAATTCCCATCTTTTATTTAAAGTTCTCTGTAGACTATGACACCATCAATCACTCTCTTCTCTTTGACACTCTCTTCTTTCCAGTTTTCTGTGACATTATTGTCTTCTGGTTCTCCTCTTAGCTCTTTGACCACTCCTCAGTTTTCTTCCTCAGTCTTAGTCTAGGAAATAGTGGGCATTCCCAGAGCTCTGACTTGGGCCTTCTTTTTTCCTTCTCTATTATTTTTCTTGATGATCCCATCAGCTACTGCTGCTTGTGATTCTCAAATTTACTTATCGGTCCTAACCTCTCCTGACCTCCAGTCTTGCATCTCCAAGAGCCTATTGGTATTGGACATATTAAACTGGATTTCCCATAGACATCTTAAATTCAACATGTCCGAGTGTGAAATCATCTGTTCCCCTAAATCCTTCCCTATTCCAAACTTTCTTATTGCTATAGAGGGTAACATCATCCCCTCAGTCACCCAGGCTGACCACTTAGGTCTTATCTTTGACTCATCACCTTCTCTCTCTCACCTCTTATATCCAATGTGTGGACAAGTCTTGTTGATTCTACCTTCACAACTTCTTTTGTAGTATCTGTCCTCTTCTCTCCAATTCTACCTCCCTGGTGCAGGCCTTTATCTCCTCACTCCTCCATTATTGCAATAGTCTGCCTACTACAAGTATCTCCCCAATTCAGTTCCTCCTCTATTCAGACGCCAAATTGATTTTCCTAAAGAGCAGGCCTGACTAGGTCACTGCTTATTCAATAAACTTCAGTGGCTCCCTATCACCCCCAAGGTCAAGTAAAATCCTCTGTTTGGAGTTCAAAATTCTTTGTAACTTACCCCCATCCCTATCCATTCTTCTTACTCCTTACTCCCTCTGCTCCTAACACCACCACCACATATTTTCCCATACAGTGACACTGGCCCCTTTGTTGTTCATAGTATAGGATACTCCTCCTTACTCTAGGCATTTTGACTGGCTTTCCTTCTTTCCTGAAATTCTCTTCTTTCTCATTTCTACCCCCAATTTCCCTAGCTTCCTTCAAGTTTCAGCTAAAATTTCATCTTCTACAGTAAGCCTTTTCCAATCTCCCTTAATGCTGATGCCTTCCCTCTGTTGATTATTTCCAATGTATAGATACATACATACATACATACATATTTTTTGTACATAGTTATTTACATGTTGTGTCCTCCATTAGATCGAACTTCTTGAGAGCAGGCTCTATCTTTTGCCTTTCTTTGTATCCTCAGAACTTTGCACAGTTCCTGGCACATAGTAGGAACTTAATGAATGCTTCTTGATTGACTGACTCTGGCCTGTGGAACTAAGCAGAACAAATGTCCACAAATTAAACTTTCAGATATTTGACAACTGCCATTGTTTGTGTCATCCTTCCATCTCTCCCTTTCAAGTCTCTTCTCTAAGCTAAACATACCTAGTTCCTTTAATTTATCCACACATGGCATGATTTTAAGTCCCCTCGTCTGGACATGCTCTAACTTGTCAACATTCAGATTTGGAAACACATTCCAGATGTGGCCTGACCATGGCGGAATACAACAGGCATGTTACCTCCAGTGTCCTGGACTACATGCTTCTCTCCACATAATTTAAGGTTACATTTGCTCTTTTGGCTGACAACTCACAATGCTGATTCATCTTGAGTTTGTAGTCCGTCACCACTCCCATTCTCTCCTTGCCTCCCACAGGTCTTTTCGCATAAACGCTATCTAGCCACATCTGCCCCATCTTGTATTTGTACAGTTGATTTTTTTTCAACCTGAGAGTAATAGCTTCCTTTTATCACTATTATATCAATTACATTTCCTCCTGGTATTCTCCCCTCCTCAAAAACAGGGAGAGGGTTCCATACTTTTTCTTGGAGGTATGATTATAACATTAGAGTAGGGTGAAGGAGTCTGAAGCAAAGAGCAATGTTACATAATTTCACATTCATACCTAGCTATTGAATGCATTAATATCTAACCCACATGGTTATATGGAGTAACAGACATTTGAGAAAATCACTAGAAGATCTGGGTAGGTAGTCTTCACTGTCCTTCTCCCATCCAGTCTTTCAATAAATATAAGTGAAAAATGACACCTTCCATTATATACTTTTTTTCTAAATGTTTTAGTTTTTAAAAATATCTTCTCTTTTTAGAGCTACTGAATCAAGTAAACTGTTGCAATAATCACCTTTTGTTCCAGGACTACTCACCTGAAAAGATATCCCAGAAATCATATTCATTATCATATCCAAGGTATGTCCAGGCATTGCTATCATACCATTTGTGATGAGGGGTAGACAGCAGATTTTTGTCCAGTTCTTTAGATTTTTGTCCTGGGGGAGCATGAGATTCATACTATTGGGAAATCATCTCCAATAAGCAAAAACCAGTGTGGTCCTGAGAATATGGATCTTGTATGTTTTAAAGGCTAAGCAGGAATTTTTCTGCAAGGCACATGACAAATTATCTGAACTTCGTGAGCAGTTTTTCAGAGCCTTTCACATGAGTAACACTTAGTGATTCTTGGGCATGTACATGTCTGGTCATTGTTGCAACTTGCTGGGTTTTTTTTGAGCTCCTCTTTTTCTTTTTAATTGGTAAATTTCCTTGACATCAATCTCACTACAAAATTCCATTACTCCAAATTAGTAAGAATTATGAAATGTGGGTGGCTTGGTAAATAGTCCATTGGTTTAGCCAAGTCATATATACTTCTTATGCCTCGATTTATTGGTATGTACTCCATATGTGTCATGAATATAGTGAGGCCATGTGTCTGGAAAGTGCTTTGTCCTCCTGGAAAGAAAAGCAGAAGAGGGATAAGGAGGAGGGGAAGAGAATATTGATATACTTTTAAAAAATTGCTATAGTTAAGTCTCATCTGATTATCTCACGTTGAATCAGGAAGTGAGATAATATCAACTCATTTAGAGAAGCCCTCCTCAGGAATAATCAAGGAGCAGAGAATTTAGGTCTCTCTCCCAAGTAGGAGTAGTCAATGGAGAGTTTTTTTTCTTCTGAAGCTAGAAAAGTGTGATGCTATGACCTACAGATGATTGGGCTAATTCGTCATATTACTGACAATGATCCCAAATGGTTTAGTCTTCTAAATTTAAACCAAGTTTTAACCTGGAGTCCACAGACCTCCAAAAGATCCATGAATAGATTTCAGGTGGTCCAGGAATTTGGATGGGAAAAATTGCACCTTTATTTTCCTTAACCTCTAATTGAAATTTAGTTTTTCCATCCATTATGAATGTAGGTAATAAACATTATTCTGATAATGTGTCCATAAGCTTCACCAGATTTCCACAGGAATCCATGACATAAAAAAGTTCAGAAATCCTGATTTAGATGGAAAATTATTGAGACTAGCCTTGAGGACAATTAAGCATTTGCTATTAGTTGTGGTAGAAGTGTGGGATGTAATTGATAATAGTAATGATAATAATAGTCATCACTAACATTTATGTAGTTATATAGTTAATAGGTTTATGAAACACTTTATATGTGTTATCTCATTTGAGATATGTAACATAACTAGCTTTTTAAAAATTTATTCTCCAGGGAGAGGGGAAGGGAAGGGGCAGGTAAAGTGTAGGGTAAAAAGAAAAGTTCAATAGGGATCAATTACCCTTGGAAATTCTTTGTAGCATTCTGCTATGGAAAAACTACTGGGCATGCTTTATTTAATTCAATTCAACAAACATTTATTAAGACACCCAAGGGGTTCTTCATGTGTTGGCGTATGAAAGGGCACATTGTCACAGGATCAATTAGTTTTTAGAGCTATTAACTTTAGACCTGAAAGGGACCTCAGAGGCCCAGTATCTACTTTTGGGTTCTATGACATATTCCCAAGTGCCTTAGCTTGTACAACAAATCCTGCGTTGGCCATGGTAGTGGTGGCAGGGTAAAAATGGAGCTGGAAGAAGGTTCAGGACCGGGCTTCAAAAAGAACATGTGTGTCTTGCTCTTCCTTTCTCTGCTCCTTCTCTTCTACCCACCCTGCTGCTGCTTCTCTATACAAGCTTCCCTTCCTGGAGGCAAGAAGTCAATGCAAGCCCTTGAAAAGGTAGGTGATGAAGTAAGCATTTACCTAGGGATGAGGTCTCCTCTTTTGGTCACCTTTGCCTGTTGCTTTTCTTGTTGTTACTCCAACCTCATTTTCAACAAGAGCCAGATAGACTTGAGCCAAACAGCCACTTTCTCTGACCAATGGGTAGGCTTATACTCAGATCTTCCTCCATATTCTTGCAGTCAGGTCAGAAATATTAGCCTTGTATGTCACTTGGTTCAGCTGTGCTTAGACAGTCCAAAGGGAACTGCTTCCCAAAGCAAAAGCCTTCTCAGCTGGAAACTGCAATTTGTGTATTTCATGCACACACACACACACACACACACACACACACACACACACAGGCTTAGCAGCCCTCCACTCCTCACTCTCCTCAATTAGAAGTCATCACACCACTCCAACTCTTAACATTGCTTGATTTAATGAGGTACACTGGTTGCTTTGCAACTCATGGTGTAGAAAGAATGTGATTAAAGCATACTGTAACAGATGTGGCAGGGAGAATAATATTTCTAAGACCGTGGGAAGTCTTTGGAAGATTCCCAGAGAATTATTTAATAAATTCTGCTGCTCGTGAGTCTGAGAATGGGATTATTGCTGATGTATTCAATCAAGACAAAAACTGATGGAAAGAAAGGAGGGAGCAAATCTTTTAGTGTGTGAGAGAAATGAAAGTGGGGAAAGGATTGCAGGAAATCATCCTAAAATCAGTCTAGACATAGTTAAAAGAACATCTGGGTACACTAAGAGTGGCCACTTAAGCTATTGAGAGAGACAGACAAAAAAAGAGAGAGGCAGAGAAAGAGAGATGGAGACAGAGAGAGACAAGGAGTGAGAAATGGAAATATAGAGACAGAGAGACAAAATACAGAGAGACAAAGACGATGTAACAGAGAGAGACAGAGAGGAAGAACAAAGGAGAGGAGGGAAGGGGAGGGAAAAGAAGGGGAGGAGATGTAAGGGGAAAGTAAAACCTTTTAAAGTAAATGATAACTTGCAGCAAATGAGTGAATGTGACAGCTGGACTGAATATCACAGGGATTTTTTTTGGTTATAACGGGAAACAAATTATATAGGTACCAGAAGTTTATAGTATTTTGTTTTGAAAGAGCCAACTTATGGTGGGAGAATCTTATTTGATATAGTAAAGGTATATTAACTCAGCTTTTTTTTTGCTAATGGCAATTGGAACTAACTAAATCAGCAGTTTCCTTAACAGAGCCAAATGACATGACATATCCAGGAGGCTGGCTAGATAGCTTGTGTATCGTCTATGGCTATTTCCATTTTCTCTGTCAAGCAGGCTGCTGACTTTTGGGGGGCATTTCTTTGCTTATTAATACTTCTCTTAGAGAAGGAAAGAAAATAAATCAGAACCAAAGCCAGTCCAATCTGCTCCTTGCCGGTTGCCCTAATAACAGATGTGGTGGAGAAAGAAGTTTATAACTAAAAGTCAAACTGAGGGTCTTACCTCTTCGTCACAAATAAGTGGTTATTGACTGAGCTTTTAATTAGACAGAAAGGTAATTTCAAGTCCTATCATTTTATAAGAAGCTAGGTAGGCATTTCTTAAATGCCCCCTGTTGAAAAGTGGTTTCCCCTGGTTTCTGGGAAATGCTTTGGAAAACATCTCGGACTATGACCAGACAGTCTTCATTCAGCTGTAGACTGATGTAACTACTACTTGTGTTTATTTGTTTCCTTCCCTGTCTTATTCTCATCACACAGCATGAGCCTTCTCATATGCTCCCTGATGGACACATGTGGGTTTAGTAACAATAGCAACACCGACAATTACACGCATACATATATACACATGTGTGCATAGGTAGAGACTGAGAGAGCTATCTATTTTTTCATAGCCTTCCATCACAACACCTCTGTTCCAGTCAAGTCAGTTGCCTCACTGAGAGTCCTTTACACTTACCCTACTCCTTCCTGCTTCTGTTTTCCCTACCACTCATGTTCTTGGCACTACCCTTGATAGATAGATTGGTGCAATGGGAATCATGATGAATTTTGTATCCGAAGTTCTGTGTTTGAATCTGAGCTTTACTACTTACTATCTAGAAGTCACTAAACCTCTTTAGGTCTCACTTTCCAAAGGTGAAAACGAGCAGGATGGCCTGGGAAGTACTTAGATCTTCAGTCCTATGAAAATGATCTCTGTTATTTTTGGTATTAAATCCATACCTCTGTTGTAGCAATGTTCTATGTTGATCCTCCTCAGGCGCAGCCTTAGTGAGCCAATCACACCTCTCTCCACCTGCTACAAGTTCATTTTCCTTACTCATTCTCATTCCAAGCTTTAAAGCAATCAAGGGGGATGTTTGGATAATTCTTTGTTAATTACTAAATTGCAATATCTCTCTCATTAATTAATCAATTAGTTCTGAGCCTCCACCTTTTCTACTACCCCATCCCTTATCAACCTCCCTCTTCACTGAACTCCTGTGATATTTCTAATTAGCACTTAGGTAAATTGTTATTTCCAAATATCCACGTAAGGACAGCAACTGTAACATAGCCACAGTCAGCATGGACCAGGCTCATTGACCAAACATTCTTCTACCTTCTGAGGATTTGAAAGCCTTTTAACATATGGTATTAAGCACTGAAGAGAGGAGTCAATTCCATTTTACAAATGAGAAATAATAATAATGATGATAACCATATAGATGACATTTACATAGTGCTTTGTCAGTCTCTTTATATATGTTGTCTCACCTGAGCTTTGCAATAACCTTATGAAGGTTAACTTCATTTTGCAGATGAGGAAACCAAAGCTCCAGGATGCTTCAGATGATCACATGATCACTAGGGAGATGAGAATCGAACTCAGGTTTATCTCACTCTAGCTCATGTACTGATCAAGACATGCCAAGGAAGTCATGGAAGGATTCAGTAAAGTAGCCAGCCAGGAACACCAGTTAGAAACCTTCATAAATCACAAATGATGACATGAAAGTTGACATAAAAAATACAGGGACACTCAGAACAATTATCCATTTGGCACAGATATTCTCCAAAAGGCTATGTAGCTACACACACATCCACATGCACACATTCACACACTAGTATATTGGTAGTCATCTCATTTCTCTATTTTATTTCATGACTTTAGAAGATAAAGATTAGGGTAAAATCAGAGGTAATTTGAAGGATTTTGTTTTGTGCTGACTGGGTCACACACCTTTAAATGGGTCAAATTTCAGAAGCTCGACCAAATTTGAACAGTTTTCAGAAATATCAATGAAAGATTAAAAAAAAAACTATATCCCCAAATACCAACAATGTGGTTCTATTTCTTTTTATACCATTCTCAGTTTTTGCATGAGTAAAAATGCTTTAGCAACATGGTCAGATATCTCACACAAGTCTCCCATAGGAATCAAATCCATATATTTCTTAGTAAAGACACATGGAGAAGCTCTGAGATTTACCTGATTTTTATGTGTGAGCTGAATAGAATTTAGATTAGATCCCACTCTTGGATCTCTCACTCTGGCCAGTGATACTGTCCCCTGTGTATGAAGCCTGTGTATGAAGTTTAGAAACTGCCAGACACTTTGAGACAACTTCAGGAGGAGCCCATGTGGCAAATTGGCATGGACACAATGGCATTCGGAGCCTCCCCCTGGCACAGACGGGATGGTGCTGACAGTGCCGCAGGCTATGTTGTCACTATCTTGCTACAAATGCCTAAACCTTTATTTATCTTGCTACTCTTGTAGGGAGGGCAGTCTGCTGAGGCATCATTTCCTTTATACCTTCTTCAGGGAAGAGAACTGGGGAGTGGGTGTGTCAGGCCATGGGAAAGTAGGAAAAGAGGATAGCATAGGAATGTAGGAAAAGAAAAGAAATAATCAGTTAAATGACTAAAAATGCTTCAACATTTTTAGATTTGAGTAAATTCACTATGCCCTAAAAGGTCGTGCATGCATGCAGATATGGGGTGGGGTGGGGGGAAGCCACTTAAAATCTCTGGACCTCAATTTCCTAATCTATAAAATGAAAGGTTTAGACTAGATGTCTTTGGAGATCCATTTTAGCTCCCTATGATCCCATCATCTTTTGATATATACTTAGAAGAAGCATGGTAGACTGAAAAGAGTACTGGAATGAGAGTGAGGAGGCCACCATCAGAATCCTGGTACTGCTTCTTACTTCCTATATGAACCTGGGAAAGTATTCTCAGGTCTCCATGTCTCAATTTTCCTATTTATTAAATGAGAGGGTTAGACTAAATGGTCTCAGAGATTCCTTTCAGCTCTAAATCCTACAATCCAGCCCCACCTTCCCTTCCCCCCTATTCTAGCCATGGTATATTTAATCCAAAGAAGTGGGCTTCTTTTGTCATCAGGAAAAGGTCAATCATATATATATATATTTCTCTTGTTGAGAAAAGAAATAAAAAAATTGACATCATTCTTGACCTATGCCTCCTTAAATGTCAAAGTTACTACCAGATATTGAGGGACTTAGATACGGAAGACTCCTTGTTCCCCACCAGTGACACTGGCCTCTTTGCTGCAACTCTCACTAGATACTTCATCTCCTGACTCCATGCCTGAAATATTCTCCTTCCTTATTCTGTTTCCTGGCTTTGTTGGCTTCCTTCAAGTCCCTACTAAAGCATCACTTCTACAAGAAGCCTTTCATGATCCCCCTTAATGCTAGAACTTTCCCTTTGTTATCTCTGATTTCTATTGCTATTTGTCCTTCATTTTTTGGAAGAGTACTAATGGCATCATGAGATGATGTCTTGACTTGTGCACGAATTGGATTTAAGTGAGGCAGAGTTGTGCAAAGTCACCAGTCTCACCCCCTCTTCCAGAGACATCAAACACCAGTGGCAGGACAAAATTCGAGATGACTGGTGAGGGCCTGGGATACAGTTGATGACCTTGACATCTTTGATGTTGGACCAAACTCTAAGCGCTCCACAGTGCCTGCTTCAGCCACCTTCCTGGCCCATTGGAACAACAGACTTCACAAGCTTGAGGTAGACACTGCCCCCCTCACCCTACTCAACAACGAGTTACCATCAACCTGGTTTAGCTCATCTGCCAAGATGATTTAAGGTACTTAATAAATGCTTTTTGACTGACTGGCAAATCAGTTCTTTGGTTTCCTTTTAACATAAGTCAATATTTCCATTGAAAATTGCTGCACATTGGTATCCCTTGTTTACCTTTATTCCCACGAAGCTCAGCAGAAGGCTTTAATATCGAAGCACTCAATTTTTTTCATCCAGTCTGAGGAAAGTATAATTGATAAAGGGACAAAAGCTCGGTGGCTTACTTTGGGTTAGTACTTTGTGGCAGTCTGAGAGCTGATTCTATCTCTATTTTCTCTAACCATCTGGATTGCTACAAGAGGAAGTAATGCTGAGCAAGGGGCAAAATGGGAAAATTGGATGACTTTCTTTATCTTATGGCAGTCCTTTATAGAGGAGCTATATTATTTCATTCAAGTATTGTGAATTTTATGATTATCAGTCATATTCATTCCCCACATCAAATGTAAATTGATTTTGTATTATATTCTGTTTCAGATGCCTTGTAATTCTTTTCTTCTATGGGAAATTCTGTGATTTTTTTCAGTGAATCAAAAAAAATTAGTTGACATTTATTCAGTGACTACTATGTGCTATGTTACAAAGACAAAAATGTTGTTCTTCATTCTTGAAGAGGACAATGTCTCAAGGAGGACAACGTCACAACATCTTGAAGAGGGTGATGTCTTGGCTTGTGTGTGAATTGGATTTAAGTGAGGCAAAGCTGTGCAAAGTCATCAGATTCCAGTGGCAAGACAAGAGTCAAGAAGACTGGTATCTGGCATGGCCCAGGGGGCAGTGGGTGATTTTGGCCTTTTTGCATTAAGGTCTGTCCCAGGTCTCAGTTTGTCTGACATAATGCCCATTCAAGGACTCAGGACTAGGTAGGTAAGAATTGAGACAAAGGACGGTCTAGTTTATCACAAAAGTATTAATCTGATAAGGGAAGACCCTTGGAATTTCTGGCAGGGACAGAAAGCAATTCCTAGTTGTACTCACTCTAAACCTTTAAGACCCAAACTATGGGCAATATAGGCTTAGAGATAGACCTGAGAAACTTAACACTGAAGAGCAAAATAGTACTATGGATATAAGTAAATAAAAAGTATATTCGAGGTAAGTACAAAGTAATTTCAGGAGGAAACTTACCAGGGCTAAAAAAGGCCTCATGTGAGAAGTACGACCGAACTGAGTTTTGAAAGGAGTTTGGGAGGGAGGGAATTCCAGGCCTGGAAGGGAGAATGGAGAAAGGAAATGGAATGTAGAGAATGAATTAAAAGCAGCAAAGAAGCCATTTTGGCTAGAATGCAAAGTGCATTAAAAGGAGTAAATGATAATAGAACTGGAGTGGTATGCAGACTGTGACGAGCTTTAAATACTAACCAGAGGAGTGTACTTCTTATCCTAGGGAGAGTAGAGAGATACTAGAAGCTTTAGAGTAGGGGAGTAACACGTTCAGATCTGTGTTTTAAGAATGTTAAACAATAAATCAATGAGCATTTATTAAGCATCTATTATTTCCAAGGATTTTGCTAAGCTCCAAGAATATAAAGACAAAAATAAAATTCCCTGGCCTCTGGACTCATATCTACTGTCTCACTTCCCTGGCTTCTTTCAAGTCTCAAGTCTGACCTAAAGTCCTACCTTCTCTGCAAAAAGTCTTTTCCAGTCCTCCTTAATCTTAATGTCTTGTTTTGAAGACTATTTCCCTATATATATATATATATATATATATATATATATATATATATATATATATATATATATATGTATATATATATATACACACATATATATATATATATATGTCGTTTGTACAAAGTTGTTCGCATCTTAGTCTATGAATTCTTTCAGAGCAGGTGTGGTTTTTTGCCTGTCTTTATACCCCTACCTTTTAGCATAGTGCCTGACACACAATATGTGCTTAATAAATGCAAGATGCCTTGCTGACTGACTGTTCTCCAAGAGTTTGGGCATCATTTCAGCCCAATGTGGAAGATCAGTTGGAGAGGAAAGAGACTTAAGTCAAACAGGAAGCTACTACAATATTCTAGATGAAAGCAGATGAGCACTTGAACTGGGAAGATGGTCATGTGAGTGGAGAGAAAGGGTTGGATAGGAACAAGGGGTTGTATGTGGCCCATGGCACTCCCAAGTGTGGCTTGAACCAGATTTAAATGTAGTTCCTATCTGATTTTAATGTGTTGGTATATTAATCAAGTAGAAATATACAAAGTGTCATTTTCTAAGTCTGTTATGTGGCAGGCATCCATATGTATGGTTTGGTGGCTGCCATTTCTATGTGATTTTGACACCACTGCTATAGAGATAGCACTGAAAAGGCTTGGCAGCTGGTTGGATATTGAGAGGATAAAGAAGAATGAAGAGTCAAAGATGACTCTGAGTGTGGGAACCTGAGTGACAGATAGGATGAAAATGAAGGCCATTGAGAGAAACAGAGAAGTTCAAAAGTTGGGTGGCTTTGGGGGAAAGATGATAAAAGTCGTGTTAGACATGTTCAGTTTGAGACGCCTGCTTGACATCTCTTGAGGAATGCCCAGTAGGCAGGAATCATTGGCTCATAGATTTAGGTTTGGAAGGGACCTTTGTGGTTATCTAGTTCAACCTCCTCATTTTATAGATGAGGAAACTAAAGATAAGAAAAGTGACATCACTCATCAAAGAAGGCAAAGGAGTAAACGGTCAGCCAAAATTCAAACTCAGATCCTCTGATTCTAAATGGATTGTTCTTTTCACTATTCCACTGCTTCATGCAGAATTGGGAGAAAAATGACAGCTATTGGAATCTTCTTTGTAGAGAAGATAATTGGAAGTTGATGAAATCAACAATAGTAGAGAGGATTTTTAGAAAGAAGAGAACACGGCATGTCACATAGCAATAAGTAGGGGATAGGAATTCTACAGATGTGATCTCTTTGAATTTATAACCTTGTTGACCTCCAGGCACCATTGGGAAAGACCATCAATTCCTATTTTAATAAGAAGTAATTAAAAATGGAATTGACCCTCTATCATTTTCTTATTGATCTTATTTAGAAATAATTGATTTTGTCCTGTAACTACTTAAGTCATCATTCTTTGTCTCTGAACTTAGCTCAGAGATTCAGCTACCTGTAATAAGTTAAGGTTGAAATCCCACCTCTTCAGCTAATCACTGATCTATTCTTGCCTCAGGGAATTTAACTGATCTTGGAGGACATATGTGAACGAAAGGGAGTTGAGCCTAATATCTTTATATCACCAAGTTATGCTTCAAGGATATCTAGTTTGCTGTACAGATGTGTGGACTGGTTATCTTGCACCTGCATTCAAATAATGAGCACTTCTTAAGAAGGTGTTGTTGCTAGCCCCCATCACCAAATTTCCAACCAATCACATTGTTCCCTGTGCCTCAGCTCTTTAACCAATCATGTTGCCCTCAATCCCATGATGTCATCTACTCTATTCTGTTCTTTGTTCTGTATTCCCTGAAACCTATAAAAGGGGAATTGTCCTTTTGCTTATGGTCTTTGGCATGATTGGAGGCAAGGCAGAGACACATTTATTGACAGGCAGCATGTCCCTGCTAATAAATGTTATCTTGCTTAGAGAATTGCCTCAATTTACCTTTTTGTTAAATTACAAACACAACATAATTACAGTCAGAAAATTCAGCACTAGAATTGACCAAAATCATTTAAGTATGAAAATAATAATTCACATTTACATAGCACTTTAAGGTTTATAAATCATTTTCCTAGTAACACCGTGGGAAACAGGTAGTGCAGATAATACTATTCCAATTTTCAATAAAGGAAGCTGAGGTTCTATGATGTTGTGCAAAGCTACGTAGCTGGTAAGTGTCAGAGACAGGGTTTGAATTCAGAATTTTAACTTATACAAAATCTTTTGAGGTGCCTTCTAGCTCTAAATCTATGATCCTGTGATCCTACAATCCAATGACCTTTCTACTATGCTCCACTGCTACTAACACTTTCCCCAAATTTATCTCACTTTGTAGGTGCCTATGGAAGCCAAATATTGTGCCATTTTGAGAAAGTATTGGGGCTCTCATGGCCTCTCTCACTATCTTCCCTCATGCTCTGAGAAAATAGAATGTGCAAACCAGTTGTTGAGCTCCAATAACCAGCTGGTTCCATATTTGTTTTGGTGTCTCAGTGACAAGGACTGCAGTGGATGTGGGAGTGAATGTCAAGTTGTGAATGCTTTTGTTTTAGCCTACATTGAAAGATGTTTTCCAAGTGCTAATAGCTGCCAACCATTCACTCTGGATAAAATTAGAATAAGAACATTTTTTTCCCACACAAAAATAACTGAGACAAAATGCTGTGTTGCTATGAATGTTGTATCATACATACTGCTATGGAGGCTTCCACTGGCTTCAGGAAAAGATTGATGCTATTAATGCTATTAAATAGAAATTTTAGAATTGAAGCACTTCCCATATATTATTATTAAGTTGCAAAAGTAAATAGTGTACAGGGATCCAAGGAGATGATTCTTTAAGTCAGGTGAATGGAAAATATGAGATATAATATTTAATGATATTTGACTTAAGACTGTAAGGACATAGATTTATAGTTGGAAAGGACATTAGAGGCTATGGAGTTGGACACCCCACCCCCCGGCCCCACCAAGTTTTGTAGACGAGGAACTTGAAGCCTAAAAGGGGAAGAGACGTGCTCTAGGTCAAACAGGTAGGAAGTGGAACATCTGGGACATCTGGGACATCCAAGGACTTATATCCTGGACTCCAAATTCAGTGTTCTTTCCACTGTATCATACTGCCTCCTCACAGAGTCTATTGTAAATAAATGCAATGTTTATTGTGATAAATATTGGGGCACTAAAAAGCCCAAGATTTTAATCAACTTCCTAAATATTCTTCTATTTTCTTTGTAGGACCTTGGGCAAATTATAATATCTTGTACTTCAAGACCAGACTTTATAGAATTAGGATAACATGTGTCCTATTTCCTCTTTAGGATATTTTAAGTATTAATTAATGGTAATAATTGCTTTATGCTCCTTTATAAAATGTGCTGTGAAAATAAAGTGTTACTCTCTGATGAGGGTCTGATATGCAAGATATATGGGGCAATAACACAAATATAAAAGATCAAGCTGCTCCCCAGAGAATAAGTAGTCAAAGAATATGAACAAACAGTTCTCAAAAGAATTGCAAACTATTAACAACCATATGGAAAATTGTTCCAAATCACCAATCATAAGAGAAGTGCACATCACAACTACTCTGAGCTTTCACCCGACATTCATCTGCTTGGTAAAGATGACAAGTCATGGGAACAATTAATTCTAGATTGGTTGTTCAAAGACAAGCACACTAATATACTGTTGGTAAGGCTGTGAATCGGTCCTGTCATTCTGGAAAGCAATTTGGAATTATGCCAAGAAAGTGACTAAACTATTCCTTTTCCCAGAGACTGCACAGCTGGATACATGCCCTAAGGAAGCCAGAGCTGGAAAAAAGATCTCATATCCCCCCAAATATTTATTAAAGAACCTTTTGTAGTAGTGTGGAAGCAAAATAGATGCCCATTGATTGGAGAATGGCTTAACAAAATGTATTGGAATATTACTGTACTGTAAGAAATGCTGAATATGAAGAATACAAGAAAATTTTTGGAAGATTCATATGAATCGATGCAAAATGAAGTAAGCAGAACCAGAAAAACAAAATGCCCAAGGAATGTAACAATGTAAATGGAAAGAAGAAAAACTACATCAAACAGAATGTAGTCTAATTAAAATAACCAAACTTGGCCATGAAAAAAAGATTTTTAAAATTATACCTCTCTTCTTTGGAGAGGTGGTAGGCTCGAAGTGTGGGACATTGACTTAGTTGATGAGGCTACTTTCTATCTACTATGTATGTATCTTGTTTGTATTGATCTACGTATATGTTTTTCCCCATTTGAATGTAAGTTCCTTGAGGGCAGGGACTGTTTTTGCTTTTGCTTTTTTATCCCCTGTGCTTAGCACACCGTCTAGAATATAGCAAATACTTAATAAATTCTGATTGATTATGTTGGATGGATTATTTTTCTCTTTCTTTGTTCATTCTTTATTACATGGGATGCCTCTCTAAGTGATTAGATTTGGGGAGAGGCATTCTTGGAATTAAGGTTCTACGAAAACAAAAGCTATCAAAAATTTTAAGAGAAAATAGTGAAAAGAGCACTGTTACATATTTAAATTAGGATGTAGTGGGCTGTGGTTTTCCACTCACCTAGTTCTTTATCTGTGTCAAGCTCCTGTGGGAGAATGGGAAAATACAGAGTCAGGAGAAAATGAACCCCTGAGAATAAAGGCCTATCCTCCATTCAAGCTTTCAGCCTCCATTGACTTCATCAGAGTTCTGAGTCTGCATCAATGCATTATCATATCCCTATCACAGCAAGAATTATTAAGTACTTGCTGCCTATAGTGAAAGAAAACAAAACCAATTTTGTCCAGTATCAGCAATTTAAAAATATTCCCATTTGGATTTAGTTACTTTAAAATAATCCCAAATATTGAATAACAGCAATGTTACTCAGTTTTAAATATCAAAATCCTATGTAATAGGATTCAAGTTATTTGTGGTTTTGTTTTATCTTAATGCTTCTCTCAAATTTTATTATCGTTATATCCTCTTTAGTCAAGATACTTTTCAGAGCCATAACTAGTGTGGAATGAATAGGGATGGGCTCAAATGTGCCTGATCTAGTATGATGCTCTTCCTTTCTATAATTACTCCCACCTCTGACTCCCAGGCCCTTTCATAACTATGTGCTACTCATATTTCCATCCTTGTAGGCCCATCAACTACTCTCGTAGAGCTCACCCTCCTCACCCCAATAGTTTTTTTTGGGGGGAAAAGGCCAGAATCTCTGAGGCATTGGCTATACCCCTTTCTGGTTTAGTTGTATGCACAGCTAGACTGGCCTATGTGTCACTGTCTTCCCCTTGGAAACATTTTTATCCCAGGTGCAATAACTACTAGTTATGGTTCTGATACGTTGGCTGATTGATTTTGGGGTTTGTTTTTTGGGGTTATTTTGCTTCCAAATAGGTTCAATTAGTCTGCCAGCAAATATTGTTTTCCTTGTCATACTGACATTGGTTTAAAAATGGATCTAGTTTTGAACTATGCTTACTCGAATCCAAACAAAAACATTTTATTCCTAAACTAAATTTTGAGTTTGAAACAATTTTAGTTCCCCAAATACACAGGAGACACTGGATCATGGCAATGTGTGTCCTAGGCAAAGTAGGGAAGTTGTGCCAGCTGGGTAAAATTGTCTTTGAGAAATTTTATATCTTCCAATCTCCCTGGCTAGATTGGAAGTCCCCAAAGGGCAGAAACCAAACACAGATAATAAGAAAACAAATGGTAAAGGGAGTCATGAGGGAAACTTTGACCCAGAGCTTATTAGGTGCCTGTATTTGGGTTATGCCAGTATAATTTAAAAGACTGTGCTACCTAAATGAACTTACCTATTTAGCATTACATCAAAAAATTGTCAAGGGGATATTTTATAGAACTAGATAAAACAATAATGATTCTAACAACAAACCAACCACAAAAGCCATGCAGTGATAAAGGCAGCTAATTGTGAAAAATTAGGCTGTTTATTTGGTTCCAATATATTCTTACCTTTCTTCCACCTCTTAGAATTGCTTATTTCTCTCAATTATTTGTGTTTTTCAGAATCAGTAAGAGTAATTTCATTTCAGAGAGATGAAGTCATTTGCTCATGGTCATATAACCTGTGAGTTTCAGAGTCTGGATTTCAACCCAGATCTCTTGACTCCAAGATAAGCATGCTTTCCGTCACACCAAGTAGACTGCACCCTGGAGGTAGTAATTTAGCACAAGTGCCTTCTCAATGTTACTTCCAGTGATAATGATCTAGGATAGAGAGGGACATGATCCAATCCATTTTTCTGATGTATTTCCTCTAAATTAAATGCTTTTAATTTAACTTTATTAACATGGAATCATGTACTCTTTTTAGGACTACTTTTAATTGAAATAGGCTTACAGGTGAGAGACCACACAGAAGATAGATAAAACTTCTATTGCTAGTTACAGACAAAATTTGACATCTATTCATATCCCCTTATATAACTACAATTTATTATCTTGCTCCCTTAACAAATCCTTAGAGTTACTGATATTTTGCCCAATATTTAACCCTCATGGCATTAGCTTCTAAGCCTTTCAAGGGCTCTTGATGTAACCCTAACATTGTGTGCCTGTGTGTAAATAATTTGTGTGCATAGATTGTATTTGTTGTTATTTGCCACAGTTTTCTCAGACAGAAAGCTTCTAAACCTAAGAATTTTAAAATATGATGATATACTATCCCTATGCCTGTTTCAACTAGTATTTGCTTCAGTTTGAGAGTTAACCAAAGCAATCACAGTCAAGAACATCTATTTTGCTTTCTCCCCCAATTATAGCTATCCTTTGGTGACTACATTACTGAAATTCTATGATACTCAGGTAGCAAGTAATTAATGGCTATAAAAATAGATTTCACGAAGAGAGAAAGATCCTCCCAGGACTTTCATGAAGGTTAATAAAATATTTAAAAAATGGAATAGGTCCAGAAGTTGAAAGTTGCTTAGTAAATGAAGGAACTCAGTTTTATTACTTATTAAATATTTTTAAATATAAAAATGGACAGATAAAGGACTGAGAGATTTCCACAATTTCTAGGCTTTGACTGCATTCTTCTAATGATTAAAAACATAGCTAGAGGCATACCCAGCAGTGTGCTGGTAAATGTTTAACACTAGTTCTCTGAGGAAAAAAAAAGTACCCATGACAGTTTTAAAGTTTAAACTACATTATTAACATTTCCTCCATCACTTTCTTAAATCTAGACAATCACCAATAAATAAATTGAGCCCTGATCTGTAATGTTTGCCCATTTCCAAGGCACAAATGCTGACACTGAAAATTTAACAATTGGTTCACAAAAGCAGTAGTGGCTGCCTCCAGAATATTGCTCTTACTCTATAAAACAGTAGTCATTTTATAGATGAGGAACTTGAGGCTGTCAGATATCTAGTAATTGGCCAAGGCAGTATTTGAACTAAGGCCTTCTGACTCCAAGCCCAGCACTTAGCTCCCTCTACTTGCCCATGTTTTGTTTTGTTTTGTTTTGTTTTTTTGATCAAGAAGTGCAATTTGCTACCTATGGGGAACTTTTACATTAAAAACTCCTTCTGTCATGGCATTAAATATTGAGATCTGTTCAATCAATCAATCAATACATTTATTAATTACTTTCTATGTACCAGGAAGTAAACTATGAATGTCAAAATGCATTACTTACAATAACATTTGCTGTTTTCTGCATCCCCTTTGCTTCTTGACAGAGTAAGGCAAAATTATATGGGGCTATTCCAATCTGTGAAAAAACATGTAAATGTCATTCCTTCTTAGGTTGCTTTGAGGACTATTTCTATTATGCCCCAGCTCTTCATGTTGAAACTTCATTTCAGCCCTGTAATTTACACATCAGAAATATCCTCTTCCTCTGATTGGATGGCTCCTCCCAGAACCTCCATTTAAGGAGAGCACTCAAGCTAGTTGGGTCTCATTTCTCTCTAGGTTTCTCTCTGGATTTCTTCCACCATTTTCCAGGGGTTGGGTATCTTTTCCTCCCACCCCCTTGCTCTTCAGCTTTCTTTTATGTGTTGTCCTCTCCTATAAGAGGGTAAGCTCCTTGAAGGCAGGGGCAGTCTTTCTTTCTGTTAGTATGCATCTTCCCAGTACTTAGTAGTAAATGTATGCTGACTGAATGCTAAGGACTGACTAAATTTAAATCAGAGACTAACAATGTCAAGACTCCCATGTGTTGAAAAAGTTGTTATCCTTTGGACAGAGGTATGAATTTGGTCACAAATGCCAGAGCTGAACAAATATGAAAAATCCAGGAATCTTCTCATTTTAATCTGCAAAATGAGCAGATTAATGAGTCTTATGACCAAATGAACTTGTTCCCCATTTGACCATGACTCTTGACACTTTCAATCTAGGAAGTATGAAATCGGTCTAATTCTCCCTGATTTAGAAATTTCAGTTTTGGCTGGAATTTTTTAATGTTCGCATTTTTTTTTGAATCTTGTAATCATGAAAGGAATGACAAGAGCAGGAAGTGTTATAAAGAAGGTGAAAAATTTAGCCCTTACTACATATTGAAATCTAAGAATATCTGACAGTCAGCTATTTCTTGAAATGCCTATGTGGTATAATTTCCTAAGACATTAACAAAAAGTAAAACATACTGAAAAACAAGCTTATGGGCCCTGACTGGCTCCAGTATAACCGCTGTCATAAGGCTCACTTAAGAACTCTGGCAAGAGACATTTCCTAAATTGTGTGATGGATTAATTGATTTTCAAGAAGCTGACCATCACAGAAGGCTGGGAAATGCCACTTGCAATTAAAATATTTTTGTCCAGATACATTCCATAGAAACATTTATCCCTAGTAAAATATGCTTCTCCCTAAATGATCACTCAAATTATGATACTGAACAAAATGGGTGCAATTTTCTTTTAATGGCATGAATATGCTACCCTGCCATCTGTGTCATATAATTTGGTATCATCTCACTCATTTTGGAATGAAAGAAAAATAATCTAAATGCCCTATTTGGTAATACCTAAAGTTTTTTTTAAAGAGAAGCTTTAAATTCCATACAGTTTTGAGATGGTTGGACCACATCCAGATTATCAGTGTTTATAGTTGTCCAATCAGTTCAGCCTGGTTTTGGGATTTGGAAATATCACTGGTTTTCTTTTCCTTTTAGCCTTCCCATTGTACTTTTCTTTTTTGCCCTTATTTTCTTTTCCCCTCCCTTTCTGTCCCATATCCTCTCTCTTTTCTTTCCAATTCTTCCCATCCTCTTTTTCTCTATTTCTGTTCTTTCTCTGCTTTTTGTTATAGTTATTAAAAGAGTACCTTTTTTGGGAAAAATCATATTATTAGCTCTATTTTGCCTGAAAGTCATTCACAGTCATATGATCAGAGCTCTGGGGAGTTAGCAGGCATAGTGCTAAACAGCCTCTGTGCAAACAGTAATGCACAGAATACTGGCATCCTCTCCATGTTCATTTAATAGGAGCCAGGAGTCACAAAACAGATCGGTTCTTTGGTTATTTCAATATTTGAACAAATGCCTAAAAGAACAAATTCCTTCTCCTCCACCCTCCACAAAGTTTCATAACAGCTAAGAGTAATGTTTTGGTCAACAATGGAGTTAATCATTTTTAAAGATGCGATTTTAAATCAAGGCTATTCGGATTTTTTTGTCAGCTCTAAAACACCAGTTTAAAAAAACACTACCATCTCTAACCAAATCACTTTTCTAAAAGTTAGTGTAGTATAGTGGAAAGAATGTTAAACTTGAATTCAGGAGAAATCAGAATTCCAATTCTGCCTCTGATACTTGTTTGTGTGTGACCACAGGAAAGTTCCCTAACTTTAGTGAGCCTCAGTTTCATCATAGGTTAAAAAAGGCATACTAATGCCTGCAGCATTTACGTCAATAGGTGGTCGAGAGATTCATGTGAGATAATATAGATAAAATGCTTTTCAACTTGTCATGCTATATAAACGATGATGGTGATGATGATGCTGATGGGAAAAACTTTTTTCTCATCTTGTTTGATGGGGTTTAACTAAAATATTTTAGGGACAAGCTACTGTCTGTTAGTATTATTTTTATATTTAAAATTCAGTAGACTAGTATACAAATGCACAAAATACCTCCTTTTTGTAGCTGAAAATACTTAGGATGTTAGCTCATCTCTGTACGCTCACTGAAAGCAACCTTAGTACCACTAAGTAGCTGCCGTAGTAACAGAGATAGTACATACCTCATTTAGTCAGTTTTCTGGCATTTATTAATCACCTGTAATGTGCTGGGAACTATGCTAAGTGCAGGGGCTACAAAGAAAGGCACAAGATGGTTTCTGATCTCAAGAAGCACGTAGTCTAATGGTAGAGTTAGGAGTGGGGACAATATATGAACAATTATGTACAAAAAAAATGTATACATGATAGGTTGAAAATAACTAAGAGAGAAGATTACCAGTTTTAAAGAGGTTAAGGAAAGGCTTCTAACGGAAAGTGAGACTTTAGCTGAGATTTGAAGGAAGTCAGGGAATCTAGGAAATGAAAGTGAGGAAAGAGAACATTCCAGGTATGAGAGATAGCTAAGGAAAACTCTTGGAGTTGGGAGATGGAGTTTTTTGCTTGATGAATTGTAAGGAGGCTATTGTTATTGGATCATAGAGCATGTGGATGGGGGGAGAAAGAAAAGAAGCAAAGAATAAGAAGTCAGTAAAGGTAGGAAGGGGTCATATTAGGGAGGGCTTTATAAACTAAACAGAAAATTTTATATTTTATCCTGAAGGCAAAAGGAAGCCATTGGAGTTGCTTGAATAGGTGAGTGACATGGGCAGACTTGTGCTTTAAAAAGACAATAAAACAATAGGCTATTGCCGTAGGCCAGGCATGAGGTGATGACCTGTAAGAGGCCCACGTGATTTTGATTTCCTTTGCTAGGTCTCTATGTTTTGAAAGTTTTTCATTCCACTCATTTTGTAGATTATTAGTATTTGGCATGGCTTTATCTATTAACAATATCGTTAAGTTTTTATGGATCGATGTTGTGTCTAGGATATTGGGAGCAACAGTTCAATCTGCAATAATGATCCAGTAGTTTTTTGCTTGAGTTGTCCGGGATGATTTGATGCCTTTAATTGGAAATATATAGATGGAGAGAGAGGATGGCATAGTGCATGGGACCTGGGTTCAAATTCTGCCTTTGACACATTCTAACTTTATGGCCCTGGGTAAATCCCTTGACCTTTCACTGTTATAGACTATTCTCTAAGACCATAAGTTGCAGGGAAAATGATGACTTCATTTAGTAGGGGGAATTTTCTCACAACAGAGTTCCTGCCTACATCAATGAATTCACAGGTCCAATCCCTATCCCAATAGGTAATAAGATTTGTTCTTTGTTAGTTAATGAACTATAGTGAGCTATTGATGTATAATTCTAACCATCAAATCTTGTCTTGATCAGTATTCAGTAAGGCCTAAATTCTTTGCAGCCAACAGTAATGTATTACATTGTCCAGTTTTCCTGCATAATCCAGTCTACATTGATCTCTCAGTCTGGTTCCTCTGTAATTTCTGGCATCAATGACCTGGTCCTGATTTTCCATCATAAATCCTCACATTTCCACAAACAACTCTACATGACTCAGTCATTTGTTCAATAATTCCTTGCTGAAATATTATTGGCTGAGTTCACGCAGAAGCCACCTATGGAAGGTCTTTTGATTCCACTCTTGGTTTGTAGCCAATCCATAGATTCCATCCAATTATAAATCACCTTGGGTAACATCCCACACATCCAGTGGCAGGTATCTGTTACCATCCTTTGCTATTGCTCAATGAAACATTGTCCACTTACTCCAAAAGCATTTATCTAAGTTTTTAACTTATTTATGATGTGCTCTGAAAATGTCTATCTATCCTCTTTCTCCTTTTTGGCAAGAAAGTGTTAATATTCTACACTTGTCTTAGGGTAATGAATTCTGTTTTGTTAATATTTCATGAGTGTTGTTTAGTGTTGTTGATAGAATACTTTCCAGATCTCCTATTATCCATGGCACAATTATGAAAAGTACATTAAGCCTGCATCAAGTATGTGTTTGTTAATTGCTTTAAAGATATTATTCCCATTAAATTTTGGTTTCAGGATGTTTGTATGTCTCATAACATATAAATCTTCTCATAGGCATGTTTAGGGACAACTAGCACTCCTGATGTGAGGGCTTGCCGAACCTGTTTCAGGGCTGCTCATCCACCTTTGGTGTCCACCTTTCACCCAACTCTCACCTGTGGCTCCAAGAAGCTGTGTAGCACATGCATCAGCCACACCCCAGTAAATTTGTCTTGGTAGACAGGCTAAACCAGGTTGAGTGTAACTGACAGGCCACAGACCTGTTGGTAAGTTAGGGGAATGTCTACCCTAAACGTGTGAAGACTTCCTTCAGCTGAGTGGGTAGATGAGAACAATTTGTTCTAACAACTCTGAAGGCAGCTAAATCAGGTGCTATTCAAGCTTGGTCAGGCATTGAAGACAGCAGGGTCATCAACTGCATCCTGGGCCATCTCTAATCATTGTGACTGTCTTGCTACTGGATTTCAATAATTCTGGAAGAGAGAGTGAGGCTGACGATTTTATGCAACTCTGCCTCACTTAAATCTATTTCACACCCAAATCCAGCTATCGCCTGTGATGTCATTGGTCCTTTTCTAAATGAAGGACAAACAACTAACTCTTCTCATTAAAAGATCTTTGTTATATTTTGTCTGGAGGAAACCAAATTATTTGTGGCTATTGGCTCTAACCCTTGGCCCAGTGTGACTTCAAGAATATAGTTTGAAGCTTTCAAACTGTCCCTTTACTTGACATAAGTTAAGAATTTTGCACATATCAATGCTATAAGAAAATTTTTATCACTAGAGAAAGACTGTGAGGTAAATGAGCTATTAATGTGGTTTTCAGTGTAGCCATATAGCCTGATGTTACCCATGTGCTGCAAGTTATTAATGAGATGTTTTCTTTCAATTCTCACTTTAATTTGAAAATGATACTTAGTACTCTTTAGGACAAATGCACATGATTTTAAGGCTAGGCAGAACCATAATAGGATAAAACCGTACCCTTGAAAGATACAATGTTTTCTATGAATTTTTCTTGCTAAGATTATGTTGGTGGAGTTTTTTAAAGATTTGTTTTCCATGTGAACATCAAATACTCTTGCATTCACATTATACTTGTGTTTTTGCAATGAATAAGCCATGAGTGCAGAATTGAGTCAAGAGCTCTGTGATAATCAACACCTGATATAAAGATTATAGTATTTTCAGGTCATTTTTTCTTGCATTAAACTGTTTTAATAGTCTCAAAATTCCGTAACAGATTTTCGTCATTGTTTCTATTTAAAAATTATTGATTTTAAAAAACTAATAACTGCCATGAAACAAATGGTTCACAAAAAACATTCCTTTCCTCCTCAAGCTTTTAGGATGCATTGTAATCATTAACCTGTCTTTTACTCTTAAACCTAAGTGGCCAATTGAGACTAACAGTTCTGAGACCATTTTCCTACCACTGTTTAAGACTTGGGTGGCAAGTGTTATACAGGATATTCATTTAGCCTTCTGGGCAGATTTTGTGACCTTGCCAGCTATATAGCAGCCTTCTTGTCAACTGCCTTGATGACACCAACAGCAACAGACTGCCTCGTATCACGAGCAGCAAAATGACCCAGAGAAGAATAATCAGAGAAGCTCTCCATACACATGGACTTGCCTGGAATGATGTCAATGATGGCAGCATCACCAGATTTCAGGAATTTAAGGCCATTTTTCAGCTTCCTACCAGAATGATGATCAGTCTTCTCCTTCAGTACAGTAAACTTGCAAGCAATGTGAGCAAGTGTGACAATCCAGAACAGGTGCATAGCCAGCACTGATTTGGCCTGGATGGTTGCAATGGCAAGCAGGGTGGTACTTTTTGTTTGAGTGCTTCTAAGCACTAAGGCAATACAGTGCCTTTGAGTGAGTCTTGCCTTTGTTTCAATCAAGAGTCTTTGACTGAATCAGGAGTCTTTGATAACCTGCTTAAGTCACAAGAAAGCCTAAGTCATGTGAGTTTGAGTCACATAGTAGTGATGCCCTCTGACCCTGAAAAAGGGTATATATACTCTGAGGTTAGCATTTTGCTTGGGGCTCTCACTCACTTGAAGAGTGTTGTGTGATTTAACCAGATGAGACTCTGGGTAGCTGTCACGAAGCCCCCCAGCTTTGAAAACCCCAATGTTGATGCTTCTCTCTCTGGTAATTGTATGTGTTGCTATAGTTAGATGGTTAGAAGCCTGTCTACTGGTTTGTGTTTATTTGCTCTGTTTATATAATGTATGCTTGTAATTTCTGTTTGTATACTCTCTGAAGTTCAGGGTGCTAGCTTTTTCCTCTGAACTAAGTGAATGGTGTATGTTTGTTTAATTAAAGTAAGATTGTAAACCTCTTAAAGTTGCTTTCCTTAGAAAAGCAGATCAAAGAACTTGTGCTAGCAGACCTCCTGTGTGCTCTTGTTGTTGGTCTTTCACCTCCATAGCAGCTGCTAGCAACATTGTTGTTACTGTCATGTGCTCTTAGAATGCTTGCCTTACCAAAAAAAACCCCAAACCTTTTTTATTATATATTTAAAATGTTTATGTACCCTTCCTGACATGGAGATGAAAATAAGGTGTTTGGGGCAGCTATTTGCTAGAAGTCTCTTCATATCT
This sequence comes from Trichosurus vulpecula, assembly GCF_011100635.1. Taxonomy (NCBI): domain Eukaryota; kingdom Metazoa; phylum Chordata; class Mammalia; order Diprotodontia; family Phalangeridae; genus Trichosurus; species Trichosurus vulpecula. Next base: position 156,873,017 of record NC_050573.1, read on the forward strand.
CTCCCCCTTCCCAAAACAAAAACCATTTCATTTGCTTGATCTCATTTTGTTGTATAACTTCTAAATAGTTTTAATAAAGTTTTATACATTGTGAAAAAAAACAAAACTGTATCTAGCTACCAGATGGAAACAGAATTCCAGTCCCAGTGTGTCTGTCTCCTTTTTAAAATAGTTTGAAATATTTCATTTGTCATTTGTTTCATTTTTAGGTAAAATGTCTAGATCTTTAAGAGAAAATTTTCAATGACCTCAGTGTCTTCAACCTTTCCCTCTTTAGATTTTATTTCTTTATTTCATTTCTTATATCTTCCAATCATCATCTTAGTGATGATTTTTTTTATTTCTAATGATTGCTCTACATTAGGGAGCAGTATGTTGTTTGACTTGGAGCTGGGTGTACCATTGACAAAAAAAAAGCAAAAATAATATGCAATGCTTATGCAATAATATTCACAAACCATTAAGGTGTTTATGTCTTTAGTCTATTTGACACATACCCACAGCTTATCTGTTCCAGTGGGCAATGCTATCTACACTGGAATGTTTGGAGCATGTGTGATACTGGTATTTTTAATTTGTCCTAATATATGGCACACAAAGGGGTGTGACTTATGCCATTGTCCTCCATCTCAAGCTGATCATCACAATGGTTTTGAGTAAGGCCAGGCTACAGCCCTATGCTGCCACCTTTATTTCTTTCACTCTTAGTAGCAGCTTTATCACACATTTATTGGAGTGTTAATCCAAGGAATGGCATCACTGGAATCCAACTAGCCAAGGTTTGAAGATTCAAGCCAGGCCTTCATAAATGGCAAAGTAGTCTCAGGGCACACAAAGTCGCTGCTGTACTTGACCTGCTTGGCACTCTCCTAAAGTGCTGCTGTATTGCCCCCATCTCCTATGGCGTGGATGATGAATTGGGCTTTGGGGATGTCACGATTATTGTTACTTTTGTTGTCATTACTGGGCATAAGTCTGTGATTTTAATGGCATAGAGAACTCATGTTACAGAAACTCTCTTTACCAATGCAAATGGGCTTCTACTCTGAAACTTACAGTCTTAGAGAATTCCCCAAATCAGCAAGAGGTTAACTGACTTACTCCAGACCACATAGCCCACATATATCAGAGGCATGACTTGAATCCAGGTCTGCTTGACTCTGAAGCTGGTTCTCTATTCATTTGTCACACTAGCTCTTTTTTTATTAATAAAAGGTCTAAATGATGTCAAAGTTCAATATAAAATATGCCATAAATGAATGTCCATTAGCCTAGCCAGTATTAATATATTTTTAAGTGGATGTCAATAGCATGATTTTATATGAACTCTGATACAGCTCTTTCATTTCCCTTATGCCTCTGTGAATCATGGAATGACTCATCTCCAAATGGGTCAGTACAGCAACTTCTTTAATTACTGAACATATACCACCTCGTCCCCCAATTCCCTCCCAATGATATTCATAAATGCAGGTGTGGAAAAATAATTAAGGGAATAATGTTTGCATTCTCTTCTTAATAACTGCATTACTTCATTCACATTTCAACCTGTACAGCTTTATTCTCCATGGAACTATCAACAGGAGAACTTCACAGATGCTAAAAACACATACACTCTATAAATTAATTTTTGCCATGTGAAGGAATTGGAGTACAAGAAGGGAATTCATGTATTTCAACTTAATGAAGTCTATCTAGCAATGTGGCTTTATATTCAGTTTAATTTAAATTTGCAAATTCAAACTCTGGCCACTGGGGTCTGCATGAAACCTATCTTTTTTGATAATAACTAATAATAGCTAACATTTATATAGAGTCTACTATTTGCCAAACACTGTGCTAAGTGCTTTATAAATATTATCTTATTTGATCCTCACAACAACCCAAGAAGGTAGGTATTATCATTCCAATTTTACTGATGAAGAAGCTGAGGTAAACAGGGGCTAAGTGACTTGCTCAGGGTCATACAGCTAGTAAGTGTCTAAAGCCACATTTGAACTCCAGACTTTCTGACTCCAGGCCAGATGCTCTACTTACTATGCCACCTAGCTGATAAATCTAGATGGATACAGCATGGGGCAGTGAATAGACAGCTAGCTAAAAACCTGAGTTCTATTCTTACCTTTGACATATTGACTGAGTGACCTTGGGTGAATCACTTAATTTCTTATTATCTGGGGCAACTCTGAGGCTATGCTACAGAAGAGTGATTTGATATTCATCAGCAAAGGAAATTTCCTCACCAAGAGTTCTCTATAGAAGAAAAGGCCAAAGTGGGATGGTGGCAAAAAGATATTTTTTAGAAATGAAGCCACTATATTAAGTTTGAGTCTATCCTGTCCCCTTACTCTACCCCCCTAAAGAGTATAAGGATACAATCAATCCAATCCTTATACTGTCACCACTTATGAATGCAACTCTGAATATGTGAACTTTCAACAAATACTATTTGCATGATAATTTTAAGCCTACAACCCTTTCTTAGCTGTGTCACTACATAGGTGAGCTGATGATTCCTGAATGGATCCCTAGAGTATGAAACTAATAAAGCCAATTACCCTCTTTGGGGATGGAGGACTCACTGGCTAAGTGGAAGTTCACCAGAAGGTGGTGCTATACCATTGCTTTTACAGCTGACAATGGGAGGGAACTCAAGGACTGTGACTAGGACAGATGTGGAAAAAATCCTGGGATCTATGCAAGTTAATTAATATGACTCATGAACCTTCATGTACCACCAGATTTCAGACCAAAGAGGATGGGCTGGACCAGACCCCAGTTTGTTGGCACATTCAGTAGACAGAGTAGGATTTTCTATGGGAAGTTTAAAATGGATCTTGGATATCATAAGAATTAAAATGGGAGACATCACGAAACAGTCAAACTCTTAGTACATCGCTATGATCTAAGACATTAGTGAGATTTCTAAGGCAAAATGCTAGTAAATTTGATGTCCCAGCTTGGAAGTAAAAACAAAAGGCCAGTGGATTGAGCAAGTTGTATGAGCAGAGATCTTTTGTTCAAAGTAGTTAGGGCTATCAGAAATTTGACCTTAAAGGGCCCTGAAAATAAGAATTCGGAGTAATAAGTTACACATAAGCATGACATTCCATCCTTATGTTGGTTGTTTATATAACCTGTTATGGATTATGAATACAACCATGCATATATATATATATATATATATATATATATATATATATATATATATATATATAATTCAACAAATAAGATCTGATTAATCAATCTTAGATTATAGTAATCTCTTGAGTGAGTTGTCATGTCTTCTGATCAAATAAATGTAGAATCTCAAAGGTCCAGTTTTTCCTGGTAGGGGGTAAAGTAGCTTAATAATGGCTCTAGAGGAATCTTTGGGATCTGATTTTGAAAAAAAGATAGAGTGAAACGTTCATCAGATCTAGTGTAACTTTTGAATCTAGTTCTTCCCCAAAAAGAAGGTCCACAAGGTAGGGAGTATGAATTTGCTCTGGGCCTGCATATCAGTATGGTAGATCTATGGCCTTCCTACACATGCCAGTTAGTTTTATTTTATTCCATGGTAACACATCCTAGTCAATTATCTTGAAATGATATTTCATGGATCAAAAGGAAGATTAGGTAAGAGAGTATGAACATACTAATGCAAATCTATCAACGCTCTTTAATCTATTTCTTTAATCAGTAATTATTCTTTGAGCACTTACCATAAATGAGGCAATGTAAGATTGAGAGATGAAGAGAATGTAGTTCTTTATGTGAAGGAGCTTATAACTTAAGGTAGGGTAGGTGGGAGATAACAAATAAAATGCAGTAATTCACTTACCAAACATTTTTGAGTACCTATAATATGCACTTCTGGCAATACAAAGGTGAATAAAACATTCTTTGACTTCATGTAGCTTTGTGGTCTAGTCAAGATGTAGAATACATATAGAGAATTAGCATACTAGGCTGAATGTGAGAAGTTCTTTAACATGTACAAATGTAGATTTTAAAGAAAGTAACCATTGTTTTTGGTCTGGGAAATGGTGGGAGCTGTCATGAGAGAGGAAGAATTTGAACTAGTGTTTAAAGGATTGGTAAAACTGGGATACGGAGAAAATGGGTGTTCCATACATAAGGAATACAAGAGTATGGAGGAGAGGAAGTAAAGAGAATATCTGAGAAATTGGCAAGTGGTATAATTTGGTTGGGTCATAAGTCATGGGTTTTATTGGGCAGCCAAATAATTATGATTCAAAGCACAGTATGATAAGGGCTTAGAAAGAGTGTAAACACTATACTTTGAGATTTCAGAAAAAAGAAGGGATATCAGTTTGGATGATCAGGGAAATCCTTTTGGAGGTGACATTTGAACTGGGCTCTTAAGAGTAGTTTAATTTGACTGGCAAAGACATTTGGGTAGGTCATTCCTGATGGAACAAACAGCTTGACCGAAATGAAGGAGGTGGATAAATATGGAACATGCTCCATTTCTGGAAAAACAATGCAAAAGTAATTGGATCTTAGCTATATTTCTCATGGGAAATTCTTTTGTTAGAATCATGAACTTGCCAAGTTGAAAGCAGCCTAGAGGTCATCTAGTCCAACCCCTTTATGTATCATTAACCCTCTCTGTATTTTTGGCCTGCACTTTAGCTATAGCCAGGAGCTTTGGGTCTTTGGTTACTACATGGAGTTTTTATATTTATTTATTCTAGATAACATACACGCTGGGTTAGGAGACTAATAGCCCTTGACACTTACTGTCAAGTCTCTAGAATGGGATAGTGATATTATCTTTGCCCCCATAGTCAGCACTATCAGTAATATTGTACCGTCAGAGAAATTATTGTAATTAATTACCTAGCTGAGAAGCTAAAGACCAAATGGGACCACAAAATGACATACTTTTTTCCTTCTAATGTAAGTTCTCTGATAACTCACGTGAGACACATGATTGGGGCAGACTGGGGAAGACTGTGGAAAGCGTTTACCATGCTGTTTCTAAACCATGGCCAAATAGAGGACTTCATTCTTCAGAACTGACTGCCAACCCAGCATATAAACACTGAAATTAACTAAGCAACTAAGAAGTTATTTAAAAATAATCTTGAAGCGTTCAGTGTTTATTCTCTGAGCAGGTTTTTTGAATTAGAAATTAACATTTCAGAGAAAACAAACAGCGGGTTGTGGTGAACCAGGGCTAAAAAAAAAAAAACTTGCATTAGCACATGGTCCTGCAGATTCCTTTCTCAGGGAAGGGATTCCAGATTCCACAGAATTTCAGTGGAAAAATAAAAACAGAGTTCACATCTCTTCCCAAGCACAGTGAAGGAATTGTAGGCCAACATGCTGCTGCCTTATTTGCCTAGAAGAAATGAAACGTTTTTCTAGTTAACCTGCCCCAGTGGGTATGATTGTTCTCTTGTCTCTATGCCTTACCTCTATAATGCAGTATTTACTGATCATTGGAAATCATTTATATTTTTACTTGCACAATTTCTGAGAACATTTACCTCCAAACAAAGGTAGCTTAAAAATAAGAAAGATCTTTTTTTTTTGACACAGCAGATTATTACTTAGCAAGTAGTATTCCAAAGCAATTGTTCTAATATCATTTTCCACTCCCCAAATCTCTTATTTGCATATTTTATCTACTGAATCAAATAGAATTGCCTTTAGACTCCCATGAAAATAAAAAAAAATAGTCAAGTATTTATTTTCTGACAAATACTCAAACATGACTATATGAATATGAAGTGGTGTGAAACTATGCAGTCTCATTTCATAAACAATCCTAGATACTAAACAATGAAACACCTATAGGGAGGCAAAGAATGTACTATGAAGTAATAAGAAGCAAATTTAGAGATATTTTAAGAATTAATTTATGTTTTAGAATTATAGAGAATTCATAGAAATTAATATTGACCTGTAGAAATAAAGCCTTTCAAGGGCTCTGATCCATGTGATTCCATGAAAGCAAAGCAAAGATGAAGGTCAATAGAGCTCCTTGCTCTACAAAATCTGGAGGGAACTCCTATGACTTATATAGAGTTAAGAATTCTTGACCAACTGGGGCAGCTAGGTGGCACAGTGAGTAGAGCACCGACTCTAGAGTCAGGAGGACCTGAGTTCACATCCTGCCTCAGACACTTGACACACTTACTAGCTATGTGACCTTGGGCAAGTCACTTAACCCCAATTGCCCTGCCTTCTCCCCTCTAAAAAAACTCCATTCTTGGAGATTCCCTTTCAATTGTTGCTCCAATCCTCACTAATCCCAGGGACCTTGAGATTGTGTTTCTATAGGGAAGACCATGAATGAAAAAGGAGCATTTACCATTGGTAAAGCCCATAGTCCTTCCTGGATCTAAGCATTAGGCAGAGCAGAAATCCATGCTGATAGCTCCTGGGTCATTCATAAACTACAAATGGTAGAAAACAACTGTACAAGATAACTTTTGCCCTGAGGTAACCTCCATAAAATTTCCTAAAATCTCATCATTTTCACAATAAAATAATTAACTGGATTCTCTTGAATTAGGTAGGAATTAGCTGTTGAAGAACAGCTGGAGAGAACTGGCAAGTTAATGGAGAAAACATAAGTCAAGGGTATTTCTCTCAATGCTCTGGATCTTTTCTGTTATGATAATTCACCAATGCAGAGGTCAGTAAAGGATTCATATATATTAATCAGTAGCTACAGGCAAGATGATAAAAGTTGCATTTCAAGTTTTAAGAATATTGTCCAAATGTAACATATCAGCAAGACATTTGGCATTCTTTCCTGATTTTTTTATATCCCACCAGCAGTAGAGCTTATATTTTTGTATTATTTGGCAAGATGGAGACATGTGGTCTGGGTAATGGTTGTTAGGTAGAATCATAGCTGAATAGACAACTTCCCCAAAAGAGAGTCAAAGAACGGATTTATTTCAACCTCAAGAGAATTTCCAGTGATGTTGTTTACCAGGCTCTATCTTTGGCCCTTGTCCTATTTGACATTTTTATCAATGACTTAGAATAACAGCATGTGTCAAATTTGTGAATAAGATAATTTTGCGAAAGACAGTTAATAAGATGGATAAAAGAATCAAGATTCAAAATTATTTCATCAAGCAAGAATGATGAGCCAACATCCAGATAAAATTTTGTAGGGAGAAATGTAAACTTCTGCATTTATATTAAAAAAAATGACATGTCGGGAATTGACTATAACTCATCAAAAAATAGACACCTAGGTTTTGTTGGCTGAAAACTCCGAAGAAGCTAAACGTGTGACGAAACTGCTTAAAAAGCTAATCGAACCTTAGATTACATTAAGAAAAACTTAGTGTCCAGAGGAAGAGGATGGGAATCTTCTTTTTTTTCTGAATTACCAAAGTAATATCTTTAATGTTGCATGACAGCTTTAGTTATAAATACACAGTCATTACTTAGAGCATTTCATATTTGTGGTTTTTTTTAAATTTATGGGATAAAACAGGCATTTCTATAACATAGTATAATAAAAATGATTGCACATGAAACTGAAAATCTATTATGTGCAATTTGCTATTCCATTTACATATATAATAAATTTCTCTATATAAAATTTATATATAATAGATTTCCTTTTTTTCTTCTTTTTTCCTTCCCCCTCTGACCCCATCCCTGACATGGCTGCCATTAGACACACATAGGTATATGTAAAATTGTTCTATACATACTTCTTTTTATCAGTTCTTTCACTAGATGCAGATAGCATCTCTCTTCATATGTCCTTTATAGTTAATTTGGGTATTTATAATAGACAAAAGACTTATTTGCTCAAAGTCACCCTTAAAACTGTTACTGTATACAATTATTCTCTTGGTTCTGCTCATTTTGCTCTTCATTATTTCATGCAAGTCTTTCCATGTTTTTCTAAGGTCATTGAGGTCTTCACTTCTTGTAGCACTTTAGTACTTCATCACAATCATATACTAAAACTTGTTTAGCCATCCCCCAATTGATGGGTGTCCCTGCAGTTTACAGTTCTTTGCTACCACAAAGAGAGCTACTATAAACATTTTAGGACATATAGGTTCTTTTCCTTTTTCCTTGATCATCTTTGTATTTTACACCAGTCAGACCCAATTTGGAGCACTGTTCTCAAATCTGGGCATTCCATCTCCAGAGGGCCCTTAATAAACTAGCTAAAGTCTAGAGGGCTGGGTGGTACCCATAATGTGAACTGGGGATTCAGTAGGAAGCAGGGTGGGGAAAAGGGTATCGTCTTCATATATCTGAAGAGCTGTCATGTGGACTAGGAGGTAAATTTATTCTATGTTGTTCCTGAAGGAAGAATTCTAGCTAATATTTAGAAGTTAAAGGAATTTTGCTCCAAAGAGCTTTCTAGTTAGTAGAGCCTGGTGATAGGATGGATTGACTCTTAAAGCATAGCACTCCTTATCACTGAAAGTGTTCAAGCAGAAAGTAAATGACCTTTTTGGAAAAGAATTTTGCATTAGGTGGGAGGTTGGGCTAGATGCTGTCTAAGGCTCTTCCAACTTTAAGATTGGAAGCAGTGTCTCGACCCACCATAAAGCTTTGTTTCTGATGAGCTGGTTTAGATGTCCCAGCAGGAAGGATAGCTGTATAATTAACAGGTGACAGCTCAATTGCTGATGGAATAATTAAACCACTAGCCAGGCCAAGTGCATCTGTGACTATCCATAGAACCAATTACTGATTACTGTGTACATTTTGTGTCATCTACATCACAGGCAAAGTTGTTCTGTTTTTCTTCTGCAGAGTCAGGCAAGAGTTAATTGGTATTTCATTTTTTTTTTTGCTCTTGCCATTGACAATTTACTGCACTGATCTGAGGCTTGGGATAGAGGGGACGGTAGGAAAGGCAAGAGAAAAATAGACCAGCTGCCTCTGTGCTCATAGGCATAGAGAAGAAACAGGCCAGACCAGCAGAGAGCAAGGGGAAGAGGTGAACCTGGGGACAAAGAACAGATGGAATGTGATGAGGGTGCACAGAAGCAGATTTGGGAGAGACACAGATGGGCAGAAGAGAATGAGAAGAAGAAATAGTGGGAAGACAGAGGAAAGGAAGAAAAAATGAGGGAAGGGAAGGGGGGAAATCAGAGAAAATTAGAGGAAAGTAATGAAAAATCAGAAGAAAAACACAAAGCTAAGAGGAGTACAATTTAAGACCATCATAATGAACTTTCCACCTAATCCCTTATTTCTCTGAATGGGAAGCAGAGCCAGAAGGAAAATTTTATTCATGGAGTTACTCTCCTTAATTTCACAGAATGAATGACTACACCAAATAGATTGGGTCTTAGGTCAGTATTTCCCCTGATGGTCCAGTCCTAGAAATCTTTCTCTTTTCACATTCTTAGAAGAATGAAATTTTAAAAAAGAGAAGTCCCTAAGTCAGGTAAAATCTTTTTACACAAAGTATAAATCTTGATGATGGACTGACATCTTATTTTTAGTTATTCTTCATCAAGTCCAGTTTGGCCCTGTAGCACATATATGTATACATACAGCACACACATATGTATAAATACACACACATGCACACACACACGTAAAATTTGTGAACAGGGATTGTGTTACTTTAACGTTCTTCTGCCTGGTGCGCAGCAAAACACAAGTGAATCCTTACCTTCTTCCCAAAACCACAAATAACCGAAACTCTGCCATGAATTAATATTAATTATAGTGCTAATAAAAAGAATAACAATTCCTACTTGTGGTACAAATCTGGCTGCTCTTGACTTTAGGCATTTTCTCTAGTTATCCTTCATTCATGGAAGGCTCTCCTGTCTCACCGTGGCTTCCTGGCTTCCTGGATTCCTTCGAATCCCAGCTAAAATCTCACCTTCTATAGAAAGCTTTTCCTACTCCCTCTTAACTCCAGTGCCTTCTCTGCCAGTTATTTCCAATTCATCCTGTATTTAGTTTGTTTGTACATAATTGTTTGCTTTGTTTCCCTCATTGGATTGTAAGCACTTTGAGGGCAGGATTTTTCTTTGTGCCTGGCACATAGTAGGTACTTTAAAACTGTTTATTGACTGACTATCATCACTCAGTTCTCTTGTTTATATTGGTTTACAATTCTTTCCTGAAGCAGTAGACATTAACCAGTGTCCCCTTTGGTCACCCAGGCATGACCTTGGGATTCATTTTCCTGATCATGAACGGTAGGGCAGAGAAGCTGGTAAGAGTGCAAGAAAGACAAACAGAAAGCATAGTGACTGCCTTTGGTAGAAAGTGTGGAATACATCTGATTGGATATTAGCTATCAGCCGAAAGAGTTCTTTTCCCCACAGTTCTATCCGCTGTGCCATAGCTAGCTGACTCAATGGATAAGGCATTGGTCCTGGAATCAAGAAAACCTGAGTTCAAGTCTGCCCTCTGTTTGCCTCAGTTTCCCCAACTATAAATGGGGCTAATCATAACACCTACCTCGCAGGGCTGTTGTGAGGATTAAATGAGGTAATATTTCAAAACTTTTAGCACAGTGCCTGGCACATAGTAAGCACTATATAATTATTATTATTATTATTTACTAAAAGCACTGAGATTTCACTGTTGTTTTTCTTGTCTTCATAATCCATTAATGGCATTTGCTACAGAAACTTATCTTGAGCCCCTTTGTTCTTTTTTAATCCTCATATTTCATAGATGTCAGATTTCTTGACACACGGACCTACGATAAAGACTCATCAAAGTCCCTGTTAGGCTGTATTTATAAGCGCTGAGCTGCTGCTGTCATCTGTTCCCCCTGTAAATGATGGCTCTCCAGTATTTGGCTTCATCCTTCCTCATTAGTCACTGTTTCTCTATCATTTATTTCTGGCTCAAGCTCTACTACTTTCTGTTTTCTTTACTTTTCATGAGAGCAAATAGTCTCGTCAGCATTTCAATATTAGCAAAAATGCTCAAAGGTTTACAACTGTACTAAGAATTACAGGTTTTATTTAGAGTGATATTTAATTTGAAATCCTCCTCTGTTTCACAAATGCCACTGACGAATTTTGTATGTACAAAAGAAGATGGATAAAGACAGTTCTATTTTTTTCTGAAGTTTGGGATCTACTTCCCTCCTCTTCTTTTAAGATTTTTCTCCTGGGGTGGTAGAAATCATTTTTGTAAGTTACAGCTGAGGTGCTCAGGCAGTCAGTTTTGGACTAAACTTGAACCTTTAGGAGTTGAAATTCATTTACTTCTGGCAAAATGTGACTTCCTGCTTCTAAGAATAAAGGCTTGAAAAGACTTATTAAAGGGAGGCTCCAAAAGGGCTTCTTAAACATCAAACAGGTCTTACAAAACAACATTCTGATGAGTTAAGTGCGCATGAATTAGAAACATATGTATTAAATTTTCCTTAAAATACACATGGGCTTAAAAATTAAGGGGGAAAAAAGACACTTGGCAAAATTCTATTTTAGGTCTGGCCAAATCCAAACCATTTGAAAAGTCAGTCTAAGACACGGGACAAAAGGCTGATTAAAAATACTTAAGCAGTTTTGGACATCATTGAGTAGGTTTTAATTTTTTTTAATGATTTAGGTTTATGTGAATAAGAAATACTGGATATGGTTTAAATTTTTTTTCCTAAAATGAAAGGAAAAAACCCTGGGAGCAAAATGCTTTCAGATTCCCTCTCTCACTTCCCCCCTTCCCCTCCCTCTAACACCCATGACTGAATGTTGGGGAAATGGTTTAAGTGTCTTGACTACCTTCAGACAAGGACAGGGAAGCCTGGAGAGAACACAAGACAAGGTTCATGGGAGTGGTGTGAATACCTGGTTCCTTGGCTCACATCCTAGCCAGCAAATAAATCACCTAACTCCTCTACTTCCTCTACGACAGAGGAATTATGGCATCTGTTCCCCAGACCCTTTGTAGACCTAGTAAGAGGTAACTGGAAAGCACTTGTCGACTTAGGCATAGAATGCATTATTCCATAATAATAACAAATGTTTCAATAATGTTTTATGGTTTACAATGTGCTTTATGAACCTTTCATACTTTGATTCTTGGAACTACACTGTGATGTAAGCTCATCTTGCAGATGAGGAAACTGAGCCTCGAAGAGATTATATTTTTGACCCTATGTTTATGAAGCTAGTAAGTATCCGGGGCCAGATTCAAATCATTTTTCTTCTTTATTCTGGTGGTTACAGTGTTCCACCTGATACACCACACTGCCTCTGTGAAGGGTTCCATCTCTGAAGGATGGCATTTGTGCTCATCGTAATGTCAACAGTCTTCTTTCAAGTGTAGAAACAACCCACTCATTTCTTCAGGATTCCAGCATTCAGCAGAGTCTGCCACATAGTAGGCACTTAATAAATGCTTGTTGCTTTGGCTGAACTGGCTAGCTCTATCTGGCCATAGGTAGCCTGCTGGTGGGGGAAGAGTACAGATTCTAAAGCTGGAGAATGATACCTATGATGCTTACTGTGTGAGTTTGGTCAAGTACTTGAAACCCCCTGTGTTATGGCTTTCCTCATCTGTAAAATAAGAAAGCTGGACTGGATGGCTTCTGAGGTCCCTTCCAGCTTTGGATCTGTGCTCCCATGTAACCTACAGCAGACTGAAAAATCCAGTCAGAGACATTTTTACCCAGGTGGAATGACTGCTATTTATGGGTGGGTTTTTGGTTTGGGTTTTTCTTTTTTGCCATATGGCTTTACCATCCAAACTAGCCACGGGAAATCTGACCTAAAACATTTTTCGGCACGACAGAATTTAGATATGATCATATGAAAGAAGTACATAAGTAAAGACCAATACAGAGAACCAAGCAATAATCATTTTAGGAATATGCAATCTTAGAATGAGCTGAGGCTTGTAGGAAACACTAAGGATAATAAAAAGGGCTTCGTTGTCTTTTCTTTTTTTAAAGCTATGTTTGGAGCTATGAGAATAAGAGAGGGATGGACCCATATCTTGGAGCAGATGGTATAATGTTAACAGATGACAGGAAGCAAGTAGAACCACTCAACTGATATTTTGTTTTATCTATCTAGGAAAAGAGTCTTCGGGCTAGAGAGGATAGAACAAACACAGATTAGAGAGAATTAAAACTGAAGGTGAATGAGAATCATCACAGCCAAATAGCTCCTGGTGGTGCTAAAGGAGTTGAAATCTCTAGGCCCAGGCAAGTTATATTCCAGGGCATTAAAACACTTTAGAGATGATAGAAGCACCACTGTTGTATTCTTTGAAAATATAGGATGTTTAGATAAGTCTCCTAGCTCCCTCCAGGGCTCAGTTTAACTGCAGCCTCATTCAAGAGGCTTTTGTTGATCCCCATTGTTTTAGTTTAACAACTGACTCTCCTCCACCCAAAGAATGTAGGGTCTACACACTTTAAGTTTTATTTAATCTGCATTATTAACATTTTTTCCCTCACTATTTTAAGTCTAGACCATCAATAAAACAATAAATCAAGTCCTGATTTGTAGTATTTGACAATTTCTGAGGTATAAATGCTTATGTTGAAAATTTAATAATTGGCTCTTGAGAGCCGACATAAGCAGGCTTCAGAATGCTCCTGGGGATACCCTAGTTCTTGCTTGTCTTCCTCAAATCAGTGTAATTATCCTGTATATATACACATCTGTGTATGTACATGTATACACACACACACATATATACACTACATATACACTCATGTGTATATAGGTACGCAAATGTTTATGTGTGTATATATATATATATATATATATATATATATATATATACACACATATACCTGTATATATAATTTGTTGTTTGGTTATTCAGTCATGTCTGCTTCTTCGTGACCCCATTGATCGCAGCATGCCAATGCTGTTCATGGAGTTTTCTTGGCAAATATAATGGAATGGTTTGCTATTTCTTTTCTTCAGTAGATTAAGGCAAATAAGTTAAATGACTTAGCCAGGGTCACATAGCTAGTAAGTGTTTTTGAGGCTGGATTTGAATTCAGGTCTTCCTGACTCCAGGTACCATGCTCTATGAGTGGATATATGAATCACCTAGCTGCCTTTAAAGCAAACAGAGGTTACACACACATACATATGTATGTAGGTGCATATTATATGTATATATATATATATATATATACTCATACATAATACATTATATATGTATAGAAGTGTATAGATACATATGCATACATGCGCTACACACACACACACACACACACACACACATATTGACATTGACTTAGAATGTCTCTTTGCAAACTCCATGAAGTCAGGACTGTCACACTTGTGTTTGTATTCGAATTCCCAGCTGCTAGAGCAGTATTTGGCGCAGAGTGGGTGCTTAAAAATGACTTGACTGACTGTCAAAATGAGGAAAATGATAAACCCGGAAACCCATATCCCAAGTGAACTTTAATTAAATCCCTGACAGAATTCCAAAATAGATTTTTGAGCTACAATTGCAAGTACTTAGAAAAGGAAGAGGTGATTCTGTGTGTGCATGTGCACACATACATCCATGTACCCCAAGTTCAGTGAAAACAAATTGTACCAAACATCTTGTAAATGGTTTTTTATAGCGTTACTGAGCCAGTTCACAGAGACATGCCCTCTATGTATTATATTTAAACCAATTTGACACATTTATTTACTATCACTATATGCAGGGCATTTGTATGATGAAACGATATTAAAATGCACAGTAACTGTCTTTAAAGATAATACTATCTAGAAAGGGGAGCAAATAACTTTAATAGAAGTTAGAATTTGACATCAAATGCAGAGTGCACAAGAATTCTAAATTCTAAGTGCATCAGAGAGGTTAAGTGTACAAGGAGGAGATGCTGGGACATCTGAGCTAGGCTTTGAAAAAGAAAATTACAGAATCACAGAGTTGGAAAGCAGTTCAAAGGCCATCCAGTCCAATCTAAGCCTGAAGAAGACCTCCTTGGAGGTTGCAGAGCTTACACTTAGGTTTATAAATATAAAAAGGCATAGCAAGTTGTACACAACAGATTTGCAGTTTCATGTACAATCACCTTTTTTTCTATTCTATGTTATGGAAATGCTTATTTTATTTCTTAAGTTCAGAATAAAATATAACATTTAAAAAATATAAAATGAAAGAATTTTAGTTAGACAAGTTGATCTAAAATAGATCTGGGAATCTTTGGATCCCAAATAGTGGAATACAAGCTCAATATGAGTCATAGACACGAGACATGACAGCCCCCAAATGCCAAAGCTAAGGTGACAGCACTTGCCACATGGTCATACAGATAATTGTTGTTCAGTCTTTTCACTTGTGTCAGACTCTTCATGATCTCACTTGGGGTTTTCTTGGCAGAGATAATGGAGTGCTTTGCCTTTTCCTTCCCCAGCTCATCTTACAGATGAGGAAACTGAGGCAAACAGGGATAAATGACTTGCTCAGGGTCACAAAGAATCAGAGGCAAGATTTGAACCCAGGTCTTTTTGACTGCAGATCTTGGATGCTATACATTATACCACATTGTCTCTCCTTGCCTTCTGAGGCAAACCATTCCAGTTTGGGACAGCTTTAATTTTCAAGAATTTTTTCTTACATCATGCTTAAATTTACTGTTTGTAGCTTCCAGTCATTGCCCCTAGTTCTTTCCTCTGCATCCCAATAGAACAATTCTAATCCCCTTTCCATATGATAACCCTTTAAATACTTGAAAAGACCTATCGTGCTGCCCTAAGCCTTTATCTTGCCCCTCTTCATTGCGAGGATTCCTAAGCCAACCTCTCATCGCTGACTGTGGCTCCTCAGTGTCCTCTTCTGGAGGAGACCTGGCACAACTTCATACACAAACAGGAGAATCTGATGGACCTTCTCATCTACAAGGAATCCTTCCAGTTGGACTTTGCACAGGAAATCATACTTGATCTTGGCAAACATTCATGTTGAGCATATGTCTCCCTATTTTATGCCATATTTGATATGTATACTCAGAGATGGCAGAACAGAAATCAGTTTGTTGTTGCATCTATCAAGGACTTAGCATATATACAGGAGATAAGCACCTTGGGAAAAAACCAAGAACAATTACACATCTTGGCTGTGTTTATTCTACAAAATCAAATTCTTTTTTTTAAATTAGCAAACAAAAAGGGCAGGATATTTTATTATTCAAACCTTTCAGACAATAGTGTGACTGGACATTTGGCCTGCTGTAGCAAATTATCTGTGAAAAGCTACCTGTTTCTAACCAATATATGTTTATATGTTTGTGTATATGTGTTTCAAATCAGAGATACTCTTAATACATATGTCCGTGTCTCATAAAGATATTAGAGAGGTGGAAACATTTTCAATATGGGCTCGTAGTTTATATTTTCTCCTTTTCCTATTCAAGCTAAATATATTGGTTGTGATTTTTTCTATTCCTCTGGAAATCTATGTTCTTGTGTCATCTCCAAAATTAATTAATTAATAGGTAAATGAACAAACAAATTACTGCCTCATTCTGTACTTGGAGTATATTACCTATCTCCTGAGGGTAGACAAGTATATTTCACCATCAGACATATCAAGTCAAACTTGGTTACTGTTTTAACCAGAGTCTGATGTCTTTCAATAATGTTTTCTCCTTTATGTTATTGTGGTCATAAATCAGGGGTTCTTAACCTTTTTGTATCATGGATCCTTTTGGCAGCCTGGTGAAGGCTCTAGACTCCTTCTCAGACTAATGTTTATGAATGCATAAATTAAGTGCATAAAATAAAATACATAAGATTTCAAAAGAGACCAATTATACTTACATAGTTATCTATTAATCTATATTTATATATCTATCACTTATCTATTCATACACAGATATATATATGTATATGTATATATATATATATATGTAAATGTTCACAGACTGTACTTAACAATCACTAGTATAGTTTCCTTAGTTCTGCTTACTTTGGGCTACATTGTTTCATATGCCTTCCCAAGACTTTTTTCCCCAGAATTCTTCTTATATGTCATTTCTTGTGAAACAATAATATCATATATTTGTATGTTGTACTACACATTGCTTACCATTACCAAATGGATGGACATGCATTTTGTTTCCAGTTTTGTTGTTGTTACAACAAGAAATACTATATAAATGTATTTATATCTTTAAGACCTTTATTTTTGACTTTGGCTTCCTTGGTATATACCAGAATTCATTTTGTTTTCTATGTTAGGTCCAACTTCTATTCTTGACTTAATATTTATCACTATTTAAACTTCCTCATGTTGTACACCAGAAATTAAACATGTGAACCTAAAAATGAGATTTATACTGTCTTTGATGATGATAATAGGTGGCTAGAGAAATGATGGCAAATAAATTACATTTCTATTATTATCTGTTTTTCCATAGCATAGATGCTTTTAGGAAAATGGGGTTTCATGGCAAACATTCTACAAGACTATTTTCTCCTTTGAATTTTACTATTTGGATAATAATATTGTTAGTGTAATGGGGAGCCTGGCCACCCCTCACTCTGAGTTGGCATGAAGTTAAGAACTCCTAGTGAGTATAACAGAAGACTGGCCAGTAAGCCCAGCTTATATGAGCATGTGCAGTGTGCTTAGCTGATGCTATCTCAATGTGGCCTCTGGAGCATGAGTAGACCTACTATAACTGGTTCCTGTCTATAAACAACCCAGTAAATAGGTGCCTCCTTGAATGAGGATGACTGTGAATCAGGAACTTGGGGTACTTCAAAAGGCATTAGTTCAGGACTTCCAGGAGTCAAGATGGTAGAGTAAGCAGGAAATTTCTGTAACTCTCCCATATTCACCACCAAACAACCATAAAATAGCACCCTGAAACAAATCCTGGAATAGCAGAACCAGCAAAAAGATGAGGTGAAACAATCTTTTAGCCCAAGAAACTTGGAAGGTTAGCAGGAAAGACCTGTCTCACTAGGGCTAAAGGGGAGCACAGTCTAGGATAGGAAGCATCCCAGGAAACCGGCCGCAAGCCCCACCTCAGCAAACCAGCAAAAGATCCTGAGCCCAAGTGTGGTAGAACAGGCGAATGCCAATGCCAGGACCCGCTATGTGTCTCAGCATAGCCAGGGGGAATGGGCAGCCTCCAGCTCCAAGAACCTCCACATGCTTCAGCTCAGCCCCAGGCAAACAAATAGATGCCAACCTTCCAGGTTCCTAGGCAAACAGGCAGACATCAGCCCCAGGACACCACATATAACCCAGCATAGCCAGGCAAAAAGGCAGCCATGAGCTCCTGGACTGCCACATGCTTCAGTGTAGTTTGGGGAAACAGGTAGAAGCCAATGCAGGAACACCCCACCAGCCTCAACACATGCCAGACACCAGCCCTGGAACCCTAGCTCAACACCAGGTAAGCTGCCAGACCTCATGGTCTCCAAAAGAACCAGTTACCCCCTCAGTGTAGCAACAGAATCTAGAGTCCCCTGTGGGTCTCAGGGCAACATCGGTGTAGCACCAGATGAATAGCACAAGAAGCCCAAGACAGTGCTCCTTCCACCCCAGGAGCAGAGCTCAAATTTAAAAGAAAGAGAAAAGGCCAAAAAGATGAGAAAAAAACAACAAAAAGAATCTGACAATAGAAAGTTATTATGGTGATGGGGAAGATCAAAACACAAACTCAGAAGAGGACAACAATGTCAAAACACCTATGGGCACAATATGCAATGACTAACTTTGACAGACTTATCTCTCCTTATCAATGCAGGGATCCAAGACAACTCCAAAGGACTCATGAAGGAAAATGCTGTCTACAGCCAGAAAAAGAACTATGTAGTCTGAATGTAGTTTGGAGCATATTATTTGCTCTATCTTTTTTTTTGTTTGTTTCTTCTTTCTCATGGTCTCTCCCATTGGTTCTAATTATTCTTCAACATGACTAATATGAAAATAGGTTCAATATGAATGTATATGTAGAGCCTATATCAATACATGCCATCTTGGGTAAGGGGAAGGGAGAAATGGGGAGAAAATTTATTACTGAGAAGTGAATGTTGAAAACTAAAAATAAATAAATTTAAAAATAGGAATAATAATCCAAATATAATAAACCTTTCAAGTGTTGCCATGAGGATCAAATGATATAGTACTCTGCAAACCTTAAGGCACTATTTGAATGTTTGCTGTTGTTGATGTTGTTACTACTACTCTGCTGCTACTTACTTTTTAGTTATAGAAGCTGAATACAGTGAAGATGCCATCTGGTCAGTTAGTAGCATAGCCAAAGCTTAGAAATCATGTGACAGAACATAATAACCTTTAAAATAGAAAAAAAACCCACCTATTGGCAAAACCTCAAAGAAAAATGGGAAGTAGTCTCAAGCCCAGAAAGAACTCATAGAAAGAGCTCAAAAAGTAGCTTAAAATCAAATAAGAGAGGTAGAAGAAAAATTGGAAAAAGAAATGAGAGTGATGAAAGAGAATTCTGAAAAAGGTCAACAGCTTGAAAAAA
Organism: Trichosurus vulpecula; assembly: GCF_011100635.1. Taxonomy (NCBI): domain Eukaryota; kingdom Metazoa; phylum Chordata; class Mammalia; order Diprotodontia; family Phalangeridae; genus Trichosurus; species Trichosurus vulpecula. The sequence continues at coordinate 156,892,437 of NC_050573.1, forward strand.
GAAAACTGCTCAAAAAGTAGAATTGATCAAATGGGAAAAGAAATACAAAAATCTACTAAAAAAAACAATTGTTTAAAAAGTAGGATTGGTCAAATGGAAAAAGAGATATGAAAATCTACTGAAGAAAACAACTCCTTAAAAAGTACAATTGGCCAAATGAAAAAGGAGGTACAAAAACTAACTGAAAAAAACAATTCCTTAAAAGTTAGAATTGGGCAAGTGGAAGCTAATGACTATGAGATATCAAGAGTCAATCAAACAAATTCAAAAGAATGAAAAAATAGAAGATAGTGTAAAATGCCTCATTGGAAAAACAGCTGACATGGAAAAATAAATCTAGGAGAGACTATGTCAGAATTGTTGGACTATGTGAAAGACATAATCAAAAGGAGGACCTGGACAGCATCATTGAAGAGATTATCAAGGAAAACTGCCCAACCAAAGGGTAAAATAGACATTGAAAGAATCCACTGATCACCTCAGGAAAAATTCCAAAAATAAAAAGTCCAAGGGACGTTATAGCCTAATTTCAGAACTATTAGGTCAAGGAAAAAATACTTTGAGTGGCCAGAAAGAAACAATTCAAATATTTAGTAGTCACAATCAGGATTACACAGGATTTAGCAGCTGCAACATTAAAGGATCAGACATCATGGAACATAATATTCTAGTAGGCAAAGGAGCAAGGATTGCAACCAAGAATCATTTACCCAGTGAAATTATGTATAATAATTCAAGGGGAAAAATGGTCGTTCAATGAACTAGAAGAATTTCATGCTTTCATAAGGAGAAGACCAGAATTAAACCAAAAATTGAATCTTCAATGTCAAGACCCAAGAGAAGCATAGATAGGTTAAAAAGAAAAGGTAAACATAAAGGATTCAATAGAGCTAAACTGTTTACATCCTTACATAGGAAGACAATAGTTGTAATTCTTAAAAATTGTATCACTAATATTACAGCTAGAAAGAATATATATAGACAGAGAGTACAGATTTAAGGTGAATTTGAGGAAATGACAAAAATAGTTAAGGTGTGAGAAAGAGGAGTACACTGTGGGCAGAAGGAAGGGGGAAGTATAATGGGGTAAATTATTTGACATGAAGGGATGTAAAGGACCTACTATAGTGGAGAGGAAGATGAGAGGATGGGTGACGGACATTGCTTGAACTTTACTCTCATCAGTACTGACTCAAAGAGGGAATAATATACACAACCAGTTGAATATAGAAATCTATCTTATTCGACAGGAAGTAAGAGCTGAGGTGGGGAGACTGACAAAAGAGAGGGCAGATCAGGGGAGGTGGTAGACAGAAGCAAAACATTGGTGAGAAGGAAAAGGGTAAAAGGAGAGAGAGGACAAACAGGACGAAAAGAAAGGTGGAGGGAAATACACAGTTAGTAATCATAACTGAGAATGTGAAGGGGATGAACTCTCCCATAAAATAGAAGTGGATAGCAGAGTGTATTAAAACCCATAATCCTACAATACGTTGTTTATAAGAAACACACTTGAAGTAGAGAGTAAAGGTAAGTGGCTGAAGCAGAATTTATTATGCTTCAATTGAAGTAAAAAAAGAGGTAGTAATTCTGATTCAGACAAAGTAAAAGCAAAAATGGACCTAATTAAAAGAGTTAAGGAAGAAAATTACATCTTGCTAAAAGGTACCAAGGACAATAAAGCAATATCAATACTAAATATATATGCACCAAGTGGTGTAGCATCTAAATTCTTCAAAGGGAAGTTGAGTGAATTACAGGAAGAAATAGACTGCAAAAGTATACTGGGGGTGTACTGTCCCCTCTGAGATCCAGATAAATCCAAACAAAAAAATAAACAAGAAAGAAACTATATAATATTAGGAAAGTTAGATATGACAGTCCTTTGGAGAAAACTGAATGAGAATAGAAAGGAATATACCTTTTTTATTTATATTTAATTTATTTAATATATTTGGTTCTCAGCATTGATGTTCACAAGAGTTTGAATTACAAATTTTCTCCCCATTTCTACCCTCCCCCCCACTCCAAGATGGCATATATTCTGGTTGCCCTGTTCCCCAGTCTGCCCTCCCATCTGTCACCCCACTTCTCTCCCATCCCCCTTTCCCTTCTTCTCTTGTAGGGCAAGATAAATTTCTATGCCCCATTGCCTGTGTATCTTATTTCCTAGTTGCATGCAATAACTTTTTTGTTGTTGTTAATTTTTTGAACGTCTGTTTTTAAAACTTTGAGTTCCAAATTCTCTCCCCTCTTCCCTCCCTGCTCACCCTCCCTAAGAAGGCAAGCAATTCAACATAGGCCACATGCTTATCATTATGTAAAACCCTTCCACAAGACTCATGTTGTGAAAGATTAACTATGTTTTGCTCCTTCCTAACCTATCCCCCTTTATTGAATTTTCTCCCTTGACCCTGTCCCTTTTCGAAAATGTTTGTTTTTCATTACCTCCTCCCCCCGTCTGCCCTCCCTTCTATCATCCCCCGTTTTTTATCTTCTTCCTCCTTATTTGCTGTGGGGTAAGATACCCAATTGAATGTGTGTGGTATTCCCTCCTCAGGTCAAATCCGATGAGAGCAAGATTAACTCATTCCCCCTCACCTGCCCCCTCATTCCTTCCTACAGAACCATTTTTCTTGCCATTTTTATGCAAGATAATTTACCACATTCTATCTCTCCCTTTCTCCCTCTCTCAATATATTCCTCTGTTATCCCTTAAATTGATTTTATTTTTTTAGATAGCATCCCTTCATATTCAACTCACCCCGTGCACTTTGTGTGTGTATATATATGTATACATATACATATATACCTACATATATACATACATAGACACACACATATGTATATATATGTATACACATATACATATATGCATATTCCTTTCAGCTACTATGATATTGAGGTTGCATGAATCATACCCATCATCTTTCTATGTAGGAATGTAAACAAAACAATTCAACTTTAAGAAGTCCCTTATGATTTCTCTTTCTTGTTTACCTTTTCATGCTTCTCTTGATTCTTGTGTTTGAAAGTCAGATTTTCTATTCAGCTCTGGTCTTTTCACTGAGAAAGCTTGAAAGTCCTCTATTTTATTGCAAATCCATATTTTGCCTTGGAGCATGATACTCAGTTTTGCTGGGTAGGTGATTCTTGGTTTTAATCCTAGTTCCATTGACCTCCGGAATATCATATTCCAAGCTCTTCGGTCCCTTAATGTGGAAGCTGCCAGATCCTGTGTTATCCTGATTGTTTTTCCACAATATTGAAATTGTTTCTTTCTGGCTGCTTGCAGTATTTTCTCCTTGACCTGGGAGCTCTGGAATTTGGAGACAATGTTCCTAGGAGTTTTCTTTTTGGGATCTATTTGAGGAGTGGATTCTTTCAATTTCTATTTTACCCGCTGGCTATAGAATATCAGGGCAATTCTCCTTGATAATTTCTTGAAAGATGATATCTAGGCTCTTTTTATGATCATGGCTTTCAGGTAGTCCAATAATTTTTAAATTTATCTCTCCTAGATCTATTTTCTAGGACAGTGGCTTTTCCAATGAGATATTTGACACTGTCTTCCATTTTTTCATTCCTTCAATTCTGTTTTATAATATCTTGATTTCTCATCAAGTCACTAGCTTCCACTTGCTCCAATCTCATTTTTAAGGTAGTATTTTCTTCAGTGGTCTTTTGGACCTCCTTTTCCATTTGACTAATTCTGCCTTTCAAGGCATTCTTCTCCTCATTGGCTTTTTGGAGCTCTTTTGACATTTGAGTTAGTCTATTTTTTAAAGTGTTGTTTTCTTCAATTTTTTTTTCAGTATTTCTTTGGGTCTCCTTTAGCAAGTCATTGACTTGTTTTTCATGGTTTTCTCACATCCTTCTCATTTCTCTTCCCAATTTTTCCTCTACTTCTCTAACTTGCTTTTCCAACTCCTTTTTGAGCTCTTCCATGGCCTGAGACCAGTTCATGTTTTTCTTGGAGGCTTTTGGTGTAGGCTCTTGCACTTTGTTGACTTCTTCAGGCCGTATGTTTTGGTCTTCTTTGTCACCAAAGAAAGATTCCAAAGTCTGAGACTGAATCTGGGTGCGTTTTCACTGCCTGGCCATGTTCCTAGCCAACTTACTTGACCCTTGAGTTTTTTGTCGGGGTATGACTGCTTGTAGAGCAAAGGGTACTTTGTTCCAAACTTGAAGGGATATGCCGTTGATTTCAGAGCTATTTCTATACAGCCAGCTTGGCCACACCAGCACTCCTCCTTCCCCAAGAACCCCCAACCGAGACCTGATGCAAATCTTAAGCAGCCTCTACACTCCTGCTCTGATCTGCCACTTAATTCCTCCTACCAGGTGGGCCTGGGGCCAGAAGTAACTGCAGCTGTAGTTCTGTAGCTGCACCTCCCCCGCTGCCCCTGGGGTGGTGGCTGAACCAGGAACTCTGTCTCCTGCAGCTTTTCCCACTAACTTTTTCTGTTGTCTTTGGTGTTTGTGGGTTGAGAAGTCTGGTAACTGCCACAGCTCACTGATTCAGGGCACTAGGGCCTGTTCCACTCAGCTCCTGGTCTGGTTGGTCCTGCCACCACCCACGCTGAGCTCAGCTCCTCTCCACTCCATGCCTGATAGACCTCATCCAGCGGCCATCCAGGCTGTCCTGGGCTGGATCCCTGCTTCCCTCTGCTATTTTGTGGGTTCTGCAGTTCTAGAATTTGTTCAGAGCCCTTTTTTATAGGTTTTTGGAGGGACATGGCGGGGAGCTCACACAAGTCCCTGCTTTCCAGCTGCCATCTTGGCTCCACCCCCAGAATATACCTTTTTCACAGAAACACATGGCCCTTATGAAAAAATGGCCATGTGTTGAGGAATAAAAAACCTCAAACTCAAATGTAGAAAGGCAGAAATATTAAATGTATTCTTTTTTGGATCATAAGGCAATAAAACAAATAAATAAATGCAATGAAACAAAGGGCAGCAGAAAGATAGATTAAAAACTAATTGGAAACTAAATAATCTAATCCTAAAGAATAAGTGGCTCAAAGAACATATCATAGAAACAACCAATAATTTCATTAAGAGAATGACCACAAGGAGATAACATACAAAAATTAGGGGATGCAGCAGAAGCAGTACTTAGGGGAAAATGTATTTCTCTAAATTATTACATTAACAAAATAGAGAAAGAACAGATCAATGAATTGGTAATGCAGCTAAAAAAACTAGGGAAAAAACAAATTAAAAATCCCCAATTGAGTACCAAATTGGAAATCCTGAACATCAAAGGTGAGATTAATAAAGTTGAAAGTTAAAAACTCCAAACCATTGAGCTAATAAATACAACTAGAAGCTGGTTTTGTGAAAACAAATAAATAATAATATAGATAAGCTATTGTTTAATTTGATTTTAAAAAAGAAAGAAGGAAACCAAATGTCCAGTATGAGAAATGAAAAGGGTGAGATCACCACCAAAGATGAAGAAATTAAAATGATCATTAGGAAATATTTTGCCTATTTATGTGCCAATAAATCTGACAACTGAGGAAAAATGATGAATATTTATGAAACTATAAATTGCCTCGATTAACAGCTCAGGAAATAGAATGTCTAAATTAACCCATCTTAGAAAAAGAAATTTAACAAGCCGTTAATGAACTCCCTAAGAAAAAAATCCCCAGGACCATATGGGTTCAGGAATGAATTCTACCAAACATTTAAAGAACAATTAATTCCAATACTATGTAAACTATTTACAAAAATAGGCAAAGAAGGAAACCTACCAAACTCCTTTTATGACAAAAATGTGGTGCTGATACCTAAACCAGGAAGAGCTAAGGCAGAGAAAGCAAGTAATAGACCAATTTCCCTAATGAATATCGATGCAATTTTTTTAAACAAAATACACTATGACCAGATGAGATTTATATCAGGAATGTAGGATTGGTTCAATATTAGGAAAACTATCAACACAATTGACCACATCAATAATAAAACCAAAAGAAATCATATGATTATCTCAATAGATGTTGAAAAAGCTTTTGACAAAATACATTACCCGTCCTTATTAAAAATACTAGAGAGCATAGGAATAAAGGGAGCATTCCTTAAAATGATAAGCAGTATTTATCTAAGACCATCAGCAAGCATTATTTATAATAGAGATAAGCTAGAAGCCTTCCCAATAAGATCAGGATGAAGCAAGGGTGCCCATTATCACCACTATTACTCAATAGAGTACTAGAAATATTAGCTATAGCAAAAAGAAGAAAAAATTAAAAGAATTAGAAGAGGCAATGAGGAAACAAAATGATCATTCTTTGTAGATGATATAATGGTATACTTAGAGAACCCTAGAGAATCAACTGAAAACCTACCTGAAATAATTAACAACTCTAATGAAGTGGCAGGATATAAGATAAACCCACATAAATCATCAGCATTTCTATTATGTTACTAACAAAGCCCAGCAGCAAGAGATAGAAAGAGAAATTCTATTTAAAATAACTGTAAACAATATAAAATATTTGGTAGTCTACCTGCCAAGACAAACCCAGGAACTACATGGACACAATTGCAAAGCAATTTTTTTCACAAATAAATGCAAATCTAAACAATTGGAAAAATATCAGTTGCTCATGGGTAGCCCAAGCCAATATAATAAAAATGACAATTCTATCTAAGTTAATTTATTTATTCAGTGACATACCAATCAAATTATCAAGAAATTATTTTATACAGCTAGAAAAAAATAACAAAAATTTCATCTGGAAGAACAAAAGATCAAAGAATATCAAGGGAATTAATGAAAAAATACAAAGGGAGGTAGTCTAGCAATACTAGATCTCTAACTATATTATAAAGCAGTAATCATCAAAATGATATGGTACTGACTAAAAAATAGAGTAGTAGATCAGTGAATAGATTAGATACACAAGACACAGTAGTCAATGACTATAATAACTGAGCCTTTGATAAACCCAGCCTTTGGGATGAAAATTCACTATTTGACAAAAACTTCAGGGAAAACTAGAAAGCAATTGGGTACAAAGTAGGTATAGACCAGCATCTCACACCATTTACCAAGATAAGGTCAAACAGGGTACATGATTTAGACATAAAGGGTGACACCATAAGCAAATTAGAAGAGCAAGGAATAGTCTACATGTTGCATCTATAGAGAAGGGAAGAACTCATGATGAAACAAGAGATAGCACGACAAAACGTAAAATAGACAATTTTGATCATATTATATTAATTATTGAATATTATTAAATATTAAATTATTAAATATATTGATTATATTAAATTAAAAAGCACAAACAAAACCAGTGCAAACACGATTAGAAGGAAAGCAGAAAGATGGGAAACAATCTTTAAAGCAAGTGTCTCTGATAAAGACCTCATTTATCAAATATATAGAGAACTGAGTCAAAAGCATAAGAATATAAGCCATTCCCCATGGATGGCCAAAGGATATGAACAGGCAGTTTTCAGATGAAGAAATCAAAGCTCTTTATAGTCATCTGAAAAATGCTCTAAATCACTATTGATTAGAGAAATACAAATACCACCTCACACCTATCGGATTAGCTAATATGACAAAAAAGGAAAATGATTAATATTGGAGATGATGTGAGAAAATTGAGACACTACTGCACTGTTGGTGGAATTAAAAACTGATCCAACCATTCTGGAGAGCAATTTGGAACTATGCCCAAAAGGAAACCAAACTACACTTTGATCAAGCAAAGGTCTGTATCCCAAAGAGGTCACAAAAAAGGGAAAAGGACTACATGTTCAAAAATATACATAACAGGCTTTTTCTTAGTGGCAAAGAATTGCGGAATGGTGGTGGAAAGAATTGGGGAATGGCTGAACAAGCTGTGTTATATGAATGTAATGGAATATTATTATGCAATTAAGAAATGATGAACAGGCACATTTCACAAAAACTTGGAAAAACTTGTATGAACTGATGCAAAGTGAAAGGACTAGAACTAGGAAAATATTGTACACAGTATCAGTAACATTGCATGATGATCAACCATGAATGCCTCAGCTCTTCTCAGCAACACAATGATCTAAGACAAGTGCAAAGGATTCACGAAGGAAAATGCTATCCACATACAGATAAAGAACTGATGAATTCTGAATGCAGATTGAAGCATCCTTTTTTTTTCATTCATTTTATTCTTTTTCATGTTTTTTTTCCTTTTTATCTGTTTCTTCTCTCACCACTGTGACTAATATGGAAATATGTCTTACACGATAGCACATGTATAACCTATATCAAATTGCCTACCAATTTAAAAGAAGGGAGGCGGGGGAGAGAAGGAGAAAAATTTGGAACTCAAAATCTTGTAAAAGTGATTGTTAAAAATTGTATTGACATGTAATTGGGAAAAATAAAATATCATTTTAAAAAAAGGCATTAGTTGACTTCTTCCCCTTTTGTTTTTTACTTTTTTTTCTTCCAGATTACATTCTGGTGAGGAGAGACAATGCTGTAAGAGGAGAGACCTTGGATCATTCCCATCCAAGGCTGACATGGCTTGTGAATATGCTTATTGGTTTGTTTTGATGTTTGTTCTTTCATTTTATGTGAAGGAGATTGGATACGAGTATGACCCTGTGAGATGTGAGAGGTCATAAGGGTGAATTGCTTGGAGATATATGAATGTAATCTATGCAAATGTTTGTAGCCAGACATTCCAACTTTAATGCACTGAAGAGTGAATGCCTTTGAGGCCTAACTAGGTGGTAGATGATATGAGGACTTATTTGGCAGCGATGCTGAATTGGTTACAAATTTGATGAGACTAATGCTATGTAGAAACTGTTTTAAATCTGAGGCCATTTTCTTCAAAGAGTGAGGTGTTAGAGCAGAAAGTGTTCCCCTGAGGTATTGGAAGAGGTTTTTTGTTCTTTCGTTTTTGCTACACCTTTACAGTAAATGTTTCTTTGTAAAAGCTAGTTGATGTTAATTTGTTAAATGGAACTAGGGTACTAGTCGCTGGTGGCTAACAGTTGGGCACCACTCCAGAATAGGGACTTAAGCAGATAACATTAGAGAAAACACCCCCAACCTGTCAGAGATACTTCTAAATCTTTGAGGAGGAGATATAGCTGGCTTAGATCTAGAATAGTGAACAGAGAAGATTTACTACTCCTTTAGTAATGGATGGAACCTCAGGGGCCCTTGAATACTCAATAATACATGAAGCCCAGGAATTTTTATTTCAGGTATTATTATTGTTCACCAAGAGTCATGCAGATAGTAAGTGCCAGAATCAGGATTTGAACCCTAGTCCTCTGTCTCTAAATCTAGCATTATTTCTACAACACCATACTATCTTTGGTCTTTCACCATCCCATGTCTATACCCCAAAGAGATCAAAGAGAGAGGAAAAGCACACATATGAACAAAAATATTTGTAGCAGCTTTTTTGTCTATGGTGCAATGAACTAGAAATTGAGAAAGTGCCCATTCATTGGGGAATGGCTGAACAAGTTCTGGTATATGAATGTGATGGAATACCATACTAATATTTTATTGCAAGAAATGACCAAGGGAATGGTTTTGGAGAAACCTGGGAAGATGTGCATGAACTGAAGCAGTCTGGAGTGAACAGAAGCAGGAGAACAATTTATACAATAAAAATAATAGTGTGAACAAAACTGTGAATGATTTAAAAGTCTGATCAAAGCAATAACCAAATACTACTCCATGGGACTCATAATGAAGCATACTGCCTACCTCCTGACAGAGAGGTGGTAGACTCAGAGTGTAGATTGAAACATATTTATTTTTTGGACATGGCCAATGTAGGGATTTTTTCCCCCAAGGACTTTGTTTTTCTTTCTTTTTCAATTGTTGATGGGATGATAAGGTGGATTTTAACTGAAAAAAATAATGAAAAATGTATTCCTATTATGCTTTACAGGCAGCTGGCTGGCTCAGTGGATAGAAAACTGGGCCTGGAGTCAGGAAGGTCTGAGTTCAAATCCAAAATCAAACACAAGCTCTGTGACCCTGGGCAAGTCACTTAACCTCTGTTTGCCTTAATGCACTAATGAAGGAAATGGCAAAACACTCCAGCATCTTTACCAAGAAAATCCCACGGACAATATTGGAATGTTATGGTTTATGGGGTCAGGAAGAGTTGGACTTCACTAAACAACAACAACATATGTATTGTTTTCATTTTGACCTAACAAGATCCTTTTTCAATCTAAGTGTCAAGCTGAGTTTTATTCCATTTACAAATTTGACTACCTGCACCTTTATTTGAGTCATTGATAAAAAATGTTAAACAGAATAGGACCAAGGATATCACCTTGGGGCACACCACTGCAGATGTCTTTTTAATCCAGTTAGTTAATAAAAAAGGAGAATAAGATCAGTCTGGCCTGGTTTTTTATGAATTCATACTGGATTTTAGTGCTTTAAAAGTGCTGAGTGCTTTTACACTAACTCTTAAACATTCTAAAATTTTGCCATGAAAAGAAGTCAAGGGCCTACTTTGCAAAATCCAACCTCTTCCCTTTCTTGAAAACTGGGACAAAGTTTCACAAAATTGCAGAATATCAGAATTAAAAAGGACTTTGAGTCTGACCTGTTATCAGAACAGGAATCCCCTTAATAATATCCCTGACCAGTAGTCATCCAGCCTCCATTTTAGTGACTTCCAGTGATAATGAACCAACTTCCTTTTAAGATAGTTGAGTAATAGAATCTGAGACTTAATGAATATAGGTGTGGCTTGAAAGAAATCAGGCAGTAGACAGGTACTGATTTTTTTTTAAATAAAATTAAACCTATTGATGTTCCTAGGTCTACCAATCTTTTAACAGAAAACCATGGTAAGGGGTGGTAACATTTTTGAAGTGACAATTTTGAACATTCTGCTATAATATTTATTTGGGGAAGTATTATTTGACCTTATGCTGCTACCTATGTTTTTAGGTAAATTAAAATTTACAAAATCAGAAGATGTTCTGTGACTCATAAACTGGTATGCCTAAACTGGTATTTCTAAAAATACACCATTGCCTTCTGTTAAGCTAGTTACATAGTGTATAGTGTACTAAATGACCTCTGAGGTCTAAGATTGTACGATTCAATCAATCTTTAGCTTATAATTCTGTACATACAGGCAAAAAGAAGTCATAATTTGAGCTTTAATGTAGTCCAACAATAGAGATGATTCAGGCAACCACTTCTTACTTAAATAGCAGGATTTTTTTACCTGCATTTTTTAGCTAATTGGGTTTTGCTAGTGCATATGTCCATACTTCAAAAGATCTTGGGATTTTAGAGGAGAGGGTATTACCTTAATCATTGCAGATACCAAGCCTTTAAGACATTTATTGTTATTCTTTCCTGTGATCAAAATAATCATCACCTGGTACAAAAGCTTTGAGAAACAGAATATTGTAGTGTACAGTCAGCCTTGGGATCAAGAAAATGATGAGTTGCTAATTTCCAACAGCAGAGAGAATTTTTAATTCTATCTAGAGTTCCCTCCATTGATGAAATCATAGGTCCAGATTCTCCCCTCAGGTGCTCTTACTAAAAACAAAAAACAAAAACTGACCTACAGGTGATGAGTCCCTCCATACAGCATGTGGTGTGTACTTTATAAATACTTATAGAATGATTAACAACAGTCTAACATGGTACCCTTACTTAAAGCCCTACCTGGTTGGTGCCAGATATTCTCTTACTTTAGAGAAACCAAGGTCATCTCAATGAGACACTCAAGTAGGAAGGGCCTTCTGGACTTGGCTAGCACACACCTGGACTGCTTAAAGCAACATTCACAACCAATTAATTCAAATAGAAATGTAATCTCTGCTCTTTGGTGGAATCAGTACGAACTGAGCTACCTTCCTCTCAACTGGAAGTCACTCACTGAAGGCCCTCTACTTACTCACATGTATAAACCCCAGGGCCTAATAAATGCTCTCAATCACGAAGAAACAGTTCATGTTTTGTTGTGACTAGGACTAGAACAGATCAATAGCCTCCTAACAGGTTCATTATGTTTAATATTTTATGCATATGTAAGATGATTGATCATCCAAACTGTTTGGGATGTGATTACTCATCTTAAGCTCTGCCTGGAGCCTACTTGTTGGCTAAAGGGTTTTGTTATAGGGGAAAAATAATAAAATGCTTTATGTTTATTTTCTGCTACAGAGATCCAGGGAGTATTATTTTTACCCTGTCTCTTAATACAATGCATCTTTTAATCTTGTTTTACATTTGTGCTCAAGGGCTTGGAGGAAACAGAAGGTAGGAAAAATACCTGGTTGCATAATAAATGAATTTCCAAACTGAACATTTTCTATTCAGTATTTCAGTAATTTTCTTTTTCCCATTTTATCTGTCCTTGTGTTCACTTCAGGGCTTCTAACAGGAACACATGAGATATAATTAAATTCATACAACTCAAATCATAGCATCATGGTATCATAGACTCAGAATTGGAAAGGGACATAGAGACCATAAAGCCTAATCCTCATGTAGTTGAAAATTCTCTTCTAAAATATCCCCAACAAGCTGGAGTTAAAGACTCTTTTATTCCATGAAGGGCTAGATACTATCCTACCTTCTTATCTTACTTTGACATAAATTTTTTAAACAGATTTTTTTTCCTCTTTCTGTAGTATTCCTAATAATGAGGAATCTCTTTTTTACAATGGGAATTAGAAGATATTCCAAAGTTATTTCAATTAAGTCAGTTGATCCTACTCCTTATTTTCTGACCCAGTCTTCAATTTTATATTTATGAGTTTTCCTTTCCAATGTGGTAGAGAAGTTGCCAACTTGCATTACTAGAGGAGGTTTCCTCATATGATATATGTGAAATAATCATAATACCAAAGGATATAACATTTATTCAAATAATCATAATACAAAATGAGAAACCACAATGGAGTAAATGGAGAGCTGTCCTCCAAGCCAGGAAGGCCTGAGTTCAAACCCTGCATCTGACACAAACCAGTTGGGTAAGGCCAGGACAAATTATTTTACCTCCAGTGATCCCGGCAACTATCTAAGGCTGTAAGTTACAAAATAAATGATAATCTGCTTTGATAGAGTTTCCTCATTGAATGAAATAACAAGTCTAGTTGCTTCTCCTCAGTTGCCCAGAATATCAAATAATCCATGATAATGGCTTAAGTGAGATTTAAACTAAGTGCTCTGTGTGGTCCAAAGAGGAAAGGGGCATTATCAACTTGTGGAACCAAGGGAGGAATTTACATTTGACTTGGGCTTTAAAGGATGGGTAGAAATCCAAATGGTAGATGGGAGTAAGGACATATGTCTTCATCTTGGACTTTGAGGTGGTATGCTCTCTGTCTTTGGAAGTCTTTAAGAAGAGAATAGATGACCATTTTTCTGGTAATTCTTTTGGGTATGGGTTAGTCCAAATAGCCACTGAGGCTCTTTCCAACGCTGAAACTGTGTGATTCTGTGAAGGTGTTTTTCAGAGAAGGGCGACGGTATAAGCAAAGCCATAAGGCATAAATGTATGAGAATCAATTTTTACTGGAGCATAGAGTATGTGGAGAGAAATAATAAATAACTGGGCTTAAGGGAAAGGGAAAAAATCAAAGACAATGCCAAGGTTTTTGGCATTTGTGAAACTAAATGTTTGCCACTGACAGAAATAGTAAAGTATGAAAATGCATTTTTTTTTGGTAAAAAGATAGGAAGTTTTAAACTTGTTGATTTTGAGAATTTACTGGATGCCTGGATATTAAGGTGGAAGGAGATAAGGTAGTTGGCATTCAGGATTTGGTTTTGAGAAGGATTTACAATAATTCAAGTGAGAGGTAATAAATAATGGAACCCAGCTGGTGAAATTTTCAAATAGGAAATGAGGAATGGGGGTAGAAAAGATTAGAATGCTAAGTCAACTAAAAATCTGTTATGTCCTGCTGTATAATCTTAATAGAAACTTTTTGACCACAAAAAAGAGAAGATACACTTTATTTTAATACAAGAAAATTCAATAAGGCAAAAAAGGGAAGCATGTATACAGATGGGGAAGTTGCCTGTATAGAAGTGAGAGTGGAAGCTATGAAATTAATTAAATGAGATTGCCAAGCAAAAAAGTATATAGACAAGGGTCTACCCTAGGTGAACATTCACCTTAATGAGTCAAGGATATGACTGGAAACCAGTGAGTTATACCATGAATGGGTGGAGAGTTACGAGGAGAACCAGGAGGGTGAAATGTCTCTGAGAACAAAGGAGGAGAGTTCATTTAGAACGAAAGGCTGGTCAATAGGTGGTCAGGAGACAGTGAGTGGTAAGACCATGGATATGTTGTTAGCTCCACATGGAAATATTTTCCCAAGAAGGTTAATAATTAGGGAGGAAAAGAGCTAGATGAGGCATATGGGTTGAGGGAAAGGCCCCCCTCTCCTTTATTTTAGGATAGGGGAAACCTAATCATATGTACAGGGAGATGAGAAGACAATACTATTGAGAATGCAGATGCACTAGAAGGAGGGGAGGTTTGTCAAAGAAGTGATGTCCTAGAGGAAGGTATGGTAGAAGGGGTAAGGAGGAAATAGAATCCAGGATACAAATAGAGAAGGGGTTCTGAACCTGGAATTTCAATAGAGTCCATGAGCTTTGATGGAAAAAAATCATCTATTTTCACTAATGTCTAATTGACATTTAGCATTTCCTCTAACTATTTAAAAACATTATTTTGAGGAGTCCTTCAGGTTCACCAGACTGCCAAAGGCATCCAAGACACACAAAAAGTTATAAACCCCAGAACGCAGAGGACTATTTTTATCAAGGAGCTGGTAAGTCTCTTCACTGAGATAAAATATTACATAATAGGCCACTAATTTGCAAATACATATATGTGGTATAGTGGGCTAGTGGTATCTATGAGCTTTAGCATCAGGGGGATCTGAGTTTGAATTTTGCTTCAGGAGCTAACTAGCTGTGTGTCTCCAGGCAAGTTACTTCCCCTCTCTTGGGCTAGATTTCCTCATCTGTAAAATGGAAATAATAACAGTACCTACCTTACAAGGTTGTTGTGAGGATCAAATCAGGTGACAATGACATACATGTACATTACTCTATAAACCTTAAAGCACTATAAAATATTAGCTATATAATTTTATTCTTTATAAGTGTATTCTTTGTATAGAAATGTTTGAACTTATTTTATAAATCAGGAAACTGATTTTATTCATTAAACAACTGTATATTTGGTTGTGGCAGAGACACAAAGTATACACTCTATTAGAGTCATCCTAGAATCTTTATGTGACAGGCAACGAATTAGGAAGTGAATCTAATCACAGAATGTGGAGTGTGGTATGTTAGAAAAAGCACTGTCCTTGGAGTCAGAGGCCCTGGGTTCAAATTCCACCTATGATGCCTACAATATGTAGGCAATTCACTTAGTTAACCTAATCTTCAGTTAGGTTAACTTCTCGAATGCATAAAGTTTCCTCATCTAATGAGAAGGTTGGATGGCTTCTAAAGTCCCTTCCAGCTCTTGATCTAAGATCATATGAGAGTAACAGTGGAGATAGTAGAGGCAGGGAGAAAAAATGGTATTTATAGTAATCTAGGTGAAAAGCAATGAGGGTAATAAGTACTAGAATGGTGGCAGTGGAGGAATAGGGTACAAGAAAGGCTGGAAAGGAAAACTCAGCAAGATTTGCTGGCTTATTGGAAGTGGGAAGACCTGGCGGAGATTGAAGACCACTCCATTATTTAAATTTCATACCTACTAGCTGACAACTGTTCTCACAGGTTGTCTGTGCCTAGGAGTTGGGTGCATTTCAGTAAGTGTTTCTCTCTCTCTCTCTCTCTCCCCTTATCCTTCCCCTTCTCCTCCTCCCCCTCCTTCTCCTCCTCCTCCCCCCTTCTTCTCCACCTCCTCCTCCTCCTCATTCTCTTCCTCCTCCTCCTTCTTCTTCTTCCTCCTCCTCTTCCTCCTCCTCTTTTTACTGTACTGCATTCATTTCCTATGGCACTCTGAAATATTGTCTTCTTGGTCTGCCTCTTTTCTCCTAAAAGTTGGAGGCAGCCAAGCATATAAAGGCACATGAAACAGAGAACCAGGATTCTAATCAAAGTTCTGCTTCATAATATCTAGGAGACCTTCAAAAAGTCACTTGATTTCTCTGGCTCTCAGTTTTCTCAACCGTATGTAACTCTTTTGCTTGACTAGATTATTTCTAAGCTTCCTTCAACATCTAACTCTATGATTCTAAGCTTAAACCAACCACTCCTTTCTAAGTTGAAGGACCTTCCAGAAATTTCACGCTAGGAAATTCCTGGGTAACCAAAAAATTTTCAATTTTTCTCCTGCTGAGTAATCTTGACACAAGTTACTTGACTAAAACAAAGAACCAAGATTTATTTTATGTAAGCATAACTGACAATTCCCAACAAATATAAAACAAATTCCTCTTCCCCTCCTACAAAGCACATCCACTTCAGTCAGGCTAATTGAAAGGCAAGATGTGTGTCTTTTCAATTCCACAATATCATCTTACCATTGTTATATCTGACCAATCTTTTTCTGCCTCTCCATGTTGCCTCTGTTTACATTTTTGCAGTCTTTTTGTATATTATTCCTTAAGCCCAGTTTTCTTTGCTTTGCCTCACTTCATATGCCTTCCATCTTTCTTAGAATTCTTCAAATAAACCATGTCTTATGGTGCCTTCTGTGGTATTCTATATTATTGATAAACCAGTTTGTTCAGAAAGTTCCCAGATGTAGGCAAGTTGGGAACACAATTTATTTCTAGCTTTCTGATATCACAAATAATGTGGATATGTTTTTTTTATGTTAGTGAACTTTTTTGAGTCAAAGAGGATGAACTATTTAATAACTTTCCTTATAGTTGAATCAATGCATGGCTCAATCAACTGTGAATTAACACACTTGTCTTTCTATTGACCCTGAAAGAATGAGTTTACCCACATTTTATCATCTTTGTTAGCATGATGCATATGAAGGGATACATGAGGGTTGTTTAAATTTTCATTTTTCTCATTCATAGTTATTTTAAACATTTCCTAGTGGTTATTAATAGTTTATATGTCCACTTTGAAAGAGAAGGGAAATAGTTGATAGAGTTAAATATTGGAGACAACATGAAGGCATAACATTAAGACCACAAAGAAATAGGGTTATTCTTAGAATGGAATGGAATCATCTGAAATAATAAATTTGGAGTTAGAGGATCAAGGCTCAAGTTCTGGCTCTGCTACAAATAGCATGATATTGGGCAATTCATCTTTCCTCTACATCTAAATCTATGATGCTTTTAAAAGCTAGGTGGCCTTGTCACCTCTTTATTAACAATCTTATCAAAATTTTTAATAAAGTAGAAACTAGGAGAATGATACATTTTTAAAAAGCATGCTTTGTCCTACTTTCCTTTCCATAGAATTGTGACTTAAAAATAGCTCTAGATTTTTGAGACAAAAAATAATTTTAAAAAATTCAACAGATTTTTTGAGGGAGACACAATTAAACAGATCTGCATGACAGCTGCTGTTCCAAACACTTTCCACTTTCCTTAAGCTCCCAACCTCTTTACTCTCAATAGATGAACTTGCCTCTACTTTGCCTTCCAATTCCTTATCTTTGTGCCTATCTAACCACCTTCTGCTGCATCCAATGATTGCCATGAAGCAAAATTGTCCATTAAAGTTATGCTAACATGTAAGAATGATTTTTTGAAACCATTAATACTTTAAAGTATACTATATATACTGATCTTTAATGTTCCGTAAATATATACATATATTCATGTAGAGAGATATAATTATACAGATATAGAATCACTTCTCTAGAATATTAAAATGGGCACAAAATATAGAATAAAGATTAGGTGTTGTACACAAATCAGCATGTTTAAATTTGCATGTGGCCAGACCATTAGCTCTGAATTCTAGGAAATTGAAAAGTATATTTCCCTAAAATTAGCATTGGGTAAATTCCTCTATTATTCTTTTTGGTTTTATGACTTTGGATACAAAGAAATTCTAAATGGCAGTTTAATATTTAATATTACAGTTGTATAATCTCTACATCTGGATATTCAGAGTAGTAGGCAAATTTATATATAATGTAAAGGTATTTTAAATATATATTTTAAGATATTAAGATATATTAAGATAAATGTATTTAAGAGTAAGTGATTCTATTAGATTTTAAGTGTTCTGTGGGCAAAGACTACACACACGCATATACATACATATACGTATGTATGTATATGTGTGTATGCTCCCCCCCACCCTCACCACTCAGCATAGTCTCTCGTACATAATAGGTAATTGCTGTTGTTGTTATTGTTTGTCCTTTGTTCTCAAGGAGGACAATAACATCAGGAAGATGATGCCATTACTTGCAAGCGAATTGGATTTAAGTGAAGGAGGGCTGTACAAAGTCACCAGCATCACTTCTCCTCCAGAGCCATCTGGGTCCAGTGGCAAGATACAGATCAGGAGTACTGGAGATGGCCCAGGATTCAATGGGAGACCTTGGCCTTTCAAACCCAAAGTCTTTCAGAATTTTTACTTTGACTGAGGCATTGCCCATTCAGTGATTAAGAAACTGAACATAATTTTCCAGGCAAGGAGATGGGCACTCAACGTAATAAGGGAATTCCAGAACTTCCTGATGAAAAGGCCAGAGCTCAATGGGAAATTTGATCTCCAAATACAAAACTCAAGAGAGACATAGAAAGGTAAATGGGGAAAAAAGCCCTAGTTACTCAATAAGGCTAGTTAGTTACATACTTATATAGGATTATTTTGTTTTATATGGGTTTTTTATATATGCCAATCTTGAGAATAGTATACTTTATTATGACAATTGAAAGGGATATTCATAGACTGTGGGTATCAGTATAAAATAACCAATATAATGATAAAAAATGTGATTAAGAGATATAAAGGGATGGTTCTGGGAGAAGAGGTAAGGAGGGAGTAGAAAAGGGTAAATTATATTATATGAAGAGGCACAAAAACATATTATAGTAGAGGGAAGGATGGAGGGAGAAGGGCAGTATTTGAGCTTTACTCTCATCAGATTTGGTTCAAGAAGGGAATAACATGCCCTGATAAGTATAGAAATCAAACTTGTCCTACAGGCAGTAGGAGGGGAAAGGGGAAAGAAAAGGGAGGGGGGTGTGGTCAGAAGGGAGGGAAGAAGTAGCAAGGGGAAAAAGGTAAGATAAGGGAGGGGAATCAAGAGGGAGGGTAAACTGAGGAAGGTGGTGGTCAAAAGCAAAACTCTGTTGAGGAGTAGAGGGGAAAAAGGAAAAATAAAAGCATAAAGAAGGGGAAATAGGATGGAGAAAAAGACACAGACAGTAATAACTGTGAATGTGAATGGGATGAACTCTCCCATAAAACAGAAGCAGATAGCAGAATGGATTAAAAACCAAAATCCAATAATATGCTGTTTACAAGAAACACATTTGAAATGGGGATACACACAAGGTAAAGGTAAAAGGCTGGAGTAGACTATATTGTGCTTCAGCTAAAGTAAAAAAAAAAGCAGGGGTAGCAATCTTAATCTCAGACAAAGCAAAACAAAGATAGATCTAATTAAAAGAGATAAGGAAGGACACTACATTCTGCTAAAAGGCACCATAAACAATGAAGCAATATCATTATTTAACATATATGCACCAAGAGGTATAGCATGTGAACTCTTAGAGGAGAGATTAAGGGAGTTACAGGAAGAAATAGACAGAAAAACTATAATAATAGGGGACCTCAACCTTCCCTTCTCTGAACTTAATAAATCTAACCTCAAAATAAACAAGAAAGAAGTTAAGGAAGTGAACAGAATTTTAGAAAAGGCAGATATGATAGACCTCTGGAGAAAATGGAATGGGGATAAAAAGGAATATGCTTTTTCTCAGTGGTACATGGCACATACTCAAAAATTGACCATGTACTAGGGTAAAAAATCCTCACAATCTAATGCAGAAAGGCAGAATTAGTCAAAGCATCCTTTTCAGATCATGATGCAACAAATATTATTTGTAATAAAGAACCATGGAAAAATAAGCTAAAAATTAATTGGAAACTAAATAATCTAATTCTAAAGAATGAGTGGGCCAAAGAACAAATCATAGAAACAATTAATAACTTCATTCAAGAGAATGACAATAATGAGACAACATACCAAAACTTATGGGATGCAGCAAAAGCAGTTCTTAGGGGAATTTTTATATCTCTAAATGCTTATGTGAATAAAATAGAGAAAAAAGGAGATCAACGAATTGGTCATGCAACTGAAAAAGCTAGAAAAAGAACAAATTGAAAATCTTCAGTTAAATACCAAATTTGAAATACTGAAAATCAAAGGATAGATTAATAAAATTAAAATCAAGGAAACTATTAAATTAATAAATAAAACCAAGAGCTGGTTTTATGAAAAAACCAATAAAATTGATAAACCTTTGGTCAGTTTGATTAAAAAAAAGAAAGAAGAAAATCAAATTGCCAGTATCAAAAATGAAAAGGGTGACTTCACCTCCAGTGAAGAGGAAATTAAAGCAATAATTAGGAATTGTTTTGCCCAATTGTATGTCCATAAATTTGACAACCTTAGAGATATGGATGAATATCTACAAAATATAAATTGCCCAGGTTAACAGAAGAGGAAATAAAATGCCTAAATAACCCCATCTCAGAAAAAGAAATTGATCAAACCATCAATGAACTCCCTAGGAAATAGTCTCCAGGGCCAGATGGTTTTACATGTGAATTCTATCAAATGTTTAAAGAACAATTAGTTCCTATACTTTATAGACAATTTGGGAAAATAGGTGGAGAAGGAGTCCTACCAAATTCTTGTTATGACAAAAATATGGTACTAATACCTAAACCAGGAAGAGTCAAAACAGAGAAAGAAAATCATAGACCAATTTCCCTAATGAATATTGAGGCAAAAATTTTAAATAAAATATTAGCAAAAAGATTGCAGCAACTTATCACGAGAATAATACACTATGACCAGATAGGATTTATTCCAGGAATGCAAGGCTGGTTCAATATTAGGAAAACTATCAGCATAATTGATCATATATGATCATCTCAACAGATGCAGAAAAAGCCTTCGAAAAAATACAACACTCATTCTTATTTAAAACACTAGGAAGCATAGGAATAAACGGAGCCTTCCTTAAAATTACAAATAGCATCTGCCTAAAACCATCAATAAGCTTTTTCTGTAATGGAGATAAGCTGGATGCATTCCCAATAAGATCAGGGGTGAAACAAGGTTGTCCATTATCACTCCTATTATTCATTTTGGTACTAGAAATGTCAGCTGTAGCAATAAGACAACAAAAAGAAATTGAAGGAATTAGAATAGGCAAAGAAAAAACTAAATTATCACTTTTTGCAGATGATATGATGATTTGCTTGGAGAATCCTGGAGAATCAAGTAAAAAACTACTTGAAATAATGAACAACTTTAGCAAAGTTGCAGGATATAAAATAAACCCACGTAAATCCTCGGCATTCTTATACATCACTAACAAAGCCCAACAGCAAGAGAAAGAAAGAGAAATTCCATTTAAAGTTTCTGTAGACATTATAAAATATTTGGGAATCTACCTACCAAACAAACTCAGGGCCTATATGAACATAATTATGAAACACTTTACACACAAATAAAGTCAGATCTAAATAAATGGAAAAATATCAGTTGCTCATGGTTAGGCAGAACTAATATAATTTTACCTAAATTAATTTATTTATTCAGCACCATACCAATCAAACTACCAAAATAAATTTTCAGAGCTGGATAAAATAATAACAAAATCCATCTGGAAGAACAAGAGGTCTAGAATATCTAGGGAATTAATGAAAAGAAATGCTAGGGAAGGTGGCCTAACCATACCAGATATTAAATTGTGCTATAAAGCAGCAGTCATCAAAACTGCTTGGTACTGGCTAAGAAACAGAGGCATGGATCAGTGGAATAGGTTAGGTACACGAGACACAGAAGTAAACGACTACAGCAATCTACTCTTTGATAAACCCAAAGAATCCAGCTTCTGGGCTAAGAATTCGCTATTTCACAAAAACTGCTGGGAAAATTGGAAAATGGTAGGGCAGAAACTGGGCATAGACCAATATCTTACACCATAAACCAAAATAAAGTCAAAATGGGTTCATGATTTAGGAATAAAGGCTGATACTATAAGCAATTTGGGAGAGCAAGGAATAGTTTACCTATCAGATTTATGGGAAAGCAAAGAAGTCATGACACAACAAGAGATAAAGAGCATTACAAAATGCAAAATGGATAATTTTCAGTATGTTAAATTGAAAAGTTTTTGTATAAACGAAGCCAATGCAACAAAGATTGGGAGGGAAGCAGAAAATTGGGAGAAAATCTTTACAACTAGTGTCTTTGATAAAGGCCTCATCTCTAAAATATACAGGAAACTGAGCCAAATTTGTAGGAATGCAAGTCATTCTCCAATTGAGAAATGGTCAAAGGATATGAACAGGCAGTTTTCAGAGGAAGAAATTAAAGATATCTATAGGCATGTGAAAAATGCTCTAAATCACAACTGACTCGAGAAATGCAAATCAAAACAACTCTTAGGTACCACATCTCTCCTGTTAGATTGGCTAAAATGACAAAACAGAAAAATGATAAATGCTGGAGAAGATGTGAGAAAATTGGAACATTGTTACATTGCTGAGGAGTTGTGAACTGATCCAGCCATTTTGGAGAGCAATTTGGAACTATTCCCAAAGGCTTATCAAAATATTCATACCCTTTGCCCCAGCAATACCACTTCTAGGGCTGTATCTGAAAGAGATCACACAAGTGGGAAAAGGACCTGGATGTACAAAAATATTTATAGTGGCTCTTCTTGTAGTCACAAAGAATTGGAAGTCAAGGGGATGCCCATCAATTGGGGAATGGTTGAACAAGTTGTGGTATATGAATGTAATGGAATACTATTGTACTATAAGAAATGGGGAAGATACAGACTTCATAATAACCTCGAAAAACCTACACAATATAATGCTGAGTGAGCAGAGCAGAACTAGGAGAACATTATTCACAACCACAGATATATGGATTCTGTGATGACTAATGTTGATAGACTTCACTCTCCTCAGCAATACAAGGTTCAAAGACAACTCCAAAGTACTCATGATGGAGAGAGCTATCTACATCCAGAGAAAGAACTATGGAGTCTGAATGCAGATTGAGGCAAACTATTTGCTCTCCTTTTTTTCTTTTTCTCTTTTGTTTTTGTTTCTTCTTTCTCATGATTCATTCCATTGGTCATAATTCTTCTTTACAACATGACTATTGTGTAAATAAGTTTAATGCAAAGTTATAGGTAGAAGATATATTGGGTTCTATGCAGTCTTGGAGAGAGGGGGGAGGGGAGGAAGAAAATCTGGAACTTAAAATCACACAGAACTGAGTGTTGTAAACTAAAAAATAAAAAAATCTTAATTTTAAAAAAAGAGTCAAAGTATGGCCTCTTTTACCTAATAAAAAATCAATCTGGGAAGGGGAAGACCATTAGGTTTTCTAGCCAAAACAGAACCAATTACTATTTTCATTCACTCTGAGGCATCAACCCTCGAACAAAGACCACTAAGTGGGGTTTGAGCAGAGACCTATTAATTGGCCAATCAAGGAGAGCCATAGTGGATTGAGTTCAAGGAATGGTCTTTTAAGAAAGAAATCTAGCCTGTAAACCCCAAGATATCTTGCTAGGTTTTAGATATCAACATTTACATTCCTTTGGGCAGAGCACCTGTAGGTAAGGGTATGATAACCCTATGTGGACAGAGGGAAGGGAAGGAAAGGGAAGGGAAGAGAAAGAAAGGGAAGAGAAGAAAGGGGGAAGAGGGAAAGAGAGGGAGGAAAGAAGGAAGGAGCTGCTTTGCCCAACTGGAACTGGCCAGTTGGGTCCCCAGTGGGGCAGCTTAGACTACTTACAGGTTGTTCTTTGTCCTTCATTTTGAAGAGGATCATGACATCAGGAAGGTGATGCCATGACTTGCAAGTGAATTGGATTTAAGTGAGGGAGGGCTGTGCAAAATTATCAGTATTACTTTCTCCTCTGGAGCCAAGTCCAGTGGCAAGATATAGATTAGGATGACTAGAGATGCCCTTCCCACATATATATATATATATATATATATATATATATATATATATATATATATATATATATATATATATATATATATATATACACCTTTACATATAAAGGTAATAATATTACAAGATGAGATTGCTATCATCCTTTTATTCACCACATCTACTTTTTCCATTTTAAGTGCATGGATAATAGACTCATAGATTTAGAAATTAAAGAAAATTTCAAGGCCACCTAGTTCAACCCTGTCATTTTATAGTTAAGGGAACTAAGGCCCAAATTGAGTGACTTGACCAAAGTCACAAAGGTAATTTATAAACATCAGAGGTGGCATTTGAACCTAGGTCTGGATAACATCAAGTTATATGACTTCATTCCCCAAAACAGCTAGACAGCTTCTCTGCCTCATGGAATCTTTCTTCAATGACACTAAAGGATCATTTGAACTAAATACTTAAGGCTTTGTGCTTGAATGGGGAGGTCACATTGAACCAAGGGTAAAGGTGATACTTAGAAATAACTTGGTCTTCCTTAAGCAAGACGCATCGAGTAAAGAGTTGCAGCTTTGTATGTCAAGAGATTTACTGGCATCCTAAAGTCAAAGATCAATGGAAAGAACAACT
The DNA here is from genome assembly GCF_011100635.1 of Trichosurus vulpecula. Classification (NCBI taxonomy): domain Eukaryota; kingdom Metazoa; phylum Chordata; class Mammalia; order Diprotodontia; family Phalangeridae; genus Trichosurus; species Trichosurus vulpecula. Next base: position 156,917,216 of record NC_050573.1, read on the forward strand.
TTAAAGTAATTAACACTTATTTAATACCTGTCAACATACAATTTTGGATCTCTAAAGTGAACTAGGAAAGTACCCTAAAAACCCTGTTCAATATCAATGAAACCCAGTGCCAATCACCTTAATATGGCTATGGAAAGCTTAATATTTATTTACCAAAGAGAATGAAAATGATTGATAGACCCTCTTAGAGCACATTGTAAAAAGGTGAAAAACTTTAAGAAATATTTTTGGAACAAACAGATACTGCTTCATTTAACAACAGTAAAGCCTGACACTATGGTGCAGTTAGGTGGCACAGTGGAGAGTGACAAGCTTGGAGTCAGGAAGACTCATCTTCCTCAGTTCAAATACAGCCTGAGATACTAGCTGTATGATACTGGACAAGTCAATTAACCTTGTTTCTCTCAGTTTCCTCATCTGTCAAATGAGTTGGAGAAAGAAATGGCAAACTTCTCAGGTATCTTTACCAAGAAAACCCCAAATAAGTCACAAAGAGGCAGACATGACTGAATAACAACAACGAAGTCTGACACTAGAAACAAGCCATTGGATTTCCCAAATGTACCATAAGTGGTTGCTTTGGATGGAACCTATGAAATGACTAAGATCTAACAGTGAAGTCCAAAGGCCCTCTCTTAATACCTCTGGATGAACTCGGTTGATATGAGTTACATGATTTTGTTTATAGAAATAGAGGCAACAAATACAGATCAGGTCTTCAACAGCAGAAATTATCAAAAGGTTGTCCTTAAGAATCTCATTTATTGAACAAGGCAGATTATACAAGAAATATACAAGTAGAAATAGCAATATAGCATCAGAATTGTGGACTTGACAAATACCTAGCAATACACAACTTGGCAGTGAAGATTATACATCAGAAGCTTGCTAGCTTTCATAAACTAACAAACAAATCTCCATACTTAATATGCAGAGTTTAAAAAAATCCTTCAGAATTGAACAAATAAGCTGAATTGAAATTATCTCATAATCACAGACTAGAACTTATTGCTTATAATCACCCAGACATTATATTGATCCATAAAAACTAATGAACAATTAGTAGATGTCCCCATACAAATACTTATAATCTTTTGGGAACATGAAATATAAAGCTTTCAAAATATAGATACCTAATTGAAAAAGTCTAAGGTACTTGATGACAATATGAGGGACATATTATTATCTTGGTTCTCCTTTCTGCTATTGGAGTTATGCCAAAAATGCTTTCATAGACCAATGGAAAATGAACTTACATTTAGATTCCTTTATTTCAATTAGAAAAATTTTACTTTTATCAACTGATATAATACTGTAGTCCACAGAACATTAAATATAAAAGAATGATAGTAGCATAACCACTTCCAGGACTGCTTCTATTTTAATTCAATTGAAATGAAAGATTAGAGAACAGGGTGAATAACCACGATAATAACTAGAGTGTGTATTTATAAATGCTTTAAGGTGTGCAAAGTGCTTTATTTGCATTATTTGATGAAGAGTGGAGGTCCTAACTTTCTGACCAATTAAAATAATCTATTGTTGAGATAAAAATATTTCAGTGGTATTTATATCATGGAGTTTCAGAACTTTTTTTTTTGCTTTCTACTAGCTCAGGAGAAGTGATTTCTCCATCCCATTTCATGTATAACTTTCTTAAGTCATTATCATATTATACATAATGAAATCATTACTTGTGTATGTATCTTCTGTCCTCTACGCTATTGTAAGCTCTCAGGGCTAGAACCATACTACTTATCTCTCTCAAGCCCTATGATAGTACTTACAATATGTGTTCAAAATCCTTAAATGAATGAATCTAGGTCCTTGCAACATCTTGTCCCAGAATGTTTTTTCCTTAAATCAATGGGACCTGTAAACAAAAAAAATCTATGTATTCAGAGCAGTATGACACAAATAACTTAAACATTATTGAAACCAGGGCTGCTTATAGTGAAATTTGTGACACATTGGCTACTTTGTGGTAGAAAGTGCCCATTCAAAGGTTTCCCAAAAGAGATTCTATACAGTTAACTGGCTTTTAAAAGCATTATAAAACAGGTTTTAAAAATCTATTTTTATATTTTGAACAACTTTGATGGACTATTTTATTGTATGACAGTCAATGGAAGCAGATGAGCAAGGAAATGTGATTAGACAACCACAAACATAAGGAGCTGTTAAATTTCTCAACCCCACGGGCAACAGAAATGGCAGAGCAGATTTTAAATCCTCTGATTTTTGTCTTGAATCCCCTTTTAAATTTCTATTAAGATTGTGACTAAAATAAAGGATCTTGGGGAGAAAGGAGAAGGAATAAGTGGAGGAGTTAGAAGATGGCATTTACAGCTAATTCTGATGTTTTTTAGGGCTTTTGAGATGTTTAGGGAAAAAACTGAGCAGTTGATGAAATTTAATCCTTAATATTTCTCCTTCTCTCTGTAAAATTTTCATTCTGTTCATAAGTTAATTTCTGTGTCTATTCAAAATCATACTTGTACAATATATTGAATTAATTTTTCATTCACCAGAATCTGTGTGCCTCCATTATGCATATGCTACCCAGTGTCTCCTTTCCTTTGTGCATATTTTGATTTGGATTTTGACACCTCCACTGGAAAAAATGCATGTAATTGGGCTTTACTATTTTTCCCTCTGAGAATAGTACTTGCAGATGTTCATAAGCAACACTATTTCACTGAGCAAAAATCTTATTTCTGCCTGGGAGCAAGCTTCCTTATGATTGCTTCATGAAAAGATAGGACTTGTTGTTGAATCTGTGTGAGAAAGGTTGACCTGGAAAATTGTTTAGGCAAGAGTGTTGTTGCTTTGACAGAGGCCATAGGGAGTTGACTGCTCAAAAACCTCTGTGTTTAGAAACTCAGAGGGCTGTGTACAGAAGAACATACAAATCTGTGGCTCACAAAGCTTTGAGGTACTCTGGAGCCAAAGTTAGGGGTGGGTGGTCCTTTTAGGAATTTCATAAAAAGGAAGGCGTTGTTTTTGCTTCCTTCTCCATCTGTGGGTAGAGCTCTGAGTGCATTCTGATCAAGCTGGACAGCAGCAGGGGAAAAAGAAGTCGGAGAATTCAAGAAGACTCAAGGAAGGGCTAATAATATACAGAATATAAAAGCAACAGAAAGTCTGGTGAGGGTCAAACTTTACTGGAAAAAAAACAAGGATTGTGAGAACTGGACAGAGGAAAAGGAAGAAATACTTGGCTGGCAGCCCAGCCAAACATTTAAGAGACTGAAGTAGAGAACTTGAAGTTCAATCCCTACTCATAAGAATCCCTCAAGTCCACTCAGGAAAAGAGGGGCAATTCGCATGACTGGAGAGGGCCCTCTTTCCAATGAGCGATAGCAGAAAACCCACAATTTCCTTTTTCACGTAAGCACAATTTCTATAGATTCTACCTAAACATAAACTCCAGGGCTGGGGAAGAGTGTCACTTCACCTCAACAAGGAAGCATGGTGGAAGACAGAGCCTTGCCTATTATTCTTTGCAAGGAATTTACTTTTCCTATGTTTGTTTTCCACTGTTTACCACACACTGGGTCAGTGGTGGAGGGTTTTCTCACTTTTTTAGTTTTCTTCATTTCCATTCAACTCTTCAAAGTTTGCCTTCATACAATGCATACCATTATCACCTTGCTAGTCTAATTATCTTCCTAGCTGCCTACATTATCACTCCTTTTTTGTAAGATCAGTTTCATTATATTGTGTCCTCTTAATGAGTTTCTGACCTACCACTCCACATTATAATCTGATTGTCACCACGTCCTTTCCCACTATTTATGTCCCCTTTTTGAGCTCTTTTAAATATACCTTTTCCCCATGTTCTTTTTAGAAATTGTGCTTCCAATTTAGCATATTTAAGGTCTCTAGCAACATTTAATCTCCTTGAGAGCCCTGGTGTTATATATATTTAAAATATCTAGTAGTACATAACCTGCTGCCAGATTTTTTCTCCCAAAAATCTTTCAAAATTTTATTTTTCTCTTGATATTCCTGGATTTGGCTTGTGATGACAATCATTGTATATTGAGGCTAGGAAACTTCTTTGCAAATCACATTTATGATTTTTTTAATGTCTTGAAGACTGTAGGAGGTAGACATCTGAAAAGTGTGATTTCTTGACAGACTGTTTATGTACTAATGTGTAAAATTTCCCAAAAATCTGCTCTGCCATTTCTGTTGCCCGTGGGGTTGAGAAATTCAACAGCTCCTTATGTTTGTGGTTGTCTAATCACGTTGCCTTGCTCGTCTGCTTCCATTGACTGTCACTCAGTAAAATAGTCCATCAAAGTTTTGAGAAATATAAAAATAGTCCCTTTCTTTACAATTTTTATAACTTAAAGTTAAATTACCCCTGCCAGTTCGTCTCACATTGCAAGGATTTATATTGACACATTTCAGTGTTTAAATAAAAAGTAAATATAGTAGATCAAAGTGAGAGGAATAAATATGAAAATATAGAAAGCTGAAAACTTTTAATTGTGTCAATAGCCATTGTAGTCTTCAATTTGTTACAGCTTCCAGCTTATTTTAAAATATCTAATTTTTTACTTCAGAGCCATAACTAGGAATTCAAAATCTGGGACAAATTCAGTTAAGATATTGGGGAGGGCACAGATTGAGTACATTATTACTCCTCTGCTTTGAGGCAGAGATCATGGGATTTGTGAAGGTTGGGAAGCTGGGAACTGAGGTATTTGTAGCGGGCAAAGGTAGATGAGAGGGTGATGAGCCAGGTACAGGACTAAGACGAAGGGAGAGGAACTTAGGTAGAGGCCCAGAGATGAAAGCAACATTCAAAAGGATTCAAAAGGAGACAGTTGTCAAACAATGGTGGAAATGGAGGGCAAGATGCGTCTTCCTCTTGGCTTTGTGTTAGGGATGTGAGAGAATGATTAGTAAACTCTGAAGAGGAGGCCAAGAGATTCGATGTCTTCAGGAGAAGACTGAAGGTTTTAGTGAGTACCAGAGGATGGAAAGAAGGTGAGATATAGGATGATAGGTTTCAAGTTTCAATGGACCTTGGATATCATCTAATCTACATCCCTCATTTTACAGATTAAGTAACTGAGGTATAGAAGGGGAAATGGCTGTTTTAGGGTCATAAAAGGAATAAGATACAGGTCCAGGATTAAACTTGGGTCATCTGACTCTAAATCTTCACATCTTTCCATTATATTACAAGAGAGGAAGGTTCTCAGTGGATCACATTTAGGGTTCTCAGGGACACAAATTTAGGGTTCAGAAATGTTGTCCATGAAATACTCTTTCAGGCCATGTGTGATCATAAATCTTCTGCTGCTATATGCTTATGATTCAAGTCACCATCAGACTCTCCTGGTGGAGTGGAGTCCAGGGGTCAGGGTGATAAGGGAATATGCCTGGGGACAGAATTTAGTACTGCTGTGTGACAGTCTTCCTTCTGAACAGCCTAAGAGAAAGAATAAATTGACCTAATAGTTCACTATTATATAAATCTATGAGTTTGTCCTCCTGAACCTCAGTCCACCAGACAACTTGAGGTCTCTGTGTCCTATAGATCAGTTAGTCAATAAACATTTGTCCCATACCTACTATATGCCAGGCACTATGCTAAGCATTAGAGATAAAAAGGAAGACAAAAGACAGTTCTTGCCCTCCAGGAAATCACAGTCCAATGGGGGAGAAAGTATGGAAACAAATGTACAAACCAGCCATGTCCAGGAGAAACAGAAAATAATCAATAGAGAAATATCACTAGAATTAAGAGAGACTCTGCCTTCCTGCAGAAAGTGGGATTTTAGCTGGGAACTGAAGAAGTCCCAAAAAGCCAGGAGAAAGAGATGAGGAGGAAAAGCATTCTGGGGGGGGATAGCCAGAGAAAATTTGTACAAGGAAACCAGTGTCACTGTATCAAAGAGTACATTTTGGGGGGGGCAGTAGATTTTAAGATATAAGAAGACCAGACAGGTGTATGTATGTGTGTGTGTGTGTGTGTGTGAGAGAGAGATTTTATATTTGATCCTGGAGTTGATAAGGAGCTACTGGACATTATTGAGTAAGGGAGTGATGTGATCAGACGTGTGCTTTGGGAAGATCACTTTGACAGATGAGTGGAGGATAGACTGGAGCTGGGAAAGACTTGTGACATGCTGGTCAATCAGCAGTTTATTGAAATAGTTCAGATGGGAGGAGACGAGGGCCTACACCAGGGTGGTGGCAGTGTCAAAGGAGAGAAGGGAGTATATATGAGAGATGTTATGAAGGTAAAATCGACAGGGCTTGGCCACAAATTGTACATGGGTTTGAGAAAGAAAAAGGAGTCAAGCATGACACTTACATTGAGAGCTTGAGGGACTGGAAGGATAGTGATGCTCTCAACAGTTAATAGGGAGGTCTGGAAGGAGAAGGGTTTTGGCGGAAAGATAATGAGTGTATTTTTGGACATACGGAATTTAAAATTTCTGTAGGACATCAAGTTTTATATGTCCAATAGGCAATTGGAAATGTGAGACTGGAAATCAGAAGAGAGATTAGGACTAAATAAGTTGATTTGAGAATCATCATCAAAGAGATAATAATTGAATCCATGGAAGCTAATGAGATAACCTAGTGAAGTAATATAGAGCACATACTGTATAATCCATAGCATACTGAGAATGGAGTCAAGACACTTACCAGGTGTGTGATGCTGTGTAAGAGACTTAACCTCAGTTTGCCTCAGTTTCCTCACCTGTAAAATGAGGATAATAGTGGGACAGGGGCAAGATGGTGGCTGGAAAGCAGGGACTTGCTTAAGCTCTCCCCCAAATCCCTCCAAACACCTGTAAAAATCGCTCTGAACAAATTCTAGAGCTGCAGAACCCATGAAATAGCACAGGTAAGTAGGTCTCCAGTCCAGGACAGCTAGGATGGTTGCTGGGAAGGGTCTATCGCACAGTGCTGGGAATGGAGTGCAGCCCAGAGTGGGCTACACCAGGACCAACCAGACCAGGTGTTGGGAAAGCAGGCCTGAGGGCCATGAATCATTGAGCTGTGGCAGTTACCAGACATCTCAACCCCAAAACGCCAAAGACCACGGAGCAGGTTAGTGGGAAAACAGCTGGATCCGGGTGAGAGCAGTCTGGCCTCAGGCCTGGGGGTGGCAGAGATGGTGTGGCAGTGCTGGCAGCAGCAGCAGGAAACTCCTGCAGCTGCTTCTGGAGTCCCTGCATCACACAGGGGTAGGAATCAAGTGGAGGATTGGAGTGGAAGTGCAAGGAGTGCTATGCTGGCACAGAGGCAGGTTCTCTTGCTTTGCCTGCTTGAACCTTGATTGTGGTCATAGTTGGCAGTTCTTGGGGGAGGAGTGCTGCTGTAGCAGAGCTTGTCATGTAGAAGTAGCTCTGAAAACAACAGCGCAGCCCCAAAGCTTGGAACAAAGTACTCTCTACTCTGCAAGCAGTCATACCCTGACAAAAAGCTTAAGGGTCAAGTAGTTGGCTGGGAACATGAACAGGCAGGGAAAATGGACTCAAACTATAGAATCTTTTTTGGAGACAAAGAAGATCAAAACACACAGTCAGAAGAAGTCAACAAAGTCAAAGACCCTACATCAAAATCCGCCAAGAAAAATATGAATTGGTCTCAGGCCATGGAAGAACTCAAAAATGATTTGGAAAAGCAAGTAAGAGAAGTAGAGGAAAAACTGGGAAAATAAATGATAGTGATGCAAGAAAACCATGAAAAACAAATCAATGACTTGCTAAAGGAGACCCAAAAATACTGAAGAAAATAACACCTTAAAAATAGACTAAGCCAAATGTCAAAATAGCTCCAAAAAGCCAATGAGGAGAAGAATGCCTTGAAAGGCAGAATTAGCCAAATGAAAAAGGAGGTCCAAAAGACCACTGAAGAAAATACCACCTTAAAAATTAGATTGGAGCAAGTGGAAGCTAGCAACTTTATGAAAAATCAAGATATTATAAAACAGAACCAAAGGAATGAAAAAATGGAAGACAATGTGAAATATCTCTTTGGAAAAAATACTGACCTGGAAAATAGATCCAGGAGAGATGGAGAGATAATTTAAAAATTATTGGACTACCTGAAAGCCATGATCAAAAAAAGAGTCTACACATCATCTTTCAAGAAGGGAGGGCAGAAAGGGGAAGAAGTAATCAAAAGCAAACACTTTTGAAAAGGGACAGGGTCAAGGGAGAAAATCGAATAAAGGGGGACAAGATAGGATGGAGGGAAATAGAGTTAGTCTTTTACAACATGATTATTGTGGAAGGGTTTTGCATAATGACACATGTGTGACCTATGTTGAATTGCTTGCCTTCTTAGGGAGAGTGGGTGGGGAGGGAAGAGGGGAGAGAATTTGGAACTCAAAGTTTGAAAGCCTACAGGTGCCCCCAATTTCTTCCAAACAAATGCCCACTCACTATAATCCCAAGTTGATTGGGAAACTCATCAAACTGATAAAAGGCTTCTCTGATACTCTTACTCTTATAAAGTTGAAATTTTTAACAGAAATAAGACTTTATATTTATTCTGATTAAATTTCATCTTAGTAGAGTCAAGAGAATATTGAATTTTGGAGGGTGTCTTGACCCATGTTATATGACATGTTAGTTAACCTTGCTAGTTTTGGGCCATTTGCAATTTTTGATAACTATCCCATGCATCTTTTTATCCAAAAATTTGATTAAAGCATTAAGTAACACAGTCAAGCATAGATCACTGAAGGATTTCATTGGGAGGGACGTCCTTCCAATTTGGATTCTACCCATTCAACTGGTTCTAAATTCACCTAGAGGAATTAATATTTAGCATACTTCTTTTCATCTTTTCTATAAGAAGTGTATGAGACTTTGTCAAATGCTTTCTAAACTCTCAGTTTCATAGATACTACATTTCCTTGATCTTCTTCCTCATCCAGTAAGCTTTCTAGAAAACAAAATGAGATTAATCTGACATTACTTTCTTTTGGTGAAGCCATGCTAGAATGTTGAGATTACTGCTTCCATTCTGGGATATTCATTTACAAATCACTTAACCCTTTTAATCATAATGCAATACAGAGTTGTTTTATTTTGTTTTGTTTTTTACCAAGAATCAAATTCAAATTTACTGGCCTAGAGTTGGCAGAATCCGTTCTTTTAAATTTTTGAAAATTGAGAAAATATTTTTCCTTTTCCAATCCTTTGGTTGCCCTCCCATTTCCCATGATCTTTTAGAGATCACTGGTAGTTGCTGGGCAATCACACAATCTAGTTCTTTAAGTATCCAAAGGTGTGCTTCAAATGGGGCTGGTATTTTGAATTCATCATGGGCAGTTATGTCCTTAATACTATCCCTTATTTATTTCAGGCATCAGTTGCCAATTAATTATTTGTATTCTGTTCTTCCTTTTCTGGTCCAAAGACTATTTTCCTTAATATATAAACAGAAAGCAAAACAGTGATTAAGAATCTTTGCCTTCTCTATGGCTTCATTTATCATTATCCCATCTCCCCTGACTAGCAATCCTATCCTTTCCATGATGATCAAAACCAACCAACCACAAAAGTAAACTTCTTTTTGTCTTTAGCTTTCCTCAGAAGTATCATTAAGATATATTTTTGCATATCAATCTATTAGCCAAAAAAATATTAGTAAGTCCTTACTATGTGCCAGGTCCTATACCAAGTGATGGGGATGTAAAGATAAAGCAGAAACAGACATTGTCTTCAAGGAGACTGCAGTCTAATGGGGTCACAGCATGTACTGAAATCAGTATATATGAGATAAATATGGAAAAGAAAGAGGGGGGAAGGCAAGAGGGGATGGGAAAGGCCTCCTGAAGGAGGTGAAGGTGAGCTCACTGTCCTCAAGGAATTCAAATTCTAATGGGGAGAAACAACATTAAAAACAATATACAATGTAATACACATACAAGATAACTGGAAATCAGAGCAAAGGCTCTGGTAGTGGGAGTGACCAGGAAAGGCCTTTTGCAGATTTTTGTGTTGAGTCTTGCTGGAAGCCCAAGAAAGCAGAAGGAGAGCATTCTAGAATGGCAAGAGACTTCCAGTTTAAGTCAATGGATATTGAAAATAGAGTGCTGTGTGGGAGGATGAATATTTTGGCTAGGATGGTAAGACTGTGGAATACATGTAGAAGAGTAATGTGCAAGAAGACTGGAAAGATAAGAAGGGGTAAAGTTGTGAAGAACTTTAAAAGCCAAATAGGTTACCATTGATCCAACTGGTAATTGGAAGCCACTGGAGGTTGTTGGATAGGGGTACTGACATGCTTAGATCAGTGACATGGGAAAATCACTTTGGAAGTTGTCTGCAGGATTTATTGGAGTGGGGAGAGAGTTGGAGCAAGGAGACCAATGAGGAGGGTATTGAAATAGACCATTTCACAAGTACAATAGTCTATGCCTAGATGGTGCAGTGAATAGAGCATTGAACTTGGAATCAAGAAGACTTGAATTCAAATCCAACCTCACAAACTTATTAGATATGTGACTCTAGACAAATCACTTAACCTCTTTTTGCCTCAGTTTTCTCAGCTGCAAAATGAGGATAACAATAGAACATCCACCTAGGGTCATTGTGAAGAACAAATGAGGAAATATTCGTAAAATGACTTACAACCCCTAAAGTGTTGTAGAAATCCTGGTGGCACAGTGGATTAGAGTGCTGGGACTGGAGTCAGGAAGACTTGAATTCAAATCGAGCCCCAGATATTTACTAGCTGTGTGACCCTGGGCAAGTCTCTTAACCCTGTTTGCCTCAGTTTTCTAATCGGTCAGATGAGCTAGAGAAGGAAATGGCAAATCACTCCACTATCTTTGCCAAGAAAACCCCAAATGGGGTCATGAAGAGGCAGACATGACTGAAGTAATTGAACAACAAAAATTATTATGGATGATAATAACCTGAACTCAATCTGTGGCAGTGTGAACAAAGAGAAAGAAAATCTATATCAATACAGATATCTGTATATCTATATATATTTATGTATCTCTATCTCTATATATACATACATATGTATATATGCATAATATGAGAGATGTGTAGAGATAGAAATAACAAGATTTGGCAACTGATTAGATATGTGGAATAAGGGAGAATGAGGAGTCGAGGTTAATACTGAGGTTGGTTGTGAAACTGAGTCAATGAAAAGATTATGGCATCCTAGAGAGTAAAACCTCAGTGTTATCCTCAACTCCTCATTCTCCCCTGATAGTTGCTTGTGTCTTCTAGTTACTGCCTTACATGTACCTTTAAAGTTTACTGTCTTCTTATTCATACTGTATACCTTCACCTACATTTTCTACACCTTTTTTAAAAAATCACTTTATTCTTTCTAATGTTTTTTTTCTTTTGATGTGTTTCTCTCTTTTTTTGGATTTTTTAAAAAAATATTTTCAACATTTGCTTTCATAAGATTTTGAGTTCTATTTTTTTCCCCTTTCTCTCCACTCCCCCCTCTCCAAGACGGCATGCAGTCTGGCATAGGCTCTACATGTATGATCACATTAAACATATTTCCACATTAGTCATATTGTGAAAGAAGAATCAGAACAAAACTATGAGAAAGAAAAAAAACAACAACAAAAAGAGAAAATAGTATGCTTAGATCTAAATTCAGACTCCATAGTTCTGTCTCTGGATGTAGATAGCATTTTCCATCATGAGTCTTTGGAACTGTCTTAGATCATTGCATTGCTTAGAAGAGCTAAGCTTAACAAAGTTGATCATTACACAATGTTGCTGTTACTGTGTGCAGTGTTCTCCTGGTTCTGCTCACTTCATTTAGCATCAGTTCATGCAAATCTTTCTAGGTTTTTCTGAAGTCCATCTGCTCACCATTTCTTATGGAATGATAGTATTCCATTAGATTCATATGCCACAACTTGTTCAGCCATTCTCCAATTGACAGGAATCCCCTCAATTTCCAATATTTTGCCACCATGAAAAAGTCTTTGCACATGCAGCTTATTTTCCCTTTTTTAATCATCTCTTTAGGATACAGACATACTAGTAGTATTGCTGGATCAAAGGGTATATGCAGTTTTATAGCCCTTTGAGCATAGTTCCAAATTGTTCTCCAAAATGTTTGGATCAGTTCACAACTCCACCAACAATGCATCAGTGTTTCAATTTTCCCACATCTTCTCCAACATTTATTATTTTCCTGCTTTGTCATGTTACCAATCTGACAGTGTGATCTGGTACCTCAGAATTAATTTGTATTAATTTGCATTTCTCTAATCAATAGTGATTTAGAGCATTTTTTCATGTGACTATGGATAGCTTTAATTTCTTTATCCAAAAACTGCCTGTTCATATCTGTTGACCATTTATCAATTGGGGAATGACTTATATTGTTATAGATTTGACTCATTTCTCTATATAATTAGAAATGAGGCCTTTATCAGAGACAATGGCTATAAAAATTGTTTCTCAGGATTCTGCTTCTTTTCTAATCTTGGTTGCACTTAATTTAATGTAATCAAAATTATCTATTTTGCATTTTATACTGTTCTCTATCTCTTGTTTTATCATAAATTCTTCTCTTTTCCTTATTTGGCTTTTTTTCTTTTTTGGAATTTTATCATTTTTATTTCATATTTTAGTTTTTCAACACTGATTTCCACAAGACTTTGAGTTACAAATTTTCTCCCCATTTCTACCTTCCCCCCACTCTAAGATGGCATATATTCTGATTGCCTTGTTCCCCAGTCAGCCCTCCCTTCTGTCACCCCACGCCCCACTTCTTTCTTCTTACTTTCTTGTAGGGCATAATAGATTTCTATGCCCCATTCCCTATATATCTTGTTTCCCAGCTGCATGCAAAAACAACTTTTTTTTGAGCATCTGCTTTCAAAAATTTGAGTTTCGATTTCTCTCCCCTCTTCCCTTCCCACCCACCCTCCCTAGGAAGGCAAGCAATTCAACATAGGTCACACATGTATCATTATGTAAAACACTTCCACAATACTCATGTTGTGAAAGGCTAATTATGTTTCCTTCCATCCTATTCCATCTCCATTTATTGAATTTTTTCCCTTGACCCTGTCCCTTTTCAAAAGTGTTTGCTTTTGATTACCTCCTTCCCCTATCTGCCCTCCCTTCTATCATTCCCCTTTTTTGTCCCTTTCCCTTTACTTTGCTGTGGGGTAAGATACCCAAATGGGTGTGTATGTTATTCCTTCCTCTAGTCAAATCTGATGAGAGCAAGATTCCCTCATTCCCCCTCACCTGCCCTCTCTTCTCTTCCAACAGAACTGCTTTTTCTTGCTACTTTTATGAGAGATAATTTATCCCATTCTATCTCTCGCTTTCTCCCTCTCTCAACATATTCCTCTCTCACCCCTTAATTTTATTTCATTTTTTAGATATCATCCCTTCATATTCAACCCACTCTGTGCCCTCTATCTATATATATGCATATCCCCTTCAAGTACTCTAATACTGAGAAAGGTCTCATGAATTACACACATCATCTTTCCATGTAGGAATGTAAACAAAACAGTCCAACTTTGGTAAGTCCCTTATGATTTCTCTTTCTTGTTTACCTTTTCATGCTTCTCTTGATTCTTGTATTTGAAAGTCAAATTTTATTTTCAGCTCTGGTCTTTTTATTGAGAAAGCTTGAAAGTCCTCTATTTTATTGCAAATCCATATTTTGCCTTGGAGCATTATGCTCAGTTTTGCTGGGTAGGTGATTCTTGGTTTTAATCCTAGCTCCTTTGACCTTTGGAATATCGTATTGCAAGCCCTTCGCTCCCTTAATTTAGAATCTGCTAGATCTCATGTTATCCTAATTGTGTTTCCACAATATTCAAATTGTTGCTTTCTGGCTGCTCGCAGTATTTTCTCCTTGACCTGGGAACTCTGGAATTTGGTGACAATATTCCTAGGAGTTTTTTGGGGGGGATCTTTATCAAGAGGTGATAGGCAGATTCTTTCAGTTTCTATTTTATTAGAATATCAGGGCAGTTTTCCTTGATAATTTCTTGAAAGATGATGTCTAGGCTCTTTTTTTGATCATGGCTTTCAGTTAGTTCAATAATTTTTAAATTATCTCTCCTGGATCTATTCTCCAGCTCAGTGGTTTTTTCAATGAGATATTTCACATTGTCTTCCATTTTTTCATTCCTTTGGTTCTGTTTTATAATTTCTTGATTCCTCATCAAGTCACTAGCTTCCACTTGCTCCAATCTAATTTTTAAGGTGGTATTTTCTTCAGTGGTCTTTTGGACCTTCTTTTCCATTTGGCTAATTCTGCCTTTTAAGGCATTCTTCTCTTCATTGGCTTTTTGGAGCTATTTTGACATTTGGGTTAGTCTATTGTTTAAGGTTCTATTTTCTCCAGTATTTTTTGAGTCTCCTTCAGCAAGTCATTGACTTGTGTACATGATTTTCTCGCATCCTTCTCATTTCTCTTCCCAATTTTTCCTCTACTTCTCTTACTTACTTTTCCAAATCCTTTTTGAGCTCTTCCATGGCCTGAGACCAATTCATATTTTTCTTGGAGTCTTCTGATGTAGGCTCTTTGACTTTGTTGACTTCTGGCTCTATGTTTTGATCTTCTTTGTCACCAAAAAAGGAATCTAGAGTTTGAGTTTGAGTCTGAGTTTGAGTCTGAGTTCATTTTCACTGCCTGTTCATATTCCCAGCCAACTACTTGACCCTTGAGCTTTTTGTCAGGGTATGACTGCTTGTAGAATAGAGGGTACTTTGTCCCAAGCTTTAGGATCCAAGCACTGCTGTTTTCAGAGCTACTCCTACTTCATTGTCACCCCACGCTCTGTCACAGCAGCACTCCTACTCCCCCAAGAACTGCCAACCAAGACTACAATCCAGACCCAAGGAGGGCACAGCAAGAGAATCTGCCTCTGTGCCCACAAAGTGCTTCTTGCACTCCTACTTTGATCAGCTGCTAGATTCCTCCCACCATGTGATCCAGGGACTCCAGAGGCAGCTGACCCTGGAGCTCTGCAAGCAGCCTCAGGAGCTTCCTGCTGCTGCCACCACCACCACTGCACCACCTCTGCCACCCCCAGGGATGGGTTGGACTGCTCTAAACTCAATCCTGCAGTTTCCCACTAACCTGCTCTTTGGTGTTGTGGGTTGAGAAGTCTGGTAGCTTCCACAGCTCAATGATTCATGGCCCTAAGGCCTGTCCCAGCTGGCTAACTCCGGGTCTGGTCTGTTCTGGTGCAGCCCATGCTAGGCTGAGCTCAGCTCCCAGCACTGTGCAATAGACCCTTCCCAACAACCATCCAGGCTCTCTTGGGCTGGAGACCTGTTTCCCTCTGGTATTTCGTGGGTTCTGCATCTCTAGAATTTGTTCAGAGCCATTTTTACAGGTGTTTGGAGGGATTTGAGGGAGAACTTAAGTCCCTGCTTTCTAGCCGCCATCTTGGCTCTGCCCCTTCTTTGGCTTTTCTTGAGGCCCCAAGAAACAGTGGTGTCTTGGAAGGGGAGGGAAAAGAAAGAATTGGAGGAAGTAGCCAACCATGTGTGTTGTTAATGCAATGGGAAGATCTTTCCCATCCATTAACAGGCCCATGTAACCTGCCTCAGTCTCATGGAAGCCTGAGTCACATGAGCCTGTGTTGGGAGGAGCTTGCTGAACATGTAGAGCAGGAAGGGTGGAGCAGAGCTGAGAGGAAGTGAGATGGCAGTCAGAGCTGGGAGAGAGAGAGACACAGAGCAGCAGCTAGCATGAGTGAGAGCCAGGGAATGATTTTGCCCTTGTCTTGGGAAGGCCCTAACAGAGGGAAGGCTTGGGGATGGCAGTGCTCCCTGCATTGCTAATGTGTATAGATTTCTTTGTTGCTATGATAGATTTGGCTTTCTGGTGTTGGGACTTGGCTTTCTGGTGTTTGAATAAATGTTTTGGTTTTGCCTTCAATGAAGAAGTCTGTTATATCTTGCTATTCAGAACTATGCCAGCATATTCATAGCATTTGCTGTGGGTATCATATTGGCTCTACACCAAGTCAAAAAGTGGCAAGGAACTCAAAGAGATTGAGT
Organism: Trichosurus vulpecula; assembly: GCF_011100635.1. NCBI lineage: Eukaryota > Metazoa > Chordata > Mammalia > Diprotodontia > Phalangeridae > Trichosurus > Trichosurus vulpecula. The sequence continues at coordinate 156,933,238 of NC_050573.1, forward strand.
ACTGAAAAAAAGGCCATTGTATTTGGCTATTGGGAAGTTATCTTTAAAAGAGTTTGGCAGGTAGCATGGAATAGTTGGAGGCACACTGGAGAGGGAATAAGACAACTTGGGTTCTAGTTATGGCTCTATTTTGTGGTTGTTTTCTGGTCATTTTAATCATGTTTGATTCTTTATTTGAGATTTTCTTGGCCAAGATAATGGAATGGTTTGTCATTTCCTTCTTCAGTTCATTTTCACAGATGAGGAAACTGAGGCAAAAGAGTTAAATGACTTGTCCAAGGTCACACAGCTACCAAGTGTCTGAGCCTAGATTTGAACTTGTGTCTTCCTGACTCCCAGGCCTGGTGCTCTATTCGCTGTGCCTCCTAGCTGCCCCCATGGTACTATTACTTGTTAGCAATATGACCTCAAAGAAAAGGTTCTCTGGGCCTCAGCTTTATCATTTGTGAAATGAGAATACTAGATTAGATGATCTCTAGAACATTTTCATTCCCACATTCTAAGGTTTTGGCACCGGAGGAAGGAAGGAGTGTGTTGTCAATGGGATAATGAACCCATAGCCTAGAAGGAAATTTTTATAGCAATTGGGCACAATATTGTCAGATCTAGAAAAAAAATCTCCCTCTTTACCTTCTCACAATTCATTCATCCATTCATTCAGCAAGTACTGGTAATGTTCCTACAATTTATGGAACTCATGGAACAAAGAATATATAAAATGGCCCTCAGTGCTACATGGTCTTCTGTCATGGCAGTGGTGGGAAATGGGACAGAGGATGCCAAAAATAACATAGTTTTTAGACTCAACAAATTTGAATATGACTGTTGGCATATTAAGTACAAAATGCTTATCTAATGACTAAAAAGAAACATATTGCTGGAGGAGCTCAATCATATCAGTCTCAGCATTCTTGTCATGCCCAAAGCCAGAAGAAAGAAGGGAGCTGTGATTAACTGGAAGGAGGGCATGTAGGTATTCCTTAGGGAGGCAAAGAAAGGAAATAAGTGGAGTGGGTTTTATCATGCGCTGGAAAACTATAAGAAATATTTCATGGGATATTTTGTATTGCAGTGATAATGATAAGTATGCATCATAAAAATAATTGCAGATTATTAACCAGAACAAGAGAAATTTTATGAAGAACTCAACAAGACATGCCATGCCCTTAACCAAATCAACATTCTTAATACTTCATAACTTCAATGCAAAAGTGAAAAATGATGAGGATTGGGAGAAATGTATGGAAAAATATGTTTCAGGAGAAATAAATGAGAGAAGCCAAAGACTTGGAAATTATATAGAAGCCTCATACCTCTATATCATGAACACCATCTTTGATTACTTCTGAAATGGACGATTTGGTTTTATTCTTTTTATTTTAAAAACTTATGTTTGCTATTTGTAAAATGAACAGCTCCTAGTTTTACAAATTCAACCACCTTTTTGCTTTCAATTTTATTAATCCCTTCTTTAATTTTCAGAATTTTGACTCTGTCGCTTTCTTGGGGATTTCTAATTTGTTGTCCAATTTTATTTTTAGTTGTGTGCCCAATTTGCTGATTTATTCTTTCTTTTTTTTGTTGATGAAATAATTTAGAGATAAAAATTCTGCTTTAGCTGAGTTATATAAGTTTGGTATGTTGCTTCATTATTATCTTCTTTGAGGAAATTTCCTATTGTTTTTATAATTTGTTCTTTGACCCAACAGTTCCTTAGAATTGTTATTTATTTATTGTCATATATAACATGTGTGATATATATATACAGTTATCTCTTCCAGATTGCAGGGGTTAGGGGTGCAGCATTCCTGCAATCTGTAAAATCTGCATAACACTTTTTGGCTCTCTCTTTGTACCAGAGAAGAAGTCTGAATTATTATGGTAAAAAAGATAAAGTATGTGGATATTATAAAATAAAATACACATATTTTATGCATTTCTGAGTTACTAAACTTTCTGTGTCATCTGCTGGTCTTTGCACGTTGTCTGCAGCTTCCACAAAACTCCCCCCAAATTCCCATTTAATTTCTTATGCCAGCCCACAATGTATCAACACCATGATGGGCAAAGTCATGATGTAGAAGGGATAAGTGTATATATACACACATATAGGTGTATGTATACACATACATACATACATACACATACATGTGTATACACTCATAATATGTGAAACATATCTGCACATTTCTATACAGTACAGATATATACATATACACATTTATGTGCATTCATGTATATAGGTATATTGTGTGTGTGTGTGTGTGTGTGTGTGTGTGTGTGTGTGTGTGTGTGTATCAAGCAAGGCATAAAATAGGGAAGCATATGCTCACCAAAAGCATTCTCCATTGTTATGGAGAAGATCCAACACAAAATACAGCTTGAAGAGGGTTTCCTGGGAGATGATGAGGTTTTCCAGATGCTATTGTTTATGTTTGATGTTGGGGCAATGTCATCAAACCCAAAGACATGACAGAGCCTCCTGGAAGAGATCTGTAACAATGCAAATGAGTTTATCTTATCCATCTACACAATATAGACCATATGGATGAAGACTGCCTATTGCCCTTATTTCAATGTGCATCTTAATGGATACCCAAAGAGCTTGTCCAATGGTATGTACATCTAAGACAGACAATACAGATAACCAACGAGCTAGGCTCCAAATTGAAAAGGAAGAGGAAAACAGGCTGGATTGCTTTCAGGAAATTTCTTGACACCATGTACCCCATAATAGCAAATGCCAATCTTTTCAATACAAACATTTTAACAATGTTTCTATATGGTAGCAAACTCTGAAATCCCCACTTTCTCTGAAGAAATAAAACTGAGCATCCTATAGTGAACATAGAATAGGTACATAGTAGATATGATTAGATTACAACATATAAACAGTGAGGAACTCTGAAGAAAACAAAAATAAAGCATGTCATGAAGCAATTGTATGACAGAAAGAAAAGATGAGTTGGTCGTAGGGCAGAAACAAAGGATGACAGGTGAATAGCCAAAATGCCTACTTGTATCCTTAAGATGTCAGGAGATGTCAAAGAAAGTCTTCAGCACATTGAGTAGAATTCCCTATGGCAAACTTCTGGGATGACATGGATAAGAATTGCACAGATAGGCAGGCATGGATAAGTTGCCATCTGAATTATAGGAGGAAACTCTCAATCAATGAAATCACAGGTCCATTTGAGTATTTATCACTACCCAGCCTCCTTTGACCACTGTGGTCACACCATGGCCTATTTTCTTCAAGAGATAAAATGGCCAGGCATGGATCAATGAGCAGAAATTAATCTATAATGCATTGTCAACTCTGACCCAAGTCAATATGTTGCAGCACTTCGATCTTTCATTAAGATGACAATGTCCCAAGTTTGTCTTCAGACTTGTTCAATGAACCTGTTTTGGATTATTTCCCCCTTGATTGATTAGTTCCACTACTTAAAAAGTGAATTTAATTTTCTTTTCCCCCCTCCCATATTTGTAATCTCATTAGATCCATTTGTATTACTTTTTGGTCCCCTGGTGTGTGCAACAGCTCCCAAATTTGTAACATCTGCAGATTTTATTAACATGCTGTGTGCTTTCTTCCAGATCATTAATGCTTACCATCAATAATCCAGATGTTACAGAAGACAAGAACTTAACACCAAACCCTATAGCACCCCAAATCTCCCCAAATGCTAAACACTACCGTTTATCAACACTATATATTTATGGCCTTTCTACCAGATACGAAACAAAGTAGATATATCTTCTCTAAACCAATTGCATGCCATTCCATGAGTAAAATTTCATATAGCTAATCCCAAATACTTGTAATTTTTCCCTCACCATGTGTTTGTCTTCTGCCAATACTTTTGCTTTAAGAGGATCTATTTTACTATATGATTAAGAGATTCACTACCAGGAAGCCCTCTGACACCTTCATTCTGTCATTGCACGTATTTAAGGCCATGATCCTTTAATTGTGATGAGTGGTAAAATTTGCATGATAGAGTGAGAGAAAGCAAGGCAGAGTAGACAGAACTGGACTTGAAGCCTGAAAGATCTAGGCTCAAGTCTCACCTGACTGTGCAACCAAAGGCAGATTGCTTAATATCTCAGTGCCCTAGGCAACTCTCTAGGACTACAGACATAAGAGAAGATGCTCGTTTATGTTGACCAAAGGAGTTTTTCACCAGTAGTTCTCTACACGTATGAAATCACAGACCTGGTCCAGTATCATTACCTTCATTTAGCAAGTGGGGAAATTTGGAAATGGAAGTACAGGCATGAGTGTTCTGGTAAATGTTTAACAACTGTCTTTTCAGAGGAAAAAAGTACTCATGGCACACCTTTAAATTTAATGAAATGAACAAAACAATAAACTAATCCCCTATTTATAGCATATACCATTTCTGAGGTGCAAATGCTCACATTGAAAATTTTAGAATCTCCTCTTTTAATCCTGTTAGAATGGACTTCAGAACACTCCCAGGAAACAAGAGAATGGGATTTTGATGGGATCAAAGGTGGGAAGCAGCTGGACAATAGAAGGCTAGGCTAGGTAGAGGTTTGGGCCTAGATAATGAAAGGCTTATGGCCTGAGAAGAAGGCCAGATCAAGTAGGAAGATTCAAGGAGAGTTCAAGGGGGCTCCCAGATACTGTGCCCCTATCATTCCCCCCTCAAACAAATGGGACCCAAATTCTTTTGGGGTCAGGGACAAAGGTCTCAGCTTCTGAAACTGCTTCCTGCTGGCAAGGGGTATAGAGCTGTCCCTTCCTTGATGGGTCCAGTTCAAGGGATACATAGTCTGAGCAGTTATCTGGAAGTTGATGGCTTGGAGCCTGGAGGAGACAAACCTGGTAAGGAGGTTAAGCAAACAGGGACCAAACAGACAGTATAAGATTATAGAGAAAGGACAATTTCCCTGGAGTGAATTAAAGATGACTATTTTGTACTTAGCTCCCCTAACCACTTGTTCTGTGTACCACACTGCTTCAGGGTTCAGGAGTGTGTGGCACACCAGAAGAATTAGATTGGGGGTATCTAAGAGCAAGGCTTCATATTTGATGAGTCTGTGGATAGCCAGCCAATGGTGGCTCTCTGCTTCTAGGATGCTCTGAACTAGATGGGGACTCAGAACTTCCAGGGGCTGGTCAACTAGTTTAGAAGCTTCCTCAATTACAGTGGCTGTAGCAGCCATGGAGTCTAATTGTTTTGAAAAATAGGCAATTGACTTTGGGTCAGGTCCCAAGGACTGGATTGGGATTCCCAAAGCCTGTCCTCTCCTTTCATAAACGTACTGAGTGAAAGGTTTTCCTAGATTGAGTAGAGCTATTGCTGGAGTAGTCTTCAATTTAGTTGTCAAAATCTCAGAAGCTTAGCCTGGTTTGGGCCCCACTTTACAGGGAGTGAGTCAGGGCCTTGAGTAGCAATTAACAGTTGCAGTCCCTCCCAGGCCTTGGGCCTAATTGGATATTGAAGGAGATGGGGGAACACTTTAGGATCTTGGAGGGGAACTGTGGCTGGGGTGGCAGAATTAGCTTGCCCAGGAATACCCTGATATGAAACAATTGGCTCAACTGTCTCCCACACCTTTGGGGGAACATAAGGAGGTCTGGTAAACAGAGGGAAAAGGGAGCTGGAAGGTTTAACTAGAGAAAATTGGCTTCCGAATTTCACCATCAGGTCCCTTCCCAACAAGGGGGCAGGGCCAGAGGAGAGCAAACAACAGATCCTCAATAGGCTGGGGAAGGGGTATGTCTGGAGACATCCCTTAATTTCCCCTTCAATGTCCATGACCCAAAGGATCAAGGGATGGGTAGGGCCAGAGTAATCAGTTAAAACAAGAGAACATAGCCATGCTAAAGTGGGTAACCTTACCTTCAGCCTAGATTTTGCCCAGGGCTCCCCAAGAGAGGTGGAGAAAGTGGGAGCACTGCAACCCCTAGGCTTTCCCCTCCTTCCTAGTCTTGAGAAGACTGGAGGACAGGGTACTGGGAAATGGCTCTACCACTTTTGCAACCTTGGGGACAATCCTTCCTCCAATGTCTGTCCTGGTCACATGCTGGACACAGTCCTGGAGGCATTGATCCTCAGGGCTTCCTCTGAGGGGTGCCCTAGAGGGGCACTCCTTGAACCAGTGACCCCCCTTGTGGCATCGAAAGCAGGTTTCCCCACTACCCAAGTAGACAGGCTTCCTCCAAGGGGACACCCTGGCGGGGCGCTCCTTGGGTCTTTTCCTGGCCATGGAAGTGACCAAGAATTGAGCATGTTCTGTCTCTAGCTCTTCCCCTGCATTCTCTTTCCTCTGCTGCAACTAGGTCTCTGTTGTTAAAGACTCCAAAAGTTGTCTCCAGGAATTGGGCCTGAAGTGTTTGGGGTCCCATTGCCAATTTTTGCAGTTTCCTCCTAATATCTGAGGCAGACTGATTAATGAAATATATGCTAAGGCTTGCCACCCCTTCAATAGAATCAGTATCCAAATTTGTATACTTCTTAATAGCTTCTACTAGGCAGTTTTGGGAAAGGGCAGGGTTTTCCTTTTCTCCCTGAGTAATTTCCATAATTTTTTGAAAATTTATTTGCTTTTGAAATGCTGTTCTTAGGCCTTCTAACAGGTGAATTACCATATGTTCTCTCTTTTCCCTATCTCACTCTTTTGATAATTCCATCCTGGGTCACTAGTGGGGACAGCAGCTGTACCTGGAGGATATTTTGTGGGGTCATTACTAGCCAAACAATCTCCAAATTTTTGGGTGTGTTTCTAGATTCTTCTCCTCAATGGTACAACAGGTAGAGAAGAGGATATGCAAATCACCCAATCACCCCAAGAAAGCTCAAATTGTATGGACAGATCCCTAAAACCCTCAGTAAACTTAGTGGGGTCTTCTGAGTATCACCCCAGTTTTTCTTTAACCTGAATGAGATCTGAAATGGAGAATGGAATATGCACTCTGATTGTCCCATTGGGTGAAGCAGGCACTTCCCTCAGGGGAAAAAGCCCTGAAGGTGCTGTGGGGCCTGGATCTTGGGGAGGGAGATAAAAAGTCTCACTTCTTGTGAGGGAGGGGCTGGGGAGTGCCAGCTGAACTAGATTAGACTGCAAGGCCAGGGGATCAGGCTGATAAGGGAAAAGGTTAATTGATACCTGAGGAGGGGTAGGGGTCAGAGAGGAAGATACCCCAGAGACCCAAGTGGGTGCCACCTCAAAGGAAGGGGCCATAGAGGGAGGCACCTCAGCAAGACCTGTGGCTGGGGCCTGAGCAGTGGTCACCAAGGCGGGGGGGCCATGGGAGGAGATGCAGAGTAGGAGACCTGAAAGGTGAACATAGCAGGGAAAGAGAGGAGTTGGGCTAGAGGATAAGGGAAGGGAAACCAAGGGAAAGAGGAGGTAGCCAAGGAAGAGGGAGCACAGGAAACAAGAGGGCTTGGGGGAGGTTGGGAAGCAGGAGGAGGGTCTTGGGCTGAAGCCCTGGGGGCCATAAGAAGGGAATCATCCAAAATGTCCTGTTGACTCTCTTGCCCCTTTGTGGGGGGGGGGGGCTCTAGCTATGAGCATCTTACAATCTTTTCTGAGAATGGGGTTCTGAGAGAGTTTGACGAAGGCCATTATGTAGGAAATTTCTCTGCATTTTCTTTCTCAGTGGCAGTACAACTCTAGCTGTAAGAGAGTATTGTATTGTAAAGTCCCAAAAATGGGCCATGATTCTTGGCCCTGTAGGTGATACTGATGCCAAACAGTGCGGCAAAAGAACACGAGCTTTTTTTTAAGTTCTTTAGAGAAACTAAATTTTTTCCAATTTTTTAAAAGACAACCCAAAAGTGAAATTTGGGGGATTGCAAAGGATTGACCCATTATGGGCTTGAGAGCTGGAAGTCCCTTCCTCTGCAAGGAGGATCCAGGAGTAAGCCTCAGAAAGGAACAAAACAAGACAGAAAAAGACAAACACGAAAAGGTACCTGAGGTTTTCTCAATTCCCTAGCCCTGGGAGATTGAGAAATTGGGCATGCACTTCAGGATAGGACATCTGTCTTTGTCCTCTATGCTTCAGAAGCTGTGCCCAGGTCCATGACTTTGAACATAACCAGTGGCCTGAGAACCTGAGAGCATCAGGCTGAATACGAAGACAGGTTTATAGCTGTCTGACCTAATTGGACGTGGGAAGTCAGGCCCAAAAAGCACCCCCAAAGTGCTTGGAGAGTGAGAAGGGAATAGGAAGAGAGTATTGGCTGGAAAAGAACTTGAGATTAGCAGTATTCCCGGTCTCAGGGAACCAAAATGATGAGGTTAAAGAAAATGATGAGGTAGGGAACCATATGGTCTTAGGGGTGCTCGAGACCCCAAAAGACTGACATGCCAGGTCCTGCCAAATGAATTCAACTCAAGCCTTCTCAGCCAAAGAAAAAGACAAAATTTATTAAATATTCACCATAATGGGTAGTCTTAAGAAATCTCACCATTTGTGACACTTGTTTTCACAAGCAGGCCAGATTCAATCTATAGAGCTAGATTGAATCTGAGCCAACTGCGCCTCTTTTCACATAGCCCAAGATGACATTAGTTAGCCTTTTTTGACTGCTGGATCACACTGTTGACTTTATTGAGTATGTAACATACTAAGCTCCCCATATTGTTTTTTCAGACAAATTATTTAACTACTTCTTCATTCTGTATGTAGAAAATTGAATTTTTGTACCCCAGTGTTAGACTTTACATTTTTTTTAATTTCATCTTGTTAGATTCAACCCAAGACTCTAGCCTTCCAATATCTTTATGGATCTCTATGGTGTCATTGAAATTCTTGAAGGCAACAAGTGGTTCCAAGAGGTACAACTGAAAAGAAAATGCACTTCAGCCATGGAGGATAGCCAATGAAAAGGCACAGAGGTGGGAGATGAAATGTTACCAATGAGGAAAAGCTAGAAGGCAAGTTTGGCTGGATTGTAGAGTATCTAGATAGGAGTTTGTTGTTCTTCAGTCATTTTAATCATGCCTGATTCTTCATGACCCCATTTGGGATTTTCTTGGCAAAGATACTGGAGTAGTTTGCCATTTCCTTCTCCAGCTCATTTTACTGATGAGGAACTGAGGTAAACAGGGTTAAGTGTCTTGCCCAGGGTCACACAGCTAGTAAATGTCAGAGGCCAGATTTGAACTCAGGTCTTCCTGACTTCAGGGTTGGAACTCTGTCCATTGATCCCTCTAATATGTTTTAAACAATATCTATGTAATATCAGTCAAAGTACACTTTTGGAATTGTAAAATGAATGTCAGTTCTAGAAAGGAATTTTAAGTAAAATCTGTACAATATTAAGGAAACATGGGGCCACTCACCCATGGGACCCTATAGTAGCTTTGGCTAGATGATCATTTCCACATCAAAAAGGAAAAAAGAAGATTAGTAGACATTCTTAAAGCATATGATAAACAAGTGAACAAAATCTTACAGAAATACTTTTGGAACAAGTAGACATTAATTAACTAAGCAAGAATCAAGATTCACATCAAGGTACATGCTGCTGTATTTGTTAAATGTAACCAAAAGCAGTTTGTTGTGGATAGACCTTTAAAGCGGTGAAGATCTAAGACGGTATAAAAAGACCCCAAATGGGTGACAGATATGTGCATGAACATAGTCAAAATTATGTCAAAAAAGAAGGTAGGCAGTGGAATTAGAGGGATTTATGATGGAAATCCAGGTCCAGATAATTAATAACATCTAATAATAGCTAACTGTAAGGGCAAGCAAAGTGGAATTTTTTGCTGTTTTTTCTTCTGGAGTTGTTTCTGTAATGCATTAAGTGCTTGATGTGGGGTTAATTTAATTCATTAACCATTAATCCAATTGGGTGCTGACCTCCAAGCTTCTCAGCACTGAGGCAGTCAAAAACCTTTGATTGAGTCTTGCTTTTGATTTGAATCGAGAGTCTTTGTTTGGATCAATCCAATCAAACTCCAATGAAAAGTCTTTTATCGGAGACAGTATAGATTGCTTGGAGGAAGAGGTGTGAGTGAAGAGAGAAGCAGAGATGAGAAACTTCCCAGAAACAGAAACTTCAAGCAGGAACCCTGGAGCCTGCTGTAAGGCGGGAGTAACAAGAACTTTGGAGTGGAGCGGTCCTCATGAGCCGAGACGAGGAGCAGGAGCGGAGAGTTGCCTGCATGTGCATCCAGGCAAGAGCTGGAAACAGTTGGCTCACAAAGGAGGAACGGTGGATTTTGGAAGATAGTCTTAAGTCAAGATAAAGGAGGACTTTACTTGGACACTCCGTATTGACTGAGGAGATGGTAACTTACTATGACTTAGGGGTGGAAGGTGTTTGTATTTTCTGCTACCCCTTAAGGATGATATGTTGTACTAGGGAAGACCCTGCCCTGGGACCCCCTGCGTGTGTAAACAAGTATTTCGGGGAATGCTACGGAATGATGTTTTGCTTAAGGCTGTTTCTGTGAATGTTATTATTTAGTTTACTGAATATTGTTTAGTCCTGAATAGAGAGTTCCTACCCTTAAAATTAATCATAGCAGCAGTCCTCAGGTTTGGCATTACATTAATATTTATTAACTGTCTACTGTGTGTCATTTGATCTTCCTAACAACCCTGTGAGGTAAGTGCTGTTATTATCCCAATTTTACAAATGGGGAAACTGACACTGAGAGAGTTTAAGTGACTTTCCCAGAGTCGCACAGTTAGTAGATGTCTGAGGTTGGATTTGTATTCAGGCCTTCCTGACCCAAGACTGCCTCTCTATCTCTTGTGCCACTGGCACCTGAAACTGCAAGTGTTTTCCTTAAAGAACTCAGACTTAGTGATTAATACAGAATGTGTAAGGAAATTATAAAAGCTATGTAACACCTTGCTGTATGCTGTGGAATTATAGCACCTGCCAAGTACCTAGCAAGACATGACCCGGTGATTAGAATTTAAGCATCAGAAGGATGATTGATCAGGGACTGAGAACTGGCAAATTTCTTTACTACAAATACAGACCTCAAAATATTCTGGAGAGCTCCAACAATAAATTGTACTAGAACTGGACCATTTTAATAGACTGAACTGTTGCCTCAAATTTGCCAGATAAAACTTTTTTTAAACTTAAGAGCACTGCTTTAAATAAATAGTGCAAAATCAAAACTCATAATATCTAAGGTATATGGAATGAAAACCTTTTAAAATATAGAGACTTGGGTCAGGAGATTAAAATCATGTGAGAATAGAATAAGGTACATGTCATTCCTATTGTCCTGTCTCCTACAGTTGTATTGAGGATGTTTTCAGGGAGCCTTCAGAGCATGAGCTTACATTCTAATATTTTTACTCAACTAAATCAGCTATTTTATCCACCTGTGCAATAAGTTGTAGAATTTTAATTATAAAAGAATAAGAGCAGGAAAGTGACTCATCTTTGGAGCATTTATACCTGAACCCTAATGAAAAAGGTGAGAGCAAGAGGATGATGATGTTGGAGATGAAATATAACAGAAGCTTGCTATGCTTCATTAACTAATTAATTAAACAACAAACATTTATTGTTTCTACTATCCTACTATGTTCCAGGCATTATGCTAAATGCTGCTAACACAAACACAGAGAATGAAACAATCTCTTTTCTTCAGAAGTTGTTTTTCTAACATAGCATTTTAATTAACTATTCTTATTATTACAAATAAATGAGACTTCGTGGGGTTACAGATTCAACTCTTATCTATAATTTCTCATGACATTGATGCATACAAATTTAGGGATACTTTTTAACAGGTGTCACCATACCAAATAAACTATTCCTAAACTATGTAGTATGAAATAGAAATAGAAAAAATAGAAATAAAATTAGAATGAAAATCTCTCAAAACAGAGACCTAGTAGAGGAAATCAAAACCATATGGGAATAAGAAGAAGTATATATTTTCTCCATTGTCCTGTTTGTGATTGGAGTTGTTCCAATTATGCTTTCCATGAGTCTATAGAAGATGACTTTTCATGCTTACGCTTAAATTCAATTACAAATACAAATTCTTTTATCCCCTTGTTAAATGGTTTATGGAAAGCTGAGCATGAGAGAATAGTAGGTTATCGATTTGTCTTAGGAAAAGTTTCTATTTGAACTCTATAGAATATGATGAGAAAAATGAAATTATAACAACAACCACAATAATAATAGTTGTTCCTCCTACGTGACACTCTATCTTACCTCTCTGTGCCTTGCAGAGATTGTTCCCATGCATGATTGTACTCTTTTCTCATCTCTACCTTTTAAAATCTCTAGTTTCCTTCAAAGTGCAGCTCAACTATCATCTCTTACATGAAGCTTTGCCTGCTACTTCTAGATGTTAGGACCTCCCCATTACCTTGTGTGTGTGTGTGTGTGTGTGTGTGTGTAGGGAGAGATGTATATGTTTATGCATATGTGTAGGTGTAGGTGTAATTGTATATGTATACGTATATGTATATGTACATATATGTGCTGTATTTCCTGATCATGTGTAAGCTCTTTGAGGGCATGTGTATGCATGTGTAGGTGTAGGTGTAATTGTATATGTATACGTATACGTATATGTATATGTACATATATGTGCTGTCTTTCCTGATCATGTGTAAGCTCTTTGAGGGCAGGGATATTTCACATTTGTCTTTGTATCTCCAGTACCTAGGATAGCACTTGGCACATAGCAAGTACTAAATAAATGCTTGTTAATGATTGATAAAGAACTTCAAAGTTCATAAAGAACTTTACATATATTATCCCATTTATGTCTCACAATAAACCTGTGATATAGATGCTTAGGGCCTCATTGTCCCTTTTTTAGAGATGAGGAAACTGAAATTCAGAGAGTCTGAGTAACACAGTTACTGGCCACAGAACAAGAAGCGGCTATAGCATGACTAGAACCCAGGTTTTCCTGACTCCAAGGCCAGGATTCTAGCCACTAAGCGATATCTCTTTTATGTTGTTAAGGAAACTGTGTGTTCTGATTTCCTTTTTCTTGTAACGTTCTGGAAAAAAACCCAAACCCCTCCAAAAAAATCCTTGTCTTTCTCCACCATTTTTAATTCATTGTGTCCTTTGCCTGTGCTTTCCTTTTTCTCATTGTACTGTCTTTACCCTCTTTCCCCAGGTGAATGTTTTCTAACCAAACTCCCCTTGGGATTGCTATCTAAAGGAGTCCCTTGATTGCATTCATATTCATCCCACCAAAAATTACAGTATCATTTTGTTAGAAATTTTTTTCTCATAATTCATTAAAAATTTTCAAGACATCTTTAAACAACCTTTCACACACATGCAGGAGGAAAAAAATTTCAAAAAGCAGAGGCAATCAGTGCAAACTATTAATGCATTACTAATGATTGGATTTTATATGCAAATGGTTCCATTCTTCTAGGGAGCTTTACATATTTTATCTCATTTGTGCTTAAATGAGGACTCTCAGCAAAGATTACCGAACCTAGACTAAAGGAGAAATGAAGAAGCAATATGGCACTGGCTTTGTAGCTGGAGAACCTGGGTTCAAACTTCTGAGGCTGAGCGGATTTCAGAATATAGTTTCTACATAATTCAATTCAGTTCAGTTCAATCCAATCCAATTCTATTCTATTCTATTCAACAACCACTTACTAAATGCCTATGTCCTTGGTGCTCAGCATCCAGAAGCAAAAACTGATATAGTTCCTGCCTTCAAAGAGATTACATTCCACTGAGGGACTCTTACAAACACACAACAAGTTAATAGAAAACATGTACAAAGTGAGGCAGCTGTGGTCAAAAGGACAGAGCCCTGCATGTGGAGTCAGAGGAGATAGATTCAAACCCTTCCTCTGGTGTTTACTCCCTCCATGACCCTGTGCAAATCGCTTACTTTCTCTGGTTCCTGGTTTCCTCATCTGAACAAAAATGGGTGGTTGGGTTTGATAGTTCCTAAGGTACCTTTCCAATCTAAATCCAAGATCTCTCTATGATACAACAATAATCTAAATTAGGGTGGGGGGCAGACATCAGAGAAGTGAAACAACTTGGGGAATCCAGAAGAGATTTTGCTAGAAGGTGGTCACTGAGCTGGAGCTGGAGCTGGAGAGTTTGAGGGGCAGGGGTGGTTAGGAGAGCGTTTACTCCAGGAGTGAAGGCACAGGGGTAAGTTATTATGCCCACTCCACAAATGTTTCTCTGAAGGAACAAAGAAGCAGTTTTGGAGTATGTATGAGAAACACAACCTATATGAAATCAATGGCTCAGCCTCTTGACATTATCCTTTAGGGAAAACACAAAATGACCCAGATAGCTAAGGGCTGTGTTTCAGAGGCCTTCTGGGATTATGGTTCTTTAAAACCCTGGACAGACAGATAAACTGCCTAAGTTCTAGATGGCTGGGCCTTATGGGACTCCGTTAGTGGTATTTATATGTTGAATATTAAAGTATTGTGCATTCAAAACAAACACCCTTCAATATTCACTGCTCTTTAAATGTATCTTGGATATGGGATATTTTAGCTCATGAAGAGCTGTGAAATGTAGCTCTACAAAAGAAAGAGAAATACATTTGTACTGAGTGAGAATTTTCCCAATACTAAAATATAAAAGAAAAAAAGAAAGTTACATGGTAACTTTATTACATATTTAAAAAGATTAGCAAGTTGTACACAAGAGATTTGCAGTTTCATGTACAATCATCTTCTTTTCATATTCTACTATTTTATGGAAATGCTTGTTTTATTTCTTAAGTTCAGAATAAATAAAATTAAAAAACAATTTTTTTTAAAAAAGACACAATAGAGTGGGACACTTTGGGATAGGTACTAAAAGCCAAATACTCTAATGCTAGTGAAAAGTGAGATGTGTCCATACTGTTCTAATCAATTAATTAACTAATAGACAAGCATTTAAGTGCTTGCTACATGTCAGGTATTGTGCTAAATTCTGGGGATACAAAGACAAAAATAAAATAATCCTTGCCCTCAAAAAGCTGACATTTTAATTTACAAAAATGAAAGCCCATATCACTCTGGAAAATACCACAAAGGCATTCTGCAAATAAATAATGCATCTATCTTCTTTCCTAGATTCAGGTCTATAAAACACTGGTTGCATTAAAACAAATATCCTAGTATCACTGCATGTAATGGAATACCTGATAATCTATTCAAAATTTCAAGTCCATTCTCTCTGCTAATAGTTACAGTATGGTCATTGAAATTAGGGACAGGAAACCTGGGTTCAAGTCCTGGCTGAGCCCTTTACTCTCCAAAAATAACCTTAAGCAAGGTACTTAGCTCTCTGAGTTTCTTCATCTCTGATATAGTAATAAATTAGGATTTGCAGAGAAACACATGAGGAAAAACTTTCTTAAATACAAGGCTCTATAAAAACGTAAATCAAACCAGTCCTTCAAAGCCCATTTCTAAGCCCTACCCTAACGAAGCTTTCTCAATAGTTCCAGCCAGCACTGATTTCTCCTCTTCCTGATTATGTCCATGCCCTCAGAGGATAATATATCTAGAGGTGAAAGAGTCCTCCAGTCCCATAGCCCACCAGTGCAGCTCCATTATTTACAGAGGAGGAAAGTAAGGCATAGAGAGATAAAATTTCTTACTTGAGGTCATAGACATAGTGAATATCAGAAGTGAAATTTCATTTAATTTCTGTATTATGCATTATAGAATTTGAATGATAGTCAATTTAGTAATTTATTGCATGCAGTTGGTTAGGACACAATTGACTCCAAGTTATTTCCACTCCTTCTTGGTCAAAATATGCTCTCCCCCCACCAAAAAACAACTAAAATCAGGCAACCATGTGTACATGTATGTGTGTGTGCATTGTATCTAAAATTAATAAGTGTACTTTATACAAATTCTACTCTAGCCCACAAATTTATAAACTCCTTGACTAACTACCAAGTCCACTTGTATCAATATCAATAGTTCACATTTATCAAGCTTTCCAAGATAATAATAATTATTCAGAGTCTTCTACATGCAGAAAGTACAAGGGAAGATTCAAAGAACCTAATTCTTGCCCTCATGGACTATACAGTCTAAGAGAGGGGTTATAGCACAGTATCCTGCACATAGTAGGTGCTAAAATCATATGTGATGAATTGAATTTCACCTTAGTGGAAAGAATATGTGTAAAGATTTAGGCACAGAAACTCCATTGAGAACTGCCACTTTCAGACCCAGAACCCTCTTCCAGATATTTTATTTTGTAGCATGAAATTACATGGAACTGTGGATAGGGTTGCTAGACATGGAATCAGTACAACCTGACTCTAATTCAAATCCTGATTCAGACACTTACTAGCTGCATAGGTTTGCCTTTAGAACTTTGAAATTGATTGCATGACATGAAAGACACTGGCATGGGGCCACCCAGCATGACATGTCCTCAGTCAGAGAAGATGCTATGCTCTATGAGCAAAGCAGAATTGAAATAACTCAAAAAACCATGAGATGTGCAAATTTAGAGAATTCACCCCAAATGTTCACATGGAATAGTTGTGCCCAACCTGTGGTAGAGCATTCTGAGCTCATTTGATCTGATCAGCCAGTCAGACATACTGTAACTTGACTCTAACTTAGTGATATCATTTTGGTCCTCTTCAAGAACAAAGGACAACAACCGCTAACCAGACCTGAGTGACCGAGCCACTTAACCTTTCCCATCTGGTAAAATGAGGATAATGATACCATTTACTTCACAGGGTTATTGTAATGATAAAATAGATAATATTTATAAAACATCTCACAAACCTTAAAGTGCTATATTAAAATGCTAAATAAAAAGTATTACTATCATCATACTTCAAAAATTCAACAGAATCAAGATTGATGACATCAACAGTGTCCAATCTGAGAATCATTAGCATGAGTAACTTGGATAAATACGATTGGTTTCAGGTTTCTCAGGAAAAGTTATAACCCAATTGTTGCTTTGAATAAGAGGGTCAGACCTAATATTGTTAATGTAGCCAGTGATAGAAATAGAAATCTATAAGTATATTTTTATCATCTAGTATATCCAGCATATATAACTGTCATTTTTTTTGTTTAGTGGTTTCTAGGGGATGGTGTGATTTTGATTTTTATAAATCTCCTAGAAAATCAGAAAATCTGGACTGACATAGTTGAAAACACATGCTTTTTCATAGGTCTTGAGAATACATAACAGATGCAAGCCCCAGAATTGGGTTTTTCATTTTCTCTTGGTACTTGCTATGAAATACATAAACTGCAAACATTTTGTGGGTCTTAGAAAACACTGAAATATAACATAAAACAGTATGTTGTGAATTATTTTATTTAATTGAATCAAAGGATCTCAGAGTAGGAGAGGAGCTCAGAGATCATCTAGTCTAACCCATACCTGATCAGTAATCCCCTGAACCATATCTCTGATATGTAGCCATCCAATCTCAGACTGAAGACCCATAGTGATGTGAAACTCACTAGTTCCAAAGTCAGTCAGTCTACTGTCCTTTAAGAAAACTCTATCGCAAAGAAGTCTTTCCCCCCTCATAGAAATCTGATATTAGATAGACAACAATCTATTCACTATCCTTTGGATCTAGAATTTAGGGGAGAAAGATAATTTCTGTTTTGGAAATATTGAGTTTGAGATGCCTGCAGGATAGCAACCTATTCATTGGGCCACCTAGTAATGGTAGCTGAAAGGTATAAAAGATAGATTTAGTCTCAGTGTAAGGAGATTGTTGGTCAGGTTGAAATGGATTGCTTCTGTGGTCCATTTCTCATAAGGATCTTTTTTTTGTTCAAGAATTTCATTAAATTCTTGAATTCTAAGAGGTTGACTTTTTAAAAATGGAAAAGAAAAAGAAATGTTCCAACACCAAAAAAAAAATTTAAATAAGTGTTATTTAGAGTCTGAAAATAGACTCCTGGAACACAAATGTCTTTTTTGGTGGGAATGCATTCTTTTGTAGAAAATGGCTCATTTTTATAGGACCCAGCCAAATACATTAGGCTTAATTTTAGACCTCAACATAGGGAATTCAATTCAATTATATTTTTTATATTGAAAAAAATGGATACAAATTAATTTTTAAATGCTTTCATTGAGGTGTTATACAAAAGTTCTACATCAATACTCTGTTGTGGTGAACTAACCCTGGATTCTTTTAGCCTCTTTCTTAAAACACAAACTCTAGAAGATTTTGCCAAGCTGGAATGCTTTTAGACATGTTTCTGGTGATGACATGTACCTATTGTTTGAAGACAAACTTACTGGATTGTGGAGAAAGGCTTATCACCACTTGGTCATCAGGTGATAAATTCTTGGGACATGATTCACAAGTATACAAAATGACCCTCAGTCCTGCGTTTCTGCAGAGAGAAGATTAGAGCATAATGAATCATGCATTTGCAAAGCAGTCTACAAGCATTAATTTAATGGTTAATCTGTCATCTTTTTATATCAATACTAAATCAGAAGAAAGAATAAAGAAGAGAAGATATTATGTATAATCTACAGCAGCCCCAACCTGGTTTTTAACATAACCATTTGTGGTAAGCTATGGCCAAACCTATATGTATGTATGTATGTATTTGAAAAGAGGGAGGAGTTCCTGAAGGGCAAATAAAATTATGAGGGAACGTCTCTAGGCTGTTGACCACTAGGCCTTACCACCATAGGCTGCAAGTATCTAAATTTCTTTGGTTCAAATACACCGTATGGCTTTGCATTCATGACATAGTGCCTGCCATTCCCCCAGACATATAAGAGCATTCTTCACAGGAGGACACCTCTGTCTAATCTTACTAGTCTTTTGAACTGTACTAGCCACCTGTTTTAGTACATCACCATGGGGAGAAGAGAGACAAGAGTAGGCCAGTATTCTCCAGAAAAAGAACAAGAATAAGAACATATGGTTATTGATATACACAGTGTCCTTGTGTTTGCATTGTGTCCTTAAAAGCTAAGGAAACCTTTTTTACGTCCCTTGCTTATATCAGGTCAGTCACTGACACTAGTCTGTTACCTGGGTGTATGGTAGCTTCAAGAACTGTTGATTCTAAAAATGGGCAAATGTATCTTTGACTCTATCATAATTTCTTAGAGAAGTTTAACTGTTGTGGAACAGTAATCAAAAAGTGGAGGCTGAAAGAATCCCAGAATGACATCAACAAGAAAATATTTGCTCTTCTTTTAAGTAGAGAGAAATTAAAGCCAAGAGCAATACTGGCATAAAGTACAAATTAATTTGAAAAACATGCCAAAGGAAAGTCAAAAAAATATGAAGGGCAGTACTATATAAGGAGATAATGGAATTTAAGAAGATGAAGGGGACCTAAAATACATCGAAATGAAATTAATGCTGGAAGAAAAGAATTTTCGAGGCAACCAACTAATCTAATTTTAAGATATTACAAAAAAGGAAAGATTCTCCAAAAATATTTAAAAGTTAATGGATTTTTTCTTTTTTTTTCAAAAGTGATCAATATGACATTTAAAATAGATTTTTAGTTCTATTTTCACAGATTGATAAATTTTTAAAAATTGAATGGTCTATGGATACATCAAAGATCTCCTTGATGAAAATATCAAGATTAAATAGGCAAGGAGATTTTCTAAAGTGAATCAAGTCATCAGAGTCACTGCATTGATAGCTATTTTTAAAAGTATATTTTACTTAGTAGAACAAAATACAGTGTAAAAACCTCTACTCAAGGGGCTTCCTTACATAAATGTTAAAATCAAACAAAATTTTGTGAGAAGCATTACCGTGCAGATAACTTTAATCAATGTACTTCTGAGTGTTAACATCAAACAGGACATAAAAGAAGGGAGGCTCACCTAAGATACTGGACAGTCTCATTAAAGATATCCTGTATAATAACTAAGTACAAAGAAAGATTTCCTATTGATCTCAAGGTTATCCAAATGAACCTACCCAGAGACAGCATTATGCTAATTATATCAAGTCTCCAGGCTCTCAAAAGCCTCCTTGATGAAATCCATATTCATTCAAAGGAGACTGACAACCATTCACTGAGGGTAAAGCAAACTAGATTAAAACTGTATGCTACTGGATACATTTAGATTACCAGAACATTAAGTTTATCAGTATATGGGTCTTGGACAGACACTGAAGATAGTCACTGAGTTGGGACTAAAATTACCTTGGAGGAAGAGATTGGACTTTTGACGATCCCAAGTTACCTGCTGCAACAAAAAAAAAAAAAATATTTTTGCAATATGGTAGGAGCCTTTAAAATGGAACATATTACCAATTCAAAAAGGTGGTATAAAAAACAATATCCTTCCAAAAGATTATTTTATAAGGTTAGAAAAATAATGACAAAATTTATACTTAAGAACAAGAGGTCAGCAATTTCAACGGAAGAAATGAAAAGAAGTGGGAAAGGAGTCACCATAGTACCAGACTTCATACTATACTAAAAAGTAATCGTTAAAGTGATTTGAAACTGATTAAGAAACAGAGAGGACAATCAGTAGAATAAATTAAGTACACAATGCGCAGAAGCAAACAAATGCAGTGCCATAGTGTTCAGTAAACTCAAAGAGGGGAGGGCAGAGTACGAGAAGGACAAGCAGGAAAACAAGCATTTAATAAATGATTAGTTTGTGCCAGACACTATACTCAGCACTTCACAAATATTATCTGTCAGTTCAGTAGAAACTCATTATTTGGGAAAACTGCAAAGTTGTTTGGTAGAAATTAAGTATAACCAACACCTCACACCACGTAACAAGATAAACTCCAAATGGATACATGACTTAAATAGGTGACATCCTAAGGAAATCAGAGGAGCAAGGCAGAAAACATCATTCATAATTATGGATGGGAAACAGAGTATATGACTAAATATGGAGAGAGATGATCATAAAATAGAAAATGGAAATTTTTATTACATAAAATTTTAAGACCTTTCACAAATAAAAATGTAGTTAAAATTAGAAGGAAAACAGTTAAATGGGGAAAATTTTGCAGTGAATTTTTCTGATAAAGTTGCATTTTCAAGGAACATAAGGAATGGACTTAAATTTTTAAGGCTAAGATCCATTCCCTAACAGATAATGGATCAAAGAATATGAATAGGCAATTTTCAAAGGAAGAAATTCAGCCATATGAAAATATGACCAAATTACTAATAAGTAGAGAAATGAAAGTTACAGCAATTCTTAGGTTCTACCTCATACTTGACAGATTGGCAAAGAAGACAAAAGAAGAAAATGACAAATGTTGGAGGAAATGTGAGAAAACAGGCACACTAATGCACTGTTGGTAGATCTGTGAAATTGTCCAATTTTTCTGGAAAGCAATTTCCAACTATACACCCCAAATCACCAAGCACACACACATATAATCACCAAACATATATGTATGCGTATGGATGTGTGGTTTTTTTCATATTAGCATCAAAGCCCTCCCTCACTGAAATCAAAGTCAACTGCAAATCATGTCATCATTTTCCTGATGTCATGGTCCTCTTTGAAAATGAAGGACAAACACACATTCCATCAAACTGGAAAACAAAGAAGTTTCCACCTAAGTGGGAAGGGTGAAACAAATTATGTTATATGAATGTAATGGAATATTTATTCATAAGAAATGATGAAATGGACAGCTCTGGAGGAAACTGGGAAGATTTCTATGGGCTGATGTAGAATGAAGAGAGCAGAACTAGGAGAAATATTGATGCAATGACAACATTATAAAGGAAAACAACTTTGAAAGATGTCAGAACTCTGATCCATGCAAGGATAAACCATGATGCCAGAGGACTTCCACTACCTGCCAGAAAGGTGATGAGCTTAAAGTACAGAATGAAACACGTTCCTGGACATGGTCAATGTGGGCATTTGTTTTGGTGAACTAAGCATATTTTTATGTAGGTTTTTATTTTTAGTGGTTGGTGTTAGGAACGGAGTGTGAGATTCCTTTCAGCATTCAAAGGATCATAGATCTAGGCCTAGAAGGCACCTCAGAGACCATCTAACCCAACCTCTTCCTTTTCCATATATAGGAAGGGAGCCCCTAGGAGACTAAGTGAGCTGCCCAAGGTCACTCAGGTAGTAAACATGTGAGAATACATACTAGTGTTTGTGAATTTATGGCTATATTGACATTTCTCAACTCAATAGAGAACAAGTTAACAAATAAAATCAATAAAAAGCTTACATTCACTTAAATAGTGAGATTTTATTGGCTTATTTGTAAATTTAATTTAATTGTTAATTTTTAATTAAATTGTTAATTTTTTGCTAAATATGAGAGTTTAAAATTATTAAATCCTGGACAAGACTCACTCTTCATTTGGTTAACATGTTTCAAAAGGGCCTGTTTTCTCCTTTGAGTCCCCAAATGTTAATACATTATATTTTATGATTTGCTTTATGTAACTGATTTGATACTTGAATGTACTATTAAAATGAATTTTTTGAAAGCTGTATAGTGAATCAATAGTGATTTAACAGTAACAAAAACTAATTTGTATAGTATTTTTTAAGGTTTATAAGGCACTTTTGATAGTATGTTTAATTATCCCCATTTTACAGATAAAGAAACTGAAGTTATGTGAGGATTAGTGACTTGCCTGTGGTCCCACAGAAAATAAGTGTCAGAGGCAGGCTGCAAACCTAGGTCCCATGACCTTGATATTTCTTGCCAGATCTTATTTCTTGCTTCACACTATCTCTCACATCTATTCACACAGCTACTATCTTACTTCATGAATGAATGAAAAAGCATCCATTAAATGCTTACTGTGTGCTGGGCACTGTGCCAAAAACTGGCATACAAATATAAACAAGAAAGTCCCTGAATCAAAGAGTTTATATTTTAATGGGGAAAGACAGCATATGGGAGGGGAAGATATGGGAGGAGGCATGGTTTGAAAATGTCTATGAAGTGTCATGGTGGCCAGATTCCAGAGATAATAAAACAAACAAACAAAAAAACCTCTCATCAGAGCTCAGAGTCAAGTGCTCCAGGGGCAGTGTCCAAGTTCTAGTGTGAGGAGAAGGAAGAAGATGGCTTAATAGGTGGTATGGTTCATTCATTTCATTCATTTGAACTAAACTCAAATTCTAGATAATATAAAAAATTGGCAAATATTCAGCTTTAAGAATAACACATTTTCACTATTCATTTTCCAAAACTAGTGCCAGTAAATAGCAGAAATTAGTAGAATTTCAACTATGTGCCCATTATATAAGTGCTAATAATGAGCAGGTGCAAGGGCAGTGGAACACGACATAGGGCCTTGCATTTGAGATGAACTCTGGCATCTCCATAACTGCTTGGCCAAGACAGGAGAAAGTATTTAGCAAAGGTCATTGTAACAAGCAGTGCTGGTGTACCCACATCAAACTGGCTCATGTTTGATGAGAATAACTATGTAGTCTATGTGTGTAAGAAAGCAACTCATAGTGGCTGACTGATTGCCTTTTATTCATGCCTGTTTCCTTCATGTAGGTTCCTCATGACACTGGTTGTTGAACCTCTGAGACTCTGTTTGATAGCTCTGTTTTCTCCTAGTTGTCTTCATATGGGTTCATGGTTGAGTCCTTTGCCTAAATATGGAGTTCATTAACGAAGGAATCTGAATTGAGAAATGACATGTATGTCCCCTAGGTTTCTCCTAGATGCAAACATTTGATCCTTTTTGATTAAGCTCAATCCCTTTCCCCTAGGTAAAGTCTGGTCAGTAGTGGATATCAGGACATGACATCTTTTTAAAAAAATTTCAAGTCTGTTTAATCTTTACTTTTTAACAGGACATTCAACATTATTAACATTAATTGAATAATTAACATTATTCAAATCTCTCTACTTGATACTTTCATTATCTGGAAAATGCTGATATTAGTAGAGTTCAATTCATTGTTAGTACATAATAAATAAAATATTCTGGCTTGAGCAAATCCATTTTTTTTGGTCTTTGAGTAAACAAAATGTACTTGAATATCACAAGTATGTGTTAGAGACCTAAATTCTCCAGGTTATCTGATCTATGTTAGCTAAAGTGTTCATGCTGACAACATGCTGACAAAGTCTACTTAAACTAACAAATCATTATATTTGTCCACAAAAGTGTAAAGAGCTAAACTTCATTTCTCAGATTTAAAGCTTCCTATTAGTTGAGTGTAGTAGGTATTAAAAATGAACACAAACTGAGGTTATATATGTGACTATTAGATTCTTTGTTTTCTGACACCTATAGCATTTCAGTCAATATCATCATAAAGGAGGACAGGAGCTGATAAAAATGTTCACAGATTTTCTTTTAACACTGTCTATATTCTCTGTCTCTCTCCCTCTCCCTCCCTTCCTCCCTGTCTTTCCCTCTCTCTCTCTCTCTCTCTCTCTCTCTCTCTCTCTCTCTCTCTCTCTCTCTCTCTCTTTCTTCCCCTCTTCACCTTTCCTTTTTTAAAAATCTATTTTCCCATATATTCCATGGAAAGATTAGAGCTATGGCACCAACATGTCCAGAGACAAACTGGCTCATATGCTCCTTTTAGCTCCTCTCTCTTTCATGGCAGTTCTCCCTTGTTATTCAAAACCATTCACTGAGCTCCACTAATAGTTACTGGCTTCAGGGCTGTTCTTTGCTCATTTCAAGGACTCGTGGTTCAGAAGGGGGATTTGCTGTCCCCCAGCCATTGTTTTGATTTCATCCAGAAAAACATAAGTTTTCAGTTAAACTGTGAGAAATAAAGTAAAAACAAAAACAAAAACAACCCTCCCCACCACTGAGCAGCAATGGGGCATTTGAATATATAGTAACATCACAATGGAGTTCTTTTTACTCCAAAGCCAGCAGTGCAATTGCTTCTGGAAAAAAATGGCTGTTGTCCTAATCCCCACCTTATTTTAAGCAAGCTTGTGACTCACACATAGAGGTTTTGCCTTCAGCAGTTCTGACTTCAGAGACTTTATACGAACATGGTGAAGTTTACAGTTAAGTGGAAGGGGCACTATTCAAGATGAGTCATCCACGAATCAGTTACAATGAAGATAGAGAAACCAAGGAACTCAAATAAGGTGATCAAATGGTATGCACTCTATATGTAGAACCAGAAGCAACAGCAACTACCATAGCCGTGGAATGGCTTAAATAGTTTCTATTATGATCCACTATTTCTGCTACTATGTTCTCTTGATCATCCCAGGCTCTGAGATCAATGGGAGTGAGAGGTGGGATGGGGATGGAAGAGAAGAGACGAGATGTGAATAGCACATAAATAGCCGTAGGTCAGTAGCTTAGCATTTGTTGATGATTCTACTGCTCTAGATTCTTACCTCAGCTTCTCATTATCTAGGTTCCCTATTAATATCCCTCTCCTCCCCCAGCCACCATGTAACTGAGTCTTTTTGTTTCCCTGAAGCTGAGTTCTCTACTTTTGATCACTGAATTCCTTATTCAGAGACTTCTAGGACCATAGGTCATTTGGAGATTCAATTTTCTGACTAACACTAGATTCCACTCCCACTTCCTAAACCAACCAGAAACTAAAAACTCTCCCTTAGCTCCTATCTAGTTGTGATAGCATACACAACATCTGATGCCGGACCTTCGCTGATGTCAATTACCTGAATACAACTAGGACATCCAACAGCTGTCTCTTTTTCCTCTCACTCAGGTGGACCTTGGATCCCAGCCAGGTTGAGATTTTGCTAGAATGATTTTTTGTTTGAATGTTCTTTCCTCATATAGATTCATATGATTGAATGATCATCAGTAGGCTCACCAAACCCTAACCTTGTCAGATCTCTCAACTTCCTCCAAATATGTGGGTCTTCCTGGACTTATTCTTGGTCTCTTGTTTGACTTCACCTTCTGCCACCACCCAAACACTGACTATGATAGCTCACATGCTTCTTGGGGAAAAGGCAAAAGGCTGGATTACTCTTTCTACTTACTACAGATGTTCTTTGATGGATAAAACACTTGGTTAACAGATTTTCTGTTCTTGAGAAGTTCTTCTCAAAGTATGGTGAGCAGACTTCCATGTGGTCTGTGGGTGGCCTCTCATAATATTAATGTTTATAATACAACAACATCTATATTGTTGTTTCTCACATGGTATCATAACATATCCTACTGTCTCATTAAAAGAACTGCTATTCTTTTCATTCACTACGGAAAATCTTTCGACAGTCAAAGAAAAGTGGGTCATTTGATTTATGCAGTTTATCACTCTGACAAAATAGACTATAGACCAATCAAATTTTATAACCATTGGTCTAAATGATGAACAAGGCACTCTATTTGTCAGGGACTGCCTGGATTTTGATCTATATTGCTTCTCTGAGCATCCTAGTCCAGACCACATGTAAATAATGTTCTTTCTTTGATTTTTATGCTCAGTGAAATAGCTATGGGCACTTGTACTAGCCCATAGCAATCTCTCATCTTTATCATGTCTCTGACATCTGGTCATTGATCAACATGAATTCAATAAGATCAGCAGCTCAGTTCAATTCAATTCAATTCTAATAAATAAGTAAATGAACAAACAAAGAAATAAATACACCTTTGATTTCACTGTAGAGTAGTTGATGCAGAAATAGAAGCGATAGGATTTGGTAAGTTGGTTTGAAACGGGAAGTTGAGGGATAGAGAACATCATATTGGATGAACAACAGTGCCACTAATAGAAACAGAGAAGCCAAAAGAAGGAGATGATCTGAGGGGGAATAAACATTTGGAGTTTGACGTGTCAGCAGAGAATTCTGGTGGATACATTCAGCAGATAGTAGGAAATGTTTAAGATGGAGGGAGCATGGTACAGTGGAAAGAGCACTAACTCTGGATCAGAGGATGTGGGTTCAAAGCCCATCTTTGACACCTGTGTGACCTTGGGCAAATGACTTAATCTTCCCAAGGCTCAGTTTCATTGTTGACAAAATGGGAAGTGGTGAGTTAGATATCCCTTGAGGTTTCTTCTAGCTCTATGATCCCATAATTTTAAGAATGGAAGAAATGACAGGATTGATGATAGAGGCTGTAGAAGGGTAATATTTCAATATATTTTATGTCATAAATGCAAGTATTCCCTACACTGACGCAAATTATAACTCAAGAACATGTTCTCTTCTCACTCATGTTCTCTGATACCTTCTCCACAAAGGATCTACCCAAAGTTCTGTATGTAGGTTTTTCTCCCAGGCTTTTTTATATTTGTCATGCATTGATGACATGAATAATTCAAGTTATTCAACTGTTATCTCTCACTCTGGCTACATGACTGGCGTGTCTTCTTTTCTTACAATAATACGTTTGCTGTATAATATCCCTTATGCCTTTTTCTCTTGTTTAGGTAACTTTTAGAAGTATACTGAAATTTACTTCATACAGTATTGATCTTTCCATTGCATTTTGAATGAAACACAACTTTAATTCTTCAACAATTTCAAGATTCAAAATCATACGTTACTAGGAAAATATTGATGTAATTGTAACACATGATCTAAAGTTGTTGTTTCAATTCCCACTTGAACAGACGAGTTGGATCCTCAGAACACGAACTACTATATACCCTCAGGGATTGCAGGATATTTTTTCATTATCTGATAATTTTTTTTTTAAAAAAGGGATAAAGGGAAAATACCAATTTTATATTTCAAACTATATGGTAAAGTGGTATCTAAACTGGTTGTGGTTAAAAAATAGGAAAGTATATTAGTGGAATAGAAGAGGAATAATTAGAAATAATTTAATTCAATTATCTAGTGTCTGATGAACCTGAAAATCTAAATTACCTAGGTAAGAACTCCCTATTTCAAAAGAATTGCTCATAGAACAGGAAAAGAATCTGACAAAAAGTAAGTTTAGACTAACATATTGCCTCATGTTGCTGTTGTTCAGTTGTTTCAGTCATTTCCAACTCTTTGTGACTCCTTTTGGTGTTTTCTTGGCAAAGATACTGGAGTGATTTTTCATTCCCTTCTTCAGTTCATTTTACACATGAGGAAACTGAGGCAAAAAGGGCTAAGTGACTTGCCCAGGATTACATAGCTAATAAGTATCTGAGGCCAGATTTGAACTCAGGTCTTTATGACTCCAGGCCAAGCACTCTATCCATTGAGCAGCCTAGCTGTATATTATGGCATCTTTTACTACAAATTCAAAATTGTTACATGGACTCAATGTTAAATAAATAAATAAAAAATTAAATAAAATCTAAAATCTATAAATAAAATCTAAATAAAAATTAGAGAAATATTTCAGAAATCTATTGCAATTATGGTTATAAGAGAAAATTCTTAATCAAGTGAGGGGGTCCAGGAAATCACAAAAAATAAAATAGATAATTTTGGTGTCATGAAATTGAAAAGCTTTTGTGCAAACACAATAACTGATGCTATGATAAGAAGGGATAATGTCAACTGGGAAAAAATAATCTTTGTATCAAATACATTTCCTAAGAGTCTAACATCTAAGATATAAAGCCAACTAAAAGAAATATATGAAGTCAAATGATATTCCCAATTCATAAGAGGACAAAGGGCATGAATAGTTTTTGAAAGACAAATTGGAATCTATAAACGGCTACATAAAAATATTCCAAATCTAAAAATATGAGAAATGCAAATAAATAAAAGATAATTCTGAGGTTTTACTTCACACCTAAAAGTTGTCAAAGATGAGAATAGTCAGTATTGGTGGGGTTGCAGATATCCCAATGCATTGTTGATGGAGCTATAAATTAGTCCAGCCATTTTAGGAAAGCAATTTGTAATTATGTTAAGAGAGTGGCTAAAATGTCCATACCCTTCTACTCAGAGATTCCACTGTTTGGCATAAACTCCAAGTAGATCAGTTTCATAAAGAAAGTTCCCAAATCATTAAACAATTTATAGCCACACTTTTTGTAGCAGCAAGGACCTTGAAATAAACTAGATGACTATTCATTAGGAAATTACTAAACTGTGGTACATGATTGTATTAGGCTATTATTATACTGTAGAGGCATGAAAACTGATATGAAGTGATTCTAAATGGAGTAAGTAAAGCTTGAAAAGCAATTTCTACAACAATGTAAATGGAAAGAAAAACAGAAAAAACAATTGTTACTGAAGGCTGCCAAAGTATAATGACCAAACTGGACCCCAAAGAAGAGATGTGAAAAGGCACCTCTGTTATATACAGAAGTGAGAGACTATGGATGTGGAACAGGGCATACAGCAACAGATTTTTTTTCAATATGTTTGTTTTTCTGAACTTTTTTCTCCTCTTTCAATTCTTAATTGGGATATAGTTAATTGGAAAGACACATGAGCAAGGCAATAACAAAAGATACAAAAATTTTTTCAAATCCTTCACATTTTCCTAGATGAAATCTAACCTACTCTTTTTACTCTCTCAAACTAAGACCCAAATAATTGTCTATCCGCTATGCCTGTGCTCAAGAGATGTAAAGATGCACTAATGCAATGGATTGGCCATCTAACTGTCATTATCTGGATATAGACATTCTTTATATATTTATTTTTTTCTAATTGGATTATTGAGAAAGAAAGTGGTATAGTAGATGGAGAACTAACTTTAAATTTAGAAAGACCTGGGTTCAAATCCTGACTCTGCCATATACTGTCTGTGTGACCCTGGTAAATCATTTAACCTATCAGTTCCCCTAGTCAACCCTTTAAAACTCTAAGGTGCAGAGATTTGATATTCTACATTGATGAGGAAGTTCCTCACCAGGACCTCCACACACCAACTGAATCAGAGATCAGGTAAAATGAATAAAAATATTCAAAATTCAAAAATTATAAACACAAAATGAATAAACAATAAACATTTATTAGTATGATTTCTTTTGAGAAATCATAGATCTCATTGACGAGGTCCTACAGTGTTAGAAGGATTGATGCAATAAGCATAATATCCTACTCAAAAACAGGCTATGTGGAAGACTTCATCTCTAGGGAATTTCTCTTTATTTGGAATCTGAATAAGAAATCATCCACTATTGGGGTGAATACCTTTTTAAAAATAAATATATTTATTTATTTTTAGTTTTCAACATTCACTTCCATAAGTTTTAAATTTTCTCCTCCTCCCTCCCCTCCCTGTTCCTCAAGATGGTATACAATCTGATATAGGCTCTCTATATACATTCTTATTAAAGGTATATTCATATTAGTCATGTTGTATATGAGAATTAGACTTCCGGGAGCCAAGATGGCAGAGTAAGCAGTAATTTGCTCTCACTCTCCCTTACTAACCTTGAAAAAACCAGAAAATACTGCCCCAGGAAGAATCCTGGAACAGTGGAGCCAGCAGAAAGACTGTGTGGGGAAGGGAAGGGCACAACTGTTTTTTTTAGCTCATGAGGCTAGGGGGATTAGTGAGAAAGGTCCCTCTTGCTATGGCTAAAGGGGACCAGTACAAGATGGGAGGTGTCCCAGAAAGCCATACCTCAGCAAACCAGCAGGAAATCCTGAGCCCCAGGGTGGTGGAGCAGGCAAGCACCAGTACCAGGCCTCCAGCATGCCTTTGCACAGATGGGGGAACCTGCGGACACCAGTGCGTCCCCCAAATCTGCAGACACCATTGTGGAGAATCACCACTTGTATGGTTGACTGGTGTCCAATAGCAGCTGAGACCATCTGTGCTCTAACACAGCCCCTGGTGAGGAAGTGACTTCCAGCAGCCAGACCACTCCCACCTCCACACCTCAACCAGCGAACTTCAGTATAAGTAGGGGGAAATGCAGTAAAACCTCATATGGCATCTGCACACACCAGCCAACAACACCAACTCTAGCTCAGCACCAGGTAAGCTATAGCCTCCAGCTACCAGAACCTGAGGCCCCAACACACAAAGCCAATAATCAGGTCCCTAGCCTCCAGCACAAGAAGTGTGGCTCTATGGCCCCTGTGCCCCAGAATTAGAGATCAACTTTCAAAGCCAGGAAAATGGAAAGCAAAATGATCAAGAAACAACACAGAAAAGCAAAGACCATAGACTCTTATGGAGACAGGGAAGTTCAAAACATAAATTCAGAACAGGAGAGCGTTGTCACTCACATATGAAACCTCAAAGGTCAATATGAACTGGTCTCAAGCCCCAAAAGCCTTCTTGCAAGAAGGATTTTAAAAGTCAAATTAGAAAGGTAGAAAAAAATTGAGCAATTCCTTTAAAAGTGCAATTGACAAAATAGAAAAAAAAGTACACTGAAGAAAGAAAAAACAAAACAAAAAAAGAGAGCAAATAGTATGCTTCAATCTGTATTCAAACTCCATATTTCTTTCTCTGGATGTGGATGGCATTTTCTGTCTTGAGTCTTTTGGAGTTGTTTTAGGTCCTTGCATTGCTGAGAAGAGCTAAAACTATCAAAGTCAGTCATCACACAATGTGGCTGAAACTGTGTACGATGTTCTCCTGGTTCCACTCACTTCACTTAGCATCAGTTCATGTAAGTCTTTCCAGATTTTTCTGAAGTCCACCTGCTCATCATTTCTTATAGCACAATAGTATTTCATTACATTAATATACCACAATTTGTTAAGCCATTCTCCAACTGATGGGCATCCCCTCAATTTCCAGTTCTTGGTCACCACAAAAAAGAGCTGCGATAAATATTTTTGTACATGTGGGTCCTTTTTCCCATTTTTATGATCTCTTTGGGATACAGCTGTAGAAGTGGTATTGCTGGGTCAAATGGTATGCATATTTTTATAGCCCTTTGAGCATAGTTCCAAATTGCTCTCCAAAATGGTTGGATCAGTTCACAACTCCACTAACAATGCATTAGTGTTCCAATTTTCCCATATCTTCTCCAGCATTTGCAATTTTCCTGTTTTGTCACATTAGCCAATCTCATAGGTATGTTGTGGTACCTAAGAGTTGTTTTGATTTGCATTTCTCTAATCAATAGTGATTTAAAACATTTTTTCATATGATTATAGAGAGCTTTAATTTCTTCCTCTGAAAACTGCCTGTTCATAGGCTTTGACCATTTATCAATTGGGGAATGACTTGTATTCCTATAAATTTGACTCAGTTCTCTACAATTTTTAGAGATGAGGCCTTTATCAGAGACACCAGTTGTTAAAATTCTTTCCCATTTTTCTGTTTCCCTCCCAATCTTGGTTGCATTGGCTTTGTTTATGGAAAAAACTTTTCAATTTAATGTAATCAAAATTAGCCATTTTGCTTTTCATAATGTTCTCTATCTCTTGTTTTGTCATAAATTCTTCTGTTTTCCTTAAATCTGACAGGCAAACTATTCCTTGCTCTCCTAATTTACTTATACTGTCAGCATTTATGTGTAAATCATGTACCCATTTGGACTTTATTTTGGCATATGTTGTAAGACATTGGTCTATGCCCAATTTCTGCCATACTATTTTCCAGTTTTCTGAGTAGTGTTTGTCAGATGGTGAGTTCTTTATCCCAGAAGCTGAGGTCTTTGGGTTTATCAAACTGAAGATTACTACAATCATTGACTACTGTGTCTTATATACCTAACCTATTCTACTGATCCACCACTCTGTTTCTTAGCCAGTACCAAGTAGTTCTGATGACTGCTGTTTTATAATACAATTTAAGATTTGGTATGGCTAGGTCACCTTCCGTAGCATTTCTTTTCATTAATGCCCTTGATATTCTGGACCTTTTGTTCTTCCAGATGAATTTTGTTATTATATTTTCTAGATCTATAAAATAATTTTTGGTAGTTTGTTTGGCATGGCACTGAATCAACAAATTAATTTAAGTAGGATTGTCATTTTTATTATATTAGCTCAACCTACCCACAAGCAACTGATATTTTTTCTGTTATTTAGATCTGATTTCATTTGTGTGAAAAGTGTTTTGTAATTGTGTTCATATAGTTTTGGGGTTTGTTTGGCAGGTAGATTCCCAAATATTTTATAATGTCTACAGTAACTTTAAATGAGATTTCTCTTTCTATCTCTTGCTGTTGGGCTTTGTTAGTAATATATAGAAATGCCGATGATTTATGTGGGTTTATTTTATATCCTGCAACTTTGCTGAAGTTGTTTATTCTTTCAAGTAGTATTTTACTTGATTCTCTAGGATTCTCTAAGTATATAATCATATCATCTGCAAAGAGCAATAGATTAGTTTCTTCTTTGCCTATTCTAATTCCTTCAATTTCTTTTTCTTCTCTTATTGCTAAAGCCAACTTTTTCTAGTACCATATTGAATAACAGTGGTGATAATGGGCATTCTTGTTTCATGGGGTGAGTACCTTTGATGGACATACATTCCCTTGTTTTATGTCTTACTTTATATTCATAATCTGAGGGTTATTGAATAATGTCATTGCTGTAGTTTTATCTTTTTTGAAGTAATTACACTTTGTTTGCTTTAATATTAATTTTTTAAAATTTTGAGTTCCCAATTCTCTCCCTCTTTTCAGCCACTCCTCCACCCATTAAGAAAGCAAGCAATACAATATCAACTATACCTGCTAATGTGGTTTTATTTATCAAGAAATTTCTTATGATATCAACATGTGCATGAGAAAATTGAAATCTTTATGGTTAAATTTTGCTTTAAAAAAGGAAGAATCTCATTTATTCTTTCATTTATTTTTAGATAAAGAGATATTTGGCTACCATAAGAGAGTCATAGATACTCTTATCATTTACCAGTGATCCACTGAATTTTTTGTTGTTGTTTACTTTGACACACGTCAATGTTTTTGGCAATGAACAAAACAACAAACAAAAGCATCTTAAATTCTCTGTTCAACAATTTATGATGTGACTGTAAAGATGTGGTCAGCTATAGAAATTGTTTGTGAAAGCCTGCCTATTCCCTTGTCATATTTTCATCAAGAATATTATATATATACATGCATATATAATTTTCATGATGATCTTATAAAGATAAGAAGATAGGTATAGTGTTACAGGCCCGAGTTAGAGCCGAGCCCTGCCCTTCTCGGACCTCCACGCCCAGGGGCCTGCTGAGATAAACTCAGGGCTCTGAGATATGGGTGGAGCCAGGAGGAGGGATCTCGCCTTTGTTGCCTCCCTAGCAATTCCAGGTCTTTGCCGGGACCTGCTTGAGCACATGGAACTTCCAGTTCTTTGCCTGGACTGCCTGACCGCAGGGAACTTAGTGTTAGGGCGGGAAGAGAAGGGGAGGAGAATAGGCGGAGTCAGGGCGGTCCTAGTAGCCAGGTGTCTTGATTTTACCTGTTCTTTCACCCACGTAACCAAAGAATGTACCTATGTCACTAAAGATATAAAAATGCTGCTTGCTGAAATAAAAATCGGAGTCACTCAACACCTTCAGTTCCCGCCCCATTCATTGTCCGAGAGATCAGGCCCTTTGCTAGGCAAAGGCCTGGGTCTTGGGGGGATCCCAGAGTTGGTTGCGAGGCCAGGGACTCGCAACAGTATAGGGGTCAGCAGTCGATGTCATCTCAGTTATAATTTTGCTCTTGATATTCTCATGTTAATTTCATTCTTTTGATGTCTTTTCCTCAAGATAGCTTATAAAAAATGATCACTTCATGCTTTTAAAACTGTCACCTCTAGCAGAGATTTCCTCTATACCTGCTTGGTTTGATGCAGTCACTATTCCTTATTTCATCATCCTAAGAGTGTTTTTTACTTTCTCATACTATCTGGCACATCATAGATGATTGTTGATTGACTCAAAGGCTAAGACAGTCAAATCCAAATGTGATGATTCCACTGTCATTACTGTGGAAAATCAATCCTTCAAGAAACCCAAATGAATCATTTTCATTTTCTTTTTGGATTAGTTTGATGCTTATGCTATGGTTTCTGGGGACTTAGTATTGCCTCCCACTCTTTTTGCTGGTTCATGAAGGTGATGGTACTGATCATCTTTAACCCTATTAAATTAAATGCAATATTTATTAAGTACCTATAATACACTACAAATGTATATGTGAGGTGCTAGGGATACAAAGACAAAAACAAAAACAATCTTCGTACTTAAGGCATTCATACCCTACTGAGGATATGCTATCCTCCTCCATCCTGATATTATGAATGAATTTGTATTATAAACTGATATTTTCTGTTAGTAGTTGTGTCTTCACATTTCGCAAGGAAGATCAAATATTTGCCGGTTAATGTAGAGTTTTTTGTTCATTTTTTAGTTCTTTTGCCCCTTCATTATGGTGATTTCTATCAATTAGTTGGGCAGCTAGGTGGTTCAATGGATACAGTATTGGGTATGGCATCAGAAAGACTCATTCTCCTGAGTTCAAATCTGGCCTCACATACCTACCGTTTCTGTGACCTTGGGCAAGTCACTTAACTGTTTGCCTCAGTTCCTCATCTGTGAAATGAGCTGGAGAAGGAAATGCTAAACCACTCCAGTATCTTTGCCAAGAAAACCCAAAATAGAGTTACAAAGAGTTGGACATGACTGAAATGAACAACAAACAACAACAATAAATTGGATAAAATTGGCAGAAAATGGTGATAATCAAGGTCCACATGTTTGCTTCTTTCCATTTTTCATTTTCAGTGCTTATGACTTATTTGAATAGGACAGGTTCAAATTATTGCAATTGCACATATTATCTTAGCTTTATCTTTTCTTTCGAATTTGTTGGTTTTGCTCTATTAGAAGAAGAGAAGATGAGAGATGATTATTGTCCTTTGTGCTTGAAGAGGACCAAAAAGACACCATTATGTTGGGGTCAAGGTACAGTGTATCTGACTGTGGCTGATCAGACCAATGTAAGCTTGAAAGGCTCTATCACAGATAGGGCACAAATAGTCCATATGAACATCTGGGGTGGAGATGTCTCTAAATTTGCACATCTTGTAGTTCCTTTGAGCTACTGAAATTCTGCTTTGCTCATAGATCACAAAGTCTTCATCAATGTGGGCATGCAATGCTGAGCCATCCCGTGCTCCCATCGGTTGGCTTTCATGGGTCTGTAATGTTCTCATTGCTAGTATTCTCCCATTTATCTTGCAAATCATAATCTAGCCACACCTTGTCTTTCATGCTCTGCAATTTTCATTCATATATTTCCACCAAATTTCTTCACAGAGTCTCTTCCTAAAGTTTTCAAAGAATAATTTCTGATACAACATCCATGCTGGCAACTAGTTCTTTCTTTTATGTATTTTTCTTGCTTTTTAAATTTTTATTTCAGTGTTCACCATATCTAGTGCTTTCCAACATGCTTCTGGAAAAAGGAATGCATGATATAGACGGCATTAGCATTTTGAATAGATTACAAACCTCCATTCTTTTTCATTTCTTGCAATTGGTCCATGTTTTCAAATGTACATTTTGCCACCCTTCTCTTGGCTCACTTTTGCATTGAAGTCAACAACCATCAAGAAATAGGTTGACTGAACAAGGAAGATCTTGAGTTCTTCACGGAATTTCTCTAGTTCTTTATCTTTTGTGAAAGATAAAGATACTTGCACGTAAGCTGTGAGTATTTTCACGATGTTCTTTTTGGTTATGCTCATCACAAGCTTTGCAAGACAAGATGACAAAATGTTGTACAAAATGCTGCTGTTGTTTTTTTTTAAAATATAGTCTTTGCACTCACAATGAAATCACCTGTATTTTTCTTTCCCAGCAGACACTTTG
This sequence comes from Trichosurus vulpecula, assembly GCF_011100635.1. NCBI lineage: Eukaryota > Metazoa > Chordata > Mammalia > Diprotodontia > Phalangeridae > Trichosurus > Trichosurus vulpecula. The sequence continues at coordinate 156,969,794 of NC_050573.1, forward strand.
AGCCATATTTCCATTTCATTGCCTGTGTCTGCATTTAGAGCAGTAATGCCTATATATTAGTGTGGTTGACTGCTTTCTTCAATATGTTAATTAGACAAGATCTTACATTCTTTAAGTATGTCATTAGACATTCTTTGTCTAATGTCATTAGGAAAGATCTTACGTTTAGAGAATAAGAACAGTTATTGTTTCTAAATATTCTAAAAAATAGCGTGATTCTTTCTCGGCTTACCCTCTATTCCGTTCCTCCACCATTATGACAGAAGGACATATATAGAACTGAGAGTCATTTAAAACTTTTATTTGTTTCATGGATTGCCATAGCCAAAAAACTCCTCCCCCAGAGGAAGGGCTACACGTAATGATGTTCTTTCTATCTATCTACCTTGTTTTAAAAAAAAAAAAACAGACTCACTCTGTGCTTACTGTTACATAGGTCACCTATAAATAATAATTAAAATTGTATTAGCATTCGTGTAGAACTTTAGGTTTTATAAAGTGCTTCCCTTAACACTTTGTAAGGCTGACAGCTTAAGTATTAGGGTCACAGATGTAGAGCTGAAAGAGATCATAGAGGCAACCTAGTCCAACACCCTCATTTTTTACAAATAAGGAGAATGATACACAGAGAGGTGAAAAACCCTGATGACACAGGCCACTCTGATTAGGATCATAGTAATATATATTTAAAGCTGGAAGGGACCTTAGAAGTCATTGAGTGTAACCCATAATTTTTCAGGTGAGGAAACAGCTTGTAAATATCTAAAGCTAGATTTGAACTGGGATCTTCTTAACTTCAGGGCAATAATTGAGTTTACACTGGGCTGTCTCTTAACCCATGGATGAATCTCAAGTACTTGATTCTTTCCTCGCACTTTCCACTTAGTAAAAATTGTGATGCTTGATATTCAAATGTAAGATTAAGGTTATGGGCAAACTCAAAATAAAGTTGCCTACCCAAAATCGTTTCCCAATAATAACATCTTTTTAAAACCAAATTTCACTATGAAGTCCCTGTTATAAGCTTTTCAGTCAATTCCGAGAGACAAGCCCACCTTTGACTATGGTGCTCAGGGTAATTCCTTGTGGTTCATTTGAATCTTAGGTTATCGTTGAGAGATATTAAATACTTTATCCATTTAATCTAAAAACTATTGAAAGCTATTCCCACTTTGAAAATTGTAGCTTTGTTTCAACAATCCGGCTAGCAGCTATTGTGGGGGCTGAAAGACCAACACAAGCCCAGCAACAAGAACGCTACCAGCACGCTGCAAGAGCACAGGTTCTTTTGATCTGCTTTAATAAGGAAAGCAATGTTAAGGGGTTGGCAAGCTTACTTTAATTCAGCATACAAATGTCATTCACTTAGTTCAGGGGAAAAAACCAACACCCTGAACTTCAGAACAAATACAAACAAATTACGAACATCGACAGACAGACCTTGTCTGATTCAAATCCCAATACATAGTTACCAGAGTTTAACAAAGTCTCAGCATCTGGGTTACAAGCTGGAGGGCTCTTAGCTACAGCTGCCTGGAGTCTCTGCATCAGCACCACCACAAGTGAGAGCCCTGCGCAAATGGCTGCCTTCTCTTCTTAAAGCATTTCAGACGTCATCACACGTCACCTGAATGACCAGAACTTAGGCTCCTATGATTGGCTCTGGAGTTAGCACCTCCCCTTAGGACCCTGGAAGGTTCACACCCAGGTAGGTTTAGCACCTAATAGGGGTTAGAGCCTGGGGCTTAGCACCTAGTAAGACTCAATGAAATACACTGAATTAATCAAAGGAAACGAAAGCCAAACTCTTCAAGGGCACTTGGTTGAACTAAGGGCTAAGGGTCCATTTTGCTTACCAATACAAGCTTCCGTAATGATTTAAGTTGACAAGAAAACCCAAGATTAGAAATAGATGTAGAGCTGGAAGTGACCTTAGAAAACATTTAGCCTATATCCCTTATTTTACAGATGAAGAAAATGAGGACCAGAAGACGCTAGCTAAGTCAAGATTGGATACGTACATACCAGAGATGGGATAATAGGAACACAGCTGGAGAGTCTTAAGTACCTCAGAAGCTATCTGATCCAATCCTCTCATTGTACAGATGAGAAAACTGAGGCTCAGGGACGTTAAGTAATTTGTCCAATGTCACACTAGCCGCAAACATCAAAGGTGGCATTTGAGCCCTGATCTTTTGACTCTAAAGTCAGTACGCTTTCTATTGTATCACTAATTCAAATCCAGGTGACCTGACTTAAAATGAGTCTTCCTTCAAGCATGTATTATATGTTAGAGTTAGAATATTTACTAGACTTAGAATTAAGGAACTCTTGTTCAAACCTTGGCTTTATGACTTATTGCCTATATAACCACTCATAACCTACTTAACTTATTTATACCTCATTTTAAAATTAGAAGGTTGGAGTAGGTTTACTTCCATAGCCTCTTCCTGCCCTGAAAGCCTACAATGTAGGTCTTCCTTGATTTTTTTATTTTATGTTTCATGTCCCTGTTCATGTTTTGCATTTATCTTCTACTCAGTGCAAGTATATTTTGTTCCTAAGAGAAAAAGCATGTAGACAAAAGATATATTAACATGGAATTTCATCATTAGATTTGCCTTCTCCTTAAAATGAAGAAATGAGAAGATACAATATCTAATGTTTAAAGTCTTGCTTTAAACAGTATTCCATGATCTTCTTTGGAAACCCATTCTAATATTCTACAACCCTCATAAGAGGAAAATGTCTTTCTTATGTGTAATACAATCTCCCTTCCTTTTGCATTTTCTGAGCATTCTATGAATTCACAGTCAAGTCTAGTCAAATCAACAAGCCTTTAAACACCTACTATATGGGCCAGGCTCTGTGCTAGCCCCTGGAGATACGAAGAAAGACAAAAACAGTTCCTCAAGGAGCTCAGATTCTGATTGGGGAGATGGCATGCCAACTTCTATGTATAAACTATAACAAATAAAATACATACATATACAAATATATATGAGTTTGTCTCCAATTTATCATACATATAATTCATACACATTGGTTGGTTGGTTGGTTGTTGTCCTTTGTTCTCGAAGAGGACCAAAATGACATTGCTATGCTTGAGTCAAGATTCAATGTGTCCGACTGTGGCTTATCAGGCCAATAGGAACTCAGAATGCTCCACCACAGGTCAGGCACAAATAGTCCATGTGAATATTTGAGATTGATACTCCAAACTTGTGCATCCTGTATTTCCTTTGAGCTGTTTCAATTCTACTTTGCTCACACAGCATGGCACTTTCTCTGATGTGGGCATGCCTTGCTGAGCGGTCCTGTGAGAATGTCTCCCATGTCACACAATCAATTCCAAAGTTCTTGAGAGAGACCTTGAGAGTGTCCATATATCCCTTTTTCTGACTACCATATGAATGCTTTCCCTGTGTGAGTTCTCCACATATGACCATATATATGAGCATTCTTTCTATTTATCCCATACACATATATGTATACATATCACACACGTATATGATATACATATACATATATATCATGTGCAAGCATATATATGACATATAAATAAGTGTATGTATACATATATGTATACATATATACATACACATAGGTATAGAGAATAAATTAAGGGAAGGCACTAAAATTAAGGAGGACTGGGAAAGACTTCTTGCAGTATACATTACTTTAACTGAGACTTGAATGAAATCATATACTCTCTTTCCTTGATGTCTCTTAAAAAGGAGAAAGAATAGTATCTGTTTTAGTGACTTTGGAAATTTTCCACCCTGAAGTAAGAGGACCACTCTCAATGTCCATTTGAGGTTTTTTTTAGTCCTCTCATTCTGAGATAACATAGAGTCACTTATCTGATTGAATAGCTGGAAGATGGCATAATGCATGGTTTAGTCTGCCTGAAAATGAAAAAAAAAATCCACCAACCTTCTTTGTCTGCACTTATTATGCTGGTGCTGACCTCGATCCCCCACCTATCATAGTTCACCATTTATCCCTATTTCCTGCATAAGTCTTCCCCACCCCCAACCCAAGACCATCCCTGATGTCCAGAAGGCCTTATGTATTATCTTCAGGCTGGATGGTTTCAGTTCGAAGATCCATTAATACTTTCAATATTGGCTAATATGTTTGTCTGATCTTGCATTTGAATGCATTTCTCTAATATCGAATTCCCAAATTGTTTTAAATTCTCCATTAGGATCATTTGGGCTGTTTAAAAATGCATGAGGGCTTGATGCCTTCTGATGGGAACCTGTCAGTCACTGTAGAGGATTGCAGTTAGGGGGCTCTGGTGATGAGTACTTGAGCTTCTACAAGACTTAAGTAGAGTCTTCAGTGGCCTGAGTGATCCCTTAACATGGCTCTAATTTAATGCTTTTATCAGCTAATCCAGTTTGAAATCCAGACGCATTGTTTTGTAAGGGTGTGGTGGACTGTCTTGGATAAAAGAGGGACTTTTAAGCACTTTTCCCTGAGAACAAGATGAGGACAAGCCATTTACCCTGGACATCCAACCAGCATCTGAAATTCAACCTATAAATGAGTTTGGTATCTAAATCAACATGATCATGCTCATGCACATGCATAGCTGATTCTACTAATAAAGTGAGAAAATGCCTTTTTTCCTCTACAAGGCAGCTAGGTTGCACAGTGGATAATGTGCAGGCCCTGGAGTGAGGAAAGCTGGGCATTCAAATTCTGTCTCAGACACTTTCTTGCTGTGTAACCACAATGGGCACATCACTTAACTGCTGCTTGTCTCAATTTCCCCATCTGTAAAATGGGGATAGAGCCACTTCTACATCTCCCGATTTTTGAAGTTTGTCAAGTCATTTGCAAATCTTAAAATACTATATGAATGATAGCTACAATTATCATTACTACAATTGAAGCCAAAAGGCAGCCATGTTTAAGGGGGATCAGGAAAAAGTAATTAAAGTTGGAGTCAGTCTGAGAAGCTGTGAAGTTCTTATTCCTGAACTCAGAGGACTGGTCAAACTGGGTTGTGAGAAGTTTCAAAGTTGTTTTGAATAGCAGCAAAGGGGAATCCCACTGAACCAACCTAAAAATATTTGGCTTAAAAAAACTTTCCTATAACTAAATAAAAACAAAACCAAAAATAACCCTAAATCTCTCTGATCACTGCAGTATATATTACAGAAAACTTTTATAGCTAGTTACCACTACAAAAATAAAGCAATCCAGTTGGTAACCATTCAGTATCCCCCCTCACTGTGATAAATTTAACAATTCAGGGAAGCTGGATTAAACTAAGGTTTTCTACACTTGTGTATTGGGGGTTGGAGGACCAGATGTGGTGTTGGAGAGAACTGTTGTAAAGTAACGTGATCAAAAGAAGGATGTCAGTATATACTCACCAAAGACATTCCATTGTAAGAAAACACTCAATACTTTAGTAGGTTAGTGGAAAGTTCTGTACTTAAAGTCAAGAAACAGGAGTTCAAATACCACCTTGGAACCCTTGCCGACTATTTTACCAAGTGTTTGACAAATCACAGACTCAGTTTGCCCATGTTTTAAAATGGGGATAAATAACATCCATTGTAACTACCTCACAGGATAGCTGTGAGCAACTGACATTGTGGAGCAGGGAAAAACTCCTTCCCTGCCTCTGAAGTCAGAGAATGTGGATTCAAACCCCACCTCTGATATTTTCTTCCTGTCTGACATTAAACAAATTTTAGAAACTTCCTCAGTTTCATCATCTACAAAATAAGGGTGTTGAACTAGATTACATCTAAATTTCCTCCTTTCTCACTCACTTGGGCACTACTTCCCTATGTGCTTTCTCACATTATAATATGTTTTTGAGGGCAGGGGCTATCTCACTTTTGTATTTTTACCCCGGTTTAGCCACAATTTTTACTATATAATAATATAGATTAATAAATATAAATATATAAAATATAAATGTATGTTTAATAATAAAAGAAACTTAATAAATTATTTTTATCAATTTGTACAGCTATGATTTTATGTGAAATTAATATTGGCTATTTCATGTGGATAGTGATGGGTTGTGTGAAACATAAGCCAAATTTTACGTAGCATCCATTTTGATTTGTATTCCCAATCCTTAGTCGACACCATTGATATTGGCTAAAGTTGGTTTTTTATCATAGCTGCTCTTGGAGATGACTTTCATGTTGTTAAAAAGAAAAAGTCAAAAGATATAGGGTGGCTACATGCAACTAGAAACTTTTTCCTATTTTTTTATGAGACCATCCAAATGGATGCAAATTCTTTTCCTGTGAATACGATGCCCTAGAAATGTAGAACAAATCAGCCTCAACCTGATGCCTTCTCTAGAGGGTACAGATTGTAATTCTCTCCATACAGATCTGCCTCCCACCTAAGGTTTCCCTTGGGCTTCTCCCCCTTATGCTTCTCCCTCTACATTTTGCAGCTATAAAAACTGAAGCTAGAGATGCTAAATGTTTTACCCCATGCCCTGGGGGGTTTCAGCAACAAGAAAAGGAACTGAGATTCCTGACACCTATGCCTTTGCTCTGACCATTAGACAGCACAGCCTCCTTATTACTCTCATTTTGAAAGAGAGACACTTCCGTGGGCACAATAAAGCTCTCGGGCTTGGGTTTGGTGTATTATATTCCACAGCGGGGCTCCTTTTCATCCTGCAGGGAAATAGTCTTCCATTATAACCCTCAACTCCAGGCAGAACACAGTTAAGGACTGAATTAAGCTATTGCCCACAATTGCAATAAATTGGATGCAATGTCTTTTCGTTTCTTTTGAAGATATAATGACAATACATAAGACTTACTTGAAGTGGAACAAATGTACTCAGCAGGCTGGCGGGAGCATAAATCTGTCTCTGACAACTGTAATAGAGCAAGGCGGACTGCTGCTTGTTAATCAAAAGTTTAAGTCTTAGCCTGAATAACCAAATTCGATTGATTTTTTCCCCCATTTTTAAAAAGGCCCAAATCAAGCCTGAGATTTAGATTCTCCTACAGACTTGACACTGCTCCTCTCCTGTTTCTTTTTCATTTCTCCTCCTGTTGGCTCATCTTTAATGTAAATGTACCTTATGGATTGTTGAACTTTCTAGAGACTCCTGCTGTGTTGATTAATTGCTAATGAATGCTAATGAAGGAGTGAGGTGAATATACACTATGATGTATTTAAGTGATGATTGATTAGGTTTAGCATTAGCTGTCAGGAGAGTACTTACCACATGCACAACAAGTCCATAAATATGCACAGGACTGTTAGTTGGCTCCCCCATGACTCTTTCTGGTCTTTTAAGTCAAGCTCTGAGGTTCATTGCAACAGGGAAAGGACTGCCCTTTCAGGCTTTTGTAACCAAAGTAAATTCCGCCCTTAGAAAAGACAGCACCTTTCCTAACAGATTTTAATGAAACATTGATGATCAGTGACTATTTACTTGTCAAAATGTCACTCAATGGTGTGTGTGTGTGTGTGTGTGTGTGTGTGTGTGTGTGTGTGTGTTTTAAGGAAAAGTTAACTTCTAGAAAAGCTATTTTCTGGTATTTCTTTCCCAAGTTATGCTTTATTTTGTTGCTCATCTACTACTACTTTTCTCTGCCCACAATGCCAGAGGTCTAGAAGAAAAGTGAAAATGTAATTGTCCCAAGTATCTACACACTGGCCTCTTATAGATGAAAACATCTGGAGGACTGATTGGATTTTTCATTTTTTTGGAGAAATATTCAGATTACAACATTATAGACTTAGAGCTGGAAAGGATTTTGGAGGTTGCCTAGTTGAACTCTGATTTTACTGATGAGAAAAGACAGGCTCGTGGAACCCGACTTGGCCAAGACCATATAGAGAATAAGTGGTAAAGATGAGATTTGAACCTAGGTCTTCTGGCTTTAAATCCAGTAATCTTTCCCTAGATCTAACTTTTATCCAATTCCCTAAATAAAAATGTCTCTCATTCACAGGGAGCAACCTCCTCTGTGGGGACCCTTGAGATCCTTTCCTATTCAATGTACTGACACTGCATAGTTTTCTAAGTGATCACCATAGGACTAATTAGCCTTCCCTGACCTCCAGCTCTTGTGACCATTTACCCTATAAATTGAATTTGCATAGTCTTCCTGTATCTTGGTAATTACAATATGAAATTCATGTCTCTGCCTTCAATTCCTTTTATTTCCTGGATTAGAAGTGACCTCAGAGGTGGCATAATGGATCCTTACTCAACTTCAGTATAAAATGGCACCTAAATGCCTGGTGACATAAGTTTGGTTTAGACTCAATTGCTTCTGAAGTTCTTTCCAGTTCTGAGACTATAATTCTGAGACCGTATCTTTTATCTTTTTCCAACTTTATTTCCTTCTCTAATTGAATTTAACAAATACTTATCGAAAACCTACTATGCACAAAGCATACTATGTTTAAGGTACTGGAGATCTGACATGAAAAGAAAAAAGTCATCATCCTTAAGAGCACATGATATATCATTATATCATTTTTTCATCTTGTCAAGACAACTGCATCTGACCAATCTGAAATCTACCATCTGACCAAGGGATCTTTCTTTTTCTTGCCTTCCTCTATATAAATTTCTTTAAGAAAGGTTTTGTTGAATAAATTCCCAACCAATAAACTCAAGGCTTCTTATAGTATATGATTCTCGCCTATTCATAATTGTGCAATTACATTGTTTTCTATCCTTCCATTTTCCTTTTGCTGTAATGTAACTAGTACTGCCTTTGAAATACTACCTGCATATTAACTATATTATGAAATAGTGGGCCATCTTATTGTCAGACCATGCTAATCTCATATTCAATAAATTCTGGTGGATCTCTATCACCTCCAGAATGAAACAAGATTATCTATTTGGCATTCAAAGCCTTTCAAAACCCAACCACCTCTCCTCTACTTTTCCCATCTTATCATACCTTTACCTCCTCCCACATACTCTTTGATCCAGTGACACTGGCTTCCTGGATGTTTCATGAGCAAGATATTCCATCTTTCAGCTCCAGCCATTTTCTCTGACTGTCCCCCTTGCCAGGAATGCTCTTCTTCCTCGTCTTCATCTCCTGGCTTCCCCAACTTCCTTCCTTCAAGTTGCAACTAAAATCTCACCTTCTACCAGAAAGCCTTTGCTAATGCTTCTTAATTCTATTACCTTCTCTGTGTAGATCATTTCCTGCTTACCTTGTATGTGGCCTCGTTGTACACAGTTATTTTCATGTTGTCTCCCCCACTAGATAGTAAGTTCCTCAGGAGCAGGGACTGTCTTTTGCTTATCTTTGTATCCCTACAATGTGCTTGGAACATTGGATCTGTTTAATAAACTCTTATTGAATGAGTGACTAGTAACCTCACCTTATTTTTGTATGTGAAGAACAGTCATATGTGACAACCAGAGTATATAACTGTTTCTACCTAAACTATTACACTAATAACTTTGGAGTCAAGTACATCTGCCAAATTAAATATTAAATAATAGCAGAAGGAGAGAGGGTGATTAACAGGTGTGAGATCTTCTCAGGTGAAATTTGAAAAATAGATGAGTCAATGAGGTGTAGAGATTCTAGCTGGCAGGAATTCTTAAGGAGATTCTGAATAAGAAAAAAGGATCAGCCCTAGTATTGAATTCAAGTGTGACAAGTTATGATTTGGAGAAGTGATTGTAAAGAATGTTATAATAGCAAGAGCAGTGGTATCAAACTCAAATAGAAATGGGGCCCACATAGGGGCAGCTAGGTGGTGCAATGGATAGAGTGCTGGACCTAGAGTCAGGAAGACTTATTTTCATGAGTTCAAATCCAGCTTGAGACATTTATTAGCTGTGTAATTCTGGGAACTCATTTAACCCTGTTTGCCTCAGTTTCCCCACCTGTCAAATGATTTGGAGAAGAAAATGGCAAACCACTCCAGTATCATTGCCAGGAAAATCCCACGTGGTGTCACAAAGAGTCAGACATGACTGTAAAATGATCGAACAACAAAACAAACAAACAAAAAGACTGTACATGAGGTTTCCCTCAGGTAGCATATTTATTTAGAAAATGTTAGTATTATCTCTGTTGCATTGTGCTTTTATTTATTCTGTTAATGTTTCCTAGTTACATTTTAATTTAGGTCTAACTATCTTAAGAATGTTAAGAGCAGTGTGTTTGTCCCCTCTGAGCTAGAGCATCAATAGACAGCATACATCATAGCTGTGGAGTTTGAAGGAACCATAGATGTTATCTAGTTCAGCTTCCTTCATTTTGTAGATGAAATTGTGGCCCAGAGAAGTTGTGACTTTCCCAAGGTCATATATAGTGAGCCATAGAGATACTATTGAAATTCAGGGTTTCTTGACTCCAAATCCAGCACATTTTCCCTAGGGCCATCTTTAAGTAGAAGCTAAGAAATTGTATGTTTTCATTTTGAATGCCCAGGTAAGCACTGTTACACAGGAAAAGACCTTTTTATCAAAGGCAGTCTATCTACATAAAGGAAGTAACTTCACATAGAGGATGACTTTATGAGGAATGGCCTTCCAGGTCCAATAAAGCAGTAATAAGAAAACAGAAGAAGTGGACACCCAGCCAATATTTACCAGTGAGGCCTATTGACTCTACAAGCATAACCATCAATGTGTAAAGAAGCACAGACTTGTTCTGGAAAAAGGAAACTGAATTTGATGGATTCATTTTCATGTGGTTTTAGAAGTTGTCTCTTACAGCTAGAATTTTAGCTACAACTTTTTAAAATTACTGAATCTTTTTTTAAAATCTAAACTATAGGAAAACTTCTGTGGGGATCAGAAGGATGCCTCTTTATGTAAAACATTTGGGGACCAATTAAAGTTATTCGAGTTGGTTTTTTTCCTCCATTTTAGAGGACATTTGCTATGCAGAGATCCCACCTCTCTAGTTAATAAATTCTTCAATGGATCTTTCCTTTAGAATTTCCCTCCATAGTTCAGTCAGTATCATCAATATCTTCCCCTTAGATCAATCCATATACTCACAACCCTGTGACTCACAACACATGTTGTCTAGTTGCTAAAAGGGCATATTATACACAGGCAAAAACTAAAACTTTGCTAATAGTGAAACTCAGTTAACAAGTCTCTCCCTCATTATCCCACTTGTCACATTCTGGGGTGTTATTGTCTCAGACTTCTCATTAGCAGATCATTAGTATGCTCTCCCATATAGCATGTTTGCTTTTAAAGTTCCTCTTAAAGGCCTACTAACAAAATTTCACTACGTACATTTTATAGAACTTTTATCTGAGAAAGCATCACTGGCATCTCCATTGAAATGAGTTGGTGATCTTATTTTTAAATGAGTAACTCAGCAATTAGGACCCCAAATTCAAGAGGGTACAAATGACTTGTAGAAGAGACAGAAAATGAAATGGTTGGGGGAAGAGGTAGGAGAGGTTCCTCATTAAATTCTTTCTCAGTATTCACTTATTAGTTTCTAAATGCCAGCAGACTAAAGAGTGAATAAATGGGGAAGCAGTGACTGAGGGGGATGGTGTGTGTATAAGACTTGATCGACCAATTAATTTAGGGTGAATCATAATATTTAATTTTGATAAAGTTGTTCTGTACTGAACAAATTGGAGGATTTTGAGATTTTACCTATGGGTAAAAAGGGCTTACTTACAGGCTCTAAAGTAAGTGGATAGGTATGTCTGCAGGCATCACTTTTACCTCATCAGCAACTTTCCCAAGTATTGGACCAGAGAATAGTCATAGAATGATAGAAGCTGGAAGGAACCCATACAACTCCTCCATTTCTCAGATCATCTGCTATGATCTGAAAATGGACAAGACAAGATGCCTTGAAAAACTATTCTGGACATGTAATGGGTAGGATTCGCAAAGGAGGGCATCAGCAATGTCTGAGCAGCTGTATTTCCTGAGAAGTTGCTACCACACTCTGCTATTAATATTGTCAAAGGTCTGTGTTAGACCAGGAAGAGTCACGTAAAGCAGATGGTACTTTTCACATGCCTTTTCCTGAGGCTTGTGGAGAGTAAAGATCAAGTCCAGGGAAACACATCCTACTCTGCAACCACACAGACTCTTCAGAAGAAATGTATTTTAGCTCATGTGACAGGAGCCAGTTGAAAGGATTCTTGCCAGAGCCTTCTCAAGAGTAGATTGATGGGAGATTGCCCAAGACATTTTCACACTCCAATCTGCCACCCTTTGTCTTGCATAGACGGATGATAATTGTGGCTCTGAAACCACTTGTCATGGTATCATCCCGAAAGACATAAAATAACAGTGAAAAGCCACAGAATCAGAAAATCAAAAGAATGGAGGGAAGGCCCTGGTCATCTGATCCAGGTCACAGATTCCAGGTATGTTTATGTCAAATCCTTGTAAGACAGATGGCTATCTCATACTCCTTAACGTTTAAACTCAGCTCCTTTAGCGAAGGGATTATCTTGATTTTTGTATCTGTATTTCTAGAACTTAACATGGGGGGTGGCACATATTATGAGCTTAATAAATGTTTTTCATGAATTCATACACTCCCTACCAATTTTTCAGCATCTTAGGGTTGAGCTTCCCTAGTTTAAGCACCTGACAACTAAATCCATCTTTATATCTGGTCAAAATCAATGCAAGTCTCTTTTTAAGTTCATTTCCCTTTGTTCCCCCTTAGTAGAGAAGGAGAAATCAAGAAAGTCCATTTGTATCAGGTAGCTCTTGAAGTGGACTCTACCAGCCTATGAGGCTCACTTGATACCAAGACATCATGGCACATTTTGTGGTACTAGGGAAGAATCAGGGAAATGGGTGACCAGCTTCCTCTGGGACATAGCTATATTGCCCTCGCTCACAGGTTACCTGTGTTTCAGTATGGCCCTTGTGGACTTTGACAGTGACAATGTGAATGTTTCACAGGCACTAAGGGAGTACTGATACCCATTGCTCACCAGGAACTTGGAGTGGGTGAGTATGGATGGCATCAAAGTGACCCACTGGTGGGAGCACCAATGGGGGAAAGGAGGGATGCTCAAGCTTGGCTTAGAGGGGAGAGGGCACAAGGGCCTCAGATGAAAAGATATGTCTGTATGTATGTATATGTATATGGTGATGAAAGATATATATTATATATGATGAAAGATATGTATTGATAATGAAAGATATATACTATATTTAGACATTATATATACTAGACATCTGCATTAGATATTATATTATAAATATATATCTATTAAACATCTAGATGGAGGAGTCAATGAGTGCTCTCCTAGGAATCAGGATGACCTGAGTTTGAATCCTGCCTCAGATACTTACTAGTTGTATGACCTTGGATAAGTCACTTAACTTGTATCTGCTTCAGTCTCTTTCTTTGTCACATGTGGATAATGATAGCACATACTTCTAAGGGCTGTTTTGAGATAAAATGAGATGTTCATAAAGTACTTTGCAAATTCTTAAGCACCATTCAAATGCTAGATATTATTATCATGGGCAATTCATAAGACTACAGATTTAGAGCTGGAGGAAATCTTGGAGGTCATTGAGTCCTCCTCAAACCTCTCATGGCTCCTTCTCTCCTTACTTTCTCATCTGAGATCTTTTCCTAAAATTTTACAGAAAAAAACGAGGCCTTGTGTTGGTCCCCCTTTCCTCCCTCTTACTAGTTTTCTGTAATAGGAGTACTTTTCTGCTGCTTCCTGTCCCACATGATGAAGTGGTCTTACCTTTTATTAAAACTAACCCCCCCTACTTTTCAAGCAATATCATCCTGTTCCTGTCTCCTCCAACAGATTGTCCCCTCTGTCTTCACCACTCTTTCAATTATTTTCAATCTCTGTCTCTCTACTGGCTCATTTTCACTGCCTCCAAATAGGCCCATTTCTTCCCTATCTTGAAAAAACCTTCGCTTGATTCTTCCATCCCTGCTATCATTCTATGTCTCATCTTCCCTTCGTGGCTGAACTCCTGTAATAGGTGCCTCCACTTGCTGTCACTCTTTTCTTAACCCTTTAGAATCTGAAACTGTCCTCTCCAAAGTTACCAATGATCTCTTAGTTTCCAGATCCAATAGCCTTTTCTCAATCCCCATTCTCCTTGATCACACCCTCCTCCTTGTTACTCCCTTACATCTAGGTTCTTGGACACCATTCTTTTCTGGTTCTCTTCCTACCTCACCTATCTGATCACTCAGTGTCTTTTGGGGATCCTCATCTGTATCACACCTTTTAACTTGAGATGTCCCTCAGGATTCTGTCCTAGGCCCTCTTCTCTTCTCCCTCTATACTATTTCACTACTTGGTGATCTCATAAGCTTCCGTGGATTTAATTACCATCTCTATGATGATGATTCTCATATCTACCAGTCCTGCCCCAATCTCTCTGCTAACTAAACTCCAATTGACTTTCAGATATCTTGAACTAGATATATAGTAGACATTTTAAATTCAATATGTCCAAAACAGAATTCATTATATTTTCCTTTCCTATCTCCTCTATTACTATAGAGGGCAACACCAACCTCCCAGTCCAGCAAGTTCTCAACCTAGAAGTCATCCTGGATACCTCTCTCTCACCACCCTGACCCCACATATTAAAGCTGTTGCAAGGCCTTTTGATGTCACCTTTGCAACATTTCTTAAATATGTCCCCTTCTCTGACACTGCCACTACTCTGGTATAAGATTTTATCACCTCACATCGGGATTATTAAAATAACTTCCAGCTTCAAATCTCTCCCACTCCAATCCATCTTCCATTCAAGTACTAAAGTGATTTTCCTAAAACACAAGTCTGATCATGTCACCCTCTCCTCCCCCTCTAAACTCTAAGGGCTTCCTATTGCCTCCAGGAGCAAATATAAAATACTCTGCTTGGCATTCAAAGCCCTTCATAACCAAGACCCCTCCTACCTGTTCAGTCTTCTTAGACATTCTCCAACATGTACTCTTTGGTGCAGTGACACTGTCCTGGCTATTTCACAAATAAGACGCTCCATCTCTCTGCTCTGGGCATTCTCTCTGCCTATCTCCCATGCTTGGAATGCTCTTGTCCCTTATTCCTGAGCTTTCTGGCTTCCTTAAGTCTCAACTAAAACTCCACCTTCTAATAAAAAGCCCTCTCCAACCTCTCTTTATTCTAGTGTCTTCCCTCTATTAATATTTACTATTTATCCTCAATATAGTTTGCTTTGTATGTATTTGTTTGCATGTTGTTGTGTGAGAAATAATCTATTTAGGCTCCTACTCTATTCCAATCAGTATCCATCAATTTGATATGATTCCATAGAGATAGTGATTAGAAATTCTGTATATTAGGCCTCAGAACTATGAACTGCAAATTATGAATTCTCTTGTTTAACCAAAGGAAGTTAACTAGAGGCTTTCCACCCTTGTTTTTCCCTGTCATGGTAACCAAGCCCAGTATGGTGGAGGTGACTCACTTACATGGAAAGTCATCCAACTCATTTTTGTACCTCTGCATCTCTCTCTCTCTCTTGTCCAAGAGCAAATGACCATCTTATGACTACCCAGTCAGTGGAGATATTCCTTGCTTCATCCAACTTGTGACCTTGCTGATATATCATTTTTGCTTATTTTAGCTTATACATCACGTGTCAACCAACGGAATTCTGTATTTTGTATAATCCCTTTAGAATTTCTAGGCAATAAATCTGGTATCAAACCCTATGGAAACAAAGTCCTGGAAGAAGGGGACATCTTAAATCATGAGAAAGATCAGAGATCCACTTCACTATAGGGGACCATGGACTCTTTAATAAGGTGCCATTGGCTCAGAGCTCTGCCTCAGTTTCTTTTATTGTAGGTTGGAAAATTATAATCCCTACAGTTTCTTCCATTAGATTCTAAGCTCCTTGAGGGCAGGGATTGTCTTTCCCCTCTTTTTGTAATCCTAGTGCTTAGAACCTTGCCTAGCAATAGTAAGCACTTAATAAATGTTAATTGAATTAAAACTTTCATTTTTACAGTTAAGAAAATTGAGATCTGGAAAGGCTTGGGTTAGACTTGCCTAGGGTCACATAATTACTATTTAGAAAACTGAAGGCATACCAAATGTGTGCTGGTGCCTTTATGATATCAAGAGAAGGACAAGAAGGCTCCTAGGTATGTTGGACAATCATAGTAGAACATGGAACTCATAGTAGGTCATGAACAAAAGTCACAGACAATGAGCAAGCATGGCTAGGGTTCAATCAGCATCACTGATGTGAATATTTGTCATGGATCCATTTAAGAATTTGTATGTCTGCCTCACAAGAAAAAATGGATGGGGATTTCCTCTGACTCCCCATCATAGGATATACTGGGGTTATCTACTCAGAGCAAGACTTGATGGTCTGAACAAAGAGACCAGGATTATGCTAGAGCATAGAACTGTGAGGGCTTGAAGAACCATGAGGCCTGACTAGGACTATAGAAAGCATGCTGTATTGTAAAATAATCCAATTGGTAAAACAACATTTGCATGTCCAATTTCTTTCTGGAAAAAAAAAATCACAAGACCTTTGCCATTTTCCAATCACCAGAGACATGTCCTGACCATCAGGAATTCTCAGAAATAATAGCTTGAGTCTCTGTTACAAAAGCTATCAATTTATTAAATTTTCTTCTTGCTACATATTGTTATCAAGCTCTTATGATTTGAACAATCCATTTTTTTTCAAGTGTTCTTCAACTTAATCTAGTTTAGATTTCCACCTGTCCTCATATGGTTACCAGCTTAAAATGATTTTTTTTTATTTGGGAGGGTAGAAAGTGGAGGTAGAGGATAAAAGACAAATATTTTCAATAACTGAACTTTGGAGACCGGGGGAATGTAGAAGGCTCTTTATAGTTGTACTCCTGTAAGGTTTTTAACTTCCCCAAGTCTTACATTATTTTCTTATATGGCTGAAGATTTTTCCTTTACAAAATTTGCTTTTACATCTCTTCCAGTTCTTTCTGTAGCTTTTCTCCCCTTGTTCCTACAGAATCATGCTATTTGTTTTTCAAACTGTTGTGATTTTTTTCTGCTATAGAAGGTCTTTGTTAGGCCCTGCAGCAACCCCACACCAAGACCCAATTGCTGTACCTAGATCTAGAATGAAGAGGTACAAAAGTGGTGAGCATAGAGTTTAATGAGCTGAGGCCAGATAATAAGATTGGGAGGGAGAGAACGTCCAGAAAAAACAGCAACATAAAATGGAAAAAGGGAAAATTCAGAAAAATGAGCTCACAAAATAAAAGGAGGAAAGATATACCTCAAGTCATGTAGACTTTGTTTTGACAATTGCTTGAGCAACCACCAGGCTGATGCAGAACCTAGTGTTTAGGAATAAAAGGAATCATGGGGAGAGGCATCCTCACTGATATGGTAAGACCATAACCTCATGCTAGTTGCTGTGATGGGGACAACCTGGGAAGTCTCCCATTGTAGGGGATAGGATGAGGCACAGAGGCCATTCACTGACCACAGATGTTTTGGGGTCCAATTTTACTTCGGTTCTCACCCTGTATTTGACAACTGTATCTTTACAAAACAAATAGTTTTTTTATGCCTTTTCCTTTGGGAGTGGGGGTGGAAGTCATTTCTACCATGCAGATACCTAGGTTTAGGATAGAGGTCCTAGCCCTTCCTAAGACATCCACTTTTCTGCTTCTTAAGGTCTTTCACAAAATCCTAGAATGTTAGGCTAGAAAGGGACTAGGGAAATCATTTAGTCCAAAACCCTTATTTTGCAGATGACAAAACTGAGGCAGAGAGAGGTTAAATGAAATGTTCACAGTCCAAGAGACAGTCAGTGACAAGAGTCTGGGCTAGAAGCAAGTTCTAGGTGGATTCTCTTTCCACTACACCACATTGCTTCGTGTTTAAGCTAATCTAATGCCTTCCTTTCTTTTTCTCACCTATTACTACCCATTAATTCAACCTAGGACAAAAATGATTTGTAAAAATTACTTCATTGAATTGGATGCAGACAGGAGTGTGCTGCTAAATGCTAACCTTCAGCACTCCAAAAAGGAAGACACCCTTTAAAGTTTAATAGGCATTATTTACATTTCCTCCATTCACTTTGTTAAGTGTAGACAATCGACCCAACAATACATACAGATCTGATTTGTAGCATTTGCTGATTTCCAAGGTGCAAATAGTCACACTGAAAATTTAACAATTGGCTCTTTTGAGCTGGTACTAGCACTAGTAGCTGGTTGTCCAGCAAGCCCTTGTAATTCAGAAACATCCACAACATTTGTATGTGTGTGTGTGTGTGTGTGTGTGTGTGTGTGTGTGTGTGTATTTGTAGCATTTGCTGATTTCCAAGGTGCAAATAGTCACGCTGAAAATTTAACAGTTGGTTCTTTTGAGCTGGTACTAGCTGGTTGTCCAGCAAGCCCTTGTAATACACAAACATCCACAACATCTGCATGGTAGAAATGACTTCCACCCCCACTCCCCAAGGAAAAAGCATAAAAGAAAACTATTTGGCCTGTATATGTGTGTG
Source organism: Trichosurus vulpecula (assembly GCF_011100635.1). NCBI lineage: Eukaryota > Metazoa > Chordata > Mammalia > Diprotodontia > Phalangeridae > Trichosurus > Trichosurus vulpecula. The sequence continues at coordinate 156,988,275 of NC_050573.1, forward strand.
TATACATATACATATATATATACATATATATGTATATAGTCTATAGATATAGATACATACATACATATCTGCGTATGTGTATATACTGTGAACTTCTATACATAAACTTTTAAAAGACTATATATATATATACATATATGTGTATGTGTATATATACACATATGGGTGTACGTATGTGTGTATATATATGTATATATATGTGTGTGTGTAGTCTTTTAAAATTTATATAACATAAGTTCATAGTTTCTAATACAGTCCTCTATTTTATTCTTGGCATATCAGAATGTTTGTGTTTGGCGATAACTATTAAGTTTACAATAAAAAAGAAAATTTAAGAAAAATCACAATTTGTCATCTCTTTATCCTTCTTGATTTTTTCAAAGGACTGGCAGAGTGTTATTTTGCCTGGAAAGTGTGTCTTTCTTAGACTCCTTTGTTTTGCAGCCTTTTTTTCACATCTGCTCCCCACTGCCTGTGTGCTAATCCTATTAAAACTTGCATTAGTGTGAGTAGATACTACAAAGTCACCATAAGGAAATTCAGAGATAATGCTGACCTAGATTGCTGAGACCCACTGCCCCCCCCCCCCAAACCACTGCGGAATCTTTTGAAGAAAATGGCCCTGATACAGTGAATGATTTTACTGGGTCTCACCTACCTCAGTTACAGAATGGTTATTAAGTGTTTAGTCCTATTAGCTACAACTTAATGTTTGCTGGTTTACATTCTTGAACCTGGGGCCATTCTAAGTGCAATTCTGATTTCTTTTTTCCTTTTGGTTGATGCATTTCAGTTATCAGTCTAAGCTGATTCTCATATACACCCTCAGCAAGTCTTAGGAGTTCTGCAAATTTCTCTCAAGGCCAGGGGTTTGTTTTCTTCTTGCCCAGCTGAGGTTGCAGACCTGTGTTCATTACTCAATACGGATCTTTTACCTAATCATTTAGTTAATCGATGAAAAAAAGTGCTCTCTGAGCCAGATTTTTTTCTTTTCCTATAGGGATCCAATCCTCATTTCCTCTTCCAACTCGTACTGATGCTTTTAAAAATAGATGCCTTTATCTCTGAGTCTTTTTGGACAATAATCATGGCATCATTGGTCCAGAGCTGGAATGGGCCTTTCCTGTTCAGTTATTTCCAACTCTTCATGACTCCATTTGGGGTTTTCTTGGCAAAGATACAGGAATGGTTTGCCATTTCCTCCTCCAGCTCGTTTTTTATAGATGAGGAAACCGAGGTAAACAGGGTTAAGGGATTTTCCCAGGGTCACACTATTGAGTGTCCAAGGCTAAATTTGAACTCAGGACTTCCCAATCCTAGGCCCAGCACTCTATTCACTGAGCACCTAACTGCCCTTGGAATGAACCAAAGGCATCATCTAATTATAGCATTATAGCTTCACAGTTGGAAGGGATCTGAGAGCTCATGTGATATGACTTCCTCTCATGAAGAACCTGAACCCCAGGAAATTAAAATGACTTGGCCAAAGTCATGTAGATTGTGTCAATGTAGGATCTGACTCTGAAGACAGTGCCCCTTCAATTTTAATCCACTGCCTCCTGTTAAATGGCATAAATTTAATATCACCATTTAGTTTAACAGATCTTCTGTTCATGTCTGCTACAATGCAAAGAAACATCTTCTTCTAGCCCTTCCCAACTTGGTTTCAATTCACCAACCTTTCCAGCCTTATCCCCCTTTGTCTGCCATCATCACGGTGCTAAAGCACATCATTCAATATGTTTGCCTTGAAACAAAGCAGTTAACATTTTGAAATTTCTCTCTTCTCTGGCCGCTAATCTGTGATCAACAAAGCTTCCAGCGTTCTCATGAGGTTTGATCACAACTAATGCCGAGGCATTCCCCTCTTCAGCTATCTACCCACTTGATACAAACCTTGGTGATCCAAAGTGATGCTATTCACAGTTACTTTTCTATGCAGAAGATTGTGGCTGGAGAAGCCAAGGTAGAATTGAAAGTCCCTTCCCTGTTAATTGGGCATAAAGTTTATTCTTTAGGTAGTGAAAGAAGCCACAACTTGGAGATTTATGGTTGCTTGTGTCCCTGTGTCTTTGCCATGGAGTTAGCATGATAGGTGGACACATGTATACACATGTACCTATACATGTATGTTCATGCACCCACATATATGCATATACACACATATATACATATACGTATACACATACATACACACACACATACACACAGAAGTCTTTAACTGAGACACACTATCCCGGAACGCTGTGCATCAGATTGGCCTATTTGCTACTGTCATTTCTCTGCTATGGATGTTGATGTGCCATTCCTTTGAATTGTGCTTCCTTGTAGCCTTGCAGTGTTTCCCTGCCTCTTTCAATTGCCCCATTATTGTACTATATGTGCAGCCATTTAAATAATAAGATACTAATGTGTAGGATGGGGAGGTTGGTAGGTGGTATTGTCTATAGTGTTCAGCTGGTGATAATCATAGCAAACATTTATACAGTGCTTTAAAAAGCAAAGCACCTTTTACATGCATGAGTTCATTTGAGTTTCACAATAGCCAGATCATGTAGGTGACGTGATTGTCCTCTTTTTTACAGAGGAAGAAACTGAGGTTCAGAGTCACACAACTTGTTAGGGTCTGAGGCAGGATTTCAAGTTAGGTCTTCTTGACTCCAAGACCAGAACTTAATCTGCCAGGTCTCTGTGCTGGTAATGTGGAAGCTGCGCTTAGCAAAACACTAGGCATTTTCAGTAGCTATCCCTCATGCTTGGAATGTTTCTCCTGCTCTTCCTCCTTCCCGTCCTCTTCTTCTCCCTCCTCTTCCTCCCCCTTCTGCTCTTCCTTTTCTTCCTCCTCCATATCCTCCTCTTCTTTCTCATCTCTGCCTCCTAGTTTCCCTGGTTTCTTTCAAATCCCAGCTAAAATTCTACCTTCTATAGGAAACCTTTCCCAATTCTTAATTCCAGTGCCTTCCCTCTGTTGATTATTTCTTATTTATCAAATATATGTATATACATATACACACATATATAATTATATATGCATGAGTATGTACACACACATATGGAGACAGACAGACAGAGACAGAGACAGAACTTGTTTGTATGTAACAGTTAATCGCATGTTGACTCCCCTTTAGATTGAGAACTCCTCAAGGACAGAGTTTGTTTTTTATCTTTTTTCTTAATATCTTCAGTGCTTCACACAGTAATGTAACAACAATGTTACTTGCAGCTACTGTGGCTGTGTAAGGCTAATAACCAGCCCCAAAACACCAGCACACAGAAGGGCTGCTAGCAAAGGTTCTTCAATCTGCTTTTCTAAGGAAAGCAACTTTAAAGGGTTTACAATCTCACTTTAATTAAAAATGTGTATATATATATATATATATATATATACACGTATATATATATATATATATATATATATATATATATATATATATATATATATATACACACACATATATACATATGTATCATTCATTTAGTTCAGGAGAGAAAGTAAGTACCCTGAACTTCAGAGAAAACACAAACAGAAATTACAAGCGGAAATTATATAAATAGGGCAAATAACACAAATCAGCATACAGGGCTTCTAACTGTCTGTCCATAGTAATACATACATAGTTACCAGAGAGAGAAGCACCAACATCTGGGTTTTCAAAGCTGGGGGAGGGCTCCTTAATGGCTACCAAGAGTCTCCACACCAACAGTCTTCCAATGAGTGAGCTCCCAAAGCAAAACCTCTCCTCCTGCAGTTCTGAGAGTTCTAGCTTAATGGCTACCCTCAGAGGATATATACTCTTTTTCAGGGCCCCGAGGGCTCCACACCTCTTGTAACCTAATTAGCAAAAGGGTGTGGGCCTTTTTACAAGCAAAAGCAAGACTCACTCAAAGGTACTTGATTGCCTTAGTGCTGAGAAGCACTCCAAAAGAAAAAAACAGTAAAAAGTCCCACTTTGGTTGCCCTTACAAGTAATTGGCACATAGTAGGCACTTAATACATATTTATTAACTGGTTGATTGGTACACAAAGTCCAAGATTGGGAGTCAGTCTATTTGGGTCCTTTTCCTAAGTCTTTCAACGACTGATTAATTGACCCAGTGAAGTCACTGATAATATTCTTGGTTCCCCCATTTCCTCAACTAGGAATATTTTTGCATAATATTCATTTAAAAACATGTAAGATTTCATGTAGTAATAATTTCTCTAGGGTAATTTTTGTTCTGTCGATAAAGACAAGAGGAATATTATCACTCTTAATAGATGTCAGAGTAAAAAATGTTGAATGTTAAATATACAGAGAAGCATAGGAAACTATCTGAACACATTCAAATTCAAGTAAGCAGGACCAAGAAAATACTACACACAATGACTCCAACAAGGTAAATGGACAAGACAGCAGCCGCACAAAGGTCAAAATGAAGCTGTGCTATGCAATTACGATAACAAAGTTGTCCCTGAAGAAGAGAGAAGAAAACCAACTTCCCTCCTGTCTCTTTGCACAGTACCAACAGTAACAAACTGTCTCTCTTTAGTTTTTTTTGAGGAGGAAGGTCAAAAAGCTAAAACAATGACAATGAGAACAGTGCCAATGTGTCTCCAAGGAAGGGCCCCTAATTTGCCAGTGGGAGCCCAAAAGCCACAAAACCAAGTCTGGACCAAGTAGTGCAGAGGGCTCAGTGCAAATAGGCCCTACTGGCAGTGGTAGCATTTTCCTTTCCTATTCTCTGTGGACACCTGCCTAGTCCTGTGTAACAGTTGTGAGTAAAGTCAACGCAATGCATTCATTCTCTCTCTTGTTTCTCCTTTTAGAAACATTTTAGGGCGCCAGTCATTGGGCAGACAAATTTATATCTTTAGTTGAAGTCTGCTTGAGAAGAAAGAAAAAGACAATCCATTTTCCCTCATTGAAAAAATAATGCTTTAGAATAACTCACTATTTAATTTTGTTAATAGAATCTGTCATTGTATGGGAAAAATTTCAAGTCTTTCCTCATATGCTTACAATGGTCACCTCTACAGCTATCCTATCCAAAAGAAAACTTCTACCTTGGAAGTGACTCCCTGTAACTCTGTGGCTGCCTAGAAGAAAGGACCAAAGATGAGAAAATGTGTCAGAATTCTATTTGCATTTTAAAAAATCAAAAATATATGTATTTTTAAAACCTTAAAAATTGTAGAAGTGAATGTGAAGGATGGAACATTGAATCTGAATTGTACATTTCTCTGTAAGGCTTACTACATGAAATCTGTTCTGTCTGAAGTTTACACAGGAGACTGTTTGGAAGTAGTACATCAAAGTCAGGCCTATTTAATTTCTTCATGATTTTTTAATCCAATCTCCCAATGCTGACCCTCCCCCTTCCAATCAACCCAATCACTGCTGTGCTTAAGAGAGCACATTTCATCTATGGAATGCTTGCCACCTTATGTCATGTTGCTGAGAGATGAGTTTTGAATCTTATTTTTAAATACTTGATAACACATTTTTTTTCACTTCCTTTCTTCATGTGCCAATTCACACAATAATGATACATATTTTCCTATTATGTTCTGTTCACCCTCAGTACAAAAATAAAATAAAATAAAATAAAATAAAAGGTTTGCTCAAGGCAACTTTCCCATAAAATAATTTGTAGAAAAGGGAAATGCATCAGTTCAGATTACCGACCAATTTAACAGCCCCCTGCAGGACCTTGCTGTGCAAACAAATGCTTTGTTTAAATATTAAAAGGTCAATCTCTTGTTCTGATTGCTGACAGAATATTAGAGAAGGATGAAATGGAGTGGATAGGCTATGACATAAGGCCCCACTATGGCTGGTGTCACAACTGATGGTCTGGTTCTAGAAATAGCCTATGCCAGTTTTCCTGACCTCAGGATTTTTAAATTTGTTTTCGTTTTCAAAAACCACTCAGAGGCTATACTATGGAAAAGGGAAATCACTCCCATGACATTTCTTGCTGCACAGTGATACAAGGACTATCAACTTGGCTGTTGAATTGAATCCCAAGTTGACTTCCTGGGCCTACTCTAGAACATGGGCCAAAATTTTGGATTTATGGTTATTTATCAACCAGAACTTTGAAGCATCAAGGTTAAAGGAGTAAAAAAAAGTTCTCTAGCTCTATGCTGCCACTACTCTCCAACTGTGTCACTTTTAGCTTAACATCTTAAATAATTGATAGAGCCTGAGGTTTTTATTGCTTTTCCTTTTTTAAACTATATTTTAATATATATTTATTATCTGACCTCAGAGGTCAGGTTATTTTTTTCTCTTAACAATTATTTTATTATTTAATATTTTAGTCTTCAACATTGATTTCCACAAGATTTTGAATTATAAATTTTCTCCCCATTTCTACCCTCACCCCACTTCAAGAGGGCCCATATTCTGATTGCCCCATTTCCCAGTCTGCCCTTCTATCCGTCACTCCACTACCCCCCCATCTCCTTTCCCCTTACTTTCATGTAGAGCAGGATAGATTTTTATGCCCCATTCCATATGTATCTTATTTCTCAGTTGCATGCAAAAACAACTTTTTTTGAGCATCTGCTTTTAAAACTTTGAGTTCCAAATTCTCTCCCCTCTTCTCTTCCCCAAGAAGGCAAGCATTTCAACATAGGCCACACATACATCATCATGTAAAACACTTCCACAATACTCATGTTGTGAAATACTAACTATATTTCCCTCCATTCTATCCTGTCCCCCTTTACTCAATTTTCTCCCTGACCCTGTCCCTTTTCAAAAGTGTTTGCTTTTGATTACTTCTTCCCCTGTCTGCCCTCCCTTCTATCATCCCCCCTTTTTATCCCCTTCCCCCTACTTTCCTGTGGGGTAAGATACCTGATTGAGTGTGTATGTTATTCCCTCTTAAAGTCAAATCCTACAAGAGCAAGATTCCCTCATTACCCCTCACCTGCTCCCTCTTCCCTTCCAACAGAACTGCTTTTTCTTGCCACTTTTATGAGAGATAATTTACCCCACTCTATCTCTCCCTTTCTCCCTCTCTCAGTATATTCCTCTCCCATCCCTTAATATTATTTTACTTTTTTAGATATCATCCCTTCATATTCAACTCACCCTGTGCCCTCTGTCTATATATCTATATCTATGTCTATATCTATATAGATATGTGTGTGTGTGTGTATTCCCTTCAAGTACCCTAATACTGAGAAGGTCTCATGAATTACACACATTATCTTTCCATGGAGAAATGTAAACAAAACAGTTCAACTTTAGTAAGTCCCTTATGATTTCTCTTTCTTGTCTACCTTTTCACGCTTCTCTTGATTCTTGTGTTTGAAAGTCAAATTTTCCATTCAACTGTTGTATTTTCACTGAGAAAGCTTGAAAGTCCTCTATTTTATTGAAAATCCATATTTTGCCTTGGAGCATTATACTCAGTTTTGCTGGGTAGGTGATTCTTGGTTTTAATCCTAGCTCCTTTGACCTCTGGAATATCATATTCCAAGCCCTTCAGTCCCTTAATGTAGAAGCTGCTAGATCTTGTATTATCCTGATTATGTTTCCACAATACTCAAATTGTTTCTTTCTTGGTGCTTGCAATATTTTCTTCTTGAACTGGGAACTGAAATTTGGTGACAATATTCCTAGGAGTTTTCTCTTTGGAATCTTTTTCAAGAGGCGATTGGTGGATTCTTTCAATTTCTATTTTACCTTCTGGCTCTAGTATATCAGGGCAGTTTTCCTTAACAATTTCTTGAAAGATGATGTCTAGGCTCTTTTTTTGATCATGGCTTTTAGGTAGCCCAGTAATTTTTAAATTATCTCTCCTGGATCTATTTTCCAAGTTAGTGGTTTTTCCAATGAGATATTTCACATTGTCTTCTATTTTTTCATTCCTTTGATTCCTCATAAAGTCACTAGCTTCTACTTGCTGCAATACAATTTTTAAGGTACTATTTTCTTCAGTGGTCTTTTGGACCTCCTCTTCCATTTGGCTAATTCTGCCTTTCAAGGCATTCTTCTCCTCATTGGCTTTTTGGGGCTCTTTTGCCATTTTGGTTAGTCTATTTTTAAGGTGTTATTTTCTTCAGTATTTTTTTAGGTCTCCTTTAGCAAGTCATTGACTTGTTTTTCATGGTTTTCTTGCATCACTCTCATTTTTCATCCCAATTTTTCCTCCATTTCTCTTACTTGCATTTCCAAATCCTTTTTGAGCTCTTCCATGGCCTGAGACCAATTCATATTTTTCTTGGAGGCTTTTGATGTAGGCTCTTTGACTTTGTTGTCTTCTTCTGGCTGTATGTTTTGATCTTCTTTGTCACCATAAAAGATTCTAGGCTCTGAGTCTGGGTCTGCATTCTTTTTCACTGCCTGGCCTTGTTCCCAGCCAACTACTTGACCTTTGAGCTTTTTGTCAGGGTATGACTGCTTGTAGAGTACAGAGTACTTTGTCCCAAGCTTTAGGGGCTACGCTGCTGTTTTCAGAGCTAATTCTACTCCACTACCACTGCAAGCTCTGCCACTGCAGAGCTCCTCCTCCCCCAAGAACTGCCAACCAAGATTGCGTCCCAGATCCAAGCAGGGCAAAGCAAGCCCTGCACTCCCACTCTGGTCCGCAGCTTGATTCTTACCACTGCGTGAGCCAGGGACTCCAGAAGCTGCTGACGCTGGAGCTCCACTGCTGCACTAACTCCACCACCCCCAGGGCTGGGGCCCAACTGCTCTCTAACCCAATCTAGCAGTTTACCCACTAACCTGCTCCATGGTTTTTGGCATTTGTGGGTTGAGAAGTCTGGTAACTGCCACAGCTCAATTATTCACGTTCCTGAGGCCTGCTCCAGTCGACTCCTGGTCTGATCTGCCCTGATGTGGTCCACATTGGGCTGCGCTCCATTCCCAGCACCATGTGATAGACCCTTCCCAGTGACCATCCAGGCCGTCCTGGGCTAGAGACCTGCTTCCCTCTGCTATTTCATGGTTCCACAGCTCTAGAATTTGTTCACAGCCACTTTTTTTAGGTATTTGGAGGGATTTGGGAGAGAGTTTAAACAAGTCCCTTCTTTCCAGCTTCAATCTTGGCTCTGCCCCCCATTTTCACTGCTTTTCTAAGAGGTTGATCAAGGGAGTTCTCCAATTATATGAAGAAGCTTAAACAAAGATGAGCCTTTATTTGAGACTTATGAAAACACTTTTCCATCAAGGATATGAACATGCCCATTGATCCCTTAATAAGGAGATAAGATCCAATTCTTGTTAAAATCTCAGGGACTGAGGCTGTGCCAAGATGAACTGTTTAGTTTTGCAACACCCATTGGGGCCTCAGAAGCAACCACTTGTCTAGGTCTAGTCCAAGTTACTGAGACTTAATCAAGAGGTTGACTTTTGTCTTTTTATGGAGATGCCAGTGGGTATATTTACATCCTCTATGGAGAAGTATTTTCAAAAAGTCACAGATATACGCATAGATATAAACTTACCCTGCAAGCCAGGCAGCCCCCCAAAGTGTCTCTTGGAGGAAGCAGAGCCAGTTTCAATGTAGGGGGCCCTGACAATCAGAGAGAGGAGTCATTTCTCTGTCTCTGATTCTGCCCCCAGCCTAGAGCAATTCCATAGTCATCTTTAAAACAAAGCTTCCATATGCCACATATCTACAGTCTCCTCAACATGTGATTTTAATGAACTATACAACTATTCTCTAAAATTGGTAAAGTACTCTACCAGACTCTTTTTAAGAGGGAAATATAACCCAAATGCCTAAATCAGGAAAGGACAAAACCAAGAAGGAATACCAGTAGCTATGATCACTAATGGATATTGGTTCAAATATTTTAAATTAAATAAAAATTTTAATTTAAATTAAATCATTTTAAAGCTAAATAATAAACATCAAATGATAAATGATAATAATAATGAATTAAATTCAATAATTTTTAAATTAAAATTTAAAAAAGTAAATATTTTAAATTAAATTAAGCGGTGACTGACCCACAGGTAGCTCAACACTAAGTTCTGAAAAAGGACCAGATCCTTCAACTGCTTCTTCTGTATCCAATCCCTGTTGTTTCACTTGTGTTCCCAATAATAATACTATATACTGCTCTCTTTTCTTCTGTTTCTCTATAGCACCTGCCTTAATATCCAGTTGTAATTTGCCCTCTGAAACCAAGCTGCCCCATTGTTGTTGTGTTGTGGCTCACTAAGTTTCTACATGAATAGAAAGGATACAGTTTGGGACTTTGCTGGTGATTCCATATCCAAGGAAAGATTATTGTCCTACAGAAGAAATAAAACAAGCATTTACGAAGTATCTACTATGTGCTAGGTACTGTGCTAAAGGTTTCACAGATATTTAATTCTCCTAACAACCCTCAAAGGTCAGTTATATTATTATTGATGGAATCCTAATAAAGCTGCCCCCAGCCCCAATATTCTAACTTCCTTATAGGCCCCACTGAACAGCAGGCCCACTGTCCCAGCTAACCATTGCCTTCAGATCCAATTCACATATTTGAACAGGTGTGTTCTTGTACTCAACCACAATCACATCATCCATCTAGCCCATGACAGGACCACAGTACCTAACTATCTATCTTGACCAGACAGGACCACAATAGGTGGTCCACTTGAGGGCAGCAGGACCAGAAAGTTTAACCACTTAACCATAGAAGGGATCCCTCCCCTATTACCTAATCCCTTGACAAACCCCTCCTTGGTTAGAGTCGATGTCAATGGTAATTGTTTCTCTTTCGAACAGCAACCCTGAGAGTCTTCCCCTCCCAGCTTGATTTTTTTAATCTTTTTTTTTCTAATTAAAGGGGCCATCCCTCGACTTGCTTCTTAAAGAGGCCTATTCACTGAATAGGCTTTACCTCACTCTAAGTGAGTACATAAAAAGGCCTTAGCCTAAAAGGGCCAGCGTCCCCCATCATTGCATCTTGGGTCATCTCCAGTCATCCTGATGAATATCTGGTCACTGGATCCAGATGGCTTTGGAGGAGAAAGTGAGGCTGGTGACCTTGCACAGCCCTCCCTCACTCAAATCGAAGTCAACCACAAGTCATGTCATCATTTCCCTGATGCCATGGTCAGGGCAAACACAGCTGGTAAGCAGACAGAGCTGCCTGAGTGGAGACCCAGCTAGTTGGGTAACTCAGCTCATCTTCTCCCTATCTTTCTCCTTCTCCTCTCCAAAGGAAGTTAAATTTTAATGGCTAGAAGCTGCCCACTTAACTTGGGGTTTACTGGCTTGATTTCTTTCTTTCCTTCTTTAGTCCCTTCCTTCTTTCTTTCTTTCTTTCTTCCTCTCTTCTTTTCTCCCTCTCCCCCTCTCCCTTTACTCCCTTTCTCTCTTCCTTCCTCCTTTCCTTTCTTTCTTTCTTTCTTTCTTTCTTTCTTTCTTTCTTTCTTTCTTTCTTTCTTTCTTTCCTTCTTTTTCTTTCTTTCCCTGATGTCATGGTCCTCTTCAAATAGGAAGGACAAACATGAGGGGGGTGGACAAGATTGCTTGTCCCTTCCAATTCTGAGATAGCCTTAGATTGTCATCTTCACCAATCTGAAACAAAAATAATGGAATGTCCAAGTATTCTGTACTCAGCTATGTTCTGTCCAATCTTTCAGCTCATAAGGAAAAATAACTTAGAGCTGGAAGGTAATTCAGTGGTCCTCTAGCCCTACCTCTTTAAAATTGAGGAAACTGAGGCCCAGAGAGTTTAAGTATCAGAGTTTAAGGTTACACAGGCCGTTCCACAATTAGAATTCGAACCCAGACATTCCAAATTCAGCATACTTTCCACTGTGCCACACATATTGCTTTAGAGATGTTAAAAAAAGGCAGTGCCTTACAAGTAGTGAATTCCCTATTATTAAAGGTCTGTGGGTGGAAGCTACATTACCACACTACAGGAAATGTTCAAATCAGATTCATAACTTGTGCAAGAGTTGGCCTAGTTAGCCTTTGAATTTTCTTCTAATTCTAATGTACTATGATTCTAATCCCATTGGATTCATGGATTGCTTAGAGGATACATCCTCCTTGGTACACTGTCTGCCCACAAATATTTTCCCTCTCTACCTTAAACTATGATGTCTTCAGCTAGTGTGATGTAGCCTGACTTTTTCCTGAGCTTCAACCCCAAATCTTGCTAATGCTAGATTGTTAGTTTTTTTTTCTTTGAACCAGGCCCTAGAAGACATATTTCTCTCTCATACCCTCTGGAGTTCACAGGGCCTTGTAGGTAGCAGTCAGTTGATAACTGTTTGCTGAAGTGAATTGAATCACATGCTTATTCCCATATAAAGTAGGAGCAGTCAATCTTTCTTTTGTAATAGAATTTTACGTGTGTATCTAGATATTATATTCCTAGCATATAGGACATAGAATGAAACAAACCTTAGCTCAGCCTCTTAATGAGGAATTAGCAAGGAAAAAGTGGTGCTTTGAATCCCTGCAGTCAGGTTTCTACCCAAGGGTTAGACATACCCTTGGCCTACTCTGCCATTACTCAACTCTTTCTTCCGATGATATTTGGTTTTGGGGTGGAGCTTAAGTGAATTTGGTTTAGGTGGTTAGGATATCTGAGGCAAGGAAGAATGTTGGGAGTTTAAAGATAATTACTATTTCACAGAAAACAGAAGGCTTAGTCCAATTTTTTTCCCCACCTACACTCAAGTTATTTCATTGGGGAGAGTAACTATTACCTAGACAGGGACTAAGCTCATTGAAGAAGATTAATCCTTTTAGGGAATCTTTATAACCATATGCACAAAGCACAGCTCCTGAGAGCCAGACACTGAAATATGGAAATCACTTTATTATAACTAGTATTAGTTCACTGATTCCCCTCTCCGCCCCATTTTGATGTTCCTGAAAAAGTACCACAGGGTTCCTCAAAAGCTGTATCAAATATTTTATCAGTTTGAATACGTTTCACATGCTTTAGAAGAGTTTTTCATTTAAAATAACTTCATTGTACATAATTTTTGGAAAAGAGGATAACTTTTGTAAAGTTCATAATCATCCCTTGGTTTATTTTTTGTCTAAATCTAGATTTTCATATATTGTGTTACCTTGAAATAGGATCTACCTGTCATGGTATTTTATTTGCAATTTATTTCTGCTTTATTGAACCTTATATTTTGTCCTGTCATCTGTGCAACAAAAGTAACATTATCTTTGGAAACTTAAAACAAAGCCCAGAGCTTGAATTGAGTGATATATTAAATCTAGAACTTGTTACATGAAAATTCCAACTGAATGTAAGCTACTCAAAGACAGAGACTACTTTTCCTCTTGTCTTTGTATCTCTAGTGACTAGTACTGGTGGTACTTATTGCTGTTTCATCATCTTATCTTGTCTTAGCTTTCTTGGCTTGTTTTGGAGAAGGATGAGGACTCATCTTTCCTTGATTTCCATAGGAGGTAGGAAACAGAACACACTATACAATCTCTTCTTCCTCGCCATCCCTTCTCCCTCCCTTTCATCTTTCCCTGGTTGAGGAAGGGGGCATTCAGCTAAACTAACTAATACATTGAAAAAGTCTAATATTATATTCAGTCCTCCACAAATAGTCCCCCCACACCCCAACCCCCCCACAACCACCACTTCTGAAAGAAGGAAGGTAGGGGCATTCTCAGATCTTCTCTTTGTGGCCAAGTTCAAGCATTCACATTCTGCGGCTTTAGTTCTTGAACCCCTTTCAAATGCCTTGGATCATTACCAGCAATATCCTGGCCAGGGCTTCAAGAGGAGCTATAGTTGAAGCTACATTAAACATAACAAGATGTCTCTTTCCAGGACCATTCACCCCATCAAGGACTGAGAAAATTTGTCTAAGTGAAAACAGAACATGGTTCATTCTATTAATGATAGGTACCAAAGCAGCACACAAGTCATTGCTTTAAATTAGGTACTTGTGCTTTTGTGTAGTTCCCCAAATGGCAAGCTACTTTCCTCACCAGTTCCTGGAGTACAAGAGCATGGCATTACACTGGCACTTATAGGGGCAGGACCTGCTCTACCATCCTTCTTCAAGTACCTCCCCCCCAAAAAAAACCAACCTCTCTTTACTTTGCAAAATCAATAAGTTCCAGCAGGAAAGCCCTGAGAGCTTTGAAAATATTTATGATCTCCTTTTTTTGCCTCAAAATCTTCCAGTCTGTTAAAGCAAATGTTTGTACCTTCCGTCTCCCTTGTCTGCATTTCAAACCTTGGTATCCACAGTTTCAACTTTAAGCTGCATTTATTGGTCTCTAGCTCTCACCTATTTGCTACACAGAGGGTTGGAAACCACAGCTTATGCCAAGGCTGTGATTTGACTCAACTGCTTCCCAAACACATTCAGCATGTAATAAATATGGAATACCTAGGTATAAAATTGATATTTTGGCATTAATATCTTACCAAATTACCTGCTGTCTGTATAATATGTATTATATGTAAAGCACAATTCAAAAAATGGTTGGATAAAAATGTAGGTTTATCATCAGAAGAATCTTGTAAGTCTGTGCTAAAAACCTATAATTCAATAGCTAGAGAAATGTAAGAAGTATATTTTTACTTCTCTTATTCCTATAGGAAAACAGGGGAGAATAAGTAAAGTGACATAGTAAAGCTAATTTTTCTTTCATCTCTGGTACCTGATTACAGTCAGGTACTCAAAACAGTTCTATTTAGTTTCTTCTGAAATCCTTTAGAATTTTTTTAAAAATATATAATCTAAGCCAGCTGTTTTCTCTGAAGAGCAGCCTGGAAAAGAAATATTGTTTAGTTAATCCTTTCCCAAGCCCATACATTCTTGGGGTTAGGCCCACTGAAGCTGGGAATGATTCACGTACTTGTTTATTCCAAAAACGTTCTTGTTTCTTTTTACTTTCTTCTCCAGAAACCAGACTATTTTCAGAATAACAGGTAATAGCAACATATCCAGGTAATGCTGATCATATTTGGACAAATGGATTTTTTCAACCTCAGGCTTGTTTTTCTTTTAAAAGCATTCTGCTTCAAGTTAAATTAAAAAATACTCTAATGATGATGATAAATAAATCCCACAGTAGAATTTAATGTTGATTTCTTATTTTCTCTACTTCACTTAGATTTGTTGACTCCCTCAGAAGATAAATCAAACATCCATATACATTTTTAAAAGAAACGGTGATTTTCTCCAGTAGTACAAAATTTGGCCCTTGTTTCAGGCTTACTTTAATTTTCATATATAATACTGATATCTAGCAAAAACTGTGGCTCTAAGGTTGAGAAATGATTTCTTTGGCTTTAATTAGATTCATTAGATTCCAGACTGGGAGATGTATGAGACAAGAACTGTTTCACAGGAACATGTGGTTTTCTTCCTGTTGGGATACATCTACCTTGGACTTGGTACAATGAAAAAAGCACTGCTTCTCCAATCAGAGGACCTAGGTTCATATCCTACCTCTGACCTTTCATAAGTCACTTAAGTTATTTGGACTTTAGTTTTCTCATTGTTAAAAGTGAGGGTGTTAGATTAGGTGGCCTGTGAAATCCTTTCTAAGCCTAAATCTCTGATCCTATGACTATTCGGTGCAAGATTGCCTTAAATAGTCTGGTGAAATCAGAACTAATAAGATATTCGTAATATTGAGTGAAATTATGAGCACATTTAAATAATGTGACAGATAATGCAATTTTAATGAATCAATGAAAGTTTTGTATTATAGAAACCATCATTATAGATGAGCTCTAGCTTAGTCTTGCACGTGGACATTGATATCTAAGATGAGT
Organism: Trichosurus vulpecula; assembly: GCF_011100635.1. NCBI lineage: Eukaryota > Metazoa > Chordata > Mammalia > Diprotodontia > Phalangeridae > Trichosurus > Trichosurus vulpecula. The sequence goes on from NC_050573.1 coordinate 157,004,002, forward strand.
GTCATGGTATGCTGCTTGTCCAGCAATAAAGTTAACTTTCCTTAATACCTTACAACTATGCTAGACCAGCTTCTCATTTTAAGTCATCTATGACATAAAAAAGTCAGTACTGTTAAGGTCTTACCTTCTAGATTTTGAAATAGAAGTCTATGCTGAGGAACAAATTACTAGCATGTTTTCTAGTTAAATCAAACACTGGACAGCTAGAGCTGTAAAATTGGCAATAAAGTTTTAATACCATGCCATAAATAGAAATCTCCGTATGGACTGATAGAAAAAAGACAGTTCTTCATTGCTTATTGTTAATTTATTTCTGGCTTCCCAGTTTCTCTTTCCTAACACTACATATTTGAGATGATGATGATGAAAATGATGATGACAATAATAAAAGCAGTTCATATTTATATAGCAATTTAAGGTATGCAAGATACTTAACATGCATACAGTAACTTACTTGATCGTCACAATAATGCTGTGAGATAGGTGATATCCCCCCTTTATATGTGAGGAAACAGTCTCAAAGAAGTTCAGTGATTTACCTAGGATTGCACAGCTACAGTGTTTGAGGCAGCATTTCAACCCAGGTCTTCTGACTCTAAACCCTGAGATGATTTATTCTAAACCAGGACTGAGGAACCTGGAGCCTCGAGGCCACATGTGGCCTTCTAGGTCCTTGAGTGCAGCCATTTGATTGAGTCCAAGTTTTATAGAACAAATCCTTTTATTAAGGGGATTTTTTCTATGAAGTTTGGATTCAGTCAAAGGGCAGCACTTGAGGTGACTTTGAGACTGCAGGTTCCTCACCCCTGAGTCTAAACATAAGCATACTCAGAACTTCCAAACTCTGAGGTCCCTTGATTTTCATTGATGTGGCTACTTCATCCAGTGATGCATAGTGTAATCCCTCTCTTGGGCATCGCCAGTGGAACACTGGACTTCTCCACCTGAATGTTCTATTGGCAAACCAATCTCAAGATGTATAAAACAGAACTCACTGCTTTCTTTCTGAAACTGCTTTACTTTCTAATTTCCCTATATCCATTAAAGTTATCCTTGACTGTTCACTCTCTCTTACCACCCAATATTTGTCTTATATATCTCTCCCCACCACACACACACATACTACTCCCTTCTCTTCATAAGGTCACAATACTATTCCAGGCCCTCATTATCTCTTATTTACATTAACACAATAGGCAGGACAATGTGGTTCAATCGGTCAATCAAGAAATATTTATTAAGCACCTACTATGTGCCAGGTAAATGCTGGGGATACAAAAAGAGTCAAAAGACAGTCCCTACCCTCAAGGAGCTTACAGCTTAATGGGGGAAGACAATAAGCAAGTATGTACAAATAAACCGCATGCAGGAGAAATGGGAATTAACAGAGGGAAGCCACTAGAATTAGGAAAGATTGGGAAATATCTCCTATAAAAGGTGGGATTTTACTTGGGACTTAAAGGAAGCTAGGGAAGTCAGGAGGTAGAGTTGAAGAGGGCATGAGGGACAGCCAAAGAAAATGCCTGGAGTTGAGAGATGGAGTGTCTTGCTTCTGAAACAGCCAGGAGGCCACTGTCACCGGATCAAAGGATATGTGTTGGGGAGTAGGATATAAGAAAATTGAAAGTTTTTGTTTTGTTTCTACATAAAGTGCTTTTTTAATGAAAAAAAATTTAAAGAGATATACAGTCAGGTTGAAGCTGTGCAGTTGCAAGCATGAAGGGGAGGGGAAAAAGTCGTATGTAACAGACTTGCCATCAGGTGTATTTCTTCTGGATGGCGCTGGTGCTGATGAAACTAGACTGAGAATAGGTACAACAGGGATAGGGGCTATGAAGGGCTTTGAAACTCCAAACTGAGCATTTTAAAAATTGATTCTGGAGGTTATTGAGTAGGAGGGTAATTATGGTCAGATCTGCCCCTTAGGAAAATCATTTTGGATGGCTCAGAGAAGGGAGACACTTAAAGCAGGCCAACCTACAGGGAGGTGATAAGGCCTTGCACTAGAGTTGTGGCAGCGTCAGAGAGAAGAGGGCATATTGGAAAGATGCTGCAAAGGTAAAATTGACAGGCCTTTGCAAGACCTTGTATATGGGGGGTGGAGTGGGAGGTGAGAGATTGTGAGGAATCCAGGATGATTGTGAACCTGAGGAACTGGGAGGCTGGTGTTGCCCTTACAGAAATAAGGGAGTTAAGGGGGGCTAGGAGGAAGGTTGAGGGGAAAATATAATGAATTCTGTCTTGGATTTGTTTGTTTAATATATCTCCTGGACATCCAATCGGAGATTTCTGAAAGGCAGCTGGAGATCTGAGATTGAAGGTCAGCAAAGAAGCTGGAATAGAAAAGGTAGATTTGAGAATTATCAGGATAGAGATGGCACTGATGTGATCACCAGGTAGTGAAATAGTATAGAGGGAGAAGAGAAGAGGGCCCAAGACAGAAACCCTGAGGGACATCTATGGGTTAGAGGGTGTACAGTTCAAAGAAAAAAGGAGTCAGAGGCTCCAAGTTCAATCTAGGCTCTGACATTAACCACTCTAATGATCTTGAATAAGTAATAAACTCTTTGGACTTCAATTTTCTTATCTCTGAAAAAGAGGGGTTTAGGCTAAATAACTTTTTGTGGTATTTATTTAGTATTTAATTTTTCCCCAGTTACATGTAAAAACAATGTTTAACATTTCTTTTTAAAACTTTGAATTCCAAATTATCTCCCTTCCTCCCTCCTCACCCGCCCCCCACACTGAGAAGGCAATCAATACCATGTAGGTTATATATATGTGCAGTTATGCAAAATATATCCATAATAGTCATGTTGTGAAAGAAAACATAGACTGAGGCAAAAAAAAAACCTCAAGAAAAATAAAGAAAGTAAAAAAAAAAAAGAATGCTTCAATCTGTATTCAGACACCATCAGTTCTTTCTCTGGGGATGGATAGTATTTTTCATGCTAAGTCCTTCATAGTTGTCTTGGATTGTTGTATTGTGAGAATAGCAAAGTCATTCACAGCTCATCATCTTACAATATTGCTATTATTTTTTACCTGGCACAATTTCACTTTGCATCAACCCATGCAAGTTTTTCCAAATTTTTCTGAAAGTATCCTGCTTATCGTTTCTTATAGTACAGTAGTATTCCATCATAATCACATATCACAACTTGTTCAGCCATTCCCCAATTGATGGGCATCCCCTCAATTTCTAATTCTGTACCCCCAGAAAAGAGCTGCTATAAATATTTTTGTACATATAGGTCCTTTTCCCTTTTTTATCATTTTTGGGATATAAACCTAGAAGTGGTATTACTAGGTCAAAGGGTATGCATTGTTTTGTAGCCCTTTGGGCATAGTTCCTAATTGCTCTATAGAATGGTTGAATCAGTTCACAATTCCGCCAACAGTACATTAATGTCTCATTTTTCCCACATCCCCTACAACATCGCAATTTACAATTTTCTGTCCTATTAGCCAATATAATAGGTATGAGGAATACCTTTAGAATTGTTTTAATTTGCATTTTTTCAATCAATAGTGACTTAGAATATTTTTTTTTTCATATGGCTATAGATAGCTTTAATTACTTCATCGAAAAATTGATTATATCTTTTGATCATTTATCAATTGGGGAATGGCTCTTATTTTTCTAAATTTGACACAGTTCTCTATATGTTAGAGAAATGAGACCCTTATCAGAGAAACTTGTTTCAATTTTTTTTTCACAGTTACCATTGCTAATTATATTTCCCTCCATTCTACAGGGTGTCTCTAAAGTCTGGACACATGGGAAAATTGATGGCAATGTGGAATTATTGCATAGAGTTCACATGAATCTTGCAAAGCACATCAACCTTTGCATCAGAAATGATGGAAATCATATTGAAGACATTGTTTGTAATATTTCAATTAAATAAAATGTGGTTGAAAATTTCATTCATTTCATTTCTTGAAAATATGCATTTTTGCCTATGTGTCCAGACTTTAGGAACACTCTGTATTTCCTCTACCCCTGTTTATTCTATTGTTTTTCTCCTTTCACCCTTTCCCTCCTCAGAAGTGTTTTGCTTCTGACTACTCTTTCACCCAATCTGCCCTGCCTTCTATCACTCCCCCCCCTTCTCTTATCCTCTTCCCCTTCTACTTTCCTGTAGGGTAAGATAGATTTCTATACCTGATTGACTGTGCATCTTATTCCCTTTTTGAGTCAATTCTAGTGATAGTAAGGTTCACTCAATCCTCCTCACCTCCCCGCTCTTCACCTCCATTGTCAAAGCTTTTTCTTGCTTCTTTTACATGAGGTAATTTACCCATTTCTACCTTGCCCCTTCTCTTTCTCCCAGTACATTGCTCTCTCACACCTTATTTTATATTTTAGATACCATGCCTTCATATTCAACTCACACTTGTGCCCTCTATCTATCTAGACTCCTCCTAACTACCCTAATAATGAGAAAGGTTGTATTAGTTACAAATATCATCTTCCCATGTAGGAATGTAAACAGTTTAACCTTATCAAGTCTCTTATGATTTCCCTTTCCTGTTTACCTTTTTATGCTTCTCTTGAGTCTTGCATTTGAAAGTCAAATTTTCTAGTCAACTCTGGTCTTTTCTTCAAGAATGCTTGAAAGTACTCTAACTCATTGAATGTCTATGTTTTCCCCTGAAGGAATATACTCAATTTTGCTCGGTAGGTGATTCTTGGTTATAATACTAGCTCTTTTGCTCTCTGGAATATGATATTCCAAGCCCTCTGATCCCTAAAGGTAGAAGCTGCTAAATCTTGCATTATCCTGCCGGTGGTTTCATCATACTTGAATTTTTTTCTTTGTGACTGCTTGCAATATTTTCTCCTTGACCTGGAACTCTGGAATTTGTCTATAATATTCCTGGCAGTTTTCATTTTGGGATCTCTTTCAGGAGGTGATCGGTGGATTCTTTCAATTTCTATTTTAGCCTCTGGTTCTAGAATATCAGGGCAGTTTTCCCTGATAATTCCTTTTTGATCATGGCTTTTGGGTAGTCCAATAATATTTAAATTATATCTCCTGGATGTATTTTCCAGATCAGTTGCTTTTCCAATGAGATATTTCACACTGTCTTTTATTTTTTCATTCTTTTGGCTTTGTTTTACTGCTTCTCAGTTTCTCATAAAGCTTCCATTTGCTCCATTCTAATTATTAAGGAATTATTTTCTTCAGTGAACTTTTGGACCTCCTTTTCCATTTGGCCAATTCTGCTTTTTAAGGTATTCTCCTCATTGACTTTTTGGACCTCTTTTCCCATTTGACCTAGTCTGGTTTTTAAGGTGCTATTTTCTTCAGCATTTTTTTGAGTCTCCTTTTGCAAGCTGTTGACTCACTTTTCATGATTTTCTTTATTTCTCTTCCCATTTTTTCCTCTATTTCTTACTTGATTTTCAAAATCTTTTTTGAGCTTTTCCATGACCTGAAACCAATTCATACTTTTTCTTGGAGGCTTTGGATGTAGGAGCTTTGACTTTGCTATCATCTTCTGAGTGTGTATTTTGTCACCATAATAACTTTCTATAGTCAGAGGTTTTGTTTTTGTTCCATTGTTTGCTCATTTTCCCAGCTTTTTACTTGAATTTTATCAGTTTGTTAAAGTAGGGCTCTGCTTCCATGGTAGAGGGAACACTATCCCAAACTTCAGGGATTTTGTGCAGCTGTTTACAGAGATACTTCTAGGGACTTCTAAGTTTTCAGTTCTTTCAAGGTAGTATGATCTAAGGAGAGGTGTTTTCTACTCTCTTGGCCTGTGCTCTCATCTGTGAGAGACCATAAGCACTCTTTTCTGTCCTGGAACTATAGTTCTTAGATCATACTACTATACAAAATAATCAGGGAATGGGGGAACAGCACTAAAAACTGGGGAGATCAAGAAATTTCTGCTATAGGAGGTGGCACCCAAGCTATGTTTTGAAGGAAGCTAGGAATCATCAGAGGCAGGGGTGATAAGGGAGTTCATTCCAGACATGGCTGGGGGTGGGGGGCAGTACTATATCATATAGGATAATAGATATAGAGCTGAAAGTGATCACAAAGGGCAGCCAGCTAGTTCAACTTCTTCATATTACAGTTGAGGAAATGGAATATCTCTTGTATAATATTCATCCTGAATAAAAGGGATTTAGAAATAATCTTCCCAAAGACATTTGAAATGAGAAAAAATGTGGTGTAGAGGATAGAAGACTAGCCTTGGAGTCAGGAAGACTTGTGCTCAAGTCTTAACTTTGACACGTACTAGCTCTGTGAGCATGAACAATTAAACCATGAACTCCTTGGGACCATTTTTCTTTTCTTTTCTCTGTATCCTTAACACTTAGCACAGTGCCTGGCACAGGGTAGATGCTTAATGAATTCTAGTTGACTGACTCTCAGTGCCCCAAGTAGTTCTCTAAGTATATGTCACAGAACAGTTTCTGATTGACATTGGTGTAGGGAATTTCCACACTGGGAATCCCTTCACTGATGAACTCACAGGCCCCAACCTGTCTCACAGTCTGTCTATATCAACCAATCATGAAACTAATTTTAAATGCCTACCTCATATCTATATATAATCAATGTTAATAACAGTCTCTATGTCTCTACCCATTTTAGAGGCTAATATTTAGAACTGGAAAGAACCTTGGAGGCTGTCTAGTCCAATATTTTCATTTATAAATCATCAAACTGATGCTGAGAATGGTTGTGACTTTCCCAAAGTTAGTAGTTGATTTTCCCAAAGAAAGTAGTTGAGCCAAGATTCAATTTGGATCAGCTCTATAATTACCCCTGAATCACATAGTAACAAGCATTTATTAAGCACTTTCTATGTGCCAGGAACTGTGCTAAGATCTGGGGATGCAAAGAAGGGCAAAAGACAGTTCCTGTTCTCAAGGGGTTTGCATTATAATGGTGGAGACAACATACAAACAACCATGTACCTACAAGATATATATGGTGTAAATTGGAGGTATTCTTAGGGTAGAGGTACCACAGAGAAGAAAGTGAGGAAGAACTTCTGCAAAGATGGAATTTGAAGTGTCCTAAAGGAGGCTAGCAAAGCCAGGAGGTAGGAGCCAAGGCAGGATAACATTCTTGGCTTGGGGGATAGTCAGAAGTAGAGTATCACGTGTGAGACTTGGTATTGCTGTATTGTTAGAGTTAGTGGAAGGGAAAGTAAAGTATAAGAAGACTGGAAAAGTAGGAAGAGCATACAACTATATACTCATACACACATATAGAAATATATATTGTATATGGAAAGACATATTGAATCAATTAAATGCAGAATAAGAAATAATTGTAAACTCTGCATTTATGTAGTCTACAATTGATCTAGTACCTAGGAAGGTAACACTCTGCAATTTTCAGTGTGTAAGAAGCCTTATTCACACAGACACAGACACACACACACACAGACACACACACAGACACACACACACACACACTCACACACAGCTCAGATTCTTTATTTTAAAAACATTTTTCTAATTGCAACATAAATGGGTGCCAGCAAGACGTTTCTGACCTGAATGTTTGAATTAGGGGCTGTTACATGTTGACACAGCCTCTCTGAAAGAGTACATAATCTTCCCTTTCAAATGGAAGATCTGTAACCCAGGACTCTTAAAATAGTTTGGAACAGGTAGAGGTTAGGCCTAAAGTAGGTTATAATCTGGAATGGGAATGCCAATTTACTTAATTTTCCCTAGGCATAAAATGCAGTGAACAATAGACATATACAGATAAATAGATTTCAGTCACTCTAGCAGTCCACAAGCATTTATTAAGCACTTAGTACGTTCCAAGAATTTTTCAAAGAGCTGGGGGAAAGAAAGAAAAACAAATTTTTTTTTGTTTCTGTCAACCGGTATTATTCATATAATTGGCTCAATTCCTCATTGCACTTTGCTCCTATACACATAGCCTGAGAGTCTTCCTCTGTCATGTTCATCTAGAGTAATTTTCTACTGAAGGACAATCCAGGAAGTAAACTTATAGTCTCCTTTCTTTCCTCAACCTTTTTCTCTTTAAATACAGTAATTTTTCTTTTTTGTGTAAACATTTTTCATTGCCAGACTCATGAATAAAAGATAACTGTTTCAAATGAAAAAGGAAGCAGTTAAACACACACACACACACACACACACACACACACACACACACATGCACACACACAACTAACTAAAGCTTGCTAAGAGTCAATGAGGATGTATTGTCAAAATAAGTTCTTTTTTTCCCATTTCCTTGCTAAAAACCAAGTATTTATTGTTACATTGTGCTATCTTTTGCTATGGATACTGTGAATATGCTCAAGAGTTAAAGTGTGTTCTAATACCTCTTTCCCAGTTCAATGCATTGTACTCTCAAGGCTTTTTTTTAAACTGTCAGCTCTAATTAGCTTTTAATTAATTGCCTTTTTATTAATTAATTTTTGTACTTTTGACCTAATAATTATAAACCACATATCATAGGCTCTTAAATGACACCTCATTCATTGAAATCAGTCAAGCAGTTTAGCAGAAGTTTGCCAGAAATAGTTACCCAGTTACATAGAGATTAGCCTCATATATATATGCATGATAACAAATGCAGTTCAAAATGGCATTTCATTTTCACTTGTTTTATCCTGGCAATAAAATATTCTGTCTTTTGCTTCTTAATAAGAGTTCTTTTCATACAATGACCTTTCTTTCCTGTCTATACTTTAAAAAATATTTTCCCTATTGAGTCTGTTGAAGTTCATCTAGGCTCTTTCTTATCTTAGATGGACCCCTTTGATGTAGTTTCTTGGGAAGAAAGATTGATTATATCATTTTTCTGCTGGTACTGTGGCACTATTCTCATGGAATTAAAACAAACTAAAATCACATTGGAAAATGCGCAGGAAAACACTTGCTTCTTCCTTAGTGAATGGTTGGAATTGGATGACTTGGAATTAAATCCTGGCTTTGCTGTGTACTATTTCTGTAACCTGGGGCAAGTTACTTTGCCTATATGTGCCGCAGTTCCTTCATCTCTAAAAGGAGAGGGTTCAGCTTGATGGCTTCCCAACTCTATGTCTATGAATCTATGGTCAATGGGAAATGAATTTAGCTTGTTTCTCTTTCCTGTGGACAACTTAGAGGAAACTGAGTTTCATGAATTCCAATCTCTGTTGCATGGAAGTATTTGTATTGAATCCTGTGCTGTTCATGTAGCAAATGATAGCCGGCATTAATATAGCATCTACAATGTGCCATGCACCATGTTAAGCATTTAGCAAACATTATCCCATTTTATGGGCAGCTGGGTGGCATAGTGGATAGAGCACTGGACTTGGAACCAGCAAGACTCATCTCTATGAGTTCAAATCTAGCCTCAGACACTTACTAGCTGTGTGACCCTAGGCAAGTCACTTAACATCTGTTTGCCTCAGTTTCCTCATCTGTAAAATGATCAGGAGAAGGAAATAGCAAACCTCTCTAGTATCTTTGCCAAGAAAACCCCAAAATGGGTCATGAAGAATTGGACATGACTGAAATGATTCAACAACAGCAAATTTCATTTTATCCTCACAACAATCCTGGGAGTACTATTATTATCCCCATTTTACAATTGAAGAAACTGAGGCAAAAAGGGGTTAAATGACTTACTCAAGGTCAACTAGTATCTGAGGCAGGTTTTAAACTCAGATCTTACTGACTCCAGGGCCAAGGCTTTGTTCATTGCACAACTTTACTGCCTATTAAGCAAATACTCAAGGAACATTTTTGAAAGAATGAATGTGTAAATGAATAAATTTTATATCTAGTTACATATCATCAACATCCATATTAAGGACCCATATGCATCTAACAATCATCAGTAAGGCATAAATAATGGATAGTCCCAACTCTGATATACAGTAGCTATATGCACATGGACACAGTCATCTAATATCTCAGTGCCCTGAACAGCCAAGGCTATGAATTAAAGGTAAGTTTCTGATCTGCATTTGAAGAGGGAACTTCAACCCCGGGAGTTCTCTACATGAGGACTGGAGGCCTAATGGAGGGTAGGTGTCATGTTTGATTGGTTTTTATCCTCCATAGAATAACACAGAGACTTTCAGGGGGTAAGTCCTAAATAAACTTTTTTTAAATGAAAGAGTGGATTTAATGACAGAATTTAAACAGCACCATGGGAAGGAATTATCACTGAATTGGAGAGCGTTCTTTCTTTTGATCAAGAGCAATGTCACTCTTGGGGAAATAGATTTTTAGCCAACATAGAGCAGAAAAGGAAATAGAACTTTGTTTATTGCTCTGGAACAAAAGTGCAATAATGAAGAAAAGTCATGATATTACTAATTTTTTAACAAGTTACAATTAATGATTCTATTCAAAAGCTGAATGGGAAAGAATGGGAAATTTAGGAAATTTCCATGTTGTTCCAAGCATCAGTCAATCTGTAACATGGAAAGCGGTCAATGAGAACCTAGTTTTTTAGAAGCACATAGAGCTTGTTCTGCTGGGTTCAGTTCCCCACGTGGTGGCTAGGTGAGCCTGTTTCTGGAAGGTCATGATGACAAGAGTGAAGGATCAGGCTCTTTACTTCAGAGTATACACAAGCATTTTGAATCTATTTCCTCTCAGCTTCCTGCATAGTAAAGAGGGGCCTTTTGGGCTGGTTGCTAAGCTAAAGTGCACAAGAAAAACTCCAATGGAAAAACTCACTTTATTTCCTTCCTGTGGGGCATAAACTATATGGATAACTTTCCAAGTAACAGAACTTTCTTCTTTTCTCTTTCTGTCACTTCTCCTTCCTTTCTTTCCCTCTCTCTCTTTTTTTGTTCTTCTCTCTCTCCCCTCTTTCCTCTCCTCTCTTTCTCCCTTCTCTCATTCTCTCTCTGTTTCTCTCTTCCCCTCTCTCTCTCCTCTCCTTCCTTCCTTTCTCTCCCTTTCTCTCTCTCCTCTTCCCCATTCTTTACTCTCTTCTCTTCTTCCCCCCTCACTTCCCATATTTCATTTATTGCCAAGTCTTGTCAATTCTTCCTTTAGAAATGCTCCTGCATACAGTGACTTCTCTCCTCTGACACTGACCTAGTCCAGGCCCTCATTACCCTCATACCTAGATTAGCGCAATAGCCTATTAGCTGAGCTCCCTCCTCAAATCTCTTCTTCAACTCTATCCTCCACTTATCTACTAAAGTAGTATTTCTGAAGGGCAGGTCTGACCATATCACCTCCCAATTCAATAAACTCAAGTAGCTTCTTGACTGCACATTCCACATATAAAGTGTTTTGGGTTCCAAAGCCTTTCATGAACCTTCTACTTCTCCAGTCTTCTTATACCTTACTCCCTCCACATACTATGCAATATAGTGACACTGACCTCTTCATTGTTCCTCAAAGTGACATTCTGTGTCCTTATATTGTGCATTTTCACTGGCTGGTTCCTGTGCCTGGAATGTGCTCCCTTCTTGTACCTGCTTCCTATTTTCCCTTGCTTCCTTCAAGTCTCAGCTAAAATTCTATTTTCTGCAAGAAGCCTTACCAGGTTTCTTTTTAATGTTAATGCTTTCCCTCTGAGGTTATTGCCAATTCATGCTCTATGTAATTTGTTTGTTCACATTCCTTGAGGGCAGGAATTGTTTTTGCCTTTTGTTATATCCCCAGTGATTAGTACAGTCTGTGGCACAGCAGATGCTTAATATTGTTTGCTTATTAATAGAACTAATATGCAATTACTTCCTATTGGACATAGTCCTTCCTTAATTTTTGACTCATTATACAACACTTTCTTAATTAGGACAATTGGACGAAGGCTAGAATTAAAATATTTTATGATTTTGAAAGGTGATGATTGATATACATATACATATACATATATATGTATTTATGTATGTATATAAAGGCATGATGGCAGATGGTCCTTCAAATGCAACCTGTAAAGCATTTGCCATATTCTAAATTTGTACTTTTGGTAGACCTATGCACATATATTCTACTTTCAGGATGCTATTGCAAATTGTAAACAAACAAAAAAGGGTGAAAGAATTTTAATAATGAAAATTGCATTTGTAAATGACCTCTAGAAGAATATAATAAATCTCCAGCAGAGCCAATTATTACTCATGTTGTACAACAGATTCATTTTAATTTAGTTATTAATAAAGAGCTACACAACTAAATATATGTGCTGTATATGCAGAATAGCAATGACTTTAGCCCAAAAATCTAAACCATAGACTCTTTGGAGGGGAGTAATTTACAAGAAAATTGGAAATGTTGGACAGGGTCAAGTGCTTAAGAGATCTAGACGCCAGATAGAGGAATTTTTTTACATTAATTTATTTTTTCTAATTAATTAGTTTATTTTTGGTTTTCAACATTCACTTGACAAGATTTTGAGTTCCATATTTTCTCCCCATTTCTCCCCTCCCCAAACCCCAGGACAGCATGCATTCTTATTACCCCTTCCCCCATTCTGCCCTCCCTTCTATCACCCCCTCCCTCCTCTTATCCCCTTCCTTTCTATTTTCCTGTAGGGTAAGACAGATTTCTATATCCTATTGCCTGTATATCTTATCTCTCAGTTGCACGTAAAAACAATTTTAAACCTTCATTTTTAAAACTTTGAGTTTCACATTCTCTTTCTTCCTCCCTCCCCACCCACTAATTCAATGAATTGAGAATGCAAGCAATTTGATGTAGGTTAGACACGTGTAGTCATGCAAAACACTTCCATAATAGTCATGTTGTGAAAGACTATTTTTCCCTCCATTCTGTCTTACCCCCCAGTTATTCTATTCTCTCCTTTGACCCTGTCCCACCTCAAAAGTGTTTGCTTCTGATTACCCCTCCCCCCATTTACCCCCTTTTTTATCATCTCCCCCATCTCTTATCCCCTTTCCCCTGCTTTCCTGTAAGATAAGATAGACTTCCACACCCAATTGAGTGTGTATATTATTCCCTCCTTCAGCCAAATCTGATGACAGCAAGGTTCACTCATTCCCTCTCACCTCCCTCCTCCTCCCCTCCATTGTAAAAGCTTTTTCTTGCCGCTTTTATGTGGATAATTTACTCCATTCTACCTCTCCCTTTCTCCTTCTCTCAGTACATTCCTCTCTTACCCCTTAATTTTATTTTTTAGATATCATTCCTTCATATTTAACTCACTCTGTGCTCTCTGCCTATACATATACACATGCACATACACATACATATACACATATACATATTATATATGTATGCATGTATATATATGCATATAAATACATATGTGTGTGTATACATATACATACATATATATATATGAAATTCCCTCCAGCTACCCTAATACTGGAGAAACATCTCATGAGTTACAAATATCATCTTTCCATGTAGGAATATAAACAGTTCAACTTTAATAAGTCCCTTATGATTGGTCTTTCCCGTTTACCTTTTCATGCTTCTCTTGATTCTTGTATTTGAAAGTCAAATTTTCTATTCAACTCTGGTCTTTTTATCAAGAATGCTTGAAAGTCCTCTATTTCATTGAACATCTATGTTTTCCCTTTAGTATTATACTCAGTTTTCCTGGATAGGTGATTCTTTACTGTAATCCTGGATCCTTTGGCCTCCAGAACATCATATTCCAGGACCTTTGATCCTTTAATGTAGAAGCTGCTAAATCTTGTGTTATCCTGATTGTGTTTCCACAATACTCAAATTGTTTCTTTCTGGCTACTTGCAGTATTTTCTCCTTGACCTGGGAACTCTGGAATTTGGCTACAGTATTTCTGGGGGTTTTCATTTTTGGATCTCTTACAGGAGGTAATTAGTGAATTCTTTCAAATTCTATTTTACCTTCCGATTCTAGAATATTAGGGCAGTTGTCCATGACAATTTCTTGAAAGATGATGTCTAGGCACTTTTTTTTGATCATGGCTTTCAGGTAGTCCTATAATTTTAAAATTCTCTCTCCTGGATCTGTTTTCCAGGTCAGTGGTTTTTCCAATCAGATATTTCATATTTTCTTCTAGTTTTTTCATTCTTTTGGTTTTATTTTATAGTTTCTTGATTTCCCATAGAGTCATTAGCTTCCATTTGCTCCATTCTAATTTTTAAGGAATTATTTTCTTCAATGAGCTTTTGGACCTCCTTTTCCATCTGGCCAGTTTTGCTTTTTAAGGCATTCTGGAAATAGGCCAAATCCAAAGTCACAAAGTTTAATTGGAATAAACGTAAAGTACTACATGTAGGTACAAAAATAAATGGTACACTCACCTCTAAAAATTTAGGTAGAAGACAATTCATATGAAAAAAGACTTGGTGGTTTAAGTAGATCAATCTCAGTTTGAGTCGACAGTGATAGAGGGTCAACAAAACAGCCAGTATGATTTTAATTGCATTAATTGAAACATATTATTAAGGATAAGGATCAATCTGCAAAAGTAGATTTTGATTAAGCATAAAGAAATTTCTTGATTCTGCACCTAAACATTGGTTCTGTTGAGAGTATAATTGAAAATGGTGTTGTGCTTTTGACAACGTCTTGCCCTCTTGCAAGAGAAGTGACTGGGGAACTAAACCAACTCAAACTGTCTCAGTTTAGAGCTGGTGAGATTGCTAGAAGATGATGGGAGTACAGTTATTGCTTAGATATTTTATTATGTATTGTTCATTGATTTTTATTGAGCCTATGCTGAGTTAATGCTGTATATGCTTAATAAAAATCCTGGAAAACATGAGCCATTTTAAAGAGGAACAGGCTGCCTCAAGATGTAGTGAGTTCTCTGTCATTGGGGAAGGAAGGGGGAAGCAAGCTTTCTGTTCAAGGATGAATTTTGATCTCCCTTCCAATTGTGAGCTTCTGTGATCATGAATCTATAATTCTATATCTATTGCCACATTTGTGTCAATTTGTAATGATTTTCATGATAATGAAAATTACCAGCTTGGCCACTGTTCAGTTTATTCTTTTCCCATAGACCACCACAAACAAATATCAAAGATGATTATTCCATGTTTTGCACTTATATTGACCCATTGCATTGGTGATTAGACCCAAGAACGGCACTCATATAAGGCTTGGAAAGATAGTGACAAAGACATATCTCAATTGCTTACTCTTCTATCTAACCTCTAGTTTTCCTTAGCTTCTGAGTATGTTCACTAATTGTACTAATTGTACTTTTTGTACTTTTTAAAATAATCAGCAACAGTTTTTTTGTTTCATTTTTTTTTGGTCAGGGTTACATAGTTTGTTTTAGAGCAACAAGAAAAATACTGTTCTCCTCTCCATTGTATGTTAGCCAAAAATTTATTTCCCCAATAATGATCTTTTTGATCAAAAGGAAGGAAACTCTCCATTTCAGCAATATTTTCTTCCTTATTGTTTAGTTTGCCTTCTTTTAAAACCCATCTTCCCATTTGTTAAAAAAAAAACTCTTATTGAGCACCTCCCGCCTGCAAGCCTTTATGTCAGATAATGAGGGGGATATAAAATAAGAAAAACATGAAACTTACCCTTAAGGAGATGGCAATCTGGTAATGAAATCAAATAATTATAACACAAGTCAATACATGACTAATGGCTTTACAGAGGTGTAGACAAAGTGCTATATTAGTGCAGAGGATGGAGAAGTAGATTCCATATGGGGGAACAATCCCATATCAGAAATGGAAATTTACTTTTAAAGGAACTACTAAAGAAAAAACAAAACCGCATGGTCTTGATGTATTTATCGGCAAATTCTGTCTAACTTTTAAGATACTACATATATTATTCTCAAAAGTTGAGAAAGTACTCTACCAGACTTCTTTTATAAAACAATGATAGTCCTAAAGCTACATCAGGAAAGTACAAAGCCAAGAAGGAGAATTATTGGCCACTGTCACTAATGAATATTTATTCAAAAAATTTAAATGAAATCATGTCAAATAGTGACTTTGACTCAGAGGTAGCTTAACATTAAGTTCTGAAAAAGAACCAGATCCTCCAACTGCCTCCTCTCTCTCTCTCTCTCTCTCTCTCTCTCTCTCTCTCTCTCTCTCTCTCTCTCTCTCTCTCCTTTTTCTCTATTACATCTGCCTTGATATCCATTTTCAGTCCACCTTCTGAAACCAAGCTGCCCAGTGTAGTCATGACATACAGAATGGAAAAGACTATTCATTTTGGGATGTAGTTTGGGACTTTGCTGGTGATTTTGAATTGAAGTAGAAGCCAATGTCTTGTAGTGCTTCCATTTCATAACTGGGTTATGCATTTGATATTCATGGCTGGTACTGAGTATTCCATTTAAAGTTCCTAGAAAACATGTTCCAGTGAGATAAGGTCTGTGTAGTGCCTTGTAAATCTTAAAGTGTTACATATCAATGTCAACTATCATTTTTATATTTATTTCTTACTTTGAGTATTTCTTTATAATTACATTGAGATTATATACTGCCCAGGCAGCAGACCTTGGTGACCACTGGGCTAGTTATATAAGAAGGAAGGTAACAAGCATTAAGTGCTATATGCCAGGCACTATGCTAAATGCTTTCCAAATACTATCTCATTTGATCCTCACAACAACTTTGGGAGGTAGATGCTATATATGGTAATCTTCATTTTACAGCTGAGGCAAGACAGAGATTAAATGAATACTTGCCAAGAGTCACACATTTAGTATGTGTCTGAGACTAGATTTTAGTTAAGGTCTCCCTGACTCCTGGAAGACTTCCTGACTCTATCCATTGTGCTTCCGAGAGGACAGAGCCTGGAGCAATGGATGGAATCTTGGAAAAGGAAAACTGAGGCTTGATGTAAGGGGAAAAAATAAACTTCCTAAAACTTAGAGCTATCCAAAAGTGGAATGGACTATCTTGAGAGGTTCCCCCTCCTTGGAGGTCTTCAAGCAGAAGCTGAATGACCAACATGATGTAGTGAGGATTCATGGTAACTATCTTATAGGTATTTTTCCATGTTCCCTTTATTTGCATATGATATTATCCTTCATGTCTAAATTACTTACCCATTTTGAGCTTATGACATGAGCTACTGAGACCTAGTTGTTAAATACTTACCAGCACATGCTCACGTTGCTTGATAAACGTGGCATGAGTTCAGCAGCAGTGTGGCAGAAGGCTCAGGGAATGAAGGCATCACCAGACTTGAGGCTGATGTTAACAATAATAGTAACAAAAACAATAAATTGCATTTACACAGTGTTTAAGGATTTCAAAGTACTTTATATCTTTTTTTTCCATTTAAACATCATAACTTTCCTGCTAATGTGTTAGGACTAGAACACAGATCTTCATAGTTTTCATAGTTTCATAGTTTCAGCTCTCTCTCTCTCTCTCTCCACTACACCACGTTGCTTTTCATGAAAAAGCCACTACTTTCAGGGATCAGTACTTCATTAAGATAAAGATATTGGTACAAAATGATTTTTCAGAGCAAGATGCTGGAGCTGTTTTCTTTTCTTCTCCTTTTTGCTTCTTAATCTCTCAACAGAATCCTGGAAAACCAACATCCTAGCTCAGCTCATTATTACATCCTGATGTAGTAGCAGGCAAATTCCAGCCATCTAAACAGTTGAATGGAGCCTTTTGTAATTTTAGCTGAGAAATAAATCCTCAGCTCTTGTCAGAGTGAATCTTTGGACACTGGGGGTTTCTAATAGACATCCCGAAGCAACTAAAACTAGAGATACACTGTGAGGCACCTCACTCTAATTACCCCAGTGCTGTATAAATCACAGCTTTCTGCCTGTCATTTTTCAAAGCCCCATTGTGAATCCGAACCAGGTGACTATGTGGGGATGGTAGAAAGCAAAGTGACAGAACACACCTGAGCTCCCATTTTGCTCAGGGCAGTGATTATTAATGTGAGAAATCCAGAGTGACATGAAGTGGCCAGAGCACCAGCAGAATTTATTGCTTGCAGCTTGGCTGTCCCTTGGCCTTTGCCAGCTGTTCCACACCTGGAAGTGGAGAACAGAAACATCCCTCTTCAATTTATCTTTCCTGGACTTGTTGCTTATGGGACTCAGATGCCAGGTGATAGAGCTGGGAAGCAAAAGGGAGAGGTTCCACCTGTCGAGGCCTGAATTCCACAAGGATTCCACCCTCTCATTCTGGTATAGCTACTAGTTGTTAACCACACCCAAGGTTTATGAGCAAGTCATGAGAATAAACGAAACTCAATGGAAATCAGGTGTTTATAATCCTAGAAAACTCCAGTTCTCCCTATTATCCTAATGTATTGTTTGCTCATTAACTTTTATTGTTATCCATGAGGTTTTTAATATTTATTTGTATCTGGGGCCTAATAGGCTCTCTTATTTTACCTATACTTTTTTAAAATGTATTTTTTAAACAGAGTTCTATGTTGCTTTTAAAATTTTGTTATTTTAAATTTTCAACTTTATTTTTAACGATGCCTTTTATTTTTAGATGAGATTCTTTTTCTCCCTCCCAACAAATAATACCTTATAGGAAAGATTTTAAAAGGTAGAGAGGAATAAACAACAGTTCAGCAAAACTAACCAACACAATGACCATGTCTAATAATATATTAAATATTCAACACTCATAGTCCTTTACATTTTCTGCTAAGGGAGACACATTTTCTCAACTCTTATCAGGAGCCTTTAGCATATTTTAAAAATTATTGTTATATTTTGTGTTTGTAACACTTTCATTTACCAGTATGATAAACAGACACCTCTCTCTCTCTCTCTCTCTCTCTCTCTCTCTCTCTCTCTCTCTCTCTCTCTCTCTCTCTCTCTCTCCAATATGTGTATTATGTGTATGTATATATATACCTGACCTGTCTCATAGAACCACCTTATATTAATTAAAAAGAAAAAGAAACAATTCAGAAAAACTTGTCAACTCACCAACCAAGTCTAGTATTATATGCAGTGTTCTTGCAGGACAAGTTTGTTGGTATAGCTTTACAGCATTCTGTATTGATTGGTTGATGGTCTTTCATTGACATTATTATGCTGTTTTATTGGTTCTGTTTATTTTACTTTGTATTAATTAGTTCATGCATTTTTCCATACTTCTCTGTATTCTTCATATTCAACTTTTCTCCAGTTGATGGACATCTACTTTTTTTCAGCTCTTTGCTATTATAATGCTGCTCTATTTTGGCATCTATGAGAAAACTGGGGAATAAGTCTTTTAAATAAAGGTCTCATTTTTCAAATATATAGAAAACTGAGTCAAATACATAAGAATGCAAGTCAATCCCTAATTGGCAAATGGTCAAAGGATGTTAACAAGCAGTTTTCAGATAAAGAAATCAAAACTATCTATAGTCTTATGAAAAAAATGCTCTAAATCATTATAGATTTGTGATATGCAAATCAAAACAACTCTGAGGTACTTCCTCATACCTGTCAGATCAGCTAATATGATAGAAAAGACAAATAATAACTGTTTTAGGGGATTTGGGAAAAATGAGACACTAATGCATGGTTAGTGGAGTTGTGAACTAATCCAACAATTCTGGAAAATTTGGAACTATGCCCAAAAGGCCACAAAACTGTGCATACCCTTGGATCCAGCAATAGTACTGTTGGGTCTATATCTCAAAGCGATTTTCTTAAGAGAGAAGAAAGGACCTATAGGTACAAAAATATTTATAGCAGCTCTTTTTGTGGTGGCTAAGAATTGGAAATTGAGGGGATGCCCATCAATTGAGGAATGGCTGAACAAGTTGTGGTATATGATTGTGATGGAATATTATTGTATTGTAAAAAATGACAAGCAGGATGATTTCAGAAAAACCTGGAAATACTTATGTGAACTGATGCAAAGTGAAGTGAACAGAGCCAGAACATTGTACATAGTAACAGAAATATTGTACAACGAAGAACTGTGAATGACTTAGCTATTCCCAGCAATACAATGATCTAAGACAATTCCAAAGGACTCATGATGAAAAATGCTATCTGCCTCCAGAGAAAGAACTGATATTTCTGAATACAGATTGAAGCATACAGTTTTTTCCTCTTTCTCTTTCTCTCTTTCCTTCCTTCCTCCCTTCCTCCTTCCCTCCGTACCTTCTTTCCTCCCTCCCTCCTTCCCTAGCTCCCTCCCTCCTTCCCTAGCTCCCTCTCTCCTTCCTTCCATCCTTCCTTCCTTCCTTCCTTTCTTTCTTTCTTTCTTTCTTTCTTTCTTTCTTTCTTTCTTTCTTTCTTTCCTTCCTTCCTTCCTTCCACAAGATGACTAATATGGAAACGTTTTACATGATTGTGCACATATAAACTATAACAGATTGCTTACCATCTCAGGGAGGGGATAAGGGAGAGAGAGATAGAACTTGTAACTTAAAACTTTTTTTAAAGCCATTATAATTGCTTTAACATGTAATTGGGGAAAGATAAAATATTTTTAAAAAGAAAGTAGAAAATTAAAAAATGACAACAATAATTTTGTTGTTGCTGTTTAGTTGTTTCAGTAGTGTCTGACTCTTCACGATCCTATTTGGGGTTTTCTTGGCAAAGATACTAGAGTCATTTGCCATTTCCTTTTCCAGCTCATTTTTGTCCAACTTTGTGCAACTCTGCCTACCTTAAATCCAATCCATGAACAAGTCAAGACATCACTCATAATGCCATTGGTCCTCTTCAAAAAATGAAGTACAGTGACAGCAAATGAGGAAACTGAGGCAAATGGGGCTAAGTGACTTTCTCAGGGTCACAGAGCTATTCACTGTGCCACCTAGCTGCCCAACCTATAATAATAGCTAACATTTATGCAGTGCTATAAAGTCTACAAAATGCTTTATATCTATCATTTTATTTAATTCTCTCAACAACCCTGGGAGGTAGATGCTATTTGTATCTTCATTTTACAGATATGGAAACTGAAGCTGAGAAACCTTATCTAAGGAGAGATTTGAACTCAGGTTTTCCTGATTCCAGGTTTTCCTGAACTGCAGGTTTTCTGCAATTGTATCCACAATGCCATAAAAATGACAAACATTTTTGGAAGTGCTATCCCCATACACATTGCCATGCAGAACAGTATAACCTCATTTAAGGCAGAAATTGTTATAGTCACAAAAACTCAGTTGTAAAGGATCTCTGAGGTTACCTAGCATCTTCCTTGGTACCTTTTTCCTATCACCTCCATGTTTCCTACTCAAAATGAGCATTTAGTTAATGTCTTAATTGTTCTCCCTCCTCATCTCCACCTACTGACTTTTTTAGCTTCCTCTAAGTCCCAAGTAAAATCCCACCTTCCACAGGAAGTCTTCACCGACGCCTCTTAATTCTAGTGCCTTCCCTCTGTTAATTATTTCATATTTATTTTGTTTTTGCTTGCACATCATTTCCTTCATTAGACTGTAAGCTCATTGGGGGCAGCGATGAACTTTTGCCTTTTTTGTGTTACTAGTATAGTAGGCACTCAATAAATGTTTATTGATTATTATTGACTAGAAACCAAATCTTTGCCTTCTTCATCAGATCTCATTCACTTGCTATAGGAAGCTAAATATATTATATAAACTAGGTTCACTAGGAGAGATGTTCACTGGACACCTGAGCCAGCTGGAAGTTGCTTTCACCAGACTAATTGATTTTAAGCATCATTGCCTCTTCACAGCACACAATTATTCCCTGCTAAAACACGGGGAAAAATAAAACAAAACTGGCATACATTCTCTCTTTGTCTTTCTATCCCTGTTTTTCTATCTGTCTCTCTTTGTCTGTCAGTCTGAGAGAGAGAGAGAGAGAGAGAGAGAGAGAGAGAGAGAGAGAGAGAGAAAGAGAAAGACTGGTACTTTGTATTTTTATCTTCCCCTCACTTCAAATGGGACATTCTAGCCAGGAGAGATTTTGTGTAAAGTCAGGAGGCATCTAATTGCACACGAGGAGTATCGATGGTGGACATCTCAAAGCAACATGGTGGCCAAACTTTGTCTGAAGCTGTGACATTAATAGCCACTTGACTTATCTGTCTGTGAAATCTTATTAACTAGGATAGTAAGGATCCCAGGTTTCCTCTATCATGACATGGACACTATACTAGATTTTTTGTCCTTCATAAAAGACTTGATGTAAAACTGGTATCAGTAATAATTTTCAGTACTTAATTAGGACATGATTCTTCTCACCTGCCATGCAATTTGGCCCCTGAGTCCAATTCTATGGAATTAAGTTATGCGTTTGGGGAAACAGGGAAAATCAAGTGCATTATGGGTGTAAGGAACTGAATGCCCTCTTCAGGGCTGACCCTAGGCAATGTTCTGTGTGGGCCTAGCTTATCCTTGGCACCCCTTACTTTTTTTTCTTCTTCCTCTCTGTTGGCTCCCCAGATACCTACAATCCTCATCCCTCACTAGTTTATCAGGATTCCCCAATGGGGCATCCTAGTCTGGTCAGATTTCCTTGGGCTGTATCCTGCCACTCAGAAATTTGTAGTCCTGTTTCCACTTCTTTCCATTACATTCATGTGCCACATTTTGTCTAGGTATTCCCCAGTAAATGGGCAAATCTACTGTTTCCAATTCTTTGGTATCACAAAAAGTGATGCTATAAATATTTTGGTGTATATGAGGACTATCTTCTTATTGATAATTTCCTTGGTGTATAAGCCCATGGAACATTTAATTCAAAGGGTATGGACGTTTTAGTCACTTTAGTTGCATATTTCCAAATTGCTTTCCAAAATGATTGTACCATATCACAGCTCCACCACCAATGTATTAGTGTATCATACCACAATCCCTCCAGTATTGACTATTGTGACATTTTTATCATCTGCCAATTTTCAGGGTATGAAGTGAAACCTCAGAGTTGTTTTGATTTATATTTCTCTTAATTTTAGTGATTTGGAGCATTCTTTCATGTGGTTATGAATACTTTGCACTTCTTTCATTAAAGCTAAGAAGAAAGTAAGGAAAGTGAGCAGAAATCACTATTGTAGATGACTTTTTCAAGGTGTTAGGAGTCCTAGAATATGATCAGAAGGGGGAAGAGCAGATAAGTCTTCCTCTTAGAGGAGAATGAGGTGAACACTGGCCTGCCTAGCCTCCACTGGGGAACAGAGAAGGTACATTACTTGCTTGGTCTGCCTAGAGAGGCAAGATTGAGGACCCTTCTGGATTGTATCCTCTCATCACTGCTGCAAGAAAGGCAAAAGTCTAGGGTGGCAAGTGGGGTTGGGATAGTTTTGAGGTGCTTCCCCTGATGTAGCTGTCCTAACATAGTGGAAGGACCCATTAGGCATTGTGCTGGGGCTTAGGGTGAAGGTTCCTGGGGATAGCCAGTCATGATTAAGCATTCCCTGTTTGCTATAGCTCCAGCTGTGGGCAGGATCCAGATGTCCCCACTCTAACTCCTCCTGCTTTCCCCAAGCCAGGTGTCAAGAAACTACTGGCTGTTGGGATGGCATAGACATGGGGGTACTGGGATTTCAAAGTGCACAGGGAGCAATGGCCCCCTCAGATTGATAAACTATTTTTCCGCACCTAGCCAAATTTATTTCCTGCTACTCTTCAGTCAGGCTGATTTCTTCATCATCCTTCACAGTTACTATGCTTATTCCCAGTTTTGTGTTTTCTCAGGGGTTTTTCTTTACCTGAAATTTCATCTTTCTTTTTATTCAAATTATTTTCATTTTTTAGTATTTATCATAAATCCTACTTATTTCATCAAGCCTTCCCCAGCTACACTAGTTCACACCATTCTCTCCCTTCTGAGAATTCAATTTGTACTTATGGCCAATACCACATAGCTTAATAATTGATTGTGGGGTTTTTTGAGTGGGGTGTATGTATGGTATATATGTCAATCATCTCACTCAGATAGATTGTGAATTTCTCAAAACATACCTTATACCTCTTGTGTGTAAAACCTCATTGATTCAGAGTATGTAGTAGGCTACTCAGTACCTACAGAAAAATCCGTTGCCCATATAACTCCACAACCATATCAGGCAGATGCTTGTCAAGCTCATTTTTAAAAAGTGTAAGATATGTGCTGCCCATGTAAAATGTATATATCCACCTAAGATGTCTAAATATATAGACAAATACCAAATAGTTCAGAGTGGTAGCCTTAGGGTCTTCCCTAAGTGTCTTTTTTGGGACTATGAAATGGACCCACACCATCAAAATTTTTTCTAAAGTCTCACTGACCTCTCCAAAGAACATTCAAGGGCTATAGTTAACATGGCACCCTAAGTAACACTGCAAACATCTAAAAACAGGCACATGGTTTTTCTTCATCCTTCAGTACTTTTACTGGTCATCTCTAACTTCACTTTCCTTCCTTCCCATTCTCAACCTTATAGTTAACCAATTCAACTCTATGCTGCCTTCTACTCGAGTTTTTTGCTGCCATACCTCCCCACATACCTTCTTGCCACTAAGGCTTTGACTAACACTAATCCTGTATTACTCCCATGCTCCAGTTCCTTTGCTCCTATTCATTGGCTATTCAGTGGACCTGGAGGAATCCCTTGGACTTGGACTATAATAGGAATGACCCCATTACAAATTTGTGTTACCTTACCTCAATTGGACTCTCACCAAATCAAGGCAATTCTTTTATTTATCCATAATTGATTGTCTATCACTCTTCAAAGCCATTTTAAACCTCTTTTCTCATCAAGCTTCCTACACCATTCCTACTCCCCTTTCAGTTGAGGTCCTCATCTATTACTTCACTAAGGGACTAACGACCATTAACCTTGAGCTTCCTCTTCTTCCTTTTGCTACATCACAAATCCCCTTTACATCATTTCTCATTATCTTATACACTACTCCAATCTCTAATGATCCTTCTCTTCATCAAAGCCAACATTTCTACATTACTCTTTATTCCATCCTTTCCCCATTATGCACCAATTTGTCTGTATAAATCATTCTCTCTTTTTTCTAATCTTCAACTTTTCCCTATCTTGCTCCTTTCCCACTGCCTACAAACATGCCCAAATCCCCCCATCCTTTAAAAAACTCTTATTAGACTCTGCTATCTCCTGAAGTTTAGTCTTAAGTCATTCCCCTTCCTCACAGCCAAAATCCTATAAAAAAGCTATCTAAATTTGTTATTGACATATTCTTTCTTCTCATTTAAATCTCAACACGTTGCACTCTGCCTTCTGACCTCATCACTAAACTGATATTGCTTTGTCTAGAGTCATCAGTGATCTCTTAATTGCCAAATCTGATGACTTTTTATCAATCCTCATCCTTTGTTCCCTCTCTTGAACATTTGTACTATTGACCACCCTCCCCCTCTGGAGACTATTTCCTCTCTCAGTTTTGGTGAAACAGCTTTTTCTTGGTTCTCCTCCTACACATCTTCTCTATCTCCTTTTCTAGATCATCAGGATTCTGCTTTGTACCCTTCTCTCTAACTGTTTGTGGACCCCAAAGTGCTTTCTTGGGTCTAATTCTTTTCTCTCCCTATACTTTCTCACTTGGAGACCTCATCAGCTCCTATGGGTTTAGTTATCATCTTTATGTAGGAGACTCTGAAATCTACATATCCACCTCTAGTCTCTTTACTGATCTCCAGTCATGTATCTCCAACTTACTATTAGATATTTCAAACTATGTTTCCTATAAAATTCTCAAATTTACCATGTCAAAAACAAAATGTCTTATCTTCCCTGGCATCCAGTCCATCTCTCTTCTAAATCTCATTATATCTGTAGAGTACATCCTTCTCATTCCAGTTACCCAGTCTCGAAACATCTGTGACATCTTCAACTCCTCACTCTACCTTACACAATATGTACACTCAGTTGCCAAAATTGTCATTTATATATCTATGTATTGGCAATCAAGATGGGCTCTTAGCACTTATTCAACCAAGTGCCCTTGAAGACTTTGGCCTTTGTTTTCTTGATTAAATTAGGAGTCCTTGATGACCTCCTTGACTCAAGGGAAAGCCTAGTTTACATGGGTTTGAGTGACATGTTTGTGACATCAGAGGCTTTTAGACCACATGGATCTAAGTTGAATTTTTGTGACAATTTTAGGTCGTGTGGGTGAATTGCATGTGTGACTCACCTTTGACCCTGAACAAGATATATAAAATCAGAGGTTGGCTTTCTTTTTTGGGAACTCTGAGCTGCAGCAGGAGTGATGCATGATTCTGAGCCAGCCTTGTCGAGCTCCCAGCTGACCTCAGATGTTGATGGTTCCTTGGTAACTATGAATTGTATTTGGTTTGTTCATAAATGTATGCTTTTAATTTGTTTGTGTTTGCTCTGGAGTTTAGGGTGCTGGCTTTTTCCCCTGAACTAAGTGAATGATATTTGTATGCTGGATTAAAGTAAGATTGTTAACCCCTTAAGGTTGCTTTCCTTAGTAAAGCAGATCAAAAGAACTTGGGCTTGCAGCATTCTTTGTGCTGGTTGTTGTTGGTTTTACACCCCAGCAGCAACTGCTAGCTGGATTGTTGAAACACTCTATAATCTTTCTCTTGTGCAAAGTTCCACTTCTGCCAACTGTGGTGAGAATGTGATTAAAGATCTTTCGTGCCCATTCAATAGGCCTCAGGTGGAGCTAGTTAAGGGAAACTTGATTAGGAGAGCCTTGATTACAGGCAGGCTTATGCCCTTTACTTACTATGTGCAAGGCTCCAGGCCCATATCCTTTTGCTATTTAGGTCACGAGAGGTGTGAAACCCTCAGGGTTCTAAGGAGAGGTGCTAAGACCAGAACAAATTGTATGTGCACTGAGTTCTAACCAATCAGATGCCTACTAGGAATATAAAGAGATCCCAGAGTGTGAGAGAAGCAGAACTGAGAGCAGCAGAACTGAAAGCAGTGGAATTGAGAGAAGGAGAATTGAGAAGTAGACATCAAGAAGACTTTGAGGCAGCCAATGTCAAGACGGACTGCAGAGCAGAGAGGGTGGAGATCAAAGAGCTGAGAATCCACAGCATAAAGAGATTGGAGAACTGAGAATCCAGGAGACTGCAAGAACACTGAGAACTGCAAGGGCTTTCAGAACTGAGAGAGAGGACTTCAGGCAAGCAAGCAGTTAGGATTCGTGAGTGATTGTTTATGGGAAGGCCCTAGCAGGGAAGAAGGTTAAAGGATGACTTGGTTCCTTACTATAATGCTGTGTTATAATTTGCTTGTTGCTACATTGAGGTGGGATTACTGGTTTTGGAATATAATTACTACTATATTGAATTGGAGTCATTGGTCTTGGGATTGGATCCTCTGGTGTCTAAATAAATGTTAGACTTCCTCTGCCTTCTACTTAGAGAGTTTTTCATATTTTGTCATTTCAAACCATACAGGCATGTTTATGGTCATCCTCGATGAATCTTGCCTTATTAATACATCAACCCATATAGCCACCAGCTTATTTCAGGCCCTCATTACCTCCCAGAATGGCAGAATAGAAAGAATACTGACTCTGAGGTCAGAGTTCAAAGTTCAAATCCTACCTCTGACATTTACTACCTGTGTGACCTTGAGCAAATCATTTAACCT
The DNA here is from genome assembly GCF_011100635.1 of Trichosurus vulpecula. Lineage (NCBI taxonomy): Eukaryota > Metazoa > Chordata > Mammalia > Diprotodontia > Phalangeridae > Trichosurus > Trichosurus vulpecula. The sequence goes on from NC_050573.1 coordinate 157,031,417, forward strand.
CTCTGAGCCTAAGCTTCTTCATGTAAAGAATGAGGAAGCTGGATTTGATAGCTTCTGAAGTCTCTTTGAGCTCTCTCTGGATCTATGATGCTATAATTATTGCATTAACTTCCTAATTGCTTCCCTTATCTTTCATCTCTCTCAATTCTAATTCATATCTGCTAAAATGATCTTTCTAAATCATAGGTCTCACCATATCATTCCCTCATTAAACATCAATGACTCCCTATTATCCTTGGATCAACCTTTCCAATCTTCCCTTTGAGTACCCTAAAATCCAGCTGAATTGCTTTACTGTTGTTACTCTTGTAGATGATTTCCCAAAAACATGCATTTGCACGGGCTGCCTCTATGCTGAGAACACACTCTTTTCCTCCTGATTCTCCTACTTTCTAGTGCCCCAGTGACAGTCAGTCAGTCAATAAGAACTTATTAATCATTCACTATGCCCAGACCCTGTGCTAAGCATTGTTGAAAAGATGGGTAATAGAGTATTGCATACAAGCTGCAGCAAGTGGGCTAGTATGGCTGGATATAGTGTGTGTGAAGGTCAATAATGTGTAATAAGGATGAAATTTTATCCTAGAAATGATAAAGAGACACTGGAATTTATTTATTTGAGGTGGTGGTGGTGGAAATGACATGGTAAGACCTGAGATTTAGGAAAAACGCTGCGTTAACTTATGTGGAAGATGGTTTGAAAGGGGGAGCAGCTTGAGGCAGAAAGATCAATTAGGAGGCTATAACAATGAATGAACAGTTTAGGAACTGGAAAAATCTAGCCTCATAAAAAAGCCACATTCACTCAATTGAATTCACTAAACATTTCTTAAATCCCTACCATGTGCAAGACACTGTGAGAGATGCTGGAGGTATAAAGATAAAAATGAAACAGCCTTACCTTCAAAGTGTTTATATTCTAATAGGGAAGAGGTTCCCAAACTGATTTGGTCTACCACTCCCTTTCTAAGAAAAAAATTACTCAATGCACCCCTGGAAATCTTTCTTTAACCCTTTAATGACATTTTTTTTTTGAAATCTACATCATTTCAAAAGTACATAAAATATATTTTTAACTGACACATCTTAAATTTAATAATTTATTGTAAATTTATGGGTTTTTTTCATTCATTGAAATTTTGATGATGCAATATTGCATCATGTAACCATATAGTATTGTATTGTAAACAAGCTGTTACATTTACGTATTCCTGCCAATGCATGCTGGACTTCCCTATGTGGAGTGACAAGCTCACCTGCCAACACTTGCTTGTTAGGACCTGTCAATGGACTTGACCACTGATTGGTTATAACTTGTATTTTGTATGTTTATTTGCAAAATAATGTAATCACTATGACTTTAATTCTGTTACATAACAGGTGAAACATGTACAGTTTTCAAAATTTTCTTCTCTCATTTCCTTATGGTTCTACCTGCTCCCTTATTTTTATTCAGAGCCTCCCCTCAGTTGCAACCAAGGCTACTACCACCCCCATGCATTAGTCCAGCAGCACCCCCAGGGGGAAGTATCACTCTTTGGGAACCTCTGTATAGGGGGATATACAATATACATGGATAAATAGGTATAAATAGTGTGAGGCGGAAGGACTCCAAGTAGTTAGTAGCATTGGGGAAAGCAGGATGTGGAATCTGAGCTAAGTCTTGAATGAAGGTAAAGTTTCTGAAAGTCATCTGTGAGTTAAAAATAGATTCCAGTTAAGGAAGACAGCCTGTGTGAAATCAATTAATTAATAAATATTCATTAAGCACTGATTATGTGATAAGCACTGCTAAATATTGAAGATACAAAAAGGGTCAAAGGAGCCCTGCCCTCAAAAAGCTTAAAATCTGATGGGGGAGACAACATGCAAACAAATATATACAAAAAAAACCATATATAGGATAAAAAGGAAACAATGAACAGAGAGAAAACACTAGAATTAAAGAGGGATGGGAAAGGCATACTGTAAAAGATAAGATTTTAGTTGGGTCTTAAAGGAAGCCAGGTAAGTACTTTGACAACACCAAGACTGGAGAATGGGATGTAGAATTTGGGGAAGAGCATGTAGTCCGATTGAAGAGAATATGAAGGGGAAAGACATAAACTGTCTGGAAAAGTAGAGTGGAATTAGAATATGGAGGGCTTTAAATGCCTGGCAATGATATTTATATTTTATCTTAGAGTTTGTTGTTCATCCTTCCTTCTCAAAGAGGACCAATCACATCATAAGGGTAATGTCTTGAATTGCAAGTTTATTAGACTTGAGTGAGGCAGCCTCACTCTCTCTTCTACAGTAATCAAAGTCCAGTGGCAAGACAAAAGTCAAGATGAGTGGTAATGGTCAGGGATATAGCAGATGATCTTGGCCTTTCTAAATTAAGGTCCTTTCCAGGTTCGTGTTTTATCTGTGTGGATAGATTGTAGCTCAGAGGACATCAATGGAAAAGTAGCAGAGGAGACAGACACTACCAATGCTCCTATGGAAGCAACAAAATAAATATTTGTCTTACCTGTGCCAGTTTTTAAAAAGTCACAAATATTTAACTCATACATCCATCTAATTTATAAACATCTGACCTACTGTGCCTGTGGAGTTGAGGCCCCTTGCTACATATATATCTCCCATTCCTGCCACATTTATATATCATTTTTGGAAGCGACATTTTGCTGCAAAACTGTCTCCTCCTCTCAATATTTGTCAAGTTATTCTTGAAACACACTCCCCTCTACACTGAATAGGCAATACCCCAAACAGGGAAAATGTTTTGTCTATCACTCGTCCAGAATACTGAGAATACCTTATTATGCAGTGTTTCCAACCTAACCCAGCCTCTTTCTGTGAGGACAGCATCAATTGCATCCCTAAAATGTAAGCTTGCCTTATGCAGTTCTGCATGTGAAAGAGAAAAAAGAAGTTGGGGACATGATCTTAATATCATCATTGCATAGGCATCTGTGTGTAGGCTCTGTAAAACCCTGGGATAAGACATAATCTCATTAAGTTTAGATTATGACAGAAGCCAGTCATGGCTTAATTAATTCTGGGTTGTTTTCATTTTGGTTGGATGGGGCAGAGCTGTTAATGGAAACAATATATAAATAAAGAAGATCCAGAAAAAGGATGTTGAATTTTTGGAGAGAAAAACCTGACAAGAACTAAGATCTGCAAAAAATCATCTCTCTATGAAAGACAGACAGAATGGCTGAAGACAGACGCTTTGCAAGAAAGACCCCAGCTTTCCCGAAGAGGATGACTTTATAAATAGATGCATAATAACAGCAGCCAGATGTTCAAGATAAATTGTCAGGCGCTATTTGGTGATGACAAGATGAAGAAACTCATCAATGCAATTATTTCACACTAGATCAGTCCAACTGATCTGTTGAACTTCTTTGCCTTTTGTCAAACAGTGCTCTCATCTGTGGAGATACACAGGCTTCTTGAAATAACAATACTGTTTGCTCAAGATGGAACCCAACAAACATGCATTTTCCTTTGGTATGTCTTCAAGCTATGACTACATACTTGTTGTTCTGCTCAATAGATTGAACAAGCTTTCTTATGTTGTTACATTCTTATTAATATTAATAGAGTTGGAACCAATTAGCTCAGTGGGTTGAAATCTGGTCCTTATGAAACTAAAGACAAATTTGATTATGGGAACAGAAAAAAAGAAAAGCAAAATAAGGTCTTGGATTTTGGTCAAAGACTGTGATCATAATGCTGGTTAGTTTTCTTATCTACTATTTTCATCCTATTTGATGATAAGGGGAAATAGAGATTTAGAAAGCCATGGACTGAAACACAAATTCAAAGCTTATGTTGAACTAATAGGGAGTCATAGCTGGAGGCTAAGCTTGGGGTACACATCCTCTAACTCATTGATGGGTTTGAGGCCTGTCCATTACTCTCAACCTGGTTTAGTCCCTTTGCCATAAAGGTTTTACCAGGGTGTGGCCACTGCACATGCTGCAGCTTCTGAGAGCCACAGGTGACAGTGGACGAAGAGCCCTGAAAAGAGCTTGGCAGCCCACACACCAGAAGTGTCCTCCCTGAACACCGCATACACCATAGTGGGATAGAGAACAAGAGAGTGAAGGAGGGAGGGAGAGAGTTTATTGTCATAAATAGTGAGTACTGGGTTTATTTCTCTGCTTGATCCCTTGCAAGCATATAGAGTCGCTGGGAATGCTGAAGAGCAAAGTGTTATAACTCCTCGTGAGCAGTCCAAGGAGGATTGAATGAAGGGGCAGATGAAGAGAGTGGACATAGCAGAGATGCTGGTCCTCCTTGAACACCCCATATACCCATATTACAGATTTTAGGGCCAGTCAGCCAATTCACTAAAGATGAAATGTTGTATGTGAGAACTAGAGAGAAGGCCAGGTTTGGCTGGACCACAGAATATGAGAAGGGTAATAATGTGTGTAACAGGTTGGAAAGCCAGGTTATGGCAAAGTTGTACAGGGTTTTAAATGCTAAAGAGAGGACTTCATATTTTATTCTAGGGGCAAAGGGAGCCAATGGAGCTTATCAAGTAGGAAAATGACATGGCCAGACTGCACCTAAGGAAAACTACTTTGGTAGCTGTGTAGAGGATAGACTGAAGTGGGAAGAGAATAGACATTGGGAGGTGATTGCAACAGTCTATGAGACTAAGGTGGTGCCTATGTGGAAAGTGGGCATATGCAAGAGATGTTTCAGAGGTAGAAATGGCAAAATTTAGCAATTGTTTGGATATATAGGATTAGAGAAATGAGATTGCAAAGTGGGGAGACTGAAAGGATAGTGGAGCCATCAACAAATAGAAATAACTATCATCAGGCCTACCATATTACCAAGAATTGGAGAGGCTTAGTACACAGCTATAAGGTATCAGAGAGTAATTATGAATAGTACTATGGAAAATGGGGAGCTAAGGCCATCTTATAAAACTCATAGCACCTCATTTCCTCTGCTTCTAAGCTAACACCTTTCCCTTAACCCATCTTTGCCTTGTACTTTGGAGAAGATTTGAAATGAATTCCCTGGAGTTGGAGGAAGAACAAAATGACCAAACACAATCCCAGTCATGCAGATTTCCAATACATCCATGGATCGCCTAGCCCATAGCCAAGTAAATATCATTACTTCTGCGTAAAATGCAAAGTATTTGAATAGTCGTGTGATTTTATCAATGTGAACATTCTCACTAATGATACAGATTGCAACCTATCCCTGTCTGTGCATTCTGTGCCTCTTGGCCATGTCTTCCCATACGTTTGCAACAAGGGTTTCCTCCAATGAGCTAAAGGCCTTGGTGTCATTTTCTTGATATCAAAAGGATATAAATGGAGCATAAAGTCTGTCTATCAATTGTCTTCCTCCTATACCAAGTGGCTAGCTCAATTTTTTTATTTATACATTTCTTCCATGATATTCTTTATACCAATTCTTTGTAATTCCTCATTTGTAGTGGGTTGAAGCCTACTCAAAGCCACCATATGCCTCCACAGTGCCCTTTGGGTAAGCCTCAACTTTAATTCTTTGGAGACTATGGCATTCCATAACTCATAGCCATGCAATCATAAGAATATTCAAGTTAAAATGGTTGGACTTTGTTTCAGGTAGAAGTTTGGGCAACGTAACAGGTTTTCCTCCTATGTTTATTTCTAGGCACAAATTATCATCCATTTGCAGTGCTTATACAAAATAGATATAGATCATATACTATCATGCGCCAAGGACTGTGCTAAGTACTTTATTAATATAATTTGATTTCATCTGATTTGGTTCATTCACCAACCCTGTGAAGTAGGTACTATTATGATCTCCAGTTGAGGAAACTGAGGCAGACAGAGGTGAAGTTACTATCCCAGGGTCACACAGCTACTAAATATCTGAACTCAGGCCTTCCTGATTCAGGCCCAGTGCTGTACTCATTGCATCATCTAGCTGCCTCTATAGAAATAGATATAGACTATGTCAATATATATCTATCTTTGTCTTTACTGATGGAAACAGCTATCAAAATGATCTTAAAACACCTATCTGACCAAGCACTTCCCCAGTCCCGTTCAATAAAATCCAGCGGCTCCTATCACCTTCAGGATAAAATATAAACTCTTCTGTTTTATGTTCAAAACTCTTCGTTATCCAGTCACTCTTCCAATGTTCTTATACCTTACTCACCCCCACATACTCTGCAATCCAGTTATGTATCAGGTATCCCATCTCCTGACTCCAGGCATTTTTGCTGACTTTTCCTCATGCCTGGAATGTTCTCCCTCCTCTTTTGGCCTCCTGTTCTCCCTGGCTTCCTTCAAGTCCCAACTAAGATCCCACCTTCTAATAGAAGCCTTTCTTGCCTGTTAATGCTACTTCCATCACTCTTTAATTATTTCCAACTCATCCTATATGTGGCTTGTTTGTACATAGCTCTTAGGGAGCTCATCTAATGGAGAATATAGCATATGACTATTATGAATCTTTCTTTGTATCTTCAATGTTTAGCACAGTGCCCAGCACATAGTGGGTGCTTAATGTATGTTTACCAATTCACTGACTCACTGCTTGTCTCTTTATTTCTGTACTTATATCCAGTGGCTAGGTGGAAAAATCAATTAATCAGGGGTATCCTCATAGCCTTCCCCTTGCTTCCCCTCCATCCCTTACATAAGAAATAACTTCTTAGAAATTAGAGCTATGAAGAAATAGAATAGGCTAGCTAAGGAGATAGCTACTGGAATAGTAAGTGAGCATTTCTATAATACAGACACTTTACATATGTCCATTCATTTAATCCTCACAAAAACCTTGTGAGGAAGATGCAATTATTGTCCTATTATCCTATTGTTTACAGGTGAAGAAATGGAGACGCAAAAAGGTTAGGTTTTTTGCCCAGGATCACACAACTAGACTGTGTCTTTGAGGCAGAATTTAAACACAGACCTGAAGGCTTCTTGACATCAAATCTCACACTCTATCCACTGGGGATATTGTAGAGGTAATTCATATTTCAGTAAGGGATGTGGCTGAATGACCTCTGAGCATGCTTCCCATTTAAGACTCTATGATTTCTTATAATTATTCTAGAAAAACATTTCCTCTTAGAAATATGTAGAATAAATTAATTCCCCTTTGGCACCTTCATAATTTCTAAAAAAATTAATTTCATTGAGAAAAAAACAATAGCATCATGATTATAATTTACTTACCTAATTTTTCCCTTTTTCTGAATTTTCAGTAGTCTCAAGCTATGCATTTTAGCTGATAAATATCTGAGTCCTGGTCCACTGTTACTCTCAGCAACCCAAGCAGTTTGGGGATAGAAGAAAAAATGCTGACCTTTTCTCCCCTTTTCCTAGCCCATCTAGGGCCAAGGATAAAGAACATACCACCCCTTACTGAAGTGTTTCTTATTTGAAAACCCTAGTTTAAGTGAAAGGAAAATGATTTAAGCTTCAGTGTTGTAAATCACTTTACCTCCACCTGTGAAACTGATTGATATTCTTAAAGCCCCTGAGGAGCCCCTGCTGGCCACAGTGGTTACTATTTCAAGGCAGAATAAAAGGAATGAGGGATATGTATGATTGTAGGGGAAAATATTTTTCTTGATTTTTCTCCTTAAAATTGGATTCCTATAAATTACAGTGCAGGATATACATGTTAGTATGGTAACTATAGATATCCTGAGGTCAACAGAAAAAAATTAATGTGACTTTAGGTAATCTATTAATATTCAGTAGAAGAAAGCTGTGGTTGTGGCTGGCAAAAGTTGGGTTTTGATTTTTCTTTTTTGTTTTGGGCCCAGGGAAGCAATTTGGCAAGTATATTCTTTTGCATTATCCTTATTAACATCTGTTTAGAGTTGTTTGAGCTCCACTTTTCTGAATTCCAACTCCACCAGCTATCCATTAACTTTATTTTGCTTCAAAATGTCTAAATGTTTTAGTTACAAATTCCTGTAGTTCATTTAATCTTTGGGTTTTTTTTGAAAACTTTATTTCTTTCCTCTTTCTTTCTCTCAATTTTGTCCTTCCATTCCTTCCCTCCCTCCCTTCCTTCCTTCCTTTCTTCCTTTCTTCCTTCCTTCCTTCCTTCTTTCCTTTTTTCTCTTTCTTTCATAAATGCCCTCAAATTGTACCAAGGCTCTCATCAAATTACCTTGAGGAATTGTGCAGGTATGATTGGGGTCAGATTCCATGATTTCTAAGGTCCCTCCCAACTCTGGAAGCCAAAGAGTCCCTGAGACTAATCCCTGAACTCATGGATATTACTTCCTAAAAAAAAAGTTCAGATTTTTCTAGGTGCTATTTTATTTTGTGTCATTTTTTTCTACAGTTTGCATACAGGAAAGTCACCTTGTGGCACGCAATACAATGAGAGTCTAATAGAGTTGCATGCAGTACTAGTAACTAATCTAGTAACTGAATAATAATCTCTGACTTGACTTGAAATGGAACCATAGGATCATACATGTTGAGCTGAGGGGGAACTAAAAAGCCACTAAACTTTCATTCTCTCATTCAATAAACATTTATTAAGAGCCCATTATGTGCCAGGCACTGTGCTAAGTGCTAGGGGTACAAAAAGAGGCAAAAGACAAAAACTTTACCCCTTTATTTTATAAGGGAACTTAGGTCAAGGAAAATTAAGTGACTTAATCACATATTCTAAGACTCTCTTAAGGGTCATTGGCTTTGTTCTCTTCACTCCTTTTCACCCTGATTTCCTGCTAATTTTTCATTTATAGGATGAAACCTGATTTAGGCAGCACATAGTATTTAAATCCTCCTCCTCTTTGTCAAGCCTGAGTCCTCAGATTTTATATATCTGCACTACAATAAAGAAATATTTGTAATGATATACAAGAAATTGAACTTCCCCATTGAGAGGTGCTCCATGAAACATTTGTTATGTTCCTGTCTGAAATGCCAGAGTAGTGAGTTGTGACAGTCATAGTTTCTATTTTATCTCATCTTCCCATTAAGAATTTTCTTTTCTACATACTTTATAATGATTTTTTTAAAAAAATCCTGTCTAAAGAGCCATAAAAAATTTCTCCTAGACACTGATTTTCCATATTTAATTTCCTCTCTAAACTCAATATTTTTGAAAGCATTTGAAGATATGCTGCTGAGAGGAAATAATCATACATTCCCTTCATTGGGCTCTTTCTTGAACCAGTTTAGAACCCTATTTTATGATTTTTTTTCCTTACCTTTTCTTTATCTCTCTTTATCACCTTCCTTCCTTCCTTCCTTTCTTTCTTAGTTATTGATAAGTAACTTGCCCAGAAATAACCCTATCACAACTAAAACTAAATTCCTTCCTGCCCAGAGACCATAATATTGAGTGCATTTGCACAGTGAGGAAAGTATTTTGCTTGCAATTCTTGTAGCTATTTGTCTTCCCCCTCTGAAATTATTTTGTATTTACTTATTTCTATATTTGTTATATCCACTCACCTCTAATAGATTTAAAACTCCTTTAAGTCAGGGATTGTATTGTTTTTGTCCATAAGTTCATTAACAAGCATTTATTAAGCTCATACTATGTGTCAGGGATAGCTCCACTAAATGCTGTGTATACAAAGAACTCAGTCCTGTCTCTCAAGGAATTCACATTCTAATTTGCCAGACAGCATGCAAATATCAATATAGATATAATAGGGAGGTAATCTCAGAGAGAAGATATATGTTGTGGGGGAGGGAAGGAGAAAGGAGGAGGGTGGGAAAGGCCTCTTCAGAAGGGAGTATTTGAGCTTAATCTTAAAGGAAACCAAGGTGAAGAGTTGAGGAAGGAGTGTATGAATATATTTCTAGACAGTAGTGAAGCAGCCAGTAGACAGGGAGTGATTAAAGATTAGTAAGAGAGTAAGGATGATAGAGGGTGACATTCTCCTGGAGAAAAAGGGCTGGAATATGATTACATATATATTATATATATATACATAATATATTATATATATATATATATATATACATAGAGAGATCGAGAGAGAGAGAGAGAGAGATAGATAGAGAGAGAGAGAGAGAGAGAGAGAGAGAGAGAGGTCTGTAGGGGGTGCAATTTGCCTTGATATGGAGAATGGCCACTTCTTCTTGTGAGATGGGGTGAAGAAGGTAGTGGGAGAAGAGATATGAGTGATGTGAAATGAGGAGAAGGGCAGAAGAGGTAGCACTTAGCAGAAGGCCTCAAATTTTCATTGAATTATGAGGCAAGGTCTTAAGGTGACAGGATGGGCCAAGGGATGACATGGGAGACTTGAGGAGGAATGAAAAGGTTTGGGAATGATGCTGTGGTGAGTAGGATACTGAGTTGATTAGAGAGCCATAAAAGGATTCCCTTGCTGTAATGAGGACCCAGTTGAAACTATGTAACATAAAACTGGGGCTTGTCAAGGCATGATTGGCAATAGTATAAGGGGACAAGTGTAGAGGTTAGTGTCAGGTTAAACTGTTTCACCAAGTTGCTGAGATAGGGAAGGGAGAATAGTGTAACTAATGTTTGGGTGATGGCCTGAGAAAGAACTGAGTGGTAAAGGGATTATCTCTCTAGCACCTATCATTGTGTCTAGCACATAATAGGTGCTAAAAATTTCTTGGATGAATAAAGTAGGAGGGAATTCATGGGCAATATAAGAAAGTCGAGAGGCAGTATAGCATAACCAATAACCATAATGGATAATGGATAAACATTGGAATGTCTTGATCTCTCAGAGCCCTAAGTAACTTTATAAGACTTTAAGATATAGATTAGTTGCTGGTTTATATATGTAGAGGGAATTTCTGCACTGAGTTCCTCAGATTGTTGAAATCATGGATCTAGACAAATAAATTTAAAAATAATAAGTGAATGTGTTAAAATCTGAGAGAAACTTTAAAAATACGTTTCTGAGGACAGATGTGTAGAAAAAGAAGAGCGCTTCATCTGACTGGTTGTGATAGAAGTACAGAAACAAAAGCTTATAAACCTTATCTCAGAACTTCAGTACCCTCTGAAAATTGTAAGCTTTAAACCCTTGAGGATTCCCAGGTAAGGCAAAATGTCATTAATATTTATGACCAAACTGAGAAGTCATTAAACATCAAAAATTAGACACACGTGCATATGTAGATAACTATTGATATAAACCCTGGGCATTTGAAGGAGATGATATTTGTAAGGAATTGATAGCCCTTCCCTTCCCCCAAACAATTTAGGAAGTTATTCTCCCTTCCTACTTCCCCATCATGAACTTACATAATTTATGAAGTGTGAGCTGTTATGGCTGTTGCAAATACTAGGGTAGAATTATAGACATATGCTATGATCATAACTCTAGGCTGCCATTAGATGAGAAAGAACAGTGAAGGGTGGTGAAAGATCTAGGATGAAAGAAGAGATCAGAAGTCCAAGGGCATAAAGATATTTTCAAAAGGCCATATGAAGGGGAAACTAAAAGAACAGGTAGCTTAAGAAGGTGGGAAATATGGGAGCCATGTGGTAAAGAATCACCCCATCTGGTATTAGAATGTGGTGAAGAAAGGGATAGGTGCCTTGTAAATATGATGAACATTAAAGCATATTGATAAAGGCCAGAAGGTAGCTAGCACAGAATAGATAGGTGGGACCTATCACATTGGGATGGGAAGCTAAAGAGAAAATGAATCCATGGTGTCAAGTATCACTCCCAAAAAGAAAAGGAGATAACTTATTAGAAATGCAAATATATGGAAGTAAAGAATGGTCTGGAAGAAAAGAAGCAAATATTAATAATTCTTTAAAAATCATGATCTCTATAGAAGAAAAACATATTGATATTGAAGACAGGCTGTGAAAAGACAAGTTAAGGAGTATAGGTCTCCAGAAAGAACATTACAAGTCAAAAAACCTGAACCTCATTACATGAGAAATAATACAAGAATACTACCCAGAATTTGTGAACACAGAAAATAAAGTACCAGTCAAAAGAATCCACAGATTGCCTCCAGGGAAAATAAAACAAAAACAAATTTAAAGCCCAAGGCTAAAAACTCCAAGACACAAAGTGGCCAAGTTTACCAATTTCACTGATGAACAACAAATTCTTCAGGTAACCAAGAGAAAGATCTTCAAATATCAAGGAAAGAAAATTCAATCAACACAGTAGTATTTTGTACCCATCAGCATCTGCAGGAGGGCCTGGAGTAATGCCTTGAGGAGAGCAAAGGAGTTTAAGATAGAGCCCAAGGAAACTTACCCTGCAAAGCTGATACTAATTATAAATGAAAAACAGGATATTTAATTAAACAGAGGCATTTAAAATATTCCCACAAAGAAAACCAGACCTGAAGAAATTATTTGCTTCTCAAACATCCCAAACAAAAGAAATACAAGAAGGGCATATAAATTCAGCAACCAAGGACAACAATAACAAAATAATGAGAAAGATCATAAAGAGATTTCCTTGTAAATGTACATGAAGAGATAAAAGTGAAAAAAGTCAAATCAAAGTGATGGTTGAGAAAGGCCTGAAACATGATAGATCTAACTTCACATTGCCCTACCTATAGACCAATCAATATTTTTTGTGAAACTAAATTACCAAATGGGAGTGTGCATTAAAGGATAGAAGAAAAGAGAGAAGAAAAGAATAGGTGATATACCCTAATCAAGTCAAAGGCTAAGAATGAAGGAAAAATAACTATTTTAGTCTCTTAGGAAGGAGTCTACAGGAGAACGAATGGGAAGGCAAAGGGAAAAACTGAAAAGGGGGTAACAGGGAGAAATCTTGTTTCAGTGTTAGGAGAGGGTACCACTAATGAATGTTCCTATGGGAGGAGAGATATTTTATAAAGAGAAATGGAAACTTTACAATAGGTATTATCTGCAGAGATTTGGTCCTTAAAGAGACCACTCATCCTGCTGCAAGATAAGGCTCAGGGAAACTGACACTCACAAGAGTGAGAATACATGGACTCAGGGAAGATATTTTGAGGTGAATTGGGCAAAAAAAAATTACCAAGGGGAGGTCAAAGGTCAGTAATGAATTGCACAATCTGAGAAATAGGAAGATTTCTATCATGGGGCAGTATCTTCTCTATAATATGCTGGAACTGCTATTTCTAAGAATGAAGTGAAACAGAAAAAAAGAAGGGTCAAGAGACAAGATTTATAAGGCAATAACAGAAGTTTTGAAGAGGTAATCTAAAATAAATACCTAAAAACTTTTAGTGTCATGAGGAATACAGAAAATATAGAAGGATTAAATAAAAATAAGGTCCAGGAATCAAACACTACTAGTCTGTAATAGAAAGTAGATCAATAATAAAGAAAATGAGAGAATTTTTTTTTTAGAAAAAAGAACAGAAAAGGAAATTTTAAAATCTAACACACAAAACAAATTTAAAGGGAGGAGAGAAAGGACAATTCTACTAGATTACTTAACTGAAAGAGGAAAAAAAGGAATAATTAAATAATTACACAAAAGTAAGAAAAATTAAAAGGAAATAAAAACAAAACTCTTAATCTAGGGCAAAGGTAACAAATGGGAGGAGTACTTGGCAGTGCAGGGAAGAGAGTCAGTGGGAATGAGGTTCCCTTAAAATATATTAAACTAAAATAATTGAAGAGAAATAGTCCTATGTTTACAGAGAAAGAGGGAGAAAATCCTAATTTAAAAGAGTAGAAACAAGTAGAGGAAAATAGAAATAAAACTCTAATGACCTTTAATGTGAACGGATTAAACAATCCAATAAAATGAAAGAGAGTGATGGATTGGGTAAAAAACAAAACCTTTCTGTTGCTTACAATAAACACAGTAAGAAAACACTAAGATGTACTCAGCATAAAAATGAAGGGTAGGAAAAATTTACCATGCATCAAATGAAAAAAAATGTCATAGTCATGCTATCATGCAAAGATGGAAAGCATTTAAAACTTTAAAAGGGATAATAAGTAAATTACATTGTACTGAAAAGAATTGTACAACAAAGATATTATTATATATATACATATATATATAATATCCAAATTCTGTAGCATCTAAATTCATAAAGGAAACACTAGCTGAATTACAAGAAAATAACAAAACAGTGTAAAGAGATTTCAATGTCCTCTCAGTTTGGGATAAATTTAACAGAAAAATAACTAAAAGAGCAAATATTGAATTGAAAAAATTACTGGAGAAACTAGAACTAAAAGACTTATGGCACCTTCTATCTGGGACTGCTAAAACATATACATTTCTCAGCACTATACAGATCTTTTACAAAAATTGACCATGTTTTTAGGGCACAGCAACATTGTAAACAAGTGTAAAAAGGTAGAAAAACATTCTTTACAGACGTTAATAGAATAAATTAGTGATCAGTTCAGGGACCAAAAATAAAAGATAGGGACCTAAATGGACATTTAACAATGAAATCATAAATAATGAGTAAGTCAAAGAACAAATCATAGAAACAATTAAAAATTATGTGAAAAAATTAGTAATTATGAAACAACATATCAAAATTACTGGGATACAGCTGAAGCAATCTTTAGGAGAAAAATCATACCCCTATAAAATACATTAACATAATAAAAGAAAAGAATGAATGAAATGAATATGCATGTACAATTATAAAGTCAACAAATAAACAAACCTAAAATAATCACATTAGAAGAGATATAAAAAATTAGAGGAGAAATAGGTAAACTAGAAACAAAAAAATCTATAGAATTTATAAGATAATTAAAAGCTGTCTGTTTGAAAAGACATAGATTTGACAAACTTTTAGGCAGCTTGATTAAAAAGAAGCTAGAAAATTAAATCCATAAAAAAATCAAACAAGCAAGGTGAAATCACAGCAAAACTAGAATGAAAAAGAGTAATCAGAACATATAGTTACATGCTAACAAAAGTAAAAATATAAGAGAAATAACAGCAATAACTGCAAAAATATGAAATACTCAAGTGAATGGAAGAAAAAATAGGGATTTTTAAATAACCTAATATCAAAAAAAGAAATAAAAATAGCTATCAAGAAACTACCAAAGAGGGAAAACTAAACTAAGCTTCTGGTTCTGATGGATTCACAGGAAAATTCTATCAAACTTTTAAAGAACAGTTAGTACCCATACTATATAAATTGTTTTCAAAAATTGAGACAGAAGAACCCTACCAAAATCCTTTTATGAGACAAATATAGTCCTAATACCTAAACTAGAGAAGGATAAAACACAGATGGATAACTATAGACCAATATCCTTAATAAATATCAATTAAAAATTTTAAACAAAATCCTGTCAAACAAATTATAGAAATTTATCCAACAAATCATTCATTCATTATGACCAAGTTGAATTTATAACAGGGATGTAAGGAGGGTTCAACATTAGGAAAACAAACAACATAATAAAGCATATTAAAAACAAAAACATCTAAACCACACAATTAGCTTAATATGAACAAAAAACTTTGAGAAAGTGAAACACTAATTTATGCTATAAAAACCCTACAAATTATAGGCTTAGAGGGAACTTTTTTAATATCATAAAAATTTTTCTTTCTGAAACCAAAAGCAAGCATTATATACATTATGATGACATATTTGAATTTTTTCCAGCAAATGTAAGAATAAAACAAGGATGATTACTTTGAGGTTTCAGATGTGTGTATGTTGATAATGTTGTTCTCTTCTGAATTTGTGCCTTGATCTTCCCTGCCCTCATAATAAGAATCTATGGTCATTGTCCATTTCTGCTCTTTGTTCATGGTGTTTGCCTAATTCCTGGCTTTTAGAGTTGAGCTCTCCTGCTGGAACACAGAGCGCACTGACCCAAGTTTCTCGTGCTAGAAGCCAGGGACCTGGTCACTGGCTTTGTGTGCTGGGACCTCAGCTGAAGGCTGTCGGGGTCTGGCAGCTTATGTGGTGCTGAGCTGGGGTCAGCAACACTAGAGCTCTTGGGGTGGCGGTAGGGAGTCTGGCCCCTGGGGGATGCCTGCTTCCCTGGGGTCTTGCACTCAGATGTTTGGCTGTTACAGGATGTCTGCCAGCCTGGAGCTGTACCTCCTAGAATTGTGCTTCCTGAAATTGTGCTGAAGCATCAGGAGATTTGGCTTCAGGGGAATGCCGGTACATGTGGTAGTTTTCTGAGCTGGTATCTACAAGTTCCCTGCCTATGATGAGGCACTCAGGCAGCCCTGGTGTTGGTGCTTGCCTGCTCCTCCACTGTAGGGCTCAAGATCTCCCTCTGATTTGCTGAGGTGGGGCTTGAAGCTGGCTTGCTGGGACGCCTCCCATCCTGTACTGCTCTCCCTCCTCCAGAGCAAGAGGGGCCTTTCCCACTAATCTTCTAAGCTTCCTGGGCTACAAGACTGTTGTACCCCATCTTTCCTCTGGCTCAGCTGTTCTAGAGTTTTTCCTGGGGTGATATTTTCTGAACTTTTGGAAGTTAATAAGTGAGGGTGAGAGCAATTTACTTCTTGCTCTGCCATCTTGGCTCCCAAAAGTAGAACCCATATTATTTTAATAGTTACAAAAGAAGCAGATTATATACCTCTTACAGTTATTGGTAGAAAATGTATTCTTAACCAACCAAAGGATAGAAACAATTATAAAAGATATGAGTTAATTTTGACTAAATGAAATTGAAAAGGTTCTGTACAAACACAATTAATGCACTTAGGATAAGAAAGAAAACAGTGAAATAGTAAAAAATCTTTCTATCAAATTTATTGGATTAAGATATCCAAGACATGTAAACAAACAATATATGTCTGTGTGTGTATGTATAATGTATTTGTGTGCATGCATATGTACAAATATATAAATGCATATATACATTTATTGAGATAATCGTGTAGTTTTAGATGTTTTTGTTTTTAATATCAGTGTTGATTATTTTCCTAATGTTGAACTATCCTTGTAACTGTTACAAATCTAACTTGGTCATAATGAATGATTTGTTGGATACATTTTTATAATCTATTTGACAGAATTTTGTTTAAAATTTTTAATCAATATATACTACTTCCCCCATGTGGTAGGAGATGCAGAGAAGTAGGGGACTATTTACTCTCTCTCTCTCTCTCTCTCTCTCTCTCTCTCTCTCTCACACACACACACACACACACACACACACACACACACACACACACAGTAGACTCATAGGAGAAAGAACCTCAAATGTGAGTTGAGATTTTATTGTGAAAACCCTTGAATGTGAAGATAAGTTTTGTTTTTATTCTATAGGTAATGAGGAAACATTGCCAATTTTTGTTCAGGTGAACGATGCTATCAGAATGGTATTTTAGAGAAATTAATCCAATGGCAAAGTGCATGATAGATTAAATGGAGAGAAAGATTGAAGGTAGAGAGAAGAGTTAGGTACAAAATCATGAGGGACTGAACTAAGGTGATGACATGGGAATGAAAAAGGGATTAGATTTAGGGATGTAAAAGATGAAGAAATAAATTCAACATGACATGATGACTTGCTGATTGGAGAAAGGGCACAAGAGAGGAAGGGGAGTCAAATAGGATTACAAGATTTCAACCTAGGGTTCTTGGAAGGATGATGGTACCATAAACATAAGATAAAGTAGGCAAGAGAGGAAGGTTTTCATTCTGAAATAATGGATTTGATTTTGAATATGTCAAGTTCCAGGTATTAACGGAACATCCTGGGGAAAATATCCAATAGGCAGTTAGAAATGTTGGTCTATTTAGTACAAGGGTTGTTAGCTTTTTGTGAATTCTGTACCTGTTTGGCAGTCTGGAGAAGCCAATGAACCAAATAATGTTTTTAAATTCAAGAAATAAAATACATAGGATTATAAAATAAATCAAATATTTTGAAATGCAGTCATCAAAATATTAAAATTTATCAGTTATCAAAATATTAAAAGCTCCTGGACCCTATGTTAAGAATTTTCAGTCGAGGGCCTGAGAGACAGATTTAGGAGTCTTCTTTATGGAAGCAACCATTAAGACTGTATAGCAGTAGATGAGGTTACCAGGGGAGAGAAGGTAGAAAGCGAAGAATGCCATTTTGCATTGGGAAATGTTTGCATTGTAGTTAGAAGTAAGCCAGAAATGTTATTGTTGTTATTCGCCCTTCATTTTCAAAGAAGACCGATGACATCACAAGTTTAAAAGATGAGAGGAAAAAGTTCATTTCAGACTTAGGAAACTACCTGTAAAAAAGTACAAAACTGGAAATGAAATACCATGCTACAGGCAAAAGCTAGCAAGTTATTAATGACTAACATGGAAAATGTATGAAGGGGAGTATAGTAAGAAAAAAAACAAGAAATACAGGTGGAAACCAGATTTTAGAAGATTATGATGTCACAATGAAGATTTTTAATTTTATCCTAGTCTAAAGGAGTAACTTTTGACAGTTCACTTGTCTGAGGCATAAGTCTGACTTAAGATTTCAAGACAATACTTGGTAAATTAAGTCTCCCTTGACTTTTTTTGAGGCAGCAACTGCTCATTTTCATGTAATAGGCTTTGGAACCTTGGAGTAGAATTCCAAGATTTGTATATGAAGAATTAGAGAACTTTTAGGTTGATAAATGCTGTGGAGAAATAAGACCAACTGAGGAACAGTTTGGAAATAGAACAATAAAGAATACCAGTACATATACTAATTTGGCTCAGATGTTGCGCCCAGTTAGGTGTTACTCGAGTACAGTATGGATTAGCAGTAGAAACATTGGTTCAGCACAGCAGCTATACTCAGCAAGGAACATTTATGGAGAGTTTGGGTGAAGGGGCACTGAAATCTACAGGGCCAGAGATGTGAATTGTTCTGACCACTTAATGTTCCTAACACATGCGTATGATTTACTACCCTGGATGTTTAAATGTGTGCCCACTCTTCTCCTCACATTGAGGAAAGAGCGTAATTGGTGTTTATGGGTTGAATGCTATTTAAATGTAGGGTGTTTGCTTTGCATTTGCAATAAATGTTTGGGTTAAGATTAATTAAATATTATTGACTGGAAGGAAAATACACCAGTAGCAGCTGATGTGCTATAGTATTGGTGAAACTAGTAATCCAGAAGTGTCACACCTAATATGCTAAGATTTTGAGTAGGAACCATGTGGCTGCCCTTCTGGGGAACCACTTGTAACCTGTGAAAGTAGATTCAGGTGGAGTGAATGAGCCAGGCCCCACTTAGGGAGAGAAAGAACCTGGAGCGAACTGGGGATCAGTGCCATACCCAGACCACATTAGACATTTACTGAAGATATTTGAGTAAGGGAATGATGCATTCATATGTACAATTTAAGAATATCAACTTGGCATCCCTCTGGAGGATGGCTTGGATCAGGGAGAGAATGGAAGTAGGGAGAACAACTCCACCAGTTCTTTCTCTGGAGGTGGATAGCATTTTTATCATAGGTCCTTTAGAATTATCTTGGATCTTTATATTGCAGAGGATAACTAAGTCATTCCCAGTTGATCATTATACAAAATTTCTGTTACTGTGTACAAGGATATCCTGGTTCTACTCACTTCACTCTGCACCAGTTCATATAAGTTTTTTCATATTTTTTCTGAAATCTGCCTGCTTATCATTTCTTATAGAATGATAATATTCTATTAAATCTATATACCACAAATTTGTTTGGCCATTCCCTAGTTGACGGACATGCCCTTAATTTCCGATTCTTTGCCACCAAAAAAGAAATTCTATGAATATTTTTATTCTTATAGGTCCTTTTAAAAAACCTTTTAGATACTAAAATCTTTTGGTAATGGTATTGCTGGATCAAAGGGTATGCATAGTTTTATAGCCCTTTTGGGCATAGTTCCAAATTGTTCTCCAGATTGGTTGGGTTATTTCACAACTCTACTGACACTGCATTAGTGTCTCAATTTTCTCACATCCCCTCTAACATTTGTCATTTTCCTTTTCTGTCATATTTGCCAGTCTGATAGATTGTGAGGCAGTATCTCAGAGTTGTTTTAATTCTGATCAATAATGATTTAGAGCATTTTTATATGACTATAGATAACTTTCATCTCTTTATCTGAAAAGTAGCTGCTCATAAACTTTGACCATGACTTATATTCTTATAAATTTGACTCATTTCTCTATATATTTGAGAAATGAGGCCTTTATCAGAGAAACTTGCTGCAAACATTTCCCCCCAGTTTTCTGCTTTTCTTCAAATCTTGGCTGCATTGGTTTTATTAGTACAAATCCTCTTTAATTTAATGTAATCAAAATCATCCACTTTATATCCCATAATGTTTTTTTATCTTTTGTTTGGTCATAAATTCTTCCCTTATCCATACATCTTACAGGCAAATCATTCCATGCTCCCCTAGTTTGCTTAGGAAAATTTCTTTCTAATTAAAGTTATCAAAAACTAAATTAGTTCCCTCAATGGGTAGAAGCTTCAAGCTGAGGTTGGCTGACCAGTTCTTATGTATATTCTATAGAGTATGATTTTATTCATATATAATTATAGTAATAACGGTTAACATTTATATAGTTCCTACTGCATGCCTACTACATGGCTTTATAATTGTTATCTCACTTGATCCTCAAAACAACCCTGGGAGGTAGGTGCTATTATTATTCACATTTTCTAGATGAGGAAACTGAGGCAAACAGAGGTTAAGTGACTCCCAGGGTCACACAGCTAGTAAGTGTTTGAGACTGGATTGGAACTCGGGTCTTTCCAACTTCAGGCCTGGTATTTTATTTACTGCGTCACCCGGCTACCCTAAAGACTTGTATAGGTTGGATCAGTGTTGAAGTCTTGTTCATCTCTGAGATTGTATAAGGCTAAGTCTCAAAGTTGTGCCTTTATATTTGGTACTGGTTACAAGTCTCTTCTGGGATCTTACTAGATTCTTAACTCTATCAACATATTTGGAATGCAAATTTTTTGCTCCAAGGTGTCATGCATGTCTACCTACCTTAAAGGGTAAAATTGAACGCTCAACTATCTGACCTCATAGATCACAGATTATGTTGTGTCACCTACACAGAAAATGTTGATGTCAATGGCCTTTCTTGCCCTATTGATTTGCACCAATTTAATCACTCCCTGGGGATACCAGATTGATCATTATCTTGAACTGGTTCTGATCAGAAGGAAAACTGCTTGAGAAGGTTCAGCCATTCACAAGCCCTCAACATGAGATATCTGTTCTTAAAGGATGCCTTTTATGAGGAAGTCCCATTGTCATTCCATATTGCATTGGCTACATGACTTATAGTATATCTGGGAATTGTCATGAAATCACTGGCCACAAGCAATATCTGAACAATATCTGGTGACCTGACATGCTGCTTGCTTTTCCCAAGAGCCTCATTTTTTTTGCTCCCCAAAGTCTTTGTTTACTGGAACTCTTTTCGAATTTTTGACACCAACTCTTCCTTTTGGCCTGGAGTCCTTGGTATACAGCTTTGTCTACCTTTCTCTCTGCTTACATTTTTTTGTTCCCAGGGTTTAGCACAGTGCCTGGATATGGCACTTAGCACATCGTAAGTGCAATAGAAATGTTGGCTGACTTGTTGATTTGTAAAATGAGGGAAATAATCCTGTCATGTCCACCTTATAGATGTTGAGGCTCAAATAAAAAATGCAGGCATGGAATTTGCAGATTTTAAAGTGCTAATAAATGTCAGAGTTTTGCTGCTATTAATATTTTGTTTGAGTCAATGTGATTATATTGGTATTAGGAACTCTGGGTAAAGTAAGGAAATTTATCCTACCAATTCAGATGGGCAACTGTTCTGTAAGTTGGTCTTAGAGAGTTGCATAAAAGCACTATGATATTGAATGATTGGCCAGGGTCAGAGAGAAAACATGCATCACTAAGGAATTCCTAAATCTAAAGCTGGTAACACCATACTGTCACTAAAATGTCAGTTACTATTACTTTTAAAAACCATTTTTGCATACATATAAAGAAAGACAATTTTCTGAACCATTAAGGACAGGGTCATGGCACCACAATTTATTTTATTACTGAAAAGACTATAAGGGAGAATGGCACATGCCAGTCTACTACGAGGCACACTCTTCCAAAGGCATCTATCTTTCAACATAAAGAACTCTAGAAACCTTAGACAAAAATCTAAATTTTCAATACTATTCTATTAATTCAACAAGCATTTATTATTCCTATTATGCACAAGATCCTGTGCAAGGTATTGAGGATAGGACGCAACAGGAAAAATGAAATGGCTACTCACCCCAAAGAGCTTCTGTTTCATTGGGCAAGGAAACGGGAACACAAATAAATCAGTGCAATATACCAGAGCCATGGCATCCACCTTTTCCTCAACACTAATGACCTTCCTTAATGAACTTGAAGCTTACTCTGACAGAGTCCAAATGGAGGCATGGTGGAGAGAGCACCGGACTTGGAGGAGTTAGGAAGACTTGTGTCTACCTCTCACCTCAAACACTCACTAGACGCATGATCCTGGGAAAGTACCTCATGTCTATCTAACTTCATTTCTTCATCTGTAAAATGGGGATAATAATAGCACCTTCCTCCCAGGGTTGTCATGAGGATCAAATGAAATTTTATTTTAAGCAGCTAAGTAGCCTGATGGATAGAGCATTTGACCTGGAATCAGGAAGGCTTGAGTTCAAATCTGGCCTCAGACACTTTCAAATTGTGACCCTGGGCATCATTCAACCTGTCTCATTTTCCTCATCTATAACACTATTGCATTCCCCACAGGGTTGTTATGAAGGTCAAATAAAATAATATTTGTAAAACATTTGGCCAAACTTGAGGTACTATAGAAATTCTAGCTATTATTATTTCCTAACTAGCTATTTCATATGTTTCTTATAGAACTGGTCACTTGGGATCCACTGTCCAGCACAGTAGGAAATCTTACATCTTCAATCAGCACATTATTTCTTCATGAGGCCCAATGACTCCAGGTAGATTATACCCATAAGTAACTAGTAATGAGGACAGGCTTAATAAAGTCTCCCTTGGCCCCAGGAGAACCTTTTCATCTTTTAATTATTTTAGGAGACATCACCTTCTGCTGAACCGAGTATCTCTCTCTCAAGCACATGCAGTACGGACGTGCCCTTCCAGAGCATCTCTTCAGCTTGTTTCTAGGGTAACAACATGGTTGTGAATGACTCCTCAAAATGACCCCAAAGGTTCCTGTTTCTACCTCAAACCTGGTTATTTGCAGGAAGCTACTAAAAAGAACCAATACCTTCCTGCAACAATCAAGGTTCTGTGCCAGATATTGGCTGCACACGTATCGCCAAGATGATATAATTTCTGGTAAAATGTCAGCACATATTGCAATGGAGATAACAGAGTTTGTGACCAGGAACCTTTTCTAAGCTGTCACCAAGCTTTAATGGTCATGTCTGGAATCATACCAGAATCATCTGAGGAAATCCCATCCAGGAGTGGCATGTGTAAAGAAGGCATCCTCTAGAGTTAAGTGAGAAACTCAAAGTAATCATTTGGTTGAAAGAATTGTGAGACCACTACGGATGGTGGGAAGTAAATTGTTAGAAGAAGATGTCTAGTAACTCTTGCCCAATTTCTCACCGGTGAACATTTCAGTTCATGTTCAACAAAAAGAGTTAGAATCAACTCAACCAAAAAGTTAGAATCCCTGAATTGTTCAATAGTCAGGTCTCAGGACTTGCCTCAATCATTGATGACTAGTATTAACCGATGACTTATAGTAACATACATTGGAAAAGCAGTTCTCAAAGTGTGGTCTGAGGATCCCTCAGGGTCTGTGAGGTCAAACTATTTTTATAATAACACTAAGAATTTTAATTTCTGGTATACTAAATATGTATATTACTCAAATAAATAAATTAATATTACCAGATATGATTATTATCATATATATTATCCCTTAAATAGATATTACTCAAATAAATAAAAACTATTTTTGGTAGGGGAAGGAATCAATAATTTTATTTGGGGGCAGCTAGGTGGTGCAGTATATAGAACACTGTGGTTGCAATTAGGAAGACTTCTCTTCATGAGTACAAATCTGGCCTCAGACACTTACTAGCTGTGTGACCCTGGGCAAGTCACTAGTTTGCCTCAGTAACCTCATCTGTACAATGAGCTAGAGAAGGAAATGGCAAACTATTCTAGTATCTTTGCCAGGAAAACCCCAAAAGGGGCCACAAAGAGTTGGACATAACTAAACAACAGAAACAAAAATATTTTTAAGAGTGTAAAAGGTTCTTGAGGCCAAAATGCTTGAGAAACCTTGCTCCAGAAGATCCCATATAAAATAAAAATTTCAGAAGAGTATTTTTATTTTGTGAAAAATCACAAAAAAAGATGGTTGCTCATCATTTGAGGACTGGTTAAACAAATTATGATATTTGACTGTAATGCCATAAGAAATGATAAATACAAAGAGTTCAAAGAAAAATGGGGTGTCTTGTGTGAACTGATTCCAAGTGAAGGCTTTATAACCATGGGAACAGTATGTACAATAAATATTTTAAATGACAGGAACAATAAAATGAAACTGAGTGGTGTGTGATTATAATGATATAGATTGGTCCTAGAAATGAGAAGAGGGACCATCCTTTCTTCCTTTCATTGCACATGATGTCAAAATTTCAGTAGGTTTTCCATAACATCGTTTTTCTTATTTGTTGTGAGGGGAGGCTCACTGGCTATGTGGAGCTATATAATACAAACTTATAAAAATATAAAAACAAAAGTCATCAATAAAATTTAAAAAATAACATCTTTTGGGTACATTTGTACATTCTCTTCACCATGCTTCATTCATTTTTTATTTTAAAAGTTGGTTTCTGCTAGGACAATGCAGCAAGACCATGAGAGTTCCTGACTCTACGATTAAGGTTAGGGGGATAGTGACATATCAGGTCCACAGGGCAGATGGGCATTGCCATGCTGATCATTTACAAAGGTCTTTCTCCCAGGTTGATTTCTCCTAGTGCTTCCACACAGTGCCTGGCACATGGTAGGTATTAAATCAATGGACTGACTCATTTGGGAACAGTCGAATCATTAGAAACAATTTCTAAGTTGCATGCAGGATCATGGGGCAATCATACAGGAAAAAACATAGAAAAGCATAGGAGCAGTGTATAGATACAAGGAATGTTTCCATCGTAAAGGACTAACTGCCTTGGAATTTATCTCTGACGAAGGAAGTAATTACAGTCCAGGTGTTTAATGTAGGCTTCAGCAAGAGGAGATGGATGGTGATTTAGAGACTGGCCATCTGAAATTTTACTGAGCTGGACTGAAAATTATATTAGTTTGTGTATGTACCAGAGCATGGTACCATCTCAGATATTCATTAACATGGGCAAATGATTGGTTTCTTTACTTTGTGGCTGGAAGATGTCTTTGAGGGTTGTCTGAACGATCAATCCCAGAGCACCCTAGAGATTCTATGTCAGAGGTCAAAGCTGCTTTTTTGCAAGTACTTCCTAAGGGAATCCCTTAATAAAGCTTCTTCATCCATGATGGATACCTTCTAGTTTGCCAATAAGTATTAATGCAGACCATGGTGGCTTTGAGGAGGCATTCTGCAGTCCTAACCTTTGTGTGTGAGTTTCTATGGTTTTGGGGGATTTTAGCCAGCTTAAGCAAACCTTTGGACCACACATGTTGGCTTGTGTTTTCTTCAGATAATAGAATCTAGACATTTTACTATTTATATCTGTCTGAGACCACAGCAAAGTGGAAGATAGACTGAGGCAGCATTATCACTGAGGGAAATGTCAATGACAAAAAGTTTCTCTCTAATGTAGGATGCATACAGTATATCTGAAGCAGCCATATAGAAGGTCTCCCTTAAAGCAGTATTTGAAAGTGTTTAACTTTGGCCACTGACATAGCTCTTTCAGTGCCATCTAGCACTGATCATTCAGCTAAACCTCTTGACAACTCCTTCCAGCCACAAAGTAAAGGAACCAATCTTTCTCATGTGTCTATCACCACAACCAAAATGAAGTCACCAGCCATTTCTATGTCATCTAGCGTAATTCTAGAGACAACCCTTCAGAAATTAAGTAGTTCTATTAGGTAAAGGGAGGAAGTGGCCAAGGGGCACTGAAGAGCAAAATTAGTCTTTTTTCTTTTGAGGTGTTACAATTGAAAATGACAGCGATTTGGAGGTGGAATTTGTCAGAGGGCAGTTGTAGATAGCATCATGGATACAATGAACATGAACTTGGACACACTTTGGAAGATGGTGGAAGATAGAAAGGCCTGGCATGCTATGGTCCATGAGGTCAAAAAGAGTCAGATATGAATGAACAATAAAAGTTACAGCATTAACAAGCCACCATCTTAAAGGCCTTCTTGTCCTTCGCTCATTTTCCTGACACTGAACACAATACTGATTAAAGCACATTTTGTCAAATCAAGAAAACATTTCCAAATAGACAAAAGGGTGGGAACCGGAGGCAGAGGAGGACAGGTTGATACACAAAGGGTCAAAACAGTGCTAGACAAATGATATTGCACACCCAAGCACTGAAAATGAAACAAATAAGAAAAGAGACTTTTTCTGGCAATAATCAAATTGAATTTGGTGCTAAAAAGTAATGAAGGTAGCATTCAGATCATAGGAACATAGATCTAGAGGTGGAAGGAACCTCAGATGCCATCTAATTTGAGCCCTTATACAGATGAGGAAACTGAGGCCCAGAGAAATAAGGTGACTTGAGCAAAGTGAGACAGGCAAAAAAATGTTTCAGACCTAGGGTTTACATCCAGGCTATTTGCACCTAGGGCCAATGCTCTTTCCATTCTACCATGTCATATATGGCCACAGGTACTTGTTGGACTTTTTGTTGTTATGGTGAAGTCATTTTAGTTATGTCTGACTCTGTTGGACCCTCTTAGCACAAAAGGTATTGGCAAAAGGATCAATGCAAAAGAGCATTGGATTTGTAATCAAGGGACCTCAATTCACCAAGTCACAGTAATACATATGAGATTGAATTTGCCTTCAAGGGATAAGGTCACTAGTACTTGTAACATGAATTTGTGGTAGAATATGGTAATGGGAAAACTTCCAGACTTGGAGTGAGAAGAAACTGAGGTTCAAATCCTGCCTTTCCAGGTATGCAGAAGTGGGCAAGTTAAGAACCTTCTCTGATCCTCAGCTTCCTCATCCAAAATGGGCAATGCCATCTATAGGAAGATGCTATCTGTATCCAGAGAAAGAACTGTTAAATAGAAATATATATATAATTATTTCACACACACACACACACACACACATATTTGTGTCTAATGGTATCCATCTCTAAGGCAGGGCCTGGGGAGGAAAGAATAAAAATGGGGAAAAAAAAAAGTTATATGGTAACTTTATTATATATTTATTATATTTATATTTATTTATATTTATATATATTATATATTTAAAAGGAGTAGCAAGTTGTAAATAATAGATTCTCAGTTTCGTATGCAATTTTTTTCTATTCTACTATCTTATGGGAATGCTTATTTTATTTCTTAAGTTCATATTAAAATAAATGTAAAAATTTAAAAAAAGATTTACCTCACTGGGTTTCAGTTATCTAGAACTAATGTATTTAATATGCTTTGCCAACCTTAAAACTTAAAAACATAAATAAATACATACATATTTGCACATATGTGTGTATAATGCAAATATACACATATGTATTTAGGGCTTTCAAGTTTTTAAAACACTATATGTGTAAGTATATAAATATATGTTATTATTATTAGTTTTTAGCCATGGAACACTATATGTTCTATTGTTGGCACATCTCCAATTGGAGAACTTGTCTCCATTTGAGGAAGCACCTATGCCAGTCACCATGTTCTCTTGAAACCCAGGCAAGTCCATGAAAGCCCAATTCACTTCTTCACCTTAGCCCATGTGGGTGCCATCCTTGCTCCCTCTCTTTTTCTGCCCTTTTTAATGTGTTGTCTTCCCTTACTAGAATGTAAACTTTTTGAAGGGAGGGACTCTCTTTCTTTTGCTTATATGTGTGTCCCCAGAGTTAATACAATGCCTGGCACAAAGCAAGTTCTTAATATATGCTCTATTTCATCTCCTATGAATTACTGAAGATTTAAAATCCTCCCGCCACATTAGAAAGAGTTTCAATGATATCTAGATCCATACACTGATAGAGGTGGTTTTTCATCCCTCATTCCTTTTCAATTCATTTCTCTCTTGACCAGATTTGCAAGACTCAAGTCAAATATATTTTTACCACCCTGTATTTGCTGCACTCCATCCCTGACTAAGAACTCATCAATCCTACACACTACGCTGCATAACTTTAAATATTATTCTCATATATGTCATTTCTTAACCAGCTGTCTATTTCCCACATCTTTTCTTCTCTTCTGAAACCTTTGACTTTGATGGGTAGCATGATGTTTTCATCACCACAGGTGCCCTTAAGGCCATCAGTTTTTTGTCTAGGTCTTCATAATCCCAAACAATGTTTCCTTGGTTCCTTCTAATGATCATTTTCACCATCAGAACTGGATGGCAATAATTAGATTTAGAGACAACTGCTTCCAGTGAATTTTTAGTTAAAAAATTAAGGTTTTAAGATAGGATAAGACCATATATTGTCATCTTATATCTCCTTCCCCACCCTCCTCACACACACTCTCCCACTGCACCATGATGTTTTAAACAGTAAAATATTGAAATCTTCCTGCTTTGAATCAGTATTCATGTTAAATGTCTATCTCCAACCACACTCGTTCTGCTTTCTTGAACCCCTACGGCAGCCAGCTCCATGTTCAGATTGTTTAGAGTTTCCTAATTTCAAGCCTTAACCTGCTTCTTAATAACCCCTTCCTCCTGCTCCTGGTTCTGCTTTCTGGAGCCAATATTATCCTTCTGGTAAATAATAGTCCTTACAGTATTTGAATAAGACTGTCATATCTCCTTTAGGCCATCATTTTATAGGCTGAACACCTCAAATTCATTAAATTGATCTCTTCTTAGTATGATTAAGAATCCTATCACCTTTAAGCCATTTTTTTTCTTTAGGCCAAATACCCCCAATATATTAAATTGTTCCTTGCTTAGCATGATTGAGAAGCCCCTCGTCATTCTGATTGCCCTCCACTGAAAGGGGCTCACCTTGACCTACATATTTCCAAAAACTCAAAGCCCCAAATTGAACACAGTACTACAAGGACAGCTGGGTGAGCTCTTGCAATCACACCAAGCCCTGATGAAACATTACTGTGACATAATGATCCCTGTCAAGAGGATACCTAGATTTACAGGAACATTTCCTCATCCTCCTCCCACCAAGAAAATATTTCTTTTGACTTTTAGGGTAGTCCAACTCTGACTGCCATCATTCTCACCGTGAATTGTAGGAAACGACTATTAAAAGAAATCTAACCTGAAACATAGGATCTCATGCATTAGAACTGGCAGAGACCTTAGGTATCACCTCATCCACAGTCTTCCTTATTTCTCTCAGCAGTATCAACCCTATTGCTTTGTGGAATTGAGTACAACTATAAAGACTCTCACTGGCTCCTGGAATTAATGGAAGAAATTTAACAACCCATGTCTGCTATCTTGGTAGGTTTTAGTTGCTTTGGGCTTGTTGTCAGCAGCTCATCTGGCAACCCTGTAGGAGAGGTTAATTAGAAGGGCGAGTTAGAGTGCTACCCAGAGGGAGCAAGTGTGCTGTGCCTACTGTGAGCCTGGGAGATATACAAAGAACTTTGGAAGTATTTATTTTCTCTGTTGGGGAATCTTTTTCTCCACAGGACCCAGGTTCAGACAGGGGCCAGCACCTTGTTGCCTCCACATGAGAGACAGAGAATCAAAGTACCCTGAAAATGAGTGATGGTTAGAATGGGGATCAGAGCCTTAACTTCTCGTCAGAGGAGCCAAAGAGGTTTTCTGCAGCTCTCCATGGTAAAAGGCTATTGATTTCCTAAAGTAAGAGCTTACTGTTTCCTGAAGTTTAAGTTTATTCAGTCTCCTGCCCTTTGGGAATCCCTTGCTGTTAAGAACTACTGTTGAATTTAGGACTTGTTAATAAAAGATGAATTATTTGTGACTGTCCATAACTGAATCTTTGGACTGAGACCTTGTTGTCAGGGTCAAATGAGTAGAGGAAGGAATTGTCTACTCTCTCCTTTTAATGTTCTTCCAATGATGTGACCAAGTCCAACCCTGGCATGGGATTTGCTGGATGACATAGCCAAGTTCAAATACTTTTTGAGCTAATACCCCAGGTGCATCATGAGATCTGCAGATCCCATATGGTAATCACAGAGACAGTATTTCACAAGCACAGATCAAAGTTGGAAGCAAGCTCGGAGGCCATCTACTCCATCCCACTCATTCTATAAAGAATGGTACTATGGTGGTTTCAATACTGATGAAATATTGACAAAAATATCAGGATACCCATACTTTCCAAGGAGACATATTGGATTAATAGTGACCAAAAAAACCATTGATATGAGCAGCAATATACTTTTGCCAATGGTACAAAACCATTAGCCTGTATCAAAAATAACCTAGATATCAAAATCTCTCTAGAAAGTGTCTCAATGTTAAAAGAATAGTGGACAAAGTGCCACAGAGATTTTTTTGAATACTAGATAAAAATCAGAAAGTTTTAGAATACCAAAAAACCTTGTATTTTTCAGTGTCACGTGGCTTTCCATTTATCAGTGAACTTCGTGCTGGTTGCTGGCAAAATGCTAGAACAGCTTATTAAAAAGATACTTAGAAAACATCTAGAAAAAATGTAGAGATGATAGAGGCAGTATGGTTTCATTAAATACAGACTGTACTAACTAAATTTATTTCCTTTTTTTGACAATTACTAAACTGGAACTTGAAGAGAATGCTGTAAATATAGCTGACCTAGATTTTAACAGAGTGCATCAGCTTGGAAGAAGGTCTCCAATGGAGTGCCCAAGGGATCCGTGTGAGGCTCTGAGAGATTTAACATTTTTATTTAACATAATTATCACTAATTTGGATAAAGGCCTAGATGGCATTGTTATTAAATTTGCAGGTAATACAAATCTTGGAAGGACAGTTAACACTGAATAACAGTCAGGTTAGAAAAAAAATCTTGGTGGGCTAGAGAATTGAACTGACCCTAATAAACTATTAAACTTGGGTTCAACAAACCTTTCCAAATACAAAACAGGGAAGGCTTAGTTGGATGGCAGTTTATATAGGAAGAGTTCTGATGATTTTAGTGGGCTACAAGCTCAATATGAGGCAACAGTGACAAAAATCTAATGTAATCTTTTTTTATCATTGTTAATTTTTTCCCCTTCATATCTGACTTTTCATGATTGCACTTGTGACTTTCTTGGCAAAGATACTGGAGTAGTTTGACATTTCCTTCTCCAGCTCATTTTACATATGAGTAAACTGAGGCAAATGGAGTTAAGAGACTTGCCCAGGGTCACACAGCTAGTAATTATCTAAGGCTGGATTTGGACTAATATTGTATCTGAGACCAGATTTGAACCCAGGAAGATGAATCTTCTGATTCCAAGCCCAACATTCTACCCACTATACCACCTTAGCTGCCCAACCTAATGCAATCTTTTTTTTTTAATTTAAATTTATTTATTTAACATATTTGGTTTTCAGCATTGATTTTCACAACAGTTTGAATTACAAATTTTCTCCCCATTTCTACCCTCCCCCCCCCCACTCCAAGATGGCTTATATTCTGGTTGCCCTGTTCCCCAGTCAACCCTCCCCTCTATCACCCCCCTCCCCTCTCATCCCCTTTTCCCTTCCTTTCTTGTAGGGCAAGATAAATTTCTGCGCCCCATTGCCTGTGTATCTTATTTTTTAGTTGCATGCAAAAACTTTTTTTTTTGAACATCTGATTTTAAAACTTTGAGTTGCAAATTCTCTCCCCTCTTCCCTTCCCTCCCACCCTCCCTAAGAAGTCGAGCAATTCAACCTAGGCCACACATGTATCATTATGTTTAACCCTTCCACAATACTCATGTTGTGAAAGGCTAACTACATTTTGCTCCTTTTCAACCCATCCCGCTTTATTGAATTTTCTCCCTTGACCCTGTCCTCTTTCCAAAGTGTTTGTTTTGATTACCTGCACCCCCATCTGCCCTCCCCTCCATCATCCCCCCCCTTTTATTTTTTATCTTCCTCCCTCTTCTTTCCTGTGGGGTGAGATACCCAACTGAGTATGTATGGTATTCCCCCTCAGGCAAGGTTCACTCATTCCCCCCTCACCGGCCCTCTCCCCTCCTCCCACAGAACTGCTTCCTCTTGCCACCTTTACATGAGATAATCCACCCCATTCTATCTCTCCCTATCTCCCTCTCTCAGTATGTTGCTCTCTCATCCCTTAATTTCATTTTATTTCTTTTAGATATCTTCCCTTATCTTCAACTCACCCTCTGTCTGCTCTCTCTCTTTTATATATATATGTATATATATAAATATATATATACATATATATATATAAAAACAGACATATATATACACATACATACACATACATACATATACACATATACACATACATACATACACATTCACTTATATATATACATAAACATATACATATATATATATATATGCATATTCCCTTCAACTACCCTAATACTGAGGTCTCATGAATCATACACATCATCTTTCCATGTAGGAATGTAAACAAAACAGTTCAACTTTAGTAAGTCCCTTGCAATTTCCGTTTCTTGATTACCTTTTCATGCTTCTCTTGATTCTTGTGTTTGAAAGTCAAATTTTCTATTCAGTTCTGGTCTTTTCACTGAGAAAGCTTGAAAGTCCTCTATTTTATTGAAAATCCATATTTTGCCTTGGAACATGATACTCAGTTTTGCTGGGTAGGTGATTCTAGGTTTTAATCCTAGCTCCATTGACCTCCGGAATATCACATTCCAAGCCCTTCGATCTCTTAATGTAGAAGCTGCCAGATCTTGGGTTATTCTGATTGGGTTTCCACAATACTCAAATTGTTTCTTTCTGGCTGCTTGCAATATTTTCTCCTTGATCTGGGAGCTCTGGAATTTGGCGACAATATTCCTAGGAGATTTCTTTTTGGGATCTATTTGAGGAGGCGATCGATGGATTCTTTCAATTTCTATTTTGCCCTGTGGCTCTAGAATATCAGGGCAGTTCTCCTTGATAATTTCTTGAAAGATGGTATCTAGGCTCTTTTTTTGATCATGGCTTTCAGGTAGTCCAATAATTTTTAAATTATCTCTCCTGGATCTATTTTCCAGGTCAGTGGTTTTTCCAAGGAGATATTTCACATTGTCTTCCATTTTTTCATTCCTTTGGTTCTGTTTTATAATATCCTGATTTCTCATCAAGTCACTAGCTTCCACTTGCTCCAATCTAATTTTTAAAGTAGTATTTTCTTCAGTGGTCTTTTGGACCTCCTTTTCCATTTGGCTAATTCTGCCTTTCAAGGCATTCTTCTCCTCATTGGCTTTTTGGAGCTCTTTCGCCATTTGAGTTAGTCTGTTTTTTAAGGTGTTGTTTTCTTCAGTGTATTTTTCAGTATTTTTTTGGGTCTCCTTTAGCAAGTCATTGACTTGTTTTTCATGGTTTTCTCGCATCCTTCTCATTTCTCTTCCTAATTTTTCCTCTACTTCTCTAACTTGCTTTTCCAAATCCTTTTTGAGTTCTTCTATGGCCTGGGGCCAGTTCATGTTTTTCTTGGAGGCTTTTGTTGTAGGCTCTATGACTTTGTTGTCTTCTTTAGGCTGTATGTTTTGGTCTTCTTTGTCACCAAAGAAAGAATCCAAAGTCTGAGACTGATTCTGGGCGCGTTTTCGCTTCCTGGCCATATTTCCAACCAACTAACTTGACCCTTGAGTTTTTCAGTGGGGTAGGACTGCTTGTAGACTAAGGAGCTCTATGTTCCATGTTTGGGGGCGGGGAGGTGCCAGCTCTGTCAGACCCGCACTGCTCCTTCCCCAAGGACCCCCAACCCGAACTGGGCTTAGATCTTCGGCAGGCTGTGCACCCCTGCTCTGATCCGCCACTTAATTCCTCCCACCAGGTGGGCCTGGAGCCAGAAGTAACAACAGCTGTAGCTGCCCCACCTCCGCTGCCCCCGGGGCTGGAAGCCGAACCGCGAACTCCTTCCATTCCCGCAGCTTTTCCCACTAACCTTCTCCGCAGTCTTTGGTGTTTGTGGGTTGAGGGGGTCTGGTAACTGCTGCAGCTCACATATTCAGGGTGCTAGGGGCCCCATCCGCCCGACTCCAAGTTTGGTTGTTCCACGCCGCTCAGGCTGGGCTCTGCTCCACTCCATTCCCAGCTCCCAGCTCCCAGCTCCCAGCTCCGTGTGGAATAGACCTCACCCAGAGACCATCCAGGCTGTCCTGGGCTGGAGCCCTGCTTCCCTCTGCTGTTCTGTGGGTTCTGCCGTTCTAGAATTGATTCAGAGCCATTTTTTATAGGTTTTTGGAGGGACTCAGTAACGGAGCTCACTCTAGTCCCTGCTTACCAGCCGCCATCTTGGCTCCACCTCCTAATGCAATCTTAAGAAAAGGAATAGGATGATGAGAGCACTACTGCACTCTATCTTGGACAATCAATAATCTGAGAATTGTCTTTAGTTCTAGATATCATATTTTAGGAAAGTTACAAACAGGTTAGAGATTTTACAAAAGAGAGTAACTAGGATATTGAAAAGCCTTCAATTTCTGCCACAAAAAATGGTTGAAGGAAAGGGGTTGTCTACCCTAGCAGGGAAAAGGGAAATGATCATTAAAATCAGGTATCTGAAGAACCATCATATGTAAGGGAGATTAACTTTACTGTTTGGCCTCTGAGAAGAGAAATAAGAACAGTAGAGGGAAGTAGCAAAGAAGAAAATTTAAGCTTGATGTAAGGAAAAACTTCCTATTAATTAGAGTTATGCAAAGGTGTAATGGCCTGCCCAAGGAGACAGAAAGATCTCCCTTATTGGAGGTCATCAGGCAGAGTTTGGATAACTAGCTGATAGGTATGTTATAGTGGATATACTTCATAAATCAGGAAGGAGTTGGACCATTTGGCATATCTGGTCCCTTCTAACTCAAATTTTGTAATCCTGTAGTTTTTATTTGCTGATTTCTTCTTTTAGCATCTAATTTCCCATTATAACAGATATGCAAATGGTCTGTAGAGAATTATCTAGTCCAGTAGTGCCAAATTCAAATAGAAACCAATCTCTGGGGGCCACATATTGATTTAGAAAACCAAAAATTGACATTATCTATGTTGTACTGTATTTTTATTTATTTTGTTAAAGACTTCCCAATTATATTTTAATCTGGTTTGGGTCATACTCAGGATTTTTGCAGGCCACCTTGTGAATGTGACACATCTGATGCTAATCCAATTACCATATCCTATAAATGAGAACACAGAGGCCTAGAAAAACTGAGTACTTTGCCCTAAAGTTACATAGCAAGTGATCAGCAGGACCAGGCCCGGAAATCGGGTCATGATTTCCTCTTTTGAATTATGTGGTTGGATACAATTCAAAATTCACTTTACTACCTGTTATAGAATCATAGGATTTAGAGCTAGAAGGGACTAAAGATCATCCAGTCCAACCTCCTCATTTTATAAATGAGAAAATTGATGGCCAGAGAAATTAAATAATTTGCCCTAGATCACAAGAGCACTAAAGAATAATGTATGGGCTTGAATTCAGGTCCTTTGACTCTGAATCCATCCCTATTTTCACTGCACTGTAACTGATGAATGACTTTGCCTTAAACCAGAATGACAATAGGATTATCAGATTGTAGAATTTAGAGTTGGAATGAACTTTAGAAATGAAATATAAATCCCAAATCATAGAGATGAGGAAATTGAGATCCAGAAAGTGAGGTAATTGATTTGCCTATGATCACGTAACACATAAGTAGCAGAGCCTTGATTCAAATTCTGGCTTTCTAACTCAAAATTCAGTTCCATTTCCACTACATTGAGCTACAACTACAGTTCATTTCCATCCATTCATTCATCCATCAGTTAATAAGCATTTCTTAAGAACTAACTATGCACTAAGCACTATGCTAGGTTAGGTGTCTATGACAAAAAGATGAAGGCAAAATAGTCCTTGCTTATAGAAAAGCTGCCTATCCATAAGGATATACAAAACATGTATAAAACAGATACAAGATAATTTGGGGGTGTAGGGAGAAAATAGCTGGGCGGGGGGGACCATGGAAGGCCTCATGCAGAAGGTGGTACTCAATAGAGTATGAAAGGAAACCAAGAATTCCAAGAAACAGAAATGAGGAGAGACTGTATTCCTAGCATGGGAGACAGCCAGCACAAAACTGATGTAAAAGGGTGTGTCCTGTGTGAGAAAAACTAAATAGGTCAGTATGGCTTGACTGCAGGGTGTGTGAACATGAAAGAATGAAGATAAGGTAGGAGGGTGTGACAAGGTTAGATGGGTTACTAAGGACAACTGCTTCACTGGTGGTGTGAAGGATGAGTGAAGGATGAATTGGAATGGGGAGAGACTTGAGGCAAGGAGACCAATTAATAAGTTATTGCTGTGATGGAATTACAACAGTACTGCCACAAGAAATGAAGAGCTGGTTGATTTTAGAAAAACATGGAAAGACTTGCAGGGAATGATGAAGAGTGAAATGAGCAGAACCAAGGGGGAACATTGTATACAGTAACAATAATATTGTTCAAAGAACAATTGTGAATGACTAAGTTATTCTGAACAGTATAAATGCTCAAATCAACTACAAAGGACCTATGATGGAAGATCCTATCCACCTCCAGAGAAAGAACTGATAAATAGAAGTATGGATAGTATGGTTGTGTGTGTGTGTGTGTGTGTATGTGTGTGTGTGTGTGTGTGTGTGTGTGTGTGTGTGTGTGTGTAATTGTGGCCTTCTCTAGTGCAGTGTGGGGAGGGAGGGAGATAGTTTGGAACTTCAAATGTAACAAAAACTTAAATTAAATTTAAAAAAATTACTGCGTAATGTCTTATAACATATACCTAATATCTTAAAATGAATACTAAAATGAGATCAAAATGCATAAATGATTTATACATAAAGGGTGATATCATAAGTAAATTAGGGGGACATGAAAAAATTTACCTGTCAGATGTATGGATAAGGGAAGAGCTTATGACCAAACAAGAGATAGAGAGGATCATGGGAAATAAAATGGATTGTTTTGATTGCATGAAACCAAAAGGCTTTTGCGCAAGCAACACTAATGCAGCTAAAATTACAAGGAAATCAGGAAATTAGAGGAAAAATTTGCGGCAAATGTCTCTGATAAAGGACTCATTCTCAAATGTGTGGGGAACTGAGCCAAATTTATAAAAATAAGAGCCATTCCCCAGTTAATAAATGGTCAAAGAATATGATCAAGAAGTTTTCAGAAGAAGAAATCAAAGCTATCAATAGTCACATGAAAAAATGCTTTAAATCACTACTGATTAGAGAAACACAAATTAAAACAACTCTGAGGTACCACTTGGCACCTATCGGATCAGCCAACACAACAGAAAAGGAAAATGACAGATGCTGCAGGAGATGTGGAAAAATAGGGACATTAATGTACTGGTGGAGTTGTGAACTGGTCCAACCAATCTGGAGCATAATTTGAAACTATGCCCAAGGGTCTACAAAACTGTATAAACCCTTTGATCCAGCAATATGACTGCTTGGTCTGTATCCCAAAGACATCAAAGAAAAGGGAAAATTTTTTTGTACAAAAATATTTTAACAGCTTTTTTTTTGTGTGGTGGTGATGAATTGGAAAATGAGGGAACAGCCATTAATTGGGGAATGGCTGTATATGACTGTATATGGGGTATATGATTGTGATGGAATACGATTATGCTATAAGAAATGACAAATAAGACAGTTTCAGAAAAACCAGGGAAGTCTTACATGAACTTATGCAAAGTGAAATGAGCAGGACCAGGAAAACACTGTACACAGTAACCACAAAGATAAATTGTGAAAGACTTAGCTACTCTGATTAAAACAATTATCCAAGACAATTCCAAAGAACTCATGAAGAAAAATGTTATCCACCTCCAGAGAGAGAACTGATGAACTCTGAGTGCAAGTTGAACCATACTTTTTTCCCTTTATTTTTCTTGGCTTTTTTTGCAGGGAGGGGGAGAAGGTGTTTTCTTTTGTAATACAGATAATATGGAAATATATTTTGCATGACTTCACACGTATATTGATATATTGCTTGTCTTTTTGAGGGGTAGGGAAGGGCTGCAGCAAGAGTGAATTTTAAATTAAATTAAATTTTAATTTTAAATTAAATTTTAAATTAAAATTAAATTAAAATTCAAAAATTTTAAATGACTGTTTAAAAAAATTTAATGTAATTGGGAAATATTTAACAAAATAAATAAAAACATATTTTAAGGAAATTATTATAATACTCCAACCAACCTGGTAACTGGGTTGTTAGTTGTATAAGTGGTAAAAAGAGGATATATATATACATATATGTATATATGCACACATATATGTATATATTATGTATAATTATATATATATAATATATTATATGTACATTATATATGATATATCACCGAGAGAGAAAGAGAAAGAGAGAGAGAGAGAGAGAGAGAGAGAGAGAGAGAGAGAGAGAGAGAGAGAGAGAGAGAAAGATGTTGGAGTAAGCTTGTACCAGCTAAAGAAGGTCAATTATTAAATTTTCAAGGTGAGCTTTCACACCTCCAAAAAAAAGGTTTGGTTTTGTAGATTTCAAAAACTGCAGGAGAAGATGTTAATAATACAGATAAACTTTAAAATGTGCTGTACACACTTTTTTTTCAGAGAGCTAATGTTAAACATTCACCAATATACCCCTACCAAGAGATATTGGGAAGCTAAAAATGACAAGATTTAGCAATTAATTGGGTATGCTATCCAAGTAATTGGAATAAGGCTAATTTCTCAAAAGAATAGAGAAGTTTAGAAAAGAGATATTTTTGAGGGGTAGAAACATAATTAGTTCTACTTTTGAGATGTTGACTTTGAGTTATCTATGGGATATCCAGTTTGAAATGTATACTAGGCAGTTGGTGATGCAGGACTGAAGCTCTAGAGAGACAAGCATTAGATATATAGATCTGGGTGTCATTGGCATAGAAATGATAATGAAATCCATGGAAGATGATAGATCACCAAGTGAGAGACTGTAGACATTGAAGAGAACCTAGGATAGAGCTCTTGGGCTACACCCACCAGTTAGTGAGCATGACACAAAGGATGATCAAGAAAAGAAACATGAGAAGAGAGGGAAGAGACAGCAGCATCACAAATACCCAAAGAGAGTATTCAAGAGGAGAGAGTGGCCAATCATGTCAAATGCTATGAAGACATCAAGAAGTATAAAGGATGAAAAAACATCATTAGATTTGATAACTAATAATTCACTCTCAACATCAAAGACAGCAGTTTCAGTTGAGTAATGAGGTCAGAAGCCATATTAGCAAACTTTTAGAAGAGCAAGAGAGAAGTAGAGTCATAACACATAGGTGGTTTTAAGGCCTCATCCACCCTCCTCCTCCCCCAGTTCAGTGTCTCACCC
This sequence comes from Trichosurus vulpecula, assembly GCF_011100635.1. Taxonomy (NCBI): domain Eukaryota; kingdom Metazoa; phylum Chordata; class Mammalia; order Diprotodontia; family Phalangeridae; genus Trichosurus; species Trichosurus vulpecula. Next base: position 157,070,940 of record NC_050573.1, read on the forward strand.
CTTATGTTCCCCTAGCCCTTTGGGGCTTCTGACAACTGAAACCACTATATTCCAAATTATTCTGCTTCCAGCCCACAGTTCACTTTCCCATTTTTCAATTCTATGTATGTTATGTGAGAGTAAGGAGAGTATAGCACAGTAATTAGCACTTAAGAAATACTTAGCTAATACTCTATCTATACTTTATTCTCAGTGGCAGCTTTGGTTTCACCCATAATTATTAAAAACAGTTGGGACTACATGGTCATTGAATATGGGAAAGGGAAGAAACATTCATTAAACACCTACAATGTGTGAGGCATGGTGTTAAATAAGCACTTTATAAATATATCATTTGGTTCACACAACAACCCTGTCAGATAAGCATTGTTATTGTCCCCATTTAACAGTTGGGAAAACTGAGGCAGGCAGTGGTTACGTGACTTGCCCAGGGTCACACAGTTAAGTAACTGAGGCTGGATTCGAATTCAGGTATTCCTGATTTCAGGTACAGCACTCTTTGAACTGTGATGCCATAAAGCTGGGGGACATTGCATGCTGTTCCTTTATCTTAATCCTGCCCAGAGTCTGATGCTAATGGTCAACCGTGCCAACTTGTTTTTTTCACTGCCTGTGCCACTGATGTGGGGAGGGGGGAACTTCTAACAATCTGACATCTCACGGGGCATTCCACTGATGAGGTTCTTAGTGAACAGAAAAACTAGCTAATCGAATCCCAAAGTAATACACCACAAAAGACAAGAAGAGAACCAGAGAACTGCAAATGTGAGGCTGCAAAATCAAAGTGGATCAAAAGAAAACACCTTCACAAGTGTGGGGAGATCAGATCGTGCTGATTATTTACTTTTGCACACGGGTAGCTCATGTTAATTAGAGGAGCTCTCCTGCCATTCCCCATGAGGTACATCAATGGCTCATGGAACAGCCAGTTATTTCCAATGGAAATAATGACTTGCAGATGCAGTAACCCACCGTAATGCCCAGAATTACTGTCACATTATCTCAAGATGGGACAGGGCATTTGACTCATGGCACGGCAGTGCATCATGGTGCATCCTGCTTATTATGCAAATTTCTGGCTCCATTTTCCGCTCATTATTAAAATGAAGGGCTATTAGCATCACTGCCTAAAGCCAGTAAGTGCCATACAAGCCTCCACCTCGTGGGGCTCTGCCAAATCACTGCCCTCCTCACATCAGTCACTCTGGTGTCCCACAGCAGGACCTCACATGGACAAAGACAGGCATGTCTGAGTATTTTGTGAAAGGAACCCTGATATGAGAAGTCCTGCTCCCCTTTGTCTCTTCAAGTACACCCATTCAAACTCATAGTGTATGGGGGGAAAGGCAAAAATTTTTCTTATTATCACATCTTCCTGTATAATGATATTGAAAAATTTAGTATCTATAAATCTATCTCTTTTCTACCTGTATCTCATTTTTATCACTTATTTTTTGTATTGTGCTGCTTATTTATTTATTCTTCTCTCTATCTCATCTATCTATTATGCCATCTATTTACTTATTTACTTTTATTTTGATTTCTAATCCATCCATCTATTGATTGCACTGATTATTTACTCTTATCCTGATCTCTTATCCATCCATCCATCTACCTATCATATCTACCCATTTATCTATCCTCTCTCTCTTTCTCTCTCTCTCTCATCTATCACTACCATCGGCCAATTGATCTATCGAATCTCTATCATATTTATATCAAGCTATCTACTATTTACTTATCATTTCTTTCATCTCTCTACCTATTTACCTTTATATAAATATATATGTATATATATATATATATATATATATCTTCTCGCCTCTCTCTCATTCTCTCGGTCTCTACCTTCATACATGTGTATGTAAAAAGGCAGCATAGTATAGTGGATGGAGATCTGCTCCCACCATCAGGAAGACCTGGGCTCAAGTCATGTCTCTGAGACATCTATTTGCTGTGAAACCAGGGAGTGTTTCACTTTTGTCTTTGTGTCACTAGCTCCTATTATAAGTGGCCACTTAATAAATGCTCATTAATTGATTGATTGACTCTAACAAGTCACTTAGTGCTGCCAGTCAACTTCTTAAGACTCGGAGGTGCAGAATTGTAGTTTACCTGCATTGATGAAGGGAGTTTTCTAACTGGGAATTCCCTGCACTCTGACACCATAGCTCCAGACGTGAGTACATATGCCTACATATGTTTATGCACACACAAATACTTCACACATAAATGTATACACCAACATTCACACACATATTTGCCTATGTATGTAGAAGAAGTGGTGAGTTTGTAGAATGGTAGATAAATGGTTAAATACTAGGCTTAGAAGCAAGATCATAACTCAAATCCTGCCTTTAATACTTTCTGGCTCTGTGACCCCATACAAGTTACTTCACCTTTTTATACCTCAGGCAACTCTCTAGAAGTTATCTGTTAAGTTATAAGCTGGTTGTCTTCTGTATGGTAGAGAGATTTCTCATATCATGAATTCTTTGTACTGACAAAATCAAAGATTCTTCTGAGCCCTTGTATATAAATTCCTTTTATTGTAAAGCAGATGAAATTATTGGAAAGAAAAGGCACTTTGCCACCTATTATATCCTTCTTTTTAAAGCAAGAAAAAATTATTTTTGAGAGGTTTGTTTTGTTTCATTATTTGCAATAAATGCTGATGTATTTTGGGCCTAAAGTTTAGTTTCCAGAAACAGGACCTTGAATCATGGCTGTATCAACAGACCACTATACACAAGTGAAAAATACCAAAGGGAAGAGAAACCATGAAGAGTATAAATAAAGGATGGTGGAAAAGCACAGATTATTCTTGCTTTTTCCCCCTTCTCTTCGATATCTGTGGCTGCAGTTATTTCCCTCGAGGCCATGAAAGTTGAGGAATGTGAGGTTCATCATTTTTTCGCCAATCCAGGAAGATTGCATGAGGCTGAGATGAGCAGATGTCCATTCCCATAACTCGAATGAACCTTCTCAGAAATGGGACTCCCTGTGCTCTGTAAGAGGGAGCTGAGATCAGTTCAGCAAACATAGCTGACTTAATCGAAATGCTACTTGCAAATATGCTTTGGGGGAAACTGTACAAATGAAATAAATATAGTGTTTAAATGCAAGAAAACCTAACTTGAATAGGACAAGTCAGCCGCCTTTTGGGTCTGCCCTTGTAATTTGCTTTTATTGAGTTTCTCTGTGTGTGTGTGCGCGTGCGTGCGTGTGTGTGTGTGTGTGTGTGTGTATGTGTGTGTATGTGTGTGTGTGTCTGTGTGTGTCTGTGTGTGTGTCTGTGTGTGTGTCTGTGTGTCTGGGTTTTGTTTTTGCTTCCTGCTTTCTTCTCCTCTTAACATACAGGTTTGTTTTGTGGCAAATCTGAAAATTATTTGTGGAAGAGGAAAATCATGCCCTATGTACTGCTAATAAAATAGAGCGATAAGGTCTTGAATTGAAGCCTCACACCAGTATCCCTTCTTTGCAATCAGAGGTGTGCTGGAGCCAACTCCAACCAACTTACAAACTGATTGTTGAATTTTCAGTGTGAGCATTTGGAAACTGGCTGCAAATCAAGGCTTGGTTTATTGTTCAGAAAGTGATGAAGGAAATATTAATAGTGCATACTAAACTTAAAAGTGTGTTGTGCCTAAAAGTGCTTTAAAATGTGTACACTTTTCTTTTCCCAAGAGCTAGTTGTTAAACATTTGGCAGCAAACCCTCCCTTTTTTTTTTTTTTTTTTTTTGCAATGCATAGTCTTAGGAAGTTGCCTAGGCTTCTGTGAGGTTAAGTGATTTGTTCAGTCACATAGCCTTATCAGAGGCAGGATTTACCCCGAGGTCCTCCTGGCTTTGAATCTAATTGTCTATACACTATGCTAAGCTAATTCTGATCTTATTAAAATGTATCATAGTATTAATTATGCTACATGCACATATGCATTCATTCCATTTATTAACCTCCTACTGTATACTGTACACTGGAGAAACAAATATAAAAACTGAAACAGTTCCTGACATCAAGAAATTTACCTTCTACTAGGGAATGGATAGCATGTACAGAGATACATAAATATAAACATTACAAAAAGTAAATGCAAAGAGATGGGGAGGGTGAGAGATTGTGACCAGAGCACTTTCAATGAAGAGGATCAGGAAAACATTTCACAACTCAGTCCTTCCTCCCTTTACCATTCTTTCCATTTTACTTTTCTGTGTGCACTGATTCAGTTACACTAGTCAGCTTGCTGTTCCTCAAAAATGACAGCCGTCTCTTCATCTCTGTCTTTGTACTAGCTAGCCATCAGGCCTGGAATGCACTCCTTCCTCACTTCTGCCTCCAAGTTTCCCAGGCTTTTCTCAAGGCTCAGCTCAAATGCCATCTTTTTCAAGAGGCCTTTTCTGATATCAATATTTCCCCCACTTACACTGTATATAACTTGTGCATATACATAGTTCAGTGCATGTTGATTCCCTCATTATACCGTGGGACCTTTGAGGGCAGGAAGTATTTTTTGCCTTTCCTTGTATCTGCAGCTCTTAACTTTGCACCCAACGTATAGTGAGCACTTAATAAATTTTTGTTTGCTGGTTGACTAACTGACTGAAAAGTCTTTCACCCAACAGATCACTTCCTGTAAGCCATATGCCTGTGACCAAGAGAATCTGGTGGCACAGACCAAGCCCACACAAGGAGGGGAGGGTGTAACCTGGCAAGAATTCTGATGGACACACATAGAGAGTTCATGTTCCGCAGACCATCATGGCTACAAGAATCCTTGGATAGGAGAAGGAGTCAACCTCCATCTCATGGAGAAGGAACCTTTACTCCTTAGTAGGCCAAATAAAGAGATAAGTATGGCAGGCAAGGGCCCCCAAAGCCATCTCACACTGGCCCCAGTGACAGCTCCAAATCATAGGGGTAGTGAAAGCCTTATGGCTTGTGGAAGATAGGTAGCTCAACATACATACCTGAAGAGGAGGGGCACACTAATGAGGCAGAAAGGGTATGGAAATGGTTAGGATCCAGAAGTATCCAGAACATTGGGTATGTGCACTGGCCTAGGCCTCATTCTGAGTAAGCTCAGAAGAATCCTCCTCGTCACACCCATGGTTTGTATCCCACCAGGAGTAATCATCATGCAGATGTTCAAGACCACCAAAGGACCTGAATGAACTGAAGCCAGATGTACACTAACAAAGATCTAGATTGGAGAGACGGACTTGAGATGCTGATTGAGACATACCTATTTAAATATGGACAATCTGGGGATTTTTTTCTTTACTATGCATGTTTCTTAAAAATGTTTAATGTTATGCATGGTTTTTTTTCAGTAGAGGGAGGAGAGGAGAGGTGGTAAGGAGAGAAATAAATGCCTTTTAATGGAAAAAATGAAGTGAAGAGATTCACAAAATTTTGGAAGTTAACAACTCATGATAACCTCACTTGGTTTTCCTGTGGATCAAGAATGGTTAGAGAGTATGCCTGTATATCATTCTAAAGGAAGAGATGCCCCAAATCTGACACACATACACAAAAAGCCAATGCCCCAAATTACAATTCTGAAACTCACCTTACCACCCCCCCCCCGGAACTCTAGCCAGGCTTTTGGCCTCAGAAGTGACTCCACAAACCCTGAGTGGAAGAAATCCTCCAGGAAAAGGGGAATAGAGTGACTAGAAAGGGGGACAAGATGGCTGAGAGCTTCCCCAAAGAACTTCTCCATTTCACTTTTACCCCTCTAGACTGGATATTTTCTAAAGATGAAGATTGGGTATGGGAAGGCAAGTTTTCACTGCTGTCAAAAACTGTCTCCTTTAAGACACGGATTTTGTGGGAGGATATGGGGTCAGATTTGGGACATTTTCTGGGCCCAGAATAGTTAGGAGGTGCATTCTTTAGCCATTCTTATTTTAGAGGTAAACCAGTCAAGGTTACCCTGGGCTGCTAGAGACCCCTATCTTGTCTGCAAGCTCCACTTGAATCTATTTAGCTTGATACAATAAATAGAGAAGTTTGTTAGAGGCAATAGGGAGCCACCAGAGCTTCCTGGGAAGGAGTGGCTTGGTTAGAATAGTGCTTCAGTAGTGTCAATTTGACAGCAATCTGATATGGTAGAAGCCCACCTTTTAAATGCCTAGTGTATCATTAATTTAATTAATTAACCTCTGTGTGCAGTCCAGCTATTCTGCAAGGTATCCAGAGAAGTAGGCTCTACTAGTGTAAAAGTCTTAGGTGGGGCTACCCAGGCGGGATGTTTGGATTGGAAAGGAATAAACTTTGTTCAGCAGTATATGAGTTGGAGTGAAAGCAATAGATGGTGGGAGTAGGTCAAGGCAGAGGCTTTGGCAGAGCAAGATCTTCAATAGCAGAAGGGGGTGAGAGACTCAAGAGAAGACAACAGTGTGGAGTTGAATTGTCATACCAAGGGTTCAAGACAGGAAGTGCAGAAAGTGTAGCCTGCATGGGTGATGGCCTGAGAAAGAACTGAGGGGTAGAGGGATGGGAGGTCACAAAGGGAAAAAAGACCACGTCTTATGGTAGCAGGGCAGAGGGAGAAGTGGAGTGCCAACAGACTGTGACCAGATCAAAGAATTTCAGAGTTCATGAACAAATAAATGGAACATAGAAATGGTGACGGCAAGATCAAAAATATGACCATCTCTGTGTGCTAAGGTGGGGTAAAGGAGTAGGTCATGGGAAAGAGTAGGTTGAGGAAATGAGAGATTAGGGTGCTTGATGGAGTATCAGTATGTATGTTGAAGTCTCTTAAGTATCAGAGCATATAACTTACAGAAGAGAAAAAGAGTTCGAGTCAGGCAATGAATTGGAGGAAAGAAAGAGAGGGGCCTAGAGGTCTTCAGGAAATACAAGTATCTTGATTTGGTGATAACTATGGACTGAATGAACCTCAAAGGAAAAGAGGTTACTGAGTGATGGTGGTAGAGGGAGTCTGGAAGTGGCAATAGGGAAAAAGCAGTCTTCTAACTCTTCCACCAGGATGAGAGATTCAAAGGTATGAGTCAAAGTGCAGCCAGCGATGGAAAGGGTGACCAGGGAAAATTTAGAGCTAGAAAGGGCCTCCAAGGCCACATGGTCCAATCCACTAATTTTTGTTGTTGTTCAGTCATTTCAATCATGTTCGAGTCTTCATGACTTCATTTGAGGCAGTTTTTTTTTTTTTTGCCAAGATACTGGAGTAGTTTGTCATTTCCTTCTCCAGCTCATTTTACAGATGAGGAAAACTGAGTTAAACAGGGTTAGTTGGCTTGCCCGGGGTCATAGAGCTAGTAAGTGTCTGAGGCCAGATTTGAACTCAGAAAGATGAGTCTTCTTAACTCCTGGCCTGGTGCTACTATGGCACCTAGCTGGGTCCAAGAGGCTAAGTGATTTGCCCAAAATCATTTACAGGTATTAAAAATCAGAGATAGGATTTGAACTCAGGTCATTTGACTCCAGAGCCAGTATTCTCTGCCAAATATGCCATGCTGTCTCCCTAGAAATTTAGAAATTTAATCCATTTCGCCCTATCTTATTTCTTTCTTCTAAACATTTGAAATATTCTTTCTCACAATCTAGGATATATATCAGACTATGCCTTGATTTCCTCTCCACTTCTATTACAAATTCCAAGATGGAGTAGCCACTTACCCTATTAGGTCCCATCAATTCAACCCTAGCAACCAGTTATTTGTGGATAAGAATCAGTTCCAGAGTTGTAATCCTCCTCATTAGTTCCTCAGACTTTTGAAGGATATAGTAATCATTGAGTTGAGTCAAAAAATATTTGGTACTCTACTTTAGGTAGAGGAAAAGCTCTTCCTACCCCATCGCTTCTGTTTCCTGCCCCTGTGACAGGGTTGTGATCAATTTTCCATATTTCTCACATATCTCCTCTTTCTTTCTAGCTGGCCTAATAACAATATAATTTTTCCTTCTGCCTCTATTGATCTTTAATCAAATAGTTCTTGCCATGTTTCTCCCATACTCAGGTCTAAGATATCCTCACAGGTACATTTTCTTAATATAGATTGCCACCCCACCCACTTTGCTTTTTTTCAGCCTATTTCTTTTTGAATAAGATATATCCTTTAAGATTACCATCTTAGTCATTGGTCCCATTCCACCAAATTTAATCTATATTCCCTTTCCTTAATAGGACTTAGGAAATAGGGACAGATTTTATTCTTTCCTCATTTGGCATTGGAAACAAAATATTTAAAATTTCACTAGGGTCTGTAATCATTGTTTTGTGGTATTATTGATAACTTTTTTGCCATTGACTGTTATGGAATTACAGACTTACGGAATTAGAGCAGCCTTAGTCATCATAAAGTGCTAGTCCAGTCTCTCCATTCTACAGATGAATAAATTGAGTTCCACAGAATTGAAGCAATAAACAATTTTATTACACTTAATATGTGTACAAAGAAGATAATGCAGATCCACTACTAGGAAATTATATTCTTTGAGGTCTCCCCCTCCATGAGTGGAGATTAACTACACTGAATCTCCTTGACTATCTTCTATCTTCTTCATAAACAGGGGGAGCCATTTGTTAGATCGTTGTCTGGAATTAGGGATGCAATCTGTGACCATCGAGATTTTGTGTTTGTGAAATAAAGAAGATTGAAATCAAGCCATTGTTATTAGTGTTAACCTATAACTGACTGAATGAGATGACTGAAGCCTAATATAGCTTTCTCACATTTTTATCACATGTGATTACTAAAATCTTCCTGACTCAATACACCTATATTGTTAACACCAAACCTCTGTACAAAAATGGAACTACTTGGAACAGGAGTGATCAACCTTATGTCTCATGTTAAGAAGCCTTTAATTGAAGACAGGTGTTTTGTTCTTCTGTGACAACCTGACAATTATTCACAGTTTTTTGTCTACCATTTCTTGGACCTTTTGCACCCTTGTTCCTCTGGAAGTTTCCACAAAGTTGTAAATACAAATTGACTTTTACATGTAACCATTTGAAACGCACACACATTCATATTTTCTTACTTACCTGTCATCAAAGGAGAAGAGGTGTGAGACAGGCAGAAATCTCTCATGACAGTTAATCTGTACCCTCTAGGGGTAGACAATAAGCATCGTACAGAGCTACAGTTACATTTTAGGCACCACACAGAGGCTTTGGATGAAGGATGACTCAGAGAGAAATCACATGGATCTTGTTCCATGTTCTATGACCCCTTAGCTTTTAGACGGTTGGTAGGTTTAGGAGATTGAATGATAGCGGCTAGAAACCTAGGAGTTTTCTTAGTGATAGGCAAGATAAATAGCTCAAGTGAGGAATTTCCCAGGGTGGCAGAATCTAATCAAATGTATATGTGAAGCATGGATTCCATCTATAGCATTCTCAAGAAGTAGTCATAAAGATTCCTTTTGAAGACTGACCAGGATGAGAAATTCACTATCTTCCAAGACAACTCGACAATTTCAGACAAGTAAAAACCAAATTCAATCCAATGTGATATGATGCAATGCTCTACAATATAATATAGTACAATACAATGTGATATAATCAACACAACCCAATATGTATTTATAAAATGCCTACTATGTGCTAGGCATTGTACTAAGTACTAGGAACACAAAAACACGATAGATATAATTATTAGGAAATTCTTTTGAGCTGGAATCTGCCTCACTTTAGCTTTCATCTATTGGTCCTCATTTTGTCCTCTGTGACCAAGAAAAACAAATCTAATCTCTCTTACAAATGGAAAATTTAAATCATTTGAAAATGACAATGATGTTCCCTCTAGGTCTGCTTTTCTCCAGGCTAAACACCCGGAGTTCCTTTAGATCCATTAACTATACTGAATGCTGCTTTCCTCCGGATACATTTGAGCATTTCAGTGTAATTTCAAAAGTGGAACACCCAGAACAAAACCCAATGTTCAAAATATGGGCTGACAAAGACATATTATTGCGGGATTGTTACCATCTTCATTCTGAATACTATACTTCTTTTATTAAAGCCTAAGATCACATGAATGTTTTTGGTAGTCATATCATACTGCTGACCCATATCGATCTTTCAGTCCACTAATACCTCCAGATCATTTTCTTTTCTTTTTCTTAAAAAAATTCCATGTGTGATCTATAGGCTTAAAATACACACAACAACCATCCCAGTTTATGACAACACTTAGTATAAGGCACAGCTTTTACGTATATTAAATTTACAATTCTGATTCTGACAACTTATTTTAAAGGTAAGCCCTTATAAGAGTGAAATAAGTCATTGAATGACATTAGTCAATCTTAGACTTCAAGTGTCCATTGAATCTCTGATTCATCTCAATAATGAGAAAATGATACAATGTAATGTACTAATAAAACAGTTTTTTTTTTAAAAAAAACCTAAATGATGATCATCCAACCCTGATTGTTTCAGAGGAAACAAGCAGTCCTTCTATCTGGTCTTAAATACAATGATAAAGGTACAGAATATTCTAATCCTCAGAGGACAGAATGCCTCAAGATATAAGCTGGACATAACACCTATGAAACAGATAATTTTGAGAAAAGTATCAGTAAGGTGAAAACCGATTATAATGATAATATCTGTTCTGAGACTTTAAAATTCCTAATTCATGTCAGTTAATAAAATAAATGTGAATCATTATAGAATCACTCAGATTATAGTTAGTTTGTCTGAGGGATAGTCTACTAGAGGATGGTAGAAGGGGTAGGTTAACAGGATAAATGCAACCTAAATAGAGGTTTTTCCATTAATAACATTTTCCCATCAGTAATTCCTAGTATAAAGTTAGACATTTTCCATTTGACACAAAACCATGTTGATTTCAACTTAAAACGGTGATGACTCGATATGTTTTTAGCTAAACCACTGCTTGGATTCTTTCCTGCCAAATTCATATTACTCTTTGCTATGCATTGAAGAAACAAAGACAAAAATGAAACAGTCTCTGTCCTCAAGGAGCCTATGTTCCACTACTGGAAAACAGTATATATACATGTAAGTAAATATATATAAATGTGTGTATGCATCTATTTCTAAGAGTTAGAAGTGAGGAGAGAGCACATTGCAAGCATAGAAGTATACTCTGTACAGAGCCAGAAGAGAGGGAGATGGAACAATATTCAGGAAACATCCTATGGGGATTTGGTTATAACGTGGAGTATATGAGATGAAATGATGTGAAATCCTTCTAGAAAGATAGGAAACATATTGTGAAGGGCTTTCAATATCAAATTGAGCAGTTTGCATTTATATTTTAGCCTTGACTCAATAGAAAACCACAAAGGGCTCTTTGGGGATGAGGGTTTGGGGTTGGATGGGAATGACATAGAAAGAACTGTCCTTACATACTGTCGTTTCGGCTATTGTGTGGAGGATGCATTTGGAGAATGGAAAAACTGGTTGGTTGTTATCTTTCGTGCTCAAAGAGGGTAAAATGACATCACTACATTGGGGTCAAGGTATAGTGAGTCCAACTGTAGCCAATCAGACCAACATGAGCTCAGACGCCTCTACCACAGGTCGGAGACAAATAGTCCATAGGAACATTTGGAATGGAAACGTCTCTAAATTTGTGTATTTCGCATTTCTTTTGGGCTACTGCAGTTCTGCTTTGCTTATTGAGTACAGTGCCTTCTTTGATGCGGGCATGCCATGCTGGATGAACCTGTACCAGTGTCTAACAATCATTTCCCAAGTTCTTCAGAGAGACCTTGAAAGTATTCTTGTATCACTTCTTCTGATCTCCATGTGAGCACTTGCCTTGTGTGAGTTCTCCATAAAATAGTCTTTTAGGCAAACACATATCCTTGTATCACTTTTTCTGATCTCCATGTGAGCACTTGCCTTGTGTGAGTTCTCATAAAATAGTCTCTTAAGCAAACATATGTTTAGCATGTGAATAACATGGCCAGCCCATCACAGTTGCCATCAATACAGCAGAGTTTGAATACTTGGCAGTTCTGCTTGAGAAAGGACTTCAGTGTTCAGTACCTTGTCTTGCCAGATGATCTTCAGAATCTTACTAAGATAATTCAAATGAAAGTAATTCAGTTTCCTGGAATGGTTCTGGTATAACATCCACATTTCACAAACATACTACAACGAGGTCAGCAGAACAGCTTAGTGGACTTTCAGCTTGGTAGGTAGCCTAACACCTCTTCTCTCCTACACTTTCTTTCAGAGCCTCACAAACTAGCTCTGACAATGTGTGTGTCTACCTCATCATCTATGTGGACATCATTGGAAAGTATCCTGCCAAGGTAAGTGATCTTAGCCACAGCATTCAAAATTTATCCATTTACTGTAACTAATGGTTCCATGTATGGATGATGTAGTGTTGGCTGGTGGAGAACCTCTGTCTTTTTGATGTTTATTATGAAGTCAAAATTAGTACGAGTAGCAGAGAATCTATTTATATGTTGTTGCATCTTAGACTCAGAAGATGCATTGAGTGCAAAATCATCTGCAAACAAAAAAAAAATTGTGCATAAACTCTCCCTCCATTTTAGTCTTGGCTTATAGCCTTTTCAAGTTAAATAATTTGCCATAGTGCAGTAGCTGACCTTGATGCCATTTTCATCCTCATTGAAGGTATTTGACAACATCACTGAAAACATCATGCTAAAAAACATGGGAGCAAGCACACAGCCATGCTTCACTCCATTGGTGACTGGGAAAGCGCAAGAGCATGGCCCATTATCCAGAATTCATGCAAGTATGCTCTTGTGGAACTGGCTTACAATACTGATGAACTTCTTCAGCCAACCAAATTTTGCCATGATATTTCACACACACTCATGACTGACAGTATCAAAGGTCTTGGTTAGATTGATGAACACTACATAAAGACCTCTGTTCTGCTTCTGGAATTTCTCTTGGAGTTGTTGGGCAGCAAAACATCATATTGACCATTGCTTGGCCTTTTCTGAAGTTATACTTGCTCTTGGGTAGATAACCATCTTCCAGGTGAAGGATCAACCTATTAAAGAGAACTTTGGCAAGAATTTTGCTGGAAATAACTAAGAGGGAGACTCCCCTGTGATTGTCACAAAAATAAATTATTCCCTTGTCCTTTATAGAGATGGTCAGTGGAGGAATGCTTGAACTCCTGGGGGATAACTTCCTTTTGCCATATAGCTGGAAGATTTCAGTCAGCTTTAGTATAAGCAGTGGACTATCTGCTTTTTAAATCTCAGCTGGAATAGAATCAGTACCAAGCACTTTACCACATGATAGGAGCCTAGTAGCATTTAAAAATTCTCCTTCAGTTGGAAATTTGGCTAGAGATGGATTGACTCCAACCTAAGGTATAGGGTGAGTGGCTTTAGCATTGGTCGATGGTGGTCTATTGAGGACACTATGGAAGTGTTTGGCCCATCTCTCCAGGATCATGTCCTTATCACTAATTAATATGGTTCCATCAGTGCTGAGTAGATGAGATGATCCATAGATCTTTGTCCCATAAACAGCCTTCAAGGCATCATAAAAGCACTTTGGATTGTTATTTTCAGCATAAAACTGAATTTCATCTGCCTTCTTACTGAACCAAGAATCTTGAATCTCTCTAAGCTTTGCTTGCACTTTAACTTTGAGGGAATTAAATGCTGCCTTCTTAGTTCTCATTTTTCACTTAACAGCCTCTGAATTTCCCCGTCATTATTGTCAAACCAATCTTGATGTTGACAAGTGTTATAGACCAAATGAGTAAATGTGGTACCAAATCTCTGAAAGTTGCCCACTCCTTTTCTGTTCCACTGTTGCCAACTGTGTGATGGCTTTTCCTCCAAGTTATCAACAAACTGTTCATGCTCAGAGAAGTACTTTAATCTGTTGACGTTAATCCCCTGGTAGTTGTCTTGCCTTTAGGATGCTGCTTTTGTTGACTGTGAATGTTTAGCTTGGAGAAGATAAGTCTAAGATTGGTCCAGCACTCCATACTACACATCAGGTTTTTCACTCTTGCATCCTGTCCGTCTCTTCTCTTTATAATGACAGAGTCTATAAATGCTAATGGTTGCTGTGATGGTGCATTCACAAAGTTTTATTGCATTTAGGTAAAAAGAAGACAGTGTTGGTAATGAGAAAGTCATGAGACACACAAGTCCTCAGTAACAAGTGAGTGTTGCTGCTTTTTACTCCAATCCTCCCAAGGACTCTATGCCATGTCTGATAATCTGTGTCTACTCTGGTGTTAAAGTCATCCAGAATTACAAGCTTGTACTCCTTTAATATATTAGTGATGAGGGTCTCCAGATCTTCACAAATTTTTTCTTTGACCTCATTGGGGTTCATCATGATAGAAGCATACATACTGTGTCAGCACTTGGATACAAAGAGAAGCCCCAAACAAAACAAAACAAAAACCAGACTCTGCAATCAAGGAGGAGCAGATCATGGGGTTTGAGAAAGTTAAAGAATTGGAAGAACAGGGTATTAGCATTAACATCAATATACAGGATGTCCCAAAGATCTCAAAGCAATTATTGATTTTTGGAGACATTCTGTCTCTTAAAGTCTCTAATTATGAAGGGAGGTTTGGGGATAGATAGGAAGACCTAGAGTCAGCAGCTGAACTCCTTGAGAAAGGCAGGAAAATTCTTGGGCCTTGTAGACAATAAGATCTTGATAGAGCCTTACATAGAGCCAGACTGAGACAACCTCTGTGGTAGACAGGGAAGCAGAAGGATGTTCTGAAAATAGTGATAAGGAACAAGAAATTTGCATCCTCCTTCAGGCCTAATATGTAGAAAAACATAGGGAAAAGTTTCCAGTGCTGGAGAAGGTGGCCAGAACTCGTTATTTTTCCCCCTAAATATTTCCCCATTCCTGCCTTCCCTATTACTGTCAAGAGCTCACAACCTAGGACTCATTCATCATTCCCCACTATATCTTAATCAATTGATAAACATTTATTAAGTGCTTACTATGTGCCAGGCACTATGCTAGGCACATAAAAAGAGGCAAAAGATAGTCCCTGCCCTCAAAGAGCTTATAATCTAATAGAAGAGACAATAAACAAGCAAATATATACAAATAAACTATATAAAGGACAAATAGGAAGTAATTAAGAGAAGAAAAGCACTAGAATTAAGAGGGGTTGGGGAAGACTCTCTTTAGAAGATAGGCTTTTAGCTGGGCCTTGAAGTCAGAGCAGAGAGGAGGAGGGAGAGCATTCCAGGAATGGGAGATGTCCAGGGAAAATGCCAAGAGATGGAGTATCTTGTCCATGCAACAAGGAGGTCTATACGGCTGGATTGGCAAGTATGCATTGAGGAGCGAGGTGTCGGAAGACTGGAAAGGCAGGAGGGTCCTAAGGTTATGAAGGGCTTTGAATGCCAAACAAAGCATTTTTTATTTGGTCCTGGAGGAAATAGGGATCTCTCACTCTCCACATTCAGTGTGTTGCCAAAGTCTGTCAATTTCACTTCTGCAACATCTCTCATATGTACCCCCTGCTCTCCTCTGACACTGCCACGACTGTATTGCAGGCTCTCATCACCTCATGCCTGGACTACTGCAGTACTCTGCTGGTGGGTCTGCCTGCCTCAAGTGTCTTCCCACTCTAGTACATGCTCCATCCAGACACCAAACTGATTTTCCTAAATTGCAGGTCTCACCATATCAACCCCTTGCTCAAACTCCAATGGTTCCCTATTGCTCCTAGGATTAAATAAAAAAAATTCTGTTTGTCTTTTAAAGCCCTTCATAAACTAGCCCCCTTTTACCTTTTCAGTTTTCTTATATGTTATTCCTTACCATGTGCCCTTTGATCCAGTGACAACAGTCTCCTTGCCATTCTGCAAAAAAGACACTCCACCTCTCTGCTTCCAACATTTTCTCTGTCTATGCATAGAATACTCTCTCTCCTTATCTCTACCTACTAGCTTCCCGAGCTTCCTTAAGACACCACTGAAATTCCTCTTTCCGTGGGAAGCCTTTTACAACTCCTCTTAATTCTAATGTCTTCCCTCAATTATTTATATCCTATTTCCTTGAGGGTCTTCCCCTCCCAGTTTGATTTTTTTTAGACTAGGTTAAAGAGACCATTCTTTGCCTCACTTTTTTTTTCACCTAGCCTTAATCATTGAAGGGACATTGCTTCAGCCAAGCTGAGACTTGCTAAAGACCTTAGCTTAAAAGGCCAAGGTCTTCTACTGTATCTGGGGCAATCTCCAGTTGTCCTGATGTGTGTCTGGCCACTGGACCCAGATGGCTCCAAAGGAGAAAATGAGGCTGGTGACCTTGCACAGCCCTCCCTCACTTAAATACAATTCACTTGCATGTCCTAGCAGCACTTCCCTGATGTCCTGGTTCTCTTCGAGAACAGAGGGACTAACAACAACTTACTTACTCTGTATGTATGTACATACACACACACACATATACATATGTACATATTTGTTTGTTTGTTGTCTGTTTCATTAGACTGTGAACTCCTTGAGGGGGTTGTTGTTGTTGTTATGTCTGTCCTTTTTTCTCCAAGAGGGCCATGACATCTGAGAGATGATGACATGACTTGCAATTGACTTTGATTTAAGAAGAACCATGCAAGGTTACCAGCCTCACTTTCTCCTCCAGAGCCATCTGGGTCCAGTGGCCTGATATACACCAGGACGACTGGAGATGACCCAGGATGCAATAGGAGACCCTGGTGCTTTTAGGCTAAGGCCTTTTCTAGTTCTCAATTTGAGTGAGGTAATGCCCATTCAGGAATGGACCTCTTTAAGAAGTGAGTCAAAGGATGGCCCCTTTAATCAAAAGGAAAAAAAATCAAACTGGGAGGGGAAGATCCTCAAGGTTGCTGGCCAAAAGAGAAGCAGTTACTATTTACATTAATTCTTAGCCTGGGGGGGGGTGGTGCGCAGAAGATAGCCATTAAGTGGTGCTTGAGCAGGCACTATTGTTGTCCAACAGAGCTCCAGAGTGAAATGGGTTTAAGGAGCTGTTCCTGACCAGGAGTCCAGATTTCAGAGCCCTGAGTCATTTTATTTATATATATGCTTGGGACATAATCACCAGCTTAGAGACTGTATCCTGACCTGAGTGAACAGTAAAAATCCTATTTCAATTGCCTCCGAGTTGAGGCTGGTTGAGGCAAACAGCTAGCCAGACAGATTTCCATCAATGACTTGCTGAGTGGTGCCATGAGGAGCAAGAATAAGAGAGAACTATGCTACTCACTTTCCTCCTAGAAAAGTACAAGTCACTTAAGCAAATTGATTTGAGTTATTGAAACTCTGATAGGATCAGGGGGGTGGGAGGGGATGTGTAATTGTATCCAGGGCTTCTTTAGGCATAAGAGAAAATGGAAAATGGAGAAGTTGAAAGGAATAATTTTAGCAATCCCTCATGCACTAGCATAAACCTACATAACTTAAGCACTAGTACAGCCTACATAACTAGCATAAACCACATTTCATAGACTAGATCCACCCCTAAAGCAATATAGGAGTCGAGTACCAGCACCCACAAAAGGTGACTATGTAGAAGCAGCTGCGATTATTCAGCACCCCTATTTCCCCAGGGATTTTTTGTATTCATCTAGGAAAGGCAGGTGGATCTTTCCTTTATCCATGGCAGCTGCACAGCCCAGGCAAAATCTTTCAGGGATCATTTCCTCCAACCAGATGCATCCTAAAATTGCAGGAAGGGGCACTATGAAGTTGAACAATCTATTGATCTTGTCTGCCTAGATGTGAGTGCTGTGCTTGTGGCTACAGTGGACTCACCTGTTCTGAAGAACCCAACTAGAAGATGGGACAGTGGAGCAGAAGACTCCTGACAGGGAAGAGATAGATTAGGGGGAGGAAAGAGAGAAACCTGGGAAGGAAGAATCAAGTTATAATAGCTAAGGAGGCAGGGACAAGATGGCAGATTAGCAGGAAGTACAGCCCAGTTGCTCCCAAATAAGCACTGCAAAAAGATCTAGAAAATACAACAGATGGATCCTTATAGGAAAATTTTAAAAACATCAGAATGACTGATTTTTCCCAGCCTAGGTCAAAATAGGGAAACAGAGGTATCTTTGGACACTGTGGATTTGGTCTGACCAAGGGCTTACCACAGGAGCATTTCAGTGCCCAGGGACTAAAAGATGAATGAGGCTGGGAACCAGAGTAAGAAGAGGTCCCAGGAGGGCCCTGAACTTGGGCCACCCTTTCTATAACTTCAGCCTTCCCAGATGCCCATAGTGGGACATAGTTTTTCTTTATAAAAAATTCATAGAATACTTTGTCTCGATCTCTCCTTTGTCCCCAAAGTACTCTACTGTGAATTATATTTATCTTTTTACAGTCATGCTCCACTCCCTGCCATCCTAGTAGGTTTTAAGTCCCTATAAATAAGGACTGCCAGTTTTCCTTTTTTTGTGTTCCTGGTACTCAGAAGGTGCTTAATAAATGTTGATTGGATTGAATTGGATTGGATCTTTGAATCAATGTTTTTGATCACAAGATTCTGCCATTGATGGACTCTGATACTACAAATCTCACTCAGGATAGTAGCTGTACCTACTCTCTCTAGATTAAGTTATGTACAATAACTTG
Source organism: Trichosurus vulpecula (assembly GCF_011100635.1). Lineage (NCBI taxonomy): Eukaryota > Metazoa > Chordata > Mammalia > Diprotodontia > Phalangeridae > Trichosurus > Trichosurus vulpecula. Next base: position 157,089,493 of record NC_050573.1, read on the forward strand.
AAGATATCTGAATCTATCAGAATCTGGACTTGTAATACCCATCCTTCTGGTACTTTCAGGTCAAGAGATAGGAATAAATTGGATGAATTTCAGGGAAGAGGAAATTGAAGAACTAGGGTATAGTGGGGTAACCACCTCACCATTAGTGCAGAGTAAGTTTATGTGTGTGTATGTGTGTGTGTGTGTGTGTGTGTGTGTGTACAATGTCCATATACATCTTATGGGTTACCTTACATTACTTCAGTGGCCTGTCCATTCATTTGCCTGCTGCAATCTGGAAAGGTATTAAACCTTAAAGCAACACCAATACTTTTGGGATACCCTATTAATGAGGTGCTTGTACTTGGACCCTAAATTCTAACAGCCTCTGCCTGAAGCCAATGAGCTCTCCCTCTCTCTCTCTCTCTCTCTCTCTCTCTCTCTCTCTCTCTCTCACACACACACACACACACACACCACTTTTTTAATGTATTTTCTCAGTAGGATTATGGGAAGAAATGGGCATAGGATAAGTGGGCATGCATGGTTGCAATACCCATAATTGGAGGAAATACCTAAATGAAATCACAGATTCATCAAAGTATTTATTCCAGAAATGCTTAAAAAGAGAATCTAGAACTGGATGCTTAGGAGTAGGACCTAGGAATTTCAGAGGTTACTTGATTCAACCCCCTCATTTGACAGATGAGAAAAGGAAGGCATAAGTAGTTTAAGTTACTCACCCAAGATAATTTTCTACCTGACTGCAAGACTTCATCACACCCCCATGCTGAGTACCCTATCTTTTCCCCTTGTTTTTTGGCTACTGTTTCTGTGCTGACTTTCCCCATTAAATTTTGAATTCTTTGAGGGAAGTGACTGTCTTTTGCCTTTCTTTTTCTCCCTAGAACTTAGCACAATGCCTGGCAAACAGTACCTACTTAATAAATGTTTATTGACTATTTAATATGGACTGATTGTATGAGCCCAAGTGCTGCGATACTATGATTTTCAAAGAACCAGATTTGCAGGTCACCCAAAGGGTAATGGAAAAATGCAGGGTGGGTGCAAGTAGGCTATAGAATATCTCCAATAATTAACTAAGAAGTGGCATGTGGTATAGCAACCAGGAAACATTATCAAACAAGGAGCTGGACTTGACGTTTCTCACTGAGCTACCACCAGAACCAAGTTTCCTAAAATTTCCCCTTCACAAAATTTAGCCCCATTTGTTCTTGTCTCTTTATTTAAAACTCATTTGTTGTTGTCCTTCATCCTTAAAGAAGGCCAAAATGATATTACAATATCAGGATCAATGTACAATGTGTCCAACCGTGGCTACTCAGACCAATATGAGCTAGGAAGGTGTGGTTTTAATGTGATTAAAGATCTTCCCAGACCATTTAATAGGTCTTAGGTGAAGCTAGTTAAGGGAAGCTTGATTCTGAGAGGATTGTTTGTAGGAAGGCCCATACTCTTTTGCTAACTAGGTGTAAGGCCCTAGGCTCACACCTTTTTGCTGATTAGGTGTAAAACCCTTGGGCCCTAACAAGGTTATATATATATATATACCCTGAGGGTAGCCATTAAGATCAGAATTCAGTCCAAGAAGACCAAGAGAAAGAGAGAGAGAGAGAGAGAGAGAGAGAGAGAGAGAGCACTGCAAGGGCTCTGAGAACTGCAAGCTCTCAGAACTGCAGGAGGAGAGGACTTAGGCAAGCAGACATCTAGGAGTTGTGAGTGAGTGTTTACAGGAAGGCCCCAGCAGAGAGGGAAGGTTACAGGATGGTTTCGCTCCTTGCTGTGATATTGTGTTTTAATTTCCTTGCTGTTACATTGAAGCGAACTTACTGGTTTGGGGATACAATTGTTGCTATGTAGAATTGGAATTATGGTTTTGGTTTTTGGTTCTGGGATTTGATCCTCTGGAGTCTGAATAAATGTTTTACTTCTTCTGCCTTCTACATAGAGAGTCTCTTATATTCTGCAATACTGAATTATACAGGCATATTCATGGTTACCATCGATATTGTGATACTTGCTTTACTGATACAGAAGGCTCCACCACAAGTTGGGTGTATAAGCCTGTTGACTAGATAAGTTTTGATTGCAAAATCTGTGCTAGTTTCACACAACCTGTCATCACAATGGCCACCCCAGAAAAATAATTATTAGCTCCTACTTCAGTAAGCTGGCCTTCATTCACCAGCCTTGTTTCACTCAGGGCTATTTGGAAGTGATACCTACTGAGCTCTCAAGAGCTGTTCATCTTTCAAGTCTATCAGATTTCGTGTTGTATAAAAGCACCCACACATTCCATGTGCCAATGGTGAGTAGAATCATTTTTGCAAAACTGTTTGTACATTTTTTGTGTATTTTGACCTTAGGATGTGAGCTCTTCCTGCCATGGTAAGCAGGCTAAGGTTAAGCGAAGCAGATGATTTTTAGAGCACCTTTTCTAGCCCCTTCCTCATGCCAAGAGGTAAACAGTGTAGTCCTTAAAAAGTCTGCTCAGTCTCCCAGGAGGCTGCTGAATCTCACTGCTACTTTGGTCCACCAAGAAGATGACCCTGTGACCTACGCCACCTGTGTGCAGAGTTGCAACCACAGCTTCCATTGTATCTACACTTGCTGCTTCATAACTAGCCTACCACCACAGGACTTTGAGGTAGATAAAATAGTAAAATAGTAACATAAAATACTAAAATAATAAAATAACAAAATAGTGGAATAATAATATAATGAAATAGTAAAATGGTACGGGGTCACATCTTTTGACTCACGAGTAAATTGGATAGTGAGGAAGAGTTGCACAAAGTTGTCAATTTCACTCTCTCTTTCAGAGTCACCAAATCCAATGGCAAGACAAAAGTCAAGATGACCAGCAATGGCTTGGGATGCAGTGGTTGACCTTGGCATCTTTGATGTCTGACCAAGTTCTAAGTATTCCATTGTGCCTGCTTTAGCTGCCTTCATCACTGTTAGAACAAATTCTTTATACCCACATTTTCCACCAGGGAAGTCTTCACAGGCTTGTGATAGACAGCCCCCTAACTCATTGATGGCTTTGAGACCTATCAATTACTCTCAACCTGGTTTAGCATGTCTGCCAAGGCAGTTTTACTGGAGTATAGCTACTCACATGCTATAGCTTCTTGGAACCACAGGTGAGATTTGGTTTGCAGAAGGTAGATGAACAGCCCTGAAAAGGGTTCAACAGTCCTCACACCAGAAGTTCTCATCCTCCCTAAATACCTCATAAATCCCATTTAGAACAACCAAAAGGATGGATACTACCAACCCGAACTCTGGCAGACTCAGTACAATGACAAAAGTTTAAGAATCCTCTGTTTCCTTTTTTTTGTAAATCCCTTGTGATTTCACAAATGAATGGATGATTAAATAGTTCATACAAATGAATAAATGGCTCACATGAAGGGATAGTTCATATTCAGATGACAATTCTCATGAAGTATTTGTTCATTCATTCATTCAGCACAGATCCTCAGAAAAGGAAACTCAGAGATCATTAACTCCAATACAGTTTTTTGCCTATTATGTGCAAAGCACTATAGTAGTTGGGTATTGGGAGAGCTGCCAAGATAATTAAGATAAGGTTTCTGCCCTCTCGGAACTTAGAAGCTAGCAAATTCCCAACATGCATGTTATTCTTGCTGTTTTTTTTTCTTTTTATGATGGAGTATGTTAAAATGCTATCTAATTACATTTCTCTTTCAAACTAAATAATTTCAAATTGATCTGATATAGCAAAGTCATATATACGTATGTCTCTATATAAAATACTTGGATGTAATATATAGTTGTTAGTGTTTGTTTTTATATTTTTTTGTTTTAAATGACATGTATAACAATAAAGAGTTTGTTTCCTTCCTTAATTAGAAATTCTTCCTCCAAGTATAAATACAAGATCAGGAATGAGTCTATTTTTGGCCAATAAATTTATTGCCATATTGATATCCCCTGGGAATGATGTGCACTGCTTTATGCTACATTTCTGTAAGTGTTAGCCTTCTATACATCCATAGGTCAGGCAGCTGGAATCTGACCTATGCCCAGCCTGAAATGTATTCCCTAGAAGTAATAGGTAATTCTAACTAATTTGGCCTTAGCCTTTCTTGAGCTGAGCCGAGATTACCAATTGAGTACAATTATAGAAGGTGATTTGGGGCTTCTGACCTACAGTCTGCTCGAGACTCAACTGAGATCATCTCACCTACGATATTTCCCCAAGGATTTCAGGATAACGACTTTAAATGCTAATTACATTGTGCAATCAATTCTGTGGTAACATTGAGAGCATTTTGATTTATGATGGATATTAAGTAAGAGCAAGAAGGAAGTCCAATAGATTTAAAGGATTAAAAAATATTCAATATTGCTTTAGCACAAAAATAACCCCAGGAAACAAATTTCATATTGTCCTGTATTATTTTCCCGTTGTTGTCCATGAGTCCTCCATTAAAAAATTCCTTCCTGTTGATTATCCATGTTATTTGACTCAACTCTCTTTTCTAAAGCTATACTGAGCTCTAAGTAGCATCTAAAAAAAGAATATCCACATACAAAATACTTTGTAAAGGGAGGGCCTTAGGAAGTGATAGGTATAAACTGAAAATAACATTAGCAACAGCAACAATAATAACAATAATATTAATAATAATAACTAGTATTTACATAGTGCCTACTGTGGGAGTTGAGTGAACCACACTGACTCCATCTTGTGACTCAATTCTGGAACTAACTCAGTCTCCTTTCTATTCAATTATGGGCCTAGTCCAATTTCCGTCTTGTGAGAAACTTTTTTCAATTGTAGAATTTGGGAGAAAACCCTGTTGTATTTTTTCAACCTAGCGCTGCATGGATGGGAAACTGGACCATCTCTCCCTGCTGCTTAGAGACCCTTAACCGGGGACCTAGGTTATGCTGGCCAGAAATACAGTCAGATCCAAAATTGATATAAGGAGTTTTCTCACAATTATACATCTCAAGCAACTCATATGTCTTATCTGAAAAGTGGTCCCATGCCTATCAATCAGTTATTGTTTCTATGCCCCCTTGATTATTTACAGATACTTGGGGAGGGTCACCTCCTTTTCTGAATTAAGGGAACTGTATCTGTTTGTTCTCTCCCTCCCAATTAGAAAGGTCCCTAAACTTTCCTCCAATTAGAAATTAGATTACTCTAATATTGTATCGTTTATTTTTAATTAAATGGACTTATTTGACTGTTTTTAAAGTATAAAAGTCTATCTTCCTCTTTATTCAGGGTTCAACCCTAAGCAGAAGAAAGGACCTGGTCCTGATTTGTTAGGCAATTGGCATGCATTGCTTAATAAATCAATATGTTTGGCAGATAGAACCTTTGTTTTCCTCAGTTATTTAATCTTTCACCTGCCACACTACTACATGCCAAACATTGTGCTAAGCATCTTACAATATTATCTCAGTAGCCAAGGGTATAAAGATATTCATTCAAGATAATTCCACTACCCCTTTTGGTAAAGTATTACAAAACTGCACAGTGTCTACATTTTTGCTGCTATTACTGTTTAGGCCACTTACTATGTTTAAATACATGATATGTGTTTGAATATACCTTCTGTGCTTACAGTTCCAAAAAGGGAAATTGAGAATCAGTAGCATGCAGTAGAAAGAACACTTTGCAGGCACAAGGCATCCAGAGACATAATTTCTAGCCCTAGCTCCACCACTAATTGCCTTTAGTCAATTCACTTAACTTCTCTGGGATTCATTTGCTGTTTCTGTAAAACAAAGGGGTTGGCCTAGATTATTTAGACAGCCCCCCCCCCAACCCCATGAATCTAATGTATTAAATCTAAATACAAACGAGTAAAAACAAATACAGATTCTCCTCAGCATTCCCTCAATGAGCCATTGATCTTGATGGGCTGGAAGACATTTGGCGCCCACCATCCATCTTCAATATCTCTCCCAGATGTAAAACAAATGCTCCTTTGGACCATTTTGGAGGGCTGTTTAGCTATTTACTCAGATTAAAGATATGCGACATGTAAAATTAATGCAACAGCACCTTCACAATTATTAATGTGAAATAAATATGGCTTACAGATGCTCTTTCCTTTGCTAAGAAATAAAGCTGTTGATGGCAAAGTTGCCACAGAGCTCATTGAAATCCCACTCTGAGTTGAGCATCTGAGCTGGATTTATTTGGAAGGAATTCTCTGGCACAGAAGGTTTTATGGGTGATAGAGGTTGTTGTTGTTTTCCATGTAAGCATTAAGGAGAAACTGTGCATGCTATAAATCACATGCTCAGTGTCAGCCAGGTTTCCATACAAGCAATGAGTTCCTTAACTGGTGCAAAGGAAAGGGGATTGCCATTGGTTTCTAGTTGGAATATTTTAGGAATGAAGTTATATTTTCTTTTAGGGGAGAGATTCATAAATCAATTTGTGGTTAAGTCCCTATGGAAAACATGTTTCATTTATGTACTTTTTCTTGGTCTTTGTGTTTGAAGACAAATGTAATTGATTTTACAAACCTGATTGTTTGATCAGATTAGTTTATTGAATTAGCCTTTTAAGATCATCATGATTTATTTGTTTTCCATGATGTATTTATTTGGATATTTTATTGTAGTTTATCCCTCATGTAGTTTTGTAGATTGAAGACAAATATTAATAAACAAATACAAGTTTAGTTATCATTTTGGGGAAAGATGGTATAAAATTTATGAGAAAGAACTTTTCCTAAAACTTAATGGGACAAGTTCTCCCTGTATTATGAGTATTTATTAAAATAGCTGAGAATGTGAAACCTACAGAAGAGAAGACTTAGAAGTGAGAGGTTAGCACTCTCTACATTTTAAGTTTTGCCATGGGAAGTTTCATGCAGGAAGCAAAATGCTACTGTGGTAGATAGCAGAAGATCATATATGGCATCACCTCAACAACAACAACAAAAAACCTCATGGGAGTGGAAAGGAAAGCAAGGTTCCAAAAAGGTTGGTGTTGATAATAATTAAACTAGATCATCCCCAAAACACTCATAGGTGAAACCGAAAGTAAGAGAAGCAATAGATTCACTAATATGTCCATAAGTGATGAATTGTATATGTGTGGGTTATCTAGTCTCATTATTGATAACAAAACCACCATTTCCAGATTGTGATATCTAAATACCTTATTTGAAATATGAGCAAATGGGAGTATAACTTAGGAAGATAAATTTGGGGAAAGCATCTGGTTGTAACCAAATACACAAAGAAGAGATGAATTTTAAAAGTAACAAAATTCTGAAGGTATCAGTTCTTAAGATCAAAGAAGCAAAGATATAAGAAAATGAAAAAATATATGGAAAGTATTATTACCCAAAAAAAAGATTGATAGGACTTCAACAACTTCAGACCCATATGCTTAGTGTCTCATTTCTGTAAAATCTTTACAAGAATGGTATATGAACAAATTGAAGATATCCTTGATGAAAACATAGGAAGGGAATAGTCAGGTTTTCAAAAGTAATTTTCTGTTATAGATCACTTATTTATAGTCACACAATTGATTAAAAAGCATAAAGAATAAAAAACCCTACTGTGTTAATAGTCAATTGATTCTGAAAAGCATTTAATTTAGTAAATCAAAATGCAGATTTAAAAGCTCAATTTCAACATTTATTTGTCACTAGGTGTTAGGAATAGCCAGTTACTGAGCAATTAAATGATCATCCTGGCATGGGATGAAAATATTTTTTCAGTGTTTTGCTTTCTATGGTTACCAATGAGTCAGCAGACTTCTTCCCTCAGTTTATGTTGTCTATAGGGCAAAGTCAATCTAAGGGAATGTCAATTTGCAGATCTAGGCAATCAAAATTAGCTCTGAGCCCCCACCAGCTACATAAGCACACTCTCCTCCCCCTTTGTAACCTTTATTTATACTGTAGTATTTGAAAAGCTACTAGCCCCATAACCTTAGCACAATGGAGTTTGTTTTCCCTGGAAGCAGATAGCACTGTTTTTACTCAGCATAGAATCAGTAAATAAATAAGCTCTCTGTATTGTCACTCAAGTAGAATGCATAATAAAACATATAAACTTTACTAAACTGTTATAAGCTTGCCATTCTCCTAGACAATTAAAGTCACCCCCTCAGTTCCCACCAAGTGCTTTCTTCCTGTTTCTCTTAGAACTAGTCATCAGGTGAAGACACAGAAAGGCTCGAGTCAAGGTCTGAGGTCACATCCATGAGATCTATAAAAACTAGAACTCAGGAGGGTTCATGGCAAAATAGATAGCCCAGGAAAGGTCACCACTATTCTTGTATCACTTTTCTCTTGAGCAAAGACCCATCCTTTGCTGCCACCTGTAAAGGCAATCAGTAAGTGAGAAGATCTCCCCACCCCCATTTGAATAGGCTTTAGGTGGGGCTACAGGTGGGGCCAATGAAGGGAGATCTGATTAGATTTTCATTCCTCAGTAGGCCCCAAACCCCTAGCTACAAGATGCTAAACCAATGTGGGTGTGAAGCCCTCAGGGCCCTAAGGGGAATTGCTAAGACCAGAGCCAATAGTATGTGCCTAAGTCCTGGTCATTCAGATGACATTATACTCAATGCAGCTAAGGACTGCATAAAAAGAGAGAACAGAGCTTGGAGAGGTAGATGTGGTGGAAGCAGGAGAAGAAGGAGCAGTGGAAGGAGCAGCAGAAGGTGCTACTGAGAGCAGGACTGACCCAAGAACCAGCTTCTGGAGCGTACAGACTGGAGAGTGCTGAACAAGGGCTTGAGATCAGTGAGTGATCTTCTTACAGGAGGGCCCATTGCATTGGGGGGAAGTACAAATATGGTTTGGCTTACTGCCATAATATTTTCCTGTAACCTCCTGGTTACCATTGTGAGGCAGGCTTACTGGATCTGGAAGGTTTTGGACACGATATCGAATTGGGGACATTGGTCCATGGGTCTGCTACTTTGGAGCTTGAATAAATGCTTTAATTCCTCTGCCTTCTACTTAGAGAATTCCTTATATCCTGCAATTCCAAACCATTCAAGCATGCATATGATTTTCTTTGAAGTTATGAAGTCTGCCTTAATGCTATATCACCATATCTTTCATCTACAATTCCTGTCACAACCTCAGCTAGGTGTTGCAGAGGATAGAGCTCAGGGCCCATAGTCAAGAAGACCAGATTTCAGATCTAGCCTCAGATACTTTAGGTGCTGATTGTATGATCCTGGCCAAGACACTCAACCTCTGTCTGCCTCACTTTCTTCAACTGTTAGATGAAAGTAATAATAGTACCCATCTCACAGGGTTATTGTAAAGATGAAATGAGGTAATACTTGTGAAAGTGTTTATCACAGCGTCTGGCACATAGCAGCTGCTTAATAAATGTCTGTCTCTCTCTCCTTCCTAATCCCTAATTTTCACAGGGTGTTTGGAAAGACTCAGCCTAAGGTGTTATTACAATATCATAAAATGTTTCTTGATAGATATAGCCACAGAGATAACATTGTTCAATGACCCTCTGGTTATCAATGTTGAGCAAAGTGTAAATGCAAAGATGTGTGCTTACAAGAGATTTTTAACATTGTTGTGGAGAATGCTCATCTCAAAGTACAAATGGAAGAATTCTGTAGAAATTTCATGTTCTTCCAGATACTCCTATTTGTGGATTCATCGTACTGCTTTCATTAGACCAGAAAAAGACATTGCTTACACAATGAAATCCATGATCACTTGAAAGCTGTAATCCTAGTAATACAAAACGGATAAAAAACAATGGATGAGGGAAAGAAAAACATTGCCTGGAGTTGGGTGGGTGGCCCATTGAGCTGATGCATCAGTATCACTCTTGGAGCTGAGCCTATGATTTCATATTAATGTTTTTAAAATAATGATTACACTTGGAAAATAGTTTAAGCATCTCAAGTTGTTCCCTGACCAAAAAAATGGTGTGGAGATTTATTAGTAATGGAAATGGCAGCAAATATTACATAAGGAATATTAAATATGTTTAATCAAAATCATCAATTGTAGTAATGCATGGAATCTATAAATAGAAAAAACGTTCAATTATGTTTCTCCAAATTCTGTGAGTTCCATGGTATAATTATATCGATCAGCAAGCATTTAATAAGTACCTATCTCAACAGCTACCTAGTCCAAGCTGTACACTAAAGAAATCCCCATCATGACATCATAGACAAGTGATCTTCTAGTTTCTGCTTGAACCCTTTTAAGGAGGGGCAGCTCACTCCCTCTTTTGACATCCTATTCTACTTTTGAACAGTTAGAATTGTGGGGTTCAAACTGGTCTCTTTGAAACATCAGTTCATTACTGCTGGTTGTACCCTCTGAGGCCAAAGAGAAGAAATCTAATCCCTTCTACTATTATGTGTGCTAATATCTCACATAATAGCTGTTCAGACAGGGATCATTTCCTCCTTTCCCTCAAGTCTTTCTTTTCTTCTATTTAAAAAATTATTTATTTTTAGTTTTCAACATTCACTTCCATAAGATTTTGAGTTTTAAATTTTCTCCCCTTCCCCCTCTTCCCCCTCCCCAAGATGACATGCAATCTGATGTAGTTTCTACATATATATATTCATATTAAACATAATTTCACATTAGTCATGTTGTAAAGAAGAATTGGAACCAATGGGAGGAGCCACAAGAAAGAAGAAACAAAACAAAACAACAACAATAAAGAGAGGAAATAGTATGCTTCAATCTGCATTCAGACTCCTGTTTCAACAATCTGGCTAGCAGCTTCTGTGGGGGTGTAAGATCCACCCACAGCTAGCACCCAGAAAGCTGCCAACAGCACAGGTTCTTTTGATCTGCTTTAATAAGGAAAGCAAGGTTAAAGGGGTTGACAAGCTTACTTTAATTCAGCATACAAATATCATTCACTTAGTTCAGGGGAAGAGACCAGCACACTGAACTTCAGAACAAAATACAAACAAATTACAAACATCAACAGACAGACCCAATACAATTCACAGTTACCAACGTCTAGGTTCAGCCTGGAAGCTCAGAACAAGGGGGGCCCAGAGTCACATGCACCACCACAGCTGCGGCAAAGAGCTCCAAAAAAAAAAAGAGACAGCCAACCCCTGGTTTTATATCTTTTTCAGGGTCAAGGGTGAGTCACACATGTGACTCACCCATGAGACCTAGAATCGTCACAGAGAGGTGGACTTAAACCCATGTGGTCTAAAAGCCTCTGATGTCCAAGACATGTAAACTAGGCCCTCCCTGGAGTTAGACCCACCTTGGGCCTCACCTTAGTTGCCAATCCACACCCACATAGGTTTTACACCTAATAGGGGTTTGGGCCTGGGGCTTAGCACTTAGTAAGACTCAATGAAATATACTGAATTACTCAAAACAAACAAAAGCCAAACTCTTCAAGGGCACTTGTTGAACTAAGTGCTAAGGAGCCCATTTTGCTTACCAACACAACTCCATAGTTCTTTCTCTGGGTGTGGATGGCATTTTCCATCATGAGTCTTTTAGAGTTGTCTTAGATCCTTGCATTGCTGAGAAAAGCTAAGTCTATCAAAGTTAGTCATTGCTCAATGTGGCTGTTACAACATACAAACAATACTCTCCTGATTCTGCTCACTTCACTTAGCATCAGTTCATATACATCTTTCCAGGTTTTTCTGAGGTCCCCCTGCTCACCATTTCTTAAAGCACAATAGTATTCTATTATGTTTATATACCACAACTTGTTCAGCCATTCCCCAATTAATGGGTATCCCCTCAATTTCTAATTCTTTGCCATCACAAAAAGATCTACTATAAATATTTTTATACATGTGGGTCTTTTCCCCATATTTATGATCTCTTCAGGATGCAGACATAGAAATGTTATTGCTGGGTATGCACCGTTTTATAGCCCTTCGGGCGTAGTTCCAAATTTCTTTCCAGAATGGTTGAATCAGTTCATAACTCTACCAACAATTCATTAGTGTTCCAATTTTCCCACATCCTCTCCAACATATATCATTTTCCTGTTTTGTCATGTTAGCCAATCTGATAGGTGTGACGTGGTACCTCAGAGTTGTTTTGATCTGCATTTCTCTAATCAATAGTAATTTAGAACATTTTTTCATATGACTATAGATAGCTTTAATTTCTTCATCTGCCTGTTCATATTCTTGACCATTTATCAATTGGAGAGTGACTTGTATTTTTATAATTGTAACTTTATGTTTTAAAAGGGATTTTACTCACAAAAAACTTATCATGGTCCATTGTTATCATCATCAAAATGGACAACATTTACATCATGCTTTAAGGTTTGCAAATTGTTTAACATTTGTTATCTCATTTGATTGTCTCAGTAAGCTTGTGGAATAGGTGTTATAATTATCCCTATTTTACTGAGAATGAGGGCAGTCAAGTGGTTTGCCAAGAGTTACACAGCTACTAATGTTGGAGGCAGGATTTGAACTGGGGTCTTCCTTGTTTAAGTCCAGCACTTTCTCCACTACACCACCTAGTGGCCTGTAATGAATTAGAGAGTGTTAGTATCTTTATTTTCCTTTCAGAGATAAGTAAACTGAACCTTCGAGAGATTTAGTGATTTCTACAGTCACAGAACTAATAAGAATTAGAGCTAAGTCTAGAACTCAAGGCTAAGCAAAAGCATCAGCATTACATTATGGTAATCATCGTCAATGTCATAGTTCTAAATCCACATTTCTCTGCTGGGCATCCCATTTCTACCTCCACTTAGCGCAAACTATTAGAAAGCACTCGGAGCCACTGTGTTTCATGTCCCTAATAACAACACATTCTTCTGTAATGGTGCCACTCACATGTACATTTATGAAAGGAAACAGTTTAGTACAGAATCTGAGTCAGAAGTAACTTCAGTGATCATTTGGTTCAACCTTATATGAAAGGAATTCTTACTATAGCATATCCAATTATTGGGGGGGAAGAAATTGGGAGAATTTCAAATAAGAAGAGGGGAAGTGAAGGAAGGGCATCCATATAGATTTTTTAAAAATCAGATTATAATAGATTTGGAATATACGGTAGGTAGGGGAGATGGCTCAACATATGTTGTTTTTAAATGTATTCCTATTTATTTATTTAAATATTTCCCAATTAGATATTAAAAAAAACCTAAAGATCATTAAAAAAGTTTTGACTTCCAAATTTGTTCCTTAAATGTTGGTGGAATTCACTTGCCAATCCATCTGGTCCTGGGGATTTTTCCTTAGGGAGCTCATTGATGGCTTGTTCAATTTCTTTTTATGAGATTGAGTTATTTAAGTATTCTATTTCCTCTTCTGTTTAATTTGGGCAGTTTATATTTTTGTAAATATTCATCCATTTTAATTAGATTGTCAGTTTTACTGGCATATAATTGGGCAAAATAACTCCTAATAATTGCTTTAATTTTATCTTCATTGGTAGTGCATTCACCCACTTAATTTTTGATACTATTAATTTGGTTTACTTCTTTCTTTTTAAAAATCAAATTAACCAATGATTTATCTATTTTTTTCATAAAACCATCTCCTAGTTTTATTTTTTAGTTCAATTCTCTGTAATCTGCCATCTCAGCTCTGACCAATCCCATGTGTATTAAATGTTTCTATGTATTTAGTGAACACATTTGAGGACTAAAGAAATGTACTCTTTCCTCATTATCCTTATTTCCATGTCTTGAAATATCTCCTTCCTTCAAGGTCCAACTCAGGTGTCACTTCTTCCATAAAGCCATCCAAGAATCTCCAAGGGAAATGATTTTTCACTCGTTTCTCGCAACATTACCTGAACCTCTATCTATCTGTCTGTCTATCTATCTATCTATCTATCTATCTATCTATCTATCTATCTGTCTGTCTGTCTGTCTGTCTGTCTGTCTGTCTGTCTATCTATCTATCTATCTATCTATCTCCCACTACACTTTAATAATTAAACTTTTTTCTCCTGTGTATCATAGGTATTTTTGTATCTCTCCTCCTCATTATTTGATGATCTCCTTAAGAACAGTGTTTATCAAATCAATTTATACCTCTTCTAACACAATGCCTTGCATATAGTAGGCATTTAATTTATGTTTGTTGAATTAAGAACTAGCTATATATTTGTACACTTGAGTATATTTTTGTTTTTATCTAGCATTTGTTTTATTTCTTACGTATTGCTATAATTTAACTGGTGTAGGAACACTCAGTGCATGAACTTCACCAATGCAGATCAGCCACTACTTTGCAACATATAATCCTAGTTAGTGGCTATGCTTGAACCCAGGACCTTCTGACTCTACTTCACACTATATGGATGTGTGTGTATGTGTATAAATTCTAAACTTAAACACAAAAAAAGCATTTCTAAACCAAAGAAAAATACAGAGAAGATTCTATGTGGAGATATGAATCTCAATGTTGTATCATTATATTTTTAAAAGTATATAACAAATTCTATGCATTACTTTCAAAACTATCCTGCTTTTTTTCTGTGCTTCCTTTTCACCTTCTTTCAGTTCTATTCTGTTTAAGTGCTACCCTGACTGTCTTCTTTTGATAATATCATTTCTAACCTCGCTCCCAGCTACATCCCCACAAATTAAAAATGGAGAGAAACAAAAAATTGTAATAAACAGGTAAAATAAAATGAATCCATATTCAATATTCCATGTCAATATTCAAAGACATATGTCTTTTTCTATACTTTATTCTAGGAGGTAGATAACATGCTTCATCACAGGTCTTCAGAAGACAAGGCAGGTCATTTCATTGATCAGAGTTCTCAAGGCTTTCAGAGTTGTTTATATTTACACTGTGGCTGTCCTTAAATTGCTCCTTGTTTCTGCTCTCTTCACTCTGTCAATTTATAGTATGCAAGACTCTCTCAAATTTTCTCAATTTCTTATGGCCCCAATAATATTCCATTACATTCACATGCCAAGATTTGTTCAGCTATTCCCCAATCATGTAAAATACAATCGTGGTACCCTTTTAGATTCTAGTTTCTCCCTTCCCTTTTTCAGAATCAAGAAGTTCATTTTGATTTTTACTATTCCCAACCTAGTATCATCTTCATTCTTAAACATGCCTTCCCATCCCTGCCATTTTTTCCCTATCAATACACACATGCACGCGCGCACGCGTGCACACACACACAACACACATTTGTCTCTGTCTGTCTCACTCTCATTGATCTTTCTTTGTCCATTTCAGATAACACTGAAATTCCTCTGATGTTCTCTCCCTCTACCCCTTCCTTTGTGTTATTCTCATGAATTCCAATTATGAGAAATAACAAGTTCTACTCCCATCCTCATGTTTCCTACACTAGTGAATTCCTTTTACTTTCCTTTCTTCTCTTCTCCAAACCCTCATAACCTATATTTTTCTAATTTGATACCTTTGTACCCTTTGAAACTTTTGAAGAGACATTTGTTTCATCATACATTTAATTGGTCGAATTACCTTATTTTTCTAGGTTTCCTGGATTCTTGTTTGTATTTCAAAGTTCCTACCCAGTGCTGTTTTTTTCATCAGAAAAACTGGGAATTCCTTTATTCCATGAAAGATCCATTTTTTCCTGCTGTAAGATTACATTCAGCTTGATAGGGTGTTATTCTTGGTTGTTAGCTTATATAATTTGCCTTTTGGTATATTGTTCTCTAAGATCTCCTTTTATTTATACTTGAAGATGCCTGGATTAATAATAATAATAATTAATAATAATAATTAAAAACATGTATAGTGCCTATTATGGTATCCTGATTTTATAGATGTTTACAATGATTTTTTTTTAAATTTTGTGTGGAAGCTTCAGATTTTGGCTATGGCGTTTCTGGGACTTTGGGGCTTTCTGACCACAGTGAGACTTCCTCAGAGGAGCCCTATGTTTTTGCTGTCTGTGATTACAGAACCTTGCAGTCTGTACATGTCTCTGACAAGTCTATGGTCATACTGGGAGGCTATCCTGTACTGCTTCTCTCTTTGCTGGTACCTTCCCTTTCCTATTGCCCTGAGAATTCTGACTGACCTCTTGTGCAGTTCTGAGTTGGAAGAATTTGCTTCTTTCACTTTCTCATTGGATTTCATGATCATTATTTGGTCTGCTTAAAAATTCAGGATTTTGCTGGAGTAGGTATACGAGAGCTGGACAGCCTGTCTCCCATTCAGGCAGCCATCTTCTATACCAAATATGGTTTCTCTTACCTGAAAATTCCTTTTTGAGTCACAGGTATATGAGCTCAAAAATATTTACTGACCACAGCCAGAGAACAATTATGTACAAACTGCTCTGTCCCCAACATCCCACGGTGTTATATTCATCCTTGATCTCTGACCGGACACATTTCTTAATGCCACTTAAATGCCTTAGTGAAAAAGCCATTCTCCTCTTGGATAAACTTTGTGTACAATTTCCTGGCAAAGAGGGTAGAATGAGTTTAGAGATGGATCTCTGACCACAAAACATCTGGGGAAATTATAGGGCTTGGTGAGTAAACAAGCTTTAACTCTGCTCTCAGACGTGGAGACAGGGAGTTAACGAGCCAGCTTTCTTAGTTGCACAATGCTCTTATCCACCCCCTATGAAGCTGAGAGGTGGGCTCTGGCCCTCCTGCTGATAACTGGGCCCAGTTCTTCTCTGGCGCCATTCTTTGCTGAAGATTCGGTTTTCATTCTCATGCTTCTGCAAGCATACTTCAGAGCATATTGCTCAAGAATGTTAATGGACTAGCATTACTTGAACCACATTTTGGGGCCCTGGTTCAAAATGTATTACTACACTTGGGAAATCTGCTTATGAGGTAGCCAGAAAGTTTTACTCATTCTATTTTGCCTGAATTGAATACAGGGTAAGGCCCCAAATAGGACAGAGACAAAACCCATATTTTTAAGTAAGGTCCCTTCAACTGGAAAATATTAATGCTTTTGGATGAATGAGGATTTATTTCAATTTCATATGAGAAACCATCTTTTAATGTATTTGAAGCACTCATGGTTATATAGCAATGCTGTAGACAATTTGAGGAGAGCAGGATGGTTTCTCAAAATAAAATACCACCACATTCCTCATAAAACTGCCTTGTTCAAAGACTTCCAAGGACTCCCTCTGACCTATAAGACCAAATCGAAACAATTCAGTCAGGCATTTGTGTTTCTTCATGGTCTGGCCCCAATCTATTGTCCAACTTTATCTTCCCAACTAACACTCAGCTGTAGCCAATCTGATCTCTTCACTGTCTACTGACATTTCCATTTTCATTCTGTAGAATGCAAACTTACTTAGAACAAGAACTTTAATTTTTGTCTTTGTGAGGCAGCTAGGTGATAGATACAATGGATAGCATACCTGGCCTGGAGTCAGGAAAACCTGAGTTCAAACCTGACCTCCGACTCTACCTAGCTGTGTGACTCAGCAAGTCACTTAACCCTGTGTGCCTCAGTTTTGTCATCTGCAAAATGAGCTGAAGAAGGAAGTGGAAAACCAGTCCAGTATCTTTGCCAAGAAAACCTCAAATGGGGTCATGAAGAGTCAGACAAAACTGAACAAAAATCCTTAGTGTGTCAAAGTTCCTGGTACATGGTAGGTACTTAATAAATACCTGTTGTATAATTGATTGAAGTTTGGGTTTTTTGCTTTTTTTTGCTTTTTTTCTCTACGTAATCAATCCTGTCTCTACATAATCAATCCATCTCAAGGTTCTAAATATCTATGAAGTCTTCCATAGCCTGTCATTCAACAAACACTCACTTCTGACTGTGTGCAGAGCAATGTACTATATGCTGAGAGAAATATAGTTCAGATAACACATCATCCCTATCCTCATGAATCTTATAGTCTCGAAGAGTAATAAGATACAAATGAAGATGACTCTAGCCCATAGTAGTGGGTCCCTCCTCCAAATACTGGTGGTCCTTTATTCTTTATTATCTATCTGATATTTCTTATATTTCACATTCATGGATAATTGTATCTTTTGATAGATTAATATTTTCTATCCCTAGATTATAAACTCTTCAAGAGGAGGAATCCTATCTTATATTTCCCATGAATATCTCTTAGCACCCAGTCAGGGCAATAACCAATAATGGGGCATTTTCCTTAGCAGGATGTAAATTTTTTTTGTTCCACACTTATTTGCAGGGCCCAATAAGTACAAGATTTCCACACACAGCCCTGCATGTAGCACCATTTTGTACATAGTAGGCACTGAAAATTCTTGTGGAATGAATGCGAACCTAATGGATATGTCAAATTCTAGGTATTTATGTGTTACCTATGGCAGTAGGCACAGCATCAACATCACCAGAGCTGAAAAACCCAGGAGTTAAATGCTAGATATACTTTTGAACCAAACGGCTGCAGGTGAAATGAGATACTGTATTTGAATAAATACCTTACAGTGGGAGCACATTAGCCTGGATGAGACTTGGATCTGTTAACAGGATTTCAAACAGTTAACATCTGTTACTTTTTGGGTTGCTGCTTTCCTATGGCACATCAGAGGATCAGTAAATAGTGCCTGACTTTCTGACACAGCTGGTTTAAAGGGTGATGCCTATGGCCTGCAGCTTAATGATGGTATCATAGATTCAGAGAAGTCTATAGAAAAGAGAAAAACACCTGTTAGGTCAGCTAGCTTTAGAGATAATAACATCTCAGAGCACCAGCTTGCAAAGTAGATATATTCCTGTGGGTATAAATTGAATTTTGTAAATCAAATCATATTTTAAAGGAAGCAAAGGAACCTGCTTTTTAAGGAATGAGGCAGCAAATTCCTTCATAAGGTGGGGGAACCTTTCTGTAATACAAACAGACATTTCTGCAATTTGTATAATTTGTACTTGGAATTTGTTCATATTATTTGTTTGTTTTTATGAAAGACGAGCCTAAGGGGAACATAACAAGGGGTTTTAGAGTACCTACATTCCTACTTTGGACTTGCGTTATTTATTTTAATCAATTGCCAGGACAGAATAACTAAATAGTGGACATAAAAAATCAGAAACCGGAAGCTAAGTAGTAGAACATTGGGCATGGGGTCAGGAAGACCTGAGTTCAAATTCAGACTCAGATCATTACTAGTTATGTAATCTTGGGCAAATAATTTAGCCTTTGTTGGACTTACTTTCCTCAAATCTAAAATGGGAATCATGATAGCACTGAGGATCAAATGAAATAATATTTATAGAGTAGGTAGCTCAGTACCCAGCATACAATAAGTACTTAATAAATGCATGCTTCCTTCTTTCCTTCCTTCGTTTCTTCCTTCCTTCCTTCCTTCCTTCCTTCCTTCCTTCCTTCCTTCCTTCCTTCCTTCCTTCCTTCTTTCCTTCTTCCTTCTTTCTAACATAAATTGAGAGGTTATAGTGCCTTGAACTGAAGTAGGCATTTGGGATGAAAGCATAGAATTTGGAGAAATCATAAACCTTGTCGTACTGGATCGTACAACTTATTTAACTGAAAATAACCAATCAAATGTCAAGATGTACCTGCAGTTACCTACAATCTGGAATTTCAGGAGATCCAAGAATTTGTTCCCCTGGTGCAGATCCCAATCCATCCATCCCTTCTTGTATGTAGGATTATTGTCCTTTCAATGTTATCCTTGTCCATTTGCTTCCATAAATCTTTAGAGGATCAAACCAACATGCTGGTCTTGCAATAATTCATGTCACAATCAGGCTACACAACTGTTAATACTTATTCTCTCTCCCTGGCTGATCCCCCTTCTTTTCTAGATACATGTGTTCTCGAGGATGCCTTAACACATTAAACAGTAAATATTTGTTCATACTAAATAAAAGAAGAGCCTCAATGCTTTAATATAACCAATCTCTAGAAAGAATTAATTCATTTTGAAAGGATAGGTATGGTAAAATTCATATAGGAGGCATAAAAAACTGTTCCAGGATCCCATGAATTTTGTAAAATTCTTAATAAAACATTATAAATCATACAAAATTTGAGCCCAGGTTCCATGGTATCCAATGTTCTTTCCACTGTACTACACTGCCTCCCAGAAATGTTGCCTAGTTGTAGTCCTATACAGGGAAAAAACTCCTCTTCCTTCATTTCCTCAACATTCACGTAATGCTTTAAGGTTTGCAAAATATTTTAATATATCTTATCATTTTATCTTCAAAATAAGCCTGTAAGATAGGCTTTATTATTGCCAGCATTTGACTGATGAATGAGCAGAGGCTCAGAGAGACTGAGTTGCCCAGATCCAGGGTTGTTGTTCAGTTGTTTCAGGAGTATCTGATTCTTCATGATCCCATTTGGGATTTTCTTGGCAAAGATACTTGAGTGGTTTTGCCCTTTCCTTCTCCAGCTCATTTTAAAGATGAGGAAACTGAGGCAAACAGGGTTAGGTGATTTGCCCAGGTCACACAGCTAGTAAGTATCTGAGGCTGGATTTGACTCAGATCTTCCTGACTCTAGGCCTGCACTCTATCCACTGTGCCACTTTAGTGAGTGCGTAAGGTGGTATTTGAGTCTAGGTCTTTCTAATTCCAAGTCCAATGTGCTTATCTACTATACAATATGCTCCCTTTCTACTAACACAGATCAACAACTTCCCTGAGAATTTCTAGAAAGTTGTCTGGTTCATTGAGATTAAGTGATTTACCCAGGGTCACACAGTCAGAACATGTCAGAGGAAGGACTTGAATCCAGATCTTCTGACTCTGTAGCTAGCCCTTTACCCACTATCCCAGGATATCAGTGCTTTACACATACAGGCAATTCATAGATATTGGTTCAGTTAAATTACCTGAAGAAGGAGGGGGTTTCAGTTACTGAAGAATCTGTGACCATTTATTACAGATGTTTTAGATGGAGTTCCTCTGGAAAGCTAAGACACTTGAACTAGGGATCTCTGAGGTCTTTTCCAACTCTGGGGCTCCATGATAATTGCCAAATAAATTCTTAAAACCATCCTAATTCTCTTTAAGTGGTATAAAACTATCTGTTATATGAAGGTCATTTTGATGGCATCCAAATAGATATTTTCACTTATTTTTCACATATTTTTATTTTTGAATAGCCTAGTTTTATGCTATTACTCTACATGTAGCATTTTAGAGGATAAATTGCCACCAATTTAAAGATCAGTGTGCTAGAATACTGATCTCAGAGTCTTAGTGCATTTGACATAATTTTGCCCTCTTCGGTTGAATTTAAGGAGTCTGCTGTAACTTTTGCCGTCAAGGATAAAAGTTCTATAAAGCTCTACACAAATTCTTTGAAAGCATTTAATTTTTTTTTCTTCCCACCATTAAAATAACACCAAGCAAATATTTGAAATGTTTGGGAAACAGTGTGAGAGGATGAAGGAGATGGAGTTTCAAATGGGAAGAGCCTCAAGATGACCAGTACAGCTGGAAACATAGGGTGTATGGAGGAGAGCAGAGTGTAAGAAGATTGGTGAGGAGGGAAGGGGCCAGGTCGTGAAGGGCTTTAACTGCCAAAAAGCATTTTATAATTGGTCCTGGAGAAAACAGAGAACCACTGGGATTTCCTGAAAGGATTTAAGGGGTGATGTGGGCAGAACTACTTTTTAGGAAAATCACTCTTCAGTGTACTTTATACTTTGTTGTCGTTTGTCCTTCATTGTCAAAGAGGATCAATGACATCACAAGTGACATCTTGACTTATGCATGAATTGGATTAAAGTCATCAACCTCACTCTTCAGAGTTATCAAAGTCCAGTGGCAGGACAGGAGTCAAGACAACTGATGATGGCCTAGGGATGCAGTGGATGACCTTGGCCTCTTCAACATCTGATCAAGTTCTCAACGTTCCACAGTGCCTGCTTCAGCAGCCTTCATGGCTGTTGGAATAAATTGTTCTCATCTGCCTATTCCTCTGGGGGAAGTCTTCACATGCTTGGAGAAGAGACCCCCTAACTCACTGATAGGTTTGAAAGGTTTGGAAGTTACCCTCAGCCTGGTTTAGCCCATCTGCTGAGATGGTTTACTGGGATGTGGCCATTTTGCATACTGCAGGTTCTTGTAGCCACAGGTGAGAGTTGGGTGAATCAGGTAGACACCAAAGGTGGATGGCAGCCCTGAAAAGGCTGCCCTCATACCAGAAGTGCTGGTCCTCCTGGATGCCCCAACTTTATACCTTAGTTCAGCTAAAAAAAATACACTAATATATAACTGTAGGTAAGTTGAAAATGCAGAGCAAGGAATTTTAGAAATTAAAACTGTTTCAAAATTTGGAAGTGGGTACATATTTAAATAGCTGTTTATAGTTCTAAGAGAAATTTGATCATATCTTTAGGGAATGTGGGAAATGAACACAGGATAGTTGATGCTACTTGGTTTTTTAAAATAACAGTACTAATCCTTTGAAATTCATGTGGAAGTCACATAAAAGAATTTTTGGCAACTTTTCAAAATTATTTGTGAAAATTTTATTGGTAGGTGGGTATTTCTTTTTTTAAAAACAGTGCTGAAACAACGCAATAAAGCCTTTTAAGACTCCCTTAACAGAACTCTGACCTTGTGTTTGTATCTTTAAATGGCCAACTTCTGGTTTTGGGGGGGAGTTGTTATATTAATAACACTAACTCACTGCTAATTAAGAAAATACACTATTCAAAGTTCAACAAACCATAGAAATCATTTGTTGCTCAGAAGTGGAGAATAACTGTGGAATGGTGTTAATTTTGCCAGTAGCAAGTGATAAAAGGGTGGTTTGGCATATGTTTGCAAGACCTATATGTGGACTAGTAATGAGGTGGGAGGACATTTAACATTTGGAAAGAGAATGGAATTGGGAGCTGGCACAGGGGCCAGAGTATTGTGCAGCAGAAGGAATGCTCAATGTAATCCGAAGATGCTTGTTCAAATCTTGCCATGGCACTCACCTACTGATGTGATCTCAGAGACATCACTTACCCTTTCTGTGCCTCAGTTTCCTCATATGAAAAATAATAGGATTAGAATAGATGACCTCTAAATTCCTTTCCAACTTTAAATCTAAGATCTTATATAGCTTATATACATTTTATATATTATATGTTATATACATTTAATATAACAATATTATATATAATTAATTACATTAATCATACATGCATATAATTGATTACATTAATTACATATAAATATATAATTACATATATAAAATTAATAAAATATAATATATATTATATACATTTAATCCTCGCAGTAGCCATATGGGGGTAAGTTGTATAAATATTATTGTTCTAATTTTACTAATGAGGAAATTGAAATATTATAGGAAGTTCAAGTAACTTACCTAAGGTCACATGATTTGTTATTATCATTGTTCAGTCTTTTAATCGTGCCCAATTCTTCATGACTCCGTTATGGGTCTTTTTTTTGGCAAAGATGCTAAAGTGATTTGCCATTTCCTTCTCCAGCTCATTTTACAGATGAGAAAACTGAGGCAAACAGAATAAAGTGACTTGCCCAGAGTCACACAGCTAGTAAGGTCACGTGGTTACATGGTGACTAAATACAGATCTTCTAATTCCAAATACAACATTCTTTCCAGTATACCACAATTACTTTTTCTTTCTTTTTGGGGAGCACAAAACATACCCAAATTAGCCATGCTGCCAAAAAAGGCAAGAAAAATAAAGTAAGTGAAAAAAGTATGCTTTGATCTGTACTCCAAATTCACTGATTCTCTCTCTGGATATGGATTTTTTTTTCATTTTTTTTCATTTGCTAGCATTTTTAGAGTGCTTTAAAGATTGGTAGGGACTTTACATATGCTATCTCATTTGCACTTACCAACAAGTCTAAGACATGGGTGTTATTATTATCCCTGTTTTACAGATAAGATAAGGGAAGGAAGGGGATAAGCTTTGTCAGGCCCTGTGAAAAACACTTTACAAATATTATCTCATTTAATCTTGATTCAAGCTGAGGAAACTGAGGCTGAGAGAGTTTAAGTGACTTTCTCAGGATCACACAGTTTAAGTGTCTGAGGTAGTCCGCCTGATTCCAAGTCCAATACTTTTCCCACTGTGCCGCTTAGCTACCTCATTGGGAAACACCTCCTTCCCTGAGAGGAGAGAATATATGAGGTGTTTGCCTGGTTCTGCTATTAGGTAGTATCAGACAGGCATTGTGATAGCAGAAAAGTGGCATTAATCTAATTCCAAACAACTGACAAAGACATTAAACTAATATCTATATTTCCACAAAGAATATACAGCATTCTCTCTCACATCATTTTCCAAACATTTCAAACATTTATTTTATGTTGTCATAATAGTAAAGAAAAAAATAAATGCTTTTAAAGAACTTGTAAAGAGCTTGCTAGAACTTTTTATTCTTTTTTAAGCTCATTCCAAAGTTTTATTTATTATTTTTTTTGACTCAAATAGAATAGTAAGAAAAAGCTTTTACAAATCATTCCCCTCAGAAAACTGTGTCACACTTTCTCACAAATATTGGCGGCACTCAAGGAATGAGTGGATAATCTTAGACTATTATAGGAGTGTGGCCAATGAGAAGGGAACGTAGCCAAAGCTCCTTCCTTCTCCAGTCCTGGGAGGCCTCCAGGTCCTTCCTCTCTTCATAGCCTCCTTTTTGCACCCCAAATCTTTATTGCAAGGACCAGTTTTCTCAAGTCTACAGCAGGCTTTCTTCTCTTCTGCCAGAGGTCACATTCCTTGAAGTTGCTTCTAGTGTCAAGTGATTATCTCCTTGTATCAGTATATGCCTGGAGAGTATCTCTCTCAACTCTATTTCAAGCTCTTTTGTACTGACTTCCTAACTGCTGGAAAGGGTTTCTCTTCTTGGGTGCTATGGTTGGTGGTAGATAGGAAGACGGATGAAACTGCCTCCTTCCTCAGAACAGTGATTCCTTCTCCAGGGCCAGGTTCTTCCTTTATTAGAACTTTTTATTCTTGTCAGCAAAGATTAGGGCAGATTTTTAAAGTCAACAGAAGAGGACAAAATTACATCAAATGCACTTACTCTGAAATCAGTATTCTCTCCTTGGTATATTATTGTCATTTTTATCTCCTGAAATTACTTTCATTTCTCTGATTTTCAGGACATAGTTATACTTAATTTGATACTTCAAGGAAAACCCGTACACCATAGCACTTGGGGTTTGTGAGCTAGTTTCTGAAAACATTCCTTACCTGATGGCCAACCCTCTAGTGAAGAGTCATTCCAGATTTAGCTAACCTTGTCCCCACCTTGTGACAATCCATTATCTTGCCTATATTCAGAGCCTTTCAGCCTGTGTAGGACCTGCCAGAGCTAATGTGCCACTGACATGGATTTCAGGTAGCTGAGGTCATAAGTAGGATTTCTTTTTAAGATTTACAAAGAGGTTTTATTAAATGTCATTTTTAACTCAGAGGCATTTACATAACATAACAAGAAAAAGATGATTGTGTATGAAAGTGCAAATCTACTATGCACAACTTGCTATTCTTTTCAAATATGCAACAAAATTATCATGCAATTTTTTTCCTTTTTTTCTTCCTTCCTCCCACCATATATATATATATATATATATATATATATATATATATACACATATGTAAAATTATTCTGTACATACTTGTATTTTTTAGTTCCTCCTCTGGATACAGATTGCATCTTTCTTCATATACCCTTTATAGTTAATTTGGGTATTTATAATAGACAAAATAACTTATTCATTCATCTTGAAACATTATTGCTGTTACTGTATACTATGCACAACTTGCTATTCCCTTCAAATGTTCCCTTGGTTCTGCTCATTTCTCTCTTCATTATTTCATGCAAGTCTTTCCATGTTTTTCTAAAATCATCGAGCTCATCATTTCTTATAGTACGGTAGGATTTTAATGGAGAAAGTAACATTAAAAGTACAAAAATATTTTTATATCTAATGCCATTTGCTTTCTCCTTTTCCTTTATTGCTATCTTTTTTGCTCAATCCTTACTCTCTCCTTTCTATAATGGTAACAACATAAAATTATCCCAGGGCATGTATGAAAGTGGGAATCTGCTCCATTTTTGTTTCTAAAGAGCTTTCTACTACAAAGGATACTGATTTAATCAAGTCGAGTACCCTCTCCATCAATGTACGTTGCCATTATGTTCTGCTATTATAAATGACATTATGAATCATTATGGTCCTAAAATTCATCACCTGGTAGCCTTCCTCTGGTGATGGTCTTC
This sequence comes from Trichosurus vulpecula, assembly GCF_011100635.1. Lineage (NCBI taxonomy): Eukaryota > Metazoa > Chordata > Mammalia > Diprotodontia > Phalangeridae > Trichosurus > Trichosurus vulpecula. Next base: position 157,115,633 of record NC_050573.1, read on the forward strand.
TATGACCTTAGTAAGGCTCATTTTCAGATGATAGCTATAGTCCATCAGTCCCTACATTTTGAAAAGTCCTGTAGTGCTTATGTTTATCTTGTATAGTCTTTGAAAGATAGGCTATATGGTGGTCCAGGGTCACCACCACAATATCAGGAGCATCAGAATATAACTTTAGAGGCATTTCTGCATGTTTTGCCAAAATTAAATGTGTATAGTATGATACAATGGTAGGAAAGAATAGTGAAGCATAATTACAAGATGGTTGGGGAAGTCTTTTGGTGTGCTATCTTGGAAAGACTACTGGATTGGGCCTTAGAAGATCTGAGTTCAAGTTTCATCTCTGATGCTTATTAGTTGTGTGAATTACTAGGTGAGTCATTAAACATCACTGTACTTTATCCTCATTGGTAAAATGGAGGGAATAATACTTGCTTGACACACCTTGCAGGATACCATGTAGGAAGCATGTTGGAATCTAAAAAATGCTACACAAAATATATTCTTATTTGGAGTGTCTCCTAAAAAAATAGATTTTTCAAGGACTCTTTATAGCAGGGAGCAGGAAGTATAGTTTCCAGTAGCAAACAGCTCAACTTCTGCTATCTGATTACAGCAGATAATCAGGATCAGTCAATAAACATTTATTAAAGACTATCTTTGTGCCAGATACTGCACTAAGAGGTGAGGACACAAATACATGAAGAAAAAGACAGTCCATGCCTTCATGGAGTCCAAGATATAATGGGAGAAGATAATACACAAGTAGAAGCTAAAAAAGAGAGGGAGGAGAATGGGGGAAGATAAAAGATGGCTTTGTTTTTTCTATGTCCAAGAAGAAGAAACGTTGAGTCCCCCCAGCCACAGAGGGCAGTCAACTCTATTGCCCTCTCTGCTTTCTAATTTGTATGGAAATTTTTTAAAATGATTAGACCATTAAAACACCATTTGGTTTTTTCTAATTTGCACTTGTCCTACCTAAGCCTATTCCAAACCCTCTTAGAAATCTCTACTTCCTTCTGTGGATTTATAGGATAGGTATAAGAGAACACAAGCCTCTATGTCCAATAAACAAAGTTATCTCTGCTTCCTTCTTCTCCTGCTTCAACTTATGAGCCCTCAGCTTAGAACTCCATTTAAGTAAACAAAAGGGAAACACAAAAGAGAGAAAAATGTGTGTGTATCTGTGTCTCTGTCCCTTTCTCCATATATATAATATATGTTTATAGATAGAGACACAAACATATGTATATACATATATGTGTGTGTGTGTGTGTGTGTGTGTGTGTCTGTGTGTGTGTACAGAGAGAGAGAGAGAGAGAGAGAGAGAGAGAGAGAAAGAGAGAGAGAGAGAGAGAGAAACACATATGGGTTTGTTTGTGCATTAGTGTCACTTCCATAGTAATGGTACTAGACCTCTTTTAGATCTTGGGCATAAGAGTTAAAATTTATTTCCTTGACTAGTGTCTATCGCTATCAAACAACTAACATTCACTAAGCAAGGACAATGTCTCTGGCATTTTCCTCTGGGGTAGGAATGCAAAATTCTAAAAGGGCATAGTTTATGCTCTCAAAAGTCTTATCTTCTAATACAGCCAAAGAGGACTCCCACCTCCCCCAGCATTAGCAGTTACACCAAAATTTTAGGATGGATTTTTTTTGTTCAGTTATGTCTGACTCTTTATGAGCCCATTTAGGGTTTTCTTAGAAAGATACTGGAATGATTTGCAATTTACTTCTTCAACTCATTTAATAAATGTGGAAACTGAAGTAAACAGGGTTAAGTGACTTGCCCAGGGTCACGCAGCTACTAATTTTAAATCAGGAAGATGAGTCTTCCTGATTCCAGACCTGGTACTCTATCCAGTCTATCACCTAGTTACTCATTAGGTGGTATGAGAGCAGGTAGGTGGTGTACTGCATAGGGCATAGGGCCTGGAATCAGAAAGACCTGAGTTCAAATTTGGCCTCAGATACTTAACAGCCATGTGACTTTGGGTATGTTACTTAATCCTGTTTGCCTCAGTTTCCTCAACAGTAAAATGAGCTGGGGAAGGAAATGACAAACTGCTCCAGTATCTTTGCCAAGAAAACCCCAAATGGAGTCATGAAGAATTGGACATGACTGAACAACAACACATGTTATCAGTGGGACTTTAATCTCATGTCTTCCTGACTTTGAAGCCAGCTGTCCATTCACTATGCATTGTTGTTCTCAAGGATATATATTAATATATTTATATATGTATATGTATGCACACTATGTATGTGCATGTCATATATATTTATATAAATCAATTAGCAAAATATTGTAATGAGAGAGACAGAAAAACACAGAGAAAAAGAAAGAGATGGAGGAAGAGACAGAGAAACTGAAAACAATGCAGGTACAAAGAGGAATGGTTTGTATAATGCCTTCTTTGAAGCAGGCATGCCATATTGGGGGGTCTGCTCCACTTTGTGGTAGCCCAGTTTTCCCTTTATGTCAGGAATGAGGAGGTGAGCGGGACAGTGCTTTGAAAAAGCTGCTCAGACACCCACTACTGAATCTCACTGCTGCTTCAGTCCAGTGAGAAGAAGACCCAAGACCCTGGGCCACTTGTGTGCAGAGTCAGGACTACAGTCTCCACTGTATCTGCCCATTTCCACAGGACTTCTAGGTAGATAAAAGAGTAAAATAGTTAAGTATTAAAATAGCATGGGATGGGTGATGTCTTGACTTGCACATGAATTGGATTTAAGTGAGGCAGAGTTGTGCAAAGTTGTCAGCCTCACTCTCTCTTCCAGAGTCATCAAAGTCCAACGGCAAGACAAATGTCAAGATGACAGGCAATGGCCGAGGTTGCAGTGGATGGCCTTGGCGTTTTCAACATCTGACTAAGCTTTAAACACTCCACAGTACCTGCTTAAGCTGCCTTCACGGCGGTTGAAACAAATTATTCTCATCCACCCATTTCACCAGGGGATGATCCACTTAATAAAGTCTTTCATTGGATTTTTGTCAACAGGCTTTTTGAACTAAATATTTCAGTCAGATAGGATGTTGTTGTTATTGTTCAGTCATTCAGTCCCGTCTGATTCTTCATGAGTATATACCACACCAGGCCCTTCTTTTCCCCACTATCTCCCAAAGCCTGTCTGAGCTCATGTCTGGAGCTTCCATGATACTATCTATCCATCTCATCCTCTGCTGTCCGCTCTTCCTTTTGCCTTCAATCTTTCCCAACATCAGGGTCATTTACAGTGAGTCTTGTCTTCTTATTATGTGGCCAAAATTATTGGCCCCGTAATTTTCCTCAGAATCTCTCTCTGCTAAGTCCCTAACTGTATACAGCCATGTCCTCCTCCACTATGATTTTAATGTTTGCAAAGCATTTTTCTCATATCAGCTCTATAGAATAAATAGTGCAAACATGATTAGGCTCATTTTACATATCAGAAAACTGAGGCTCTGAGAGGTTAGATGACTTGCCTATGTAATCATAGGCAATAATCAACATAATAACATAATCAACAGTTAATAAGTGCCTGAGGCAGGATTAAAACTTAGATTTAACTATTTAAAGGTCCGTACTATATCTATTAAGCCACACCATGAATATTTGCAAAGGATACTCATTTTTAAATATGCACAACATCACAGAATAGTAAAGTTACAAGTAAACTTAGTTCATCTGATTTAATTATTTGCTCCAACAGCCATGAAGGCAGCTAAACCAGGCATTGTGGAGCCCTTAGAGCTTGATCAGACATCAAAGATGCCAAAGTCATCCGCTGTATCCCAGGTCATCAACAAATCTTTTGACTTCTCTCCTGCCACTGGACTCCAATGACTCCAGAAGAGAGAATGAGGCTTATGACTTTGTGCAACTTTGCTTCACTTAAATCCGATTCACTCATAAGTCAACACATCAGCCTATAATGTCATTGGTCCTTTTTAATACCAAAGGATGAACAACAACAATATACTGTATAAAATAATTGCGCAGTGCCCAGCACATAGTAGACAGCTAATAAATCACACAGATTGATTGTTAATATAAATATCATCATTATTGCCACTTCACAAGTAACAAAGCTTTAGTATTGACAGTGACCCTTATGTCGCCAATGTATAGATGAGGAAACTGACACTGACAAACATCAAGTGCCTTGTCCAAGGTTCCATAGTAGAAGAATTAAGACTCACACCAAGGTCTTCTGATTACATGCCCTGTTCTCTTTTCAATAAAATTCTTGCCTTCTTTCTACATGAAGTTAGAGTGCTGGGTTCCATTTGACAGTATCTGAATGGAAATTGTATTTTCTTTTCCTGTATTTTGATTAGTCAAGGGGGACATGTGTATGTCTTTTCTCTTTGGAGTGGAGGAGGACATGGTCATATACAGTTAGAGATTTAGCAGAGAAATCCAAGCTGGAAGAGCCTTTAGAGGCCATCAAATCCAAAAACTCCACTTACATGTAAGAATAGTGTTGGGAGATGAGAGTAGAAACTCCAACTCCAATTAATGTAATTGAAAAAAGTCCAAATGTCTCAAATGTATGAATAAAAGTAAACTAGTTGTGAATAAGTCTTAATCAATTTGAAAGCATCAAAAGAGTTTTGTGTGATTGGATGAAAACAGATGATGCCACAGAGGAATATACTGTAAATGGTCAAGAAAATCAGTGATAACTCTGGGCCTACGTAATTAACTCTACTACTACTGCTACTGCTGCTGCTACTTCTACTATCTATCTATCTATCATTTATGTAGTAGTTACTACATACCAAACACTATGCTTTACAAATATTACTTCATTATATCCTCACAATGACTCTGAGAAGTAGGTGCTATTATTATCCTTCATTTTATAGTTGAAGAAACTGAGCAAACAGGGGTTAAGTGACTTGCCTAAGGTAATATATCTAGTAAGTGAGTGAGGCAAGCTTTGAACTCAGGTCATCCAGAATGCAAGCCCCAAACTCTAGCCATTGCACCACCTTAGCTGTCAGTGTGTATAACAAAGAAAACCAGTTTGGAACCATGCATTGCAGAAGCAGGTGCAGGTTAGTAGAGTGGTGGTCTAATTCAGTGCTTATAGACTCCGTAGAGGAAACTGCACTTGAGGAGAGAGGAGGAAGTTTTCTCTCTCTGTCGTTCCCTCACTGATCAGGTGATAAGCCTGTGAATTTCAGAAAGTCAGAAGATCCGAAGTTCCTATAGCTTTCAGAAGCAATGTCCACCACAGTTGGTAGCATTGCCCATGGAGCAGCGGTGGCTGACAGCAACTTCTGTATCAAGGAAATGAGAGACACACTGAGGATGAGCTACTATTGAGGAAAGGCAGCCTCGGGGTTCTACAAGGGCATTGATCCCCAGATGCCAGGAGAGAGCTACACCTAAGAGGAAATTCATGAGGTCTACAAAGGAAGGAAAGGATTTCCATTTACCGGATCTGTGTTACACCTTTGCCACATGGCTTCACTAGAATTTTGCTCCAAGTTTGGGCTTATTTTTCCCATAGCATACCTTATATGTACAGGGGGAGTGTGCGCGTTTGATTTGGGAGAATTGTTTTAGTAATAATTGTCTTTGCTATACCTGCTTAGTAAATACTCTTTCTAAAATCTGGCAAATAATCAATGGGGGGCACATCTTTGGGACTTCATGAACAATAGCACTAGAAACCCCTATGACCTTCAGGGATACCCCTAGAGCACTAAGTAGTTGTAGCAGCCATCCTCTGGACCCAGCTCAAAAATCTGGATGGGATGGAATGGCCACAGAGAGAATGCTACATACAGAGGAGGAAGCTAAGGTCCATATAGGTTGGATGACTTGCCCAAGGTCACACAGGGAATAAACATTAGCGCCAGGATTTAACCTAGATTCTCTGACTCCAAATATGAAGTTGTTTCTACTGTATCACAGTGCCTTCTTAAATACAAGTTTGTATTTCTCTCATTTCTTAGACCTCTGTGGTGACATGACCTTGTTTTGCGGCTTTGTTTTTTAGGCTTAGCTTAAAAAGAATAAAAAGAAAGAAAGAAAGAAAGAAGTGAGGGTAAATGTAGCCCCAGAACTGAATAGTAGCATATGTGTACCAGAGCTGCTAAAGGATGGAGTATCAGGCTCCCAGCATTTCTCTGCAGCACAGTTGCTTATCAATGAAGCGTGCATGCAGCCTAATTAACATAATTGGAACTACTATAATTATGCTATCATTTTGTTTACTTTAGCACATTCTGTTGAGGTATATGGGTAGCAATATTTGCTATCGAAATATTGCCCCCTTGCTGCATCCAGGCTGTTTAATCATCCTGTTTATCTTACCTTATTTGTAGTGCTATCCTGCTACTCAGAGGTGAGGGAAGTGTTAAGTCCGCAGAGCCCTAAAAGGGGATGAAGAGGAAAACAAGGAAACTAATCAAGAGAACTGCACAGCAGAAAGCTCCAAGTTTGGGCAGTTTGCAGAAAGCACTATGGGAAAATAGCACTCCCTCGTTCGAAGCCTTCAATCCAATAAAGAGATGAAGGAAATTGATTTTAAACAAAATGCATTCATCATACTTGTTTTGCCCCTGTGTTTTAAGCAATGGAAACAAAGTTCCATCTCCTTGAGGGAAACAGTATGGAGTCATAAAAGCTCAGGGAGGCTCATTTAAAGTTGTCTACCACCAAAATGGCACCAAGAGACTTGATTTGCTGTGGCTTCTTAAGTGAGATTATACTGACCACAGGAAAATCACACCTTATGATTCATTGTATCTGCTCCCAACATATCAAGCCATTATCCATGCTAGGTTAGAAGGTCGGTTCTTAATTTGGATATTTCTGTCAAACAAGAGAGAGGGAGGAAGAACTTCGTGAAGCTATAATAAAGAAGTCTTAAGTTCGGGTCAAGTGCCACGAATATCACTGGAGGCAAAGAGTAGGTAGCTTCCAACTTGAGTTTATTTTTCCTAATAGTTAATTGTTCATCAAACATTTATTAAAGAACTTACTATGTGCTCAGCACTGTGTTAAGACATAGAGACAGAAGGGAAATAGGTCTTCTCTTCAAGAACTCATGTTGTTGTTTCTACTGCTAAATTCTCTCAGTGCCCCCTAAATACAATGTGCCAGGGCAAAGCACCCATGACAGCCTACATATAGCTCTGGCATTTTCCACCACCGATAAGTAATATTAACTGCCCATTGCAACAACTTTCACATTCTGGACTATGTTCAAAAGAGAACACCAGGATGCTAAAGAAATTTGAAATCACATCCTTTGAAAAAGCTACTGAAAGATCCTGGAATAGTTAGCCTGGAGAAGGAACGATTTACAGGAGCAGCATTATAGTAATAAAAGCTGACATTTCTGTAATTGTCTTCAAAGCAATTTCCTTTCAACACCATTATAAGGTAGAGAGCATATTATCATCATTTTAAAAATGAGGAAACAATGTCAGAAGGATTAATTGACTTGCATAGGCTCACACGGCTATGAAGTTTGGTTTGGGCTCAAACTCTGGGCTTTTGACTGAGACTGATGCTCTTGCCAGGATATCACACTAACCACTCATGACATCATTTGAGGGATCAGACTAGTCTGGTTGGCCATAAGACGAAGAGCTAGGCTCAAGGGTATCATTGGACTGTAGTGGGAACTCATAGTTGGGAAATCTGGATTGGAATCTTATCTCTGACATAAGAAATCCAGTGACAACCACTCTATGTATCAAGCTTTGGCCTCTGGCAAATATTTCCTAAACTATTGGCCTCACAATATTATTGTGAGAAAAAGACAATCTAAACCTTAATATGCTATAGAAGTGTGAATAGTTGCCATTATTCAGTTCCAAGGAAGTGGAATTCAGCTTGACATAAGAAAGGATTTCCTAATAGTTGAAACTATCTGAAGAAGAAATGAGTTGTCTCATAAGATAGTGAGTTCTCTGTCCCCACTGATCTTTAAGTACAGGCTACATACCACTGGTTAAAGATTTTGTAGAATGGAATAATGATAATAACAACAACAACAGATGACATAACTGAGGCGCAGAACCCAGGGTCACTGAGCTAAAATGACAGAGGCAGGATTGGAATTTAGGTTTTCAAGATTCCAAACCTAGCACTCTATGCACTCCACCATGAGGCTGCCTCTCAGCATTCAAGTAGGGGTTGGGATACATGACCTTAGTTCCTTCCGATTCCCCAATTCCAAAACCTTCCCAGTAAGAGAAGGAGTGTGTACTTAGACTTTCAGATGGAATCCTGAAGGGTTTATCAAGGTGTTGAAAGTCATTTGAAGATTATTTTGTTGTTCTTTTTCTCTAAAGATAATGTGTGTCCTTAGCAGCGCTGATCATTTCTACCAGTGGAGTCATGCCAAGACAAGCAGATGTCAATGTCACATTCACAGCCAATGAGTATAATATTGGGGTTTTCGTAACTACTCTTCTAAGGAGCATAAACAGAGTATAGTATAGAGATCAATAAAACAGGAGGAAACATGCTCTGTGCCCTCTTATCCCACAGAGCTCTCCAAAGGACTCCACCATGTCCTGCCTACATTTCCTGAGCTCCCTCTCAGGCGCCTTAAGAACTGAGAAAGCTGGTAATATGTCCCCCACCTCCATTCCTCTTAAAGGAATATCACATTTTCTTTGTTCAGGCTCAAAAAATGAAACAATAATTTACTAGATGCTTTTACTTGCAGTCGATATTTGAGTTTCCTGATTTCACTCTGATCCCATTCCAGTTTGAAGTCTTTAAATGTACACGACATATAAACTCTTGAAGGACAGTTCTATCACTTATTCCTCTCCTACTCATTGCCCTCCAGACTTAGAATTCTAGAAGTGTTCTGTGAGGCTAATTAACAACTGGTCAGTGAAACAACATTTCTGGCATGTTTCACCTTGTGATGGGGTGGATCAGGCACTAGAGTTGGAGTCAGGGAGATCTGGATTCAGATCCTGCTTCAGACGTGTACTATCAATCAGTCGATCAATAAACATTTATTAAGCACCTACTGTGTGCCAGACACTGTATTAAGCCACTGGAATACATAAAGAGGCAAAAGGCAGTCCTTGCCTTCAAAGAGCTTACAATCTAATGGAGGCAATAACATGCAAATAAATATATACAAAGCAAGCTATATACCAGATAGATACAAAATAATTAAAAGCTATATACAGGATAAATAGAAAATAATTAAAAGAAGAAACAGGAATTGAGGAGGTGGGGAAGACTTCCTGTAGAAAATGGGATTATATTTGGAACTTAAGAGATTTACTGTAGGAATTTAAAGTGTGACCTTGGGCAAGTCACTTTACTCTGTGTCTCCATTTCCTCATGTGTAAAATGAGAGAGACTCCAGGATCCCTAAATCTGTGATCCTATGCACAGAGACCTTAAGGAACATTCCTATTAAGTAGCAAGTCATATTTATGTAGCACTTTCGAATTTACCACACCCTTTACAATGAGCTCTGTTCCATCTGCCCCACTGAGTCATGGTGACTCAAGGGGAGACACAGAGCAGGGACCTCGAGTTCTAGCCCTGTCACTTATCATGTGTGTGACCATGAGCACATAAGTTAACCTCTTCGGGCTGCAGTTCTTTCTGTGTGAAATGATGGGGGCTGCATTAGATGGACTTAAGAAGTCCCTTGTGTTTCTGAATCTATGATCTTGATCTTATCCCCATCTTACAGATGAGGAAACTGAGGCTCACAGAGCTAAAGTGGCTTGCCCATGATGACATACCTAAAAAGTGCTGGAACCAGAATTGAAACCCAGGTCTCTTGACTTCAAGGCCAGTAATCTCTCCACTGCATCAGGCTATCTACTCCTCTGATATATAAATCCCTTAAAATATATATAAATCATCTAGCCACTTGTTGAATCTCTCTGTGGGAAGTAAACTCATTACTTACTTACTAAGAAACCTTTTCTATTTTGGACAGTTCTCATTATTAAGCAATTTCCTTTATACTGAGCTGAAATCTGCCTCTCTGTGACTTCCACAGTTTGGGAGGTTGTTTTTTTTGGTTTTTGGTTTGTTTTTTTCTAACAGGATTTAGTTTCCATATGTATCAATGATACTACTGGGCAGCCAAAAATGTCAACATGACCTTAGGTTGTATTAAGATAGGCATAGTGTCCATAACACAGGAGGGCATAGTCCTGTTTTGTACTCTGACTGAATAAGATCAAATCAAGAATATTCTGATGAGTTCTAGTTGTCAATTTTGTAGACCACTGGGATGTTAAGGAACATCCAGAGGAGTTGGTAAAAGGCCTAAAGACCATATGATTTTGAAATCAATCAAAGAAATCAGTATGTTTTGCCAAGAAAAGAGGACGATTAAGGGACATATAATAGTTATCTTCAATATTTAAAGGACCGTTATGTGAAAAGTAGATTAAACAGGAGAATAAGAAGTAATAGTTGGAAGAGCAAAACAGGCAGATTTCAGGTAGATTTAAGGAATGGCTTTCTTACAATCACAGCTGTCAACAAGTTCAATGTCCATTATGGCATGGTCTCACTTCTTTTACTGATACTGATTTACTTTGTTATGAATTATTAGATGTAAGTCTCATAGGCTTAGTCAAACATCAATATTACTGGCTATACGATGCATTACCAGTAAAACAACCCCAAGCTATACTTAAATTTCTCAACAATGAAGCATCTATAAGAAAGATCACTACGACAGTCACTTCTAACCATCAGCTGCAATTACTGAATTCTCCCTGGACACTGGAATCATAGTCCCATCATTGAACTCTCAGGATGATGGTCAAAGTATCTCAAGAATTCTCTTCAGGATAGCATTTCTACAGCCTGTTTTCTCTTCAGGAAAGAAAAAAAGAAGAGTTCCCCTTAAGTAAAAGTTTACAAGTAAAGATTGATGGGCCAATTAGACGATATTGTAGAGGAGACCACTTAACTATAGCTTGGACAAGATGTCCTCTGAAGTCTATTCCAACTCTGAAATTCTGTGAAGTTCCATCCACTGCTCCAAATTCTATCCTCATGGGCCAAGGAGAATAAGTTTATTCTCTGTTATTAATTATAATATTTTAAATATTCAAAGGCAGCTCTTATATTCTAATATTTTAAGTCTTCTCTTTTCAGGATAAAAAAATCCCATTTATTTCAACCAATCCCTAAATTATGTGGTTTTGACTCTCATGACATTTATCACACTCCTCTGAACATGCATCAGTTTATTAATGTCTGAAAATGCGCTTAGAAAATTTTAGCGTCTCAGATTTTATGAACACTAAAAATGATGATATTTTGATTTGGGGCATAAAGATCTAAATAATTCCAAGGTTAGAATTGAGTAAATAAAGCAACAAAAATAGTGGAGATATGCAAATGCTATTCTGTTCTTTCTCAATGGGGCTCCTGCTTTCGGGATAGAGTGTAGAGGAATGAGAGCCATACGTTATTATGAAATGCTCATTTTCTCTTTCTTTATGAGGCAATTGCCTTCAAGAATGCTGAGTTTTTCATGGATGACCACGTTAGTACTAATTGTAAGAGGTCATAAAGATTACTTTAAAGTGACAAAGAATATAAGAACTCTAGTCTAGAGTCAAAAAAATCCACAAGTTTTGAATGCAGCCATGGGTATCAGCAACATTATTGAAGATTCATAGGATCATAAATCTAAAACTAGAAGGAACTTTCATGGGACTGGAGCCTTTTTTTAGATATACAGTAAGTTAGGAACATGGCCCTAAAGGAATATGTTCATTCTATGAGGGTTTTGAGCATAGGCCCAAGTTGCCATTGTTAAGGTTTAGTTTATTTCTTAGACTCCAAACAAGGAGAAAGGGAAAGATTCAGTGTTTTTGTATCTTGTTTTTCAGTCATGTCTTTGTGGCCCCATTTGGGGTTCATTGGCAAAATTACTGGAGTGGCTTGCCATTTCCTTCTCCAGCTCATTTTACTGATGGGGAAACTGAGGCAAACAGAGTTAAGTGACTTGCCAAGGGTAACACAGATAGTAAGGGTCTGAAACCAGATTTGAACTCAGGTCTTACTGACTCCGAGCCTGGCACTCAACATGAAGCAGCCAGGAAATCATTGGACTTCTAGTCTGCAGGTAGATATAGATGATAGAGTTACTGACATAGATGTAGATGTAGATGTAGACACAGACATAGATAAATAAAATCATAGATTTACAAAGACAAAGATAATGAGAGAATATATCTATGATAAAAAATTGAAAAGTCACGTACATAAGCCACCATATGTAGCCTAGCAAGAGGTGGTCACCTTCTCTAACAGATACTGACTCACTTCCATATTCAGGCATCAGTCTCATAGGATTAGTCAAATATCAATGTTACTGGATATACAATTTATTACCAATAAAACAACCCAATGCTATATAGTTAAACATTTCAACAATATATCATCTGTGAGAAAGATCACAACCAGAATAAACTTTGACCATCAATTGAAACTGTTGACATCTCCAAAGACACTAAAACTGCAATCCCACCATTCAGCTCTCTCAGGATCACAGTCAAAATCTCTCAAGAATTTTCTTCCTTATATCTTCTCACCAGCATACTTTCTCCACAAGATAGGCATAACACTCAGCTGTTGTTTTTTTCAAAATGTCTCATTCAGCTGTCCCAAGGATGATAGTTAGTTCACCCCATATCTTAGGAAAGATGTTATCTTAGTCCTTTCTGTGTCATACTTAACACAATAGCTAACTCTCTTCAAGTAGCAATTAAAGCATCTCCCCAAGAATCTATTTTCTCTTCTATAATTATAATAGCAAGCACCCTAGCATTACCAAGATGGCCTACTAACACAGGTTCTTTGATCTGCTTTTCTAGGAAAGACTGCTCAAAAAGGGGTTAACAATCCTACTTTTAATTATATTCAGGTGAAAGGTCAGCACCCTGAACATCAGAGAAAATACAAGCAGATAAAATAGAAGCACAAAGATAAACAGACAGGGTTCTGACTGCCTGAATCAAAGCAATATTAGTATACATTTTACATCCATTTCTGTATCAACAGAGCCTTTACATCTGAGCAGTTGGGGAGCTCTGAATGAACAGCTGACCAGGAAACCAAAAGATCCTTCTCACAAGTGTATTGGCAGTTAAAGTGGGACTTTTTTTACTGTTTTAGAAGGAGAAATTAATTAAGTGTCTTTGATTGAGCCTTACTAGGTGTAAAGCCCCAGGCCCAAACCCCTAACTACTTGGCCCTAAGCCGATGTGGGTGTGAAACCCTCGGGGTCCTAAGGGGAGTTGCTAAGGCCAGAGCCAATAGTATGCGCCTAAGTTCTGGTCCCTCAGATGACATTTGATGATGCCCAAAAACTATAAAAAAGGAGAACACAGCTATTTGCTTGAGGCTGTCACTCCTAGAGGAGTGTTGGCAACGGACTCTGGGCAGCCACCCTAAGAGCCTCCCTGCTCATCAACCCAGATGTTTATGGTTTCTTGGTAACTATGAAATGTATTTGGTCTTGTTATATTGTGTATGTTTGTAACTTGTTTGTATTTGCTCTGAAGTTCAGGTTGCTGACTTTTCCTCCTGAACTAAGTGAATTTATATGTATATGTTAGATGAAAGTAAGATTGTTAACCCCTTAATGTTACTTTTCTTGGTAAAGCAGATCAAAAGAACTTGTGCTGGCAGCGTTCTTGTTATTGGGCTTGTGTTGGTCTTTCAGCCCCACAACAGCTGCTAGCCAAATTGTTGCAACAATAAGCGAGCCCCCAAAGCAAAATACGAACTCAGAATATACATACACTTCTTAGAGCCAGAAGGCATCACAACCCTCTTGACTCAGTGCCTAATCAACTTAGTACCAAAAGGTGTAAAAGCCTTCCTACAAGCAAGCCTCCTGTAAGCAAGCTTCCTTCCCCCATGGGCTCTGTGACTCAGGATGTTTCACAGCTATGAGCTGGGCCAGAGCACAAAGCAGGTCACATAGGCCTATTAATGGACAGAGAAGATCTTCCTACTTCATTAACATTACAAGAATGAAAAAAATCAAAGTTTTTATGGAAGAGCCTATGTGTGTATGTGTATGTGTGTATATGTTTTGACCAGTGATTCCACTGGTATAACAAACTCCTGGAGTGGAAATTCCTTTAACCGATACAGATGAACAACTCCACTGTAACATATAGTCTTAGCAGTTGCCTGGGAAGATTTGGAGCTTAAGTTTTTAGCCCTTGGCGAAATAGCCAGTATGTAAATGTCAGAAGGAGGACTTGGTTCGGGGTCTTCCTGATTTCAGGGCCAGCTGTCTATCCACTACACCTCACTGCTTCTCACCATGAGATGGGTTACCGAAACTTTCTCTTTGTCAGAATCTGCCTGTGTCAGGATTTGTCTTTCAGGGGCTTCTCTTCTCCCATCTCTCCTACCTGACACTCTTGACTCAGCCTACCTATACTTAAGGATTTGCTGATTGTCTATAAGGATATAGATAGATAGATAGATAGACCGATGTGCTGGCTAAGACAGCCCTCCTTTACCAAAGTTCTGCCTTTTTATTGATCCCTCAGATCCTCCATCCCCTGCTTTCTTTGCTCTCTTCTCTCCATTCCTGTAGAATCTGCAATTTTCTGTTTTCTTGAACTTCGTACTTCCCGCCTTCCCAGATCCCCTGACCTTTATCTCTCCTTTGTTCTTGGCTATTTATTTAGCATATAGCAAATGTTTATTGAGTACCTACCAGTCAGTCAAGATACATTTATTAAGTGCTATGTACCAGGCATTTTGCTAAGTACTGGGGGTACAAAGAAAGGGAAAAATATGGTCCCTGTCCTCAATATAATTTAAATAGAAGGTGATCTCAGAGGCAGCCACTAACATCAGAAGGTGGGGTAGGGCTGGGTGGGGAGAGGGTGAGAGAAGCAAAAAAGACTGGGAAAGGATGCAACGATTCTCAAGATATACTTCCTGACCTCAAAAAGCTTAAAATCTAATGTGAGGGATAAAGTGGGGGGCACCCAAGTCTGCAATGCCACTGGCTTCTTTGATGTTCCCTTACCTTACTTGCTCTTGGCCTATTTTTCCTCGTATTGCTCTGGTTCATGGTCTTGCTTCTGACCTTACCTGCCAACCTTGTTCTTCAAGACTAATTTCTGCTTCCCCGACCTAGCCACAATCTAGTGCTGCCATAATACTTGGGAAAATCCATACAAAACGCAACATCTGTGATTAGACAGAATAGAACTTAGCATCCAAAATTATTAATTCAAATCATAGCTCTCCCACTCACTTTTCATGTAGTGTTGAGAAATTCATCCAAATGCTTAGTGGCGTTATTTGTTCCTCTCTAAGTGATTATCAGATTCTGTAGCTTTCCTTGCTTTATTAAAAAGAAAAGCATTCAATCCTTTTCTACTTCTGTCCATCTAACTAGATCTCCTTACATATTATTTTCCAAAATCATAAGGTCGTATATTAAGGAATGAAAAGACTCTTGAAGGTCAATTAGACCAAATCCCTAATTCACGTAGGGTTTAGAGAGAAAGTTGCCTAAGCTCGTACAGGAATAGAGCCCAAGCTTTCTAACTCCAAATCAAGCCCCCTTTCCACTATTATATACTGTCTTCTCTCCTTCCTTTCTCTCCAAACATTTCTAGGTTCTATCTGGATACACCTCCATCCATTTCCTCCTCAAAGAATTTCCTAGGGATTTGATTTTCATTCCTTCCCATACAAACCGTTGAAAACATGGGTAGTCAATTAGCTGCCTGCCTTTCCCATCGCACTGGTGTCTCCATCTGGAAAATGAGGCTAAAAATATTTACCAAGTTCTAGGGCTATTCTGTGGGGAGGCTAATTTAAGTTATGTTTACAAACTGCTTCTTATGTTCAAAGACCTGAATCAATAGTAGGTATTCTAATTCTAGTTAAAGGGAGGCATACTGGAGAGGTATAATGGAGGAAGTATGATACATCCAGTGGTTGTCTTGGCCTGCACATGGTCGTAATTCCCCAGTGTTCTCTCTTTGAGACAGATGTTCCATAGGAACCTTGCCAAAACACATGCATGTTCTGTTAGCAGTGAAGAAGTTAAATAGAAAGCCACTTCCTCCATCCCTCAATGCATACTTGGAAATCAGAAACTATAATGAAATGCATATGTGGCATTTTTTCACAATATGTTAGGTTGGTGGTTTTAATTATTATCATACGTGCCATATTTAATCTGGTAGAACATGTGAAAATGTTTATATACTTTTACATTACGGTTTAACAACACATATAAACATTTAGGTACAAAAGGATTATAAATTTTGTTAAAGGCGTAGAATTACTGTCAAAAAAAGGAGAAAACTTTAGCAGTTCTCCCTGTATTTTTTGAAAACCTTTTGTTAGCAAATGGACTATTTCAGAGAGTAAAACTGCAGGAGAAACCAAATTGAGGAAATGAGACTGAAATGTGTCAAGTAAACAAAAAGCTCTTTTTAGGAACAGTCTTTCAGAGTTCTATGATATTCATAGGATTTTAGAGTTAGAAGAGATCATTTAGTCCAAAATACTTATTTGCCAAACCTGGAAATACAAGTCCAAAGATGACTTGCCAAAAGCCATGCAGCCGGTTAGTGATAGAGCCAAACCCAGGTTACCTCCTTTCAGGAGTCCCTCTATGTTACCTCACTGGGTCCCTAGGATTGGGATACATTTGGGTTAGTGTGCCAAGGGGTCTCATTAGGCCTATATAAGTCCTCTCCCAATCATTTTTAGTATTAGGCCAGTTTCCCAAGTCCCTATCTTTTCTCCCATGAGAACGTGGGCTTAGTTCACTTTACCCACACTTCTTTTTTACTCTCCTCCCCAGGTCCCTTTCATGTTTCCAACTTCCTCACCATTCTTCTGCTGCTTCTGAAACAAACGTATTACCTACTTTTTTAAAAAGGTTTTAAAAGTATAGGAATCTGGCTCCACTTGGGGTTTGCCTAGGTAGCCTATCAGGATAAGTATGGGAGGTGGTATCCACTTGGTATACGCAGCACTTAGGATCTTCAAGGAAAGTAGAGGTACAAGACAGGAGTTGACTAGAAGTTACTTTTATAGGGACTTTCATAATAGGTAGCCTTTGCCTTTGGGGAAAACTCAACATACTTTGTTTTGGGACAAAAGGGGCACACATCTAGGGAGAAGACCAACACAAGGTTAAGGAGTTGAGGCTCTATGCTTCATGATTGGTGCCACTTAATTGTCCCAAGTATCTTTGACTCCTGGGATTGGGTGAGTGATGGTGCCTGAGCATTCTCTTTCATTGCAGCAAGAAAAAATTAATTTTGGACATCATAGATGACTCAAAAAACTATTTTTACTTGGTACATGGAATGTTGGACTTAGAGTCAGGAAGAGATGATTTCAAATCCTATAAGCACTTACTAGCTAAGTCATTCTGGGGAAATCTCTTAACCTCTTTCAGCATAAGGTGACTATCTGGCCACTGGACCTGGATGGCTCTGGAGGAGAAAGTGAGGCTGGTGACCTTGCACAGCCTTCCCTCATTCAAATTAAAATCAATTGCAAGTCATGTCACCATCTCCCTGATGCCATGGTCCTATTCTGATGTCATAGTCCTCTTTGAAAACCAGAGGACAAATACAACAACTCATCTGTTAAGTGGGGATAATAATAGCACCTACTTCACAAGGTTGCTGTGAAGATAAAATAAGTTAACATATGTAAAGCGCTTTGAAGTCTTAAAGTACTACATAAGTGCTAGTTATTGTTATTACTCACCTTACTACCAAAAACATTGGAAAAACCAAACTTTTGGGTTAGCTTTTAACTCTGGGCCAGGAGAACTAGACAGATTTCAGTTCCAAAATAATTTCTGCTTTATGAGGGCCTGGATCTGAGGATCTAATGGAAGGTGTGGTCTATACCTTTGTTAGATAATTATATCTCTATTTTACTTTCGACTCAATCTGATTAAAGGGTTACAATGTATCATGAAGTTAGAGATGAATCAGTGAAGTACACAGTGGTGAATGAGAAGAGAGAAAGATATTTTTCTTGGTAGAATGGGGGCTGAGCCAAGAATCTGAAAGCTACACCAAAAGTTTAGACTAACATGATAAGTGCCACTACTCACAAAGCAGTGAAAGGAGAGAGAGGCAGCCAACTCTCTGAACCAGAGAGAGCTTGGTGTTTATCCCCAAACACTCTGTGGATTAGCTGGTACACTTGGGAGTAGGGGACAATCCTTTGTTTGACTACCTAGTCCCTACTACTCAATAGATTCAGGCAGTTGATCATGATGACTCCTGGTGAGGAGACATTATCAGGATTTTTACTGCATGTAACTACAATGTCGGGGTTTTTTTCTACAGCATGGAACTATAGAAAATGAAACTGATATTTAACAAAATAGCAGAACAATAAGAAAGTTGTTGAGTGAAAGAATTATAGAATCACCAACTTGGAAGGAACAGTAGAGACCATCTAGTGTGACACACACATAAACAAATCACTCTACAACATACCTTTCACAAGTAGTCATTACAAGCTTGTGTTTAAAGACTTCAAGTGAAGAGGAACTCATTGCCTTCCAAGGTAACCCATTACAATCTTCTGAACCTTACTCTTCTTCCCCTCACCCAGCTCCTCAAATCATTGATCCAATGACACAGGCTTTCTTGCTTTTCTTTGTACTAATACTCTGAATCTTCATTCAATACATTTTCATTGACTGTTCCCCATGCCTTCGGCTCTCTCTATCCTCATTTCCCTGGCTCCCTTCAAGGCTTAGCTAAAGCCCCTCCTTCCATAACAAATTTTCCCCAGTCTTCCTTAATTTTACTTCCTTCCCCTGAGACTACCCCAAGGTTGTCCTCTACACACACATGCACACACACACACATACACACACAAACACACACACACACTCATACACACATATACACATGCATATATACAGATGTGCACACATAACACACATATATCTTATTTGTACATAGTTGTTTGCATGTTGTCTCCCTCTTTATTTACTGAAGTCCAAAGGGACAAGGTTTTTGTTGTTGTTTTGGGAACGTATTTTTCTTTTTCTTGTGTTCCTAATGCTTAATAGAGTTCTTGACACCCAGAAGGTATTCAAGAAAAGCTTGATGACTGGACTTGCTTCAGTATAGCTCCAACTGTTAAGAGATTTCTCCTTACATCAAGTCTAAATTTGCCTCTTTTAAAATTCTACCCATTGCTCCCAATCCTGATCTCTAGGGCCAAGCTAAAATTGTAAAAGCATATAAGAGTAGATACTTTTGATCTTCACTGCAATACGAAATGTCTAGGTCTGGTCTTTCTTAGTTCCTGTTCTATCTCACTAAGATATATTTTTCTGAAGTCGGCTTTCCTATAAAGAAATCAAAGAAAAGAACTCTCCTGAGCATATTTTTTAAAAATCTTGTAATAACTAAAGTGAGAAGCAATGTGGCATTAGACTTAAGTCTTGCCACTGGCATGTACTGGCTGTGTGATTGGGCAAGACATTTGATCTCTCAGTGTTGCAAAAGGTCCCTAATATTGTAAGTTACAAATAAGCAGCTAAACTACATTGGTGGAAGAAGTTTCCTCAATGGAAGTTATACACAAAGATAAAGTAAGATAATAGATCTGAACCTCAACATTCTTCCCTTGTTTTCTCCAAAAAGCATCTAAAACTAAAGTCTAGTCATAGATTGATTTGGTTGGGAAAACTTTTCAAGCACTTAGGCTCAATTCCTGTTATTTGCCTTCAGTCTGTATGGGTTAGATGTTAGACCAAGCTAATCAGGCTCCTTGCCTAAAGCATACCTATATTTAGGATAACACTGATGATAAAGATGGTGGGACTCTGAATCCCCTTCTGAGCCTGCTGAGCAGATGTGGTTTCTGGGTCATTCTCTCTAGTCCTTCACTACACTTTAGTTCTACTGTTGCCCTAGTACTAACTGATTTCTACTTCCCTAGTTCCCTAGAACTTTACCTACCTGTTCCTAAAGGTTCCTTTTCTACAAGATGACCAAGTAAAAGCAGGGACTCACCTGAGCTCTCCCAAATTTCCCTCCAAACATTAGAATAACTCCTCAAAATGAACTCTGGAGCAGCAGAATCAACAAAAGTGATGGGGTGAGACAATTTTCTAGTCCAAGACAACTTAGAAGGTTGGTAGAAAAGGTCTGTCTCACTGTGGTAAGAGTGGAGCACAATCCAGTGCAGGATGTGCCAGCATAGGCCTCAACCCAGCAAACTAACAGCAGGGCTTGGAAGTGATTGAATCAGTAGTATTAGTAATGCAGTGGTTCTGGAGCTCTCAGCCCATAGACAATAAGGGGTTGGAAAACTGATTAGAAGGAGATTACAAGAAACCTTTTGCCGGCACTAAGTGTAAGACTCTGCTGCATTACCCATACCTAGTTCTAGGTTACAGTCTCAAGGTTAGGAGAAGAACTAGAAAGAACAAGGACTGTGGAAACAGTTCCAGGGTGGAAAAGAGTACGGTCACTCACAGACCAGAGTACAGGACAGGAGAACATTGACCACACCTCTCCTTGGATCATAGTACCTTGGAAGAACTGAAATTTAAAGACACCTAGAATCAGGACTGAACACACAAAAAGAAACACCTGAAGCTTGGAACATTGCCCCTTCCACCCTAGGAGCAGAGCCCAACTTTAATATAAAGGGAAGAGTCAAGAAAAAGACTGGAAAAATGAGCAAATATAAAAGAGCCTGATCATAGAAAGTTACTATGGTGATAGGGAAGACCAAAACACAAACTCAGAAGAAAAAAATGGGATCAAAGCAGTTACATGCAAAGCCTCAAAGAAAAATGTGAATTGTTTTCAAACCCTAGAAGACCTCAAAAAGAATTTTAAAACTCAATTAAGAGAAGCAGAGGAAAAATGGGGAAAGAAATGAAAGTGATGCAAGAAAGTCAACAGTATGATAAAGGAGGTACAAATATGCTGAAGAAAATAACACTTTGAAAACAGAATAAATCAAATGTTAAAGAAGGTGTTAAAATCTACTTTAAAAAGCAGAATTGGCCAAATGAAAAAAGTGGTACAAAAGCTCATTAATAAATCATTCTTAAACAATTAGAATTGGACAAATGGAATGCAGTTACTCCCAATAGACATCAAGAAGCAATAAAACAAAATCAAAAGGATGAAAAAGAAAAGAAAATCAGAAATAGCTCATCACAAAAACCACTGGACTAGAAAGTACATCAAGGAGAGATAGTTTAAGAATTATAGGACTACCTGAAAACCATAAGAAGAAAAATAGCCTAAACATCACATTTCAAGAAATTATCAAGGAAAACTGTTCTGATATTCTAAAACCAAAGGATAAAATAGAAATTGAAAGAATCCATTGATTACCTCCTGAAAGAAATCCCAAAATGAAAACTCTGAGGAATATTATAGCTAAATTCCAGAGTTCCCAAATTGAGGAGAAATTTTGCAAGCAGCCAGAAAGAAACAGTTCAAATATTATGGAGACACTAGTAGGATAACTCAAGATTTAGCAGCTTCTACATTAAAGGATCAGAGGGCTTGGAATACGATATTCTGAATGGTAAATGATCTAGGCTTACAACCAAGAATCACCTCCCCAGCAAAACAGAGCATAATTCTTCAGGGAGAAAATTTAATGAAATAGGAGTCTTTCAAGCATTCCTGATGAAAACACCAGAGCTGAATAGAAAATTTGACCTTCAAACAAAAGACTCAAGAGAAGCATAAAAAGGTACAGGGGGAAAAGAAATCATAAGAGATTCAATAAGATTAAATTCTTTTCATCCTCCATGGGAAGACAGTAGTGGTAACTTTCAAGAACTTTTTTCTTTATTTGGACAGTTAGAAGGAATGTAGAGAGACAGAAGGCATGGGTGTAAGTTGACCATGATGGGATGATATCCCATCCCCCAAAAATTTAAGGGATGAGAAAAAGGGATGAGAAAGGGGAAAAGAGAGGTAAAATGCAATAAATTATCTTACATAAAAGAGGTATGAAGGAGCTTTTATAATAGAAAGAAAGGTGGAGAAGTGGTGGGCAATGCTTGAACCTTACTCTCATCAAATTGGCTCAAAAAGGAAATAACATACACATTCAATTGGGCATCAAAATCTATCTTACCCTATAGGGAAGTGGGAGGGAAAATGGATAACAGAAGGTGGGGGTGGATAGAAGGGAGAGAAGATTAGGGGAGGTAGTTTTCAGAAGCAAAACACACCTTTGAGGAGGGACAGGATAAAAGAAGAGAGAAGGAAGTATAAACAGAAGAAAAAAATAGGATAGAGGGAAATAAACAGTTGGTAATCATAACTGTATCTGTTAGTGGGATAAACTCATCCATAAAACAGAAGCAGATAGTAGAGTGGAATAAAATGCAAAATTCTACAATATGTTGTTTACAAGAAACACATTTGAAGCAGAGACACATACAGAGTAAAGGTAAAGGGCAAGAGGAAAATCTACTATGCCACAGCTGAAGTAAAAAAAAAAAAGCAGGGGTAGCAATCATGATCTCAGACAAAGCAAAAGGAAAAATAGATATAATTCAAAAGAAATAAGGAGGTAAACTATATTTTACTAAAAGGTACCATAGACAATAAAATAAAAATCAATGCTAAACATAAATGCACCAAAAGGTATTGCATTCAAATTCTTGAAGGAAAAATTAAATGAGGTACAGGAGAAAGAAACACTAAAACCACACAAGTGGGGGACCTCAACTAATCCTTGTAGAACTAGATAAATCTAACCAAAAATAAAAAATAATGAAGTTTAAAAATAAATAGATCTTTATAAAATTTAGATATGACAGACTTCTGAAGAAAGTTGGATGGGAATAGAAAGGAATATAACTTTTACTCAGCAGTGCATGGCACCTACAGAAAAATTAACCCTCTATTTAGGAATAAAAACTTCACAAGCAGACATAGAAAAACAAATATTAAATGCATCATTTTCAGATCAAAATGCATTCAATAAAAGACTGTGGAAACATAGATTAAAAAATTAATTGAAAAGTAAAAAATGTAATCTTAAAAAATGAGTGGGGCCATATACCGAATTATAGAAACAATTATTTCATTAAAGAGAGCAACAACAATGAGATAACATACCAAAATTTATGGAATGCAGACAAAGCAGTACTTAGAGAAAAAAATCATATCTCTAAATGCTTACATTAATAAAACAGAGAAAGACCAGATCAATAAATTTGGCTTGCAACTAAAAACAAAACTAGAAAGGACAAATTACAAATTACCAATTAAAAACTAAATTGGAAATGCCAAAAATCAAAGGAGAGATAATGAAATTGAAATTAATAAAACCATTGAACTAATAAATAAAACTAGGAGTTGTTTTGATGAAAAAAACAATAAAATAGATAAGACATTGGTTAATTTGATTTTAAAAAAAGAAAGAAAACAAAATTACCAGTACCAAAAATGAAAAGGGTGAATTCACCACCAATGAAAAAGAAATTAAAGCAATTATGAGGAGCTCCCCTGTCCAATTATATATCAATAAATCTGACAATCTAAGTGATATAGATGAATATTTACAAAAATATAAATTGCCCAGATTAAAGGAAAAAGAAATAGAATACTTAAATAACTCTGACTTAGAAAAAGAAATTGAACAGGTCCTCAGTGAGCTCCCTAAGAAAAATAACCAAAGACCAGATGGAATCACAAGAGAATTGTATAAAACATTTAAAGAACAATTATTCCAATATTATATAAACTATCAGGAAAAATCAGCAAAGAAAGAGGCCTTCCACATTCGTTTTATGACACAAATATGGTGATGATACCTAAACCAGGAAGAGCAAAAATAGAGAAAGAAAACTATAAACCAATTTCCCTAATGAACATTCATGTAATAATTTTAAATAAAGTACTGGCAAGGAGATTACAGGAATATATCACAAAGATCATATATTATGACCAGGTGATATTTATACTAGGAATTTAGGGCTGGTTCAACATTAGGAAAATTAGGGGAGCATGGAATAGTCTACCTGTCAGATCTATAGAGAAGGGAAGAATTTATGACCAAACAAGAAAAAGAGAGCATTACAAAATATAAAATGGATAATTTTGATTATATTAAATTAAGAAGGTTTCGCATACACACACACACAATGTAGTTAGAAAGAAAGAAGAAAGCTGGGAATTTTTTACAGCAAATGTTTTAATGAAGGCCTTATTTCTCAAATATATAGAGAACTGAGTTACATTTATAAAATATGTTATTCTTTAATTGATAAAATGTCAAAGGATATGAACAGGCAGATGAAGAAATCAAAGCTATTTATAATCAAATGAAAATGCTCTAAATCACTATTGATTAGAAAATTGCAAATTAAAACAACTCTGAGATACTACCTACGAGATTGGCTAATATGACAAAAAAGGAAAATGATAAATGCTTTGGATGATGTAGGAAAATTTGTACACTAATGAATTGCTGATGGAATTGTGAACGGATTCAATCATTCTGGAAAGGATTTAGAACTATGCCCAGAGAGCTATAAAACCATGCGTACCCTTTGATCCAACAATATCAATACTAGGTTTATATCCCAAAGAGATCGTTAAAAGGGAAAAGGACACACATGCACAAAAATATTTATTGCCGTCCTTTTTGTGGTGGCAAAAAATTGGAAATTGAAGGGATTTCTATCAATTGGGGAATGGCTGAACAAGTTGTGGTATATGAATGTAATGGAATACTATTGTGCTATAAGAAATGATGAGAAAGATGCTTTCAGAAAAACCTAGAATGACTTACATGAATTGATGCAGAGTGAAGTGAACAGAATGAGGAGAACATTGTACACAGTAACAATATTGTATGATAATCAATTGTAAATGACCTAGATATTCTCAGCAATACAATGATTCAAGACAACTTCAAAGGACTCATGATAAAAAATGCTATCTGCCTCCAAAGTAAGAACTGATGGAGTCTGAATGAAGCTGGATGCATACTATTTTTCATTTTTTATGGTGTTTATATATGTATATATATGCATACGTATGTTTTCTTTCAAGACATAATTAATATAGAAATGTTTTACATGATTGCACATGTTTAATCTATACCAAATTGCTTTCCATCTTAGTGATAGGGGAGGTAAAGTAAAGGAGGGAGAGAATTTGGAACTCTAAATTTAAAAAAAATGTTAAAATTATTTTTACATGTAATTGAAAAATATTATTTTTAAAAGGCCTGGGTTTCAGGCCATCCTGAACTGATTCTGGGTACCCTTTTCTTCTCTCTATTGCTCCAGCCTCTGAAGATAATATCCATGTTGCTGACCTTTTTCTCTCTATTCTGATCAGATTCTCTAATCGTTTTTTAATTTTTTTAAATTTTAGACAAATACTAAAACTTAAATACATAAGAAAAGAAAAAGTACTGTTATGAACTTAAATATAAAATAAGAAAAGATAAAAACATGCCACGTGCACAGCAGAACATGAGAGGATTCAAAATATATAGCAATAACTCATCATTTCAAGAAAGCCTATATATTAAGTACTGTGCATTAAGTTGAAAGCTGTCCACTTTTTCTTTGTTTTCCTTGTAGGTTTTCTTTTGTTCTCTGCTGTACACTTTTTACTTTGTTCTTTTTTCCCCCTTCCCCCTACCTGCCACCCCAAGGCTACAATTGAGCGTATATATATATATATATGCACATATATATACATATACATATATATACATATACATATACATATATACATATACATATACATATACATATATAGATATATATACACACACATATACACACATACACACACACACACATATATATATGTATGTATGTATTAATACATACACATACATATACATATATACACATACCTGCATATATACACACATACATACATATTTAAACATATACTTTCCCTAAGAGATTCTACTCTTAATTTTATTTTTATATTTGTGCATACATCTTTTTCCCTATCTCTCCTAACTTTTCTGCTATACTTCAACTTGCTACCTTGCCCTCCTATTACTGAACCTACCCCCACTCCAGCAATCCCTCCCTTATCCTCCCATTCCCCTAAATCTAAACACCCTTTCATACCCCCATTTTAACCTATTCACTCACCCTCCCCTCTAAAGATCCCTCCTTTATCCTCTCCCCTATCCCCTTAGAGTTTTATTTTTTTTAAATTTAGAAGACTTTTATATTCTTCTAGATGTGTATGTATTTTCCCCTTTTAAACCCATTCTCAATGAAAGTAGGTTTCCAGAACTAACAGCTCCCCTCCCCCATCTAATTTCTCTATGTTGGTTCTTCCTCTTGTACCTCATTTGTATAAGATAATTACTCTTTTAGCTGTTCTTCAACTTTTACTTTTTAAAGTCATATCATACTCCGGTCTGTCCCAATCTTTCTTATAAGCTATCTAATTACTAGTAACAATCTTAGACATAGGTGTTACCTTTTCTCTACATAAAAGGTAAACATTCTATCCTTATTTAGTCCCTTGGAATTGGTCCTTGGTGTATATCTTATATTTCTCTTGGCTTTCATATGTCAAATCTATTGAGTTCAGGGTTTGTTTGTTTTTTTAACAGAGCCCTAAAAGTCTGATAGTTGATTAAATGTCCATTTTATTTCGTTCAGAATTATGCTTAGCTTTGCTGGGTATAATATTTTCGGCCAAAGGCCCAGTTCTTTTGCTCTTCGATATGTAGTGTTCCAAGACCTGCAATCTTTTCGTGTCACCAACACTAGGTCTTATGTGATTCTAATTGTGCTACCATCTTATGTAAATTTTTTTTCTTGTTGCTCATAATATTTTGTCCTTGATCTGGGGGTTTCAGAATTTAACTATAATATTCCTGTTAGTTTTCCTTGTGGGATCTCTTTCAGGTGGTGATCAGTGGATTTTCTCTATTTCTACTTTCCCCTCTTGTTCTAATGTCTCAGGACAATTTTCTTTAATTATTTCTTGTTTTATTACATGAAGATCCTTTTTTTTTGATCAGAACTTTCAGGTAATCCAATTATTCTTATATTTTTCTCTTCTTGATCTGTTTTCTAGGTCTGTTGCTTTTATCTTCATCTCTTATAACTTCACTAGCTTCCCCTTGCTCAATTCTGATTTTCAAGGAACCATGTTCCTCCTTAAGATTCTGGATCTCCTTTTCTAAGTGATTGACTTTCTTGTCCTAATCTTCTTGTTTTTCTTGTATTACTCTTATTTTTCTTTTTAATTTTTCCTCAACCTCTCACTTGATTTCTGAAGTCTTTTTTAAGTTCTTCAATGAATTCTTTTTGGGCAGGTGACCATTTGACATTACTCTTTGGGGTAGAAAAGGGTTTCTTTGCTTCAGTATCCTCCCCTGAAGTCAAATCCTGGTCTTCTCTATTCCCATAGTAGATCTCTATGGTTGGATTTTTTCTCCTTTGCCTGCGCATTTTTTTTTGGTAATAGTTTAGTTTTTATAATCACTTCTAGTCTTGGGATATGGGAGATGGTGCCTTTAGCCTCTGATCTTCTTTAGTTCTCCCCTCTAACCTTGAACTCAAACCAAGACCTCCAGCCTTCTGTAAGTGCCCACAACCAGCTGCGTCCTGCCCCACTGGTTCTGCATTCACCACGTGGGCGTGTGCTTGTTCCTTCTCACCCTGCCCTGCTTTCCACAGCACAGCTGGGTCTGGCGTTCCTTGTCAGCAGAGGTTCCCTAGATCTTCCCCAGGTCAGATGCCAAACTCTCCTCACTGTCCAGGGCGAAAAGTTCCTTTGCCTGGGGCAGAGGCAGCCTCCCAACCCAGCTAACCCCAGGGCTTTTCACTTTTTTTTAAGCAGCTTGTGGTTGGTTGTTAAAGCTGACCCTAGCCTGGAGGTGTTTACTCTTCACAGGGAGGAAATCTAGTCCTGGGATTTTTCTTCAGGTCTTCTCTGCTTGTCCAAAGAAGTCCCCTGTTCTGCCCCTACTCTTATTTTTTTTCATGGCTCTATATTTGCCCAGAGGTGTATTATCTCTTTCATGGAGGAAAATCTTGAGAGCCTGAAATTTTTTGATTTACTCTGCCATCTTCCCAGAATCCTCGCTTCTCTAATCATTTTGCTAGTTATTGGTGAAAGCCAGTGCTACCTTTTAGCAAAGATTGACTACTTTATCTGCCTTTCTAGGCATCTGAACCTATCTCACCAGTAATTGATAATAATAGCTAGCATTTAAATAGTCTTTCAAGATTTTCAAAATGCATTACACGTTATCTCATTTAAACCTCAAAACAACTCTGTGAAGTAGGGGCAAGTATTTTACAGATGAGGAAATAGAGGCTAAGAAAAGTTGTGACTTATGTAAGGTCATATAATTTTGAAGTGCCCCAGCAAGATTTGAACTCTGGTATTTCTAAATCCAAGTCCAGCTCTAACCACTGTGCAAC
Organism: Trichosurus vulpecula; assembly: GCF_011100635.1. Lineage (NCBI taxonomy): Eukaryota > Metazoa > Chordata > Mammalia > Diprotodontia > Phalangeridae > Trichosurus > Trichosurus vulpecula. The sequence goes on from NC_050573.1 coordinate 157,144,055, forward strand.
CTTGCTGCCTAGTATATCTAGATATTTCCTGAGAGAACTGAATTTAACTCATGCTATGAAGGCATTCTAAGGGAAATTCTTGAGAGACTTTGCCATAATGACAAAGGTGTATGTTGGGAATATGCTTATGGATTAGAGGATGTCAACCATTGTACTTAATGTTTAGAGGTGATGCTGGCTGTTATCTTCCTTATTGTGATATAGTGCTGAAATACTTAAAATGTCTTTGAATTATATGTTACATCATCAACAAATTGTAGTTAGTGGCAGCACTGATATTTTTATGTTTATAAAGTTAGTGAGTCTAGGGGGAGGGAGGGAAGGAGAGGGAGGGAGAGAGAAAGACAGAGACAGAGACAAAGACAAACAGAGAGACAGAGACAGAGAAAGAGATAGAAAGAGACAGGCATGGAGAGAGATTTGTGAGAAAAGAAGTTTCTCTCATTTATATAAATATATATATATGCACACACACACACACACATATACACACATATTCGTGTTGTTCAGCCATTTTTCAGGTGTTTCTGACTCTTCATGATTCAATTTGGGGTTTTCTTGGTAGAGGTAATGTAGTGGCTTACCATTTCCTTCTCGAGTTCATTTTACAGTTGTGGAAACTGAGGAAAACAGGTTAAGTGACTTGTCCAGGGCCATACAGCTAGTAAGTGTCTGAGGCCTGATTGGACGAGTCTTCCTGACTCCAGGCTAGCCTGGGGACTCAGAAGTACTTGATTAATATTAATGAGAGGAATTGTGCATTTCAACAAATTCATGAGGAAATTTGAGAACATACCACTTGATTGCCTTTGAACCTGGGATGAGAATTCATGAGGTAAAGAATCAAATAATAGGCTTTGTGTGGTGGCTTTGTGTGGTTGTTTATTTCTGCAGTGCCTACATTGCACATTCAGCCCCACTTAGGCTACACTTGAGTTGTTACCTGCAATTCCTAGGTCTGCATTGTCTTGCAGCCTACTTATGCTCACTATGTACCTTTCCATTGCCTTATGGATGATGTTAATTTTAAATTATTTGTAGACTATATTCCATGTTTGAGAAGCATAAAATGCCAATAGAAAATTGGCCTTAGTGGGGTAGAGCCAAGATGGCGGCTGGAAAGCAGGGACTAGCATGAGCTCCGTACCGAGTCCCTCCAAAAACCTATAAAAATGGCTCTGAACCAATTCTAGAACTGCAGAACTCACAAAACAGCAGAGGGAAGCAGCGTTCCAGCCCAGGACAGCCTAGATGGTCTCTGGGTGAGGTCTATCCCACACGGAGCTGGGAGCTGGGAACAGAGTGGAGCAGAACCCAGCCTGAGCAGCGTGGACCATCCAGACCAGAAGCCGGGCAGAGTGGGCCCTAGCGCCCTGAATCAGTGAGCTGCAGCAGTTACCAGACTCCTCAACCCACAAACACCAAAGACTGCAGAGAAGGTTAGTGGGAAACGCTGCGGGAGTGGAAGGAGTTTGTGGTTCGGCTTCCAGCCCCAGGGGCATCGGAGGTGGGGCAGCTACAGCTGCTGCCGCTTCTGTCCCCAGGCCCACCTGGTGGGAGGAATTAAGTGGCAGATCAGAGCAGGAGTGCACAGCCTGCTGAAGATCTAAGCCCAGTCCCGGTTGGGGGTTCTTGGGGAAGGAGGAGTGCTGGGGTGACAGAGCTGGCACCTCCCCCCCAAACGTGGAACATAGAACTCGTTAGTCTACAAGCAGTCATACCCCACTGAAAAACTCAAGGGTCAAGTTAGTTGGTTGGGAATATGGCCAGGCAGCAAAAACGCACCCAGATTCAGTCTCAGACTTTGCATTCTTTCTTTGGTGACAAAGAAGACCAAAACATACAGCCTAAAGAAGACAACAAAGTCATAGAGCCTACAACAAAAGCCTCCAAGAAAAACATGAACTGGTCCCAGGCCATGGAAGAGCTCAAAAAGGATTTGGAAAAGCAAGTTAGAGAAGTAGAGGAAAAATTGGGAAGAGAAATGAGAAGGATGCGAGAAAACCATGAAAAACAAGTCAATGACTTGCTAAAGGAGACCCCAAAAAATACTGAAAAATACACTGAAGAAAACAACACCTTAAAAAATAGATTAACTCAAATGGCAAAAGAGCTCCAAAAAGCCAATGAGGAGAAGAATGCCTTGAAAGGCAGAATTAGCCAAATGGAAAAGGAGGTCCGAAAGACCACTGAAGAAAATTCTACTTTAAAAATTAGATTGGAGCAAGTAGAAGCTAGTGACTTGATGAGAAATCAAGATATTATAAAACAGAACCAAAGGAATGAAAAAAATGGAAGAAAATTGGCCTTAAAAAGATGGACCTTTGTTTCAAAGCATTGTTGGGAGTCATCAAAATAACTTGGCAATTCCCCAATGGCAATCTGTCCCACTCTCTTTTCCATTCAACTGTGGATACAGTTCATTAATCAGTTGTAGCATCTGTATAAGATACATAAACTGATAGAAAATCCCCATGGATTGTTTATGTGACTGTATATCACGGACTTGGTAAGAGTCATTTTCATCCACCTGGGTTTTCCTTGGTGGATAGTGAGGACCATTTCTTTTGAGTGGTTATAAATATCACCAGGACCCTCCACAGTATTTCAGAGTTAATGAAATCAACATATTGTCACATGTACCTGGAGCATATAGAGGACTTGACCATTCCTCTTTGACTTGACATTTGCTCTGTATCTCCTCTCTGGTGGATATAAACCATTTCAGCAAATATGTACTTTCCATGGATTACTTAATATTGATCAAATTATCTGATGTATATTTATCAAATAAGGAATTATTTGATATTGATGATCAGATGGTCACTGAAAAAACTTATCTCCGGTTTTAAAGCTTACAAAGGAGGCACATTGTTGAAGAAAATCTTTTTAGGTGGCATTTTTCTCTACTGAATCAAATACTTTTATATTAAACAAACAATAAGCACAATGAGATGATATGTTCTCAATGTCTTACTCAATCTCTTGATGGAAAAAAATGGTTCACTATAGCATATCATTTCTGAAAGGCTGCCTCTTCTGTCTTATAAACACATCAAGGATGTTCTTGATCTGTGTCTGAATTAGTCACGTGAAACATTTATATGGTTGGCAAACCTATAGTCAACCTGGCTATTGATATCTTTTCAGGAATTTTTTTACGCCAATATCATCTGACATTTCCCCCCACACCTTTGGCATTTTGCTTCCCTTCAGAAATATTAAGAATTTATTCCTATGCATCCTCAATTATGTTTCCTTCAGCAAAGAAATACTTTGTGCACCTTGAGATGATTTTGCTTAGTTGGATATCTTATAAAGCTTTTATTAAACTGATTTAAACCTTAAATTTTTTTCTCTCTGTTCTATAGAGCAAGACTATTTACTCCTTCACCCTCCTGCTTCAATAGAATTTAAAAACGAATGTATATTTTAAACTCCAATTGACTTCAGCTGCTCTGTCATACCTGCACTTAGTAAGTGTTGGTTTGTTGTTGGTTTTTCTTTTTAATCAAAGGGATTTGGGGGTTCTTCTGATCTCTTTGTGGCAATTAATTCACATAGGTTAAACTTCTGTTTGAAATTATTGTAACTGTTGTTAATGTTCTTTTCTCCATATCCCATTTCTGGGCTTGAATACTCAGTACTTGAATCTGCCGTCTCATCAACTTGGGAGTTCTCTCCTACAATACAGATCACAATCCATCCATACCTAGCTATCCTGTGTGACTCTTATCCATATCCTCATATCAGTTTACCACAAGAGGTCAACCTAACATGATGGAGACTTTCTTCACAGTATCTCAAGGGTACCAGTATATATACTCACTGTATGGGCCAACCTATCTCCTCTTCCTACTATATATTTCCTTGATGACATTTTTATTCTTGTTGCTGCTTGAAATTCTTCATTGGCTATATGATATAGCCTGCTGACAACCACCATTGCCCTGTATGTGATATTCACTTTCAGTCCTTTAGAGATCATTGTAATCCATGATTCAATGCAATCCAACAACACTGGTAAACAGTTAGTATTAAAATTATGGGCCTTTTCTTGGGAAGCTTGGGGTCCTTAAAAGAGCTTTGCAATTGTCCTTTCCTCTCTTTTTTTCTCTTTCTTTCTTTCCCCCCTCTTTAACTCTTCCTTTCCTCATTCTTCACTGAGTTTCCCTATCTCATCAGGCTGGAAGAGCAGTGGGCCCAATCTCACTACTGATTGTTATGGGAGCTTTGAACTGTTCCTTTTCCAATCTTGGCTGACTTTCACCTTCTTGTTCAACCTGGTGGGCTCTGACTCCTGGGAACTTACCATATCAATGCCAAACTTAACTCAAATACGCAATTAGCCTAGCCCAGTGCATTCTCAGAGCCCCTTGAGCTCACAAGATTTATGAACTTTAGCCTCTCTGGTAGCAGGAATTACACGCATGCAAAACCATACCTAGCAACTTTTCAATGTTTTAAAGGTAAAACAATTTGATCTCTTCTTCCTATTGAGTTCTGGGCCCAATTTGTTATCCATCTGTACTATCACTCCAGAAATAAATACTGTGATATAAATTTTATCGGTGTCCAAATATAAATAGACAAGTGTTTAGAGACTGTCCATACAAATGTATATCATAATCTAGGCCAGGGGTTGGCAAACCATGATGGGAGGACCAAAAATGTTTTGCCATCTGTTTTCGAATGGCAACTGAGATAATTATAGTTTTTATCATTTTAAATAAAATTTGATTTTATTTTAAAAATGTAAAAAACATTCTTAACTCAAGGGCCATACAAAAATAAGCAATGGCTGGGTTTGGCCTGTGTGTTATAGGCCATAGTTTGCCAGCTCCTGATATAGGCACTGAACATTCTCCATTTACTTGCTCTTTCCTGTATGGTTGGTCAGGCCAAATTCTTTGCATAGTTAGATATCCTTCTGGGATTCTCTGTAGTGGTCCAAGCTTTGTCACAACCAACACAGTGTCGTTCATGAATAGGACCATCTAAAGGCTTTCCCCATCCATAAGGAATTATTCTTCAATGTGGATTCTTTGGTGAGTATATATCAACCTGCCTCTTGCTTTGCATGATGTATATGGTTAGATATTCACTGAAAAGGGTGATTCCTGTTTTTAATTCTTTTAAAGAACCTTGAATGATTTTGATGTATGGGGAACACCTTGTTGAAAAAAAAAGAGTCTTTTAGGTAGCATTTTGTTCTATGATATCATAGGCTTTTTTAGAAGTCAACAAAGACAACCATAATGATATCTTATATAGTATACATCTTTTAGTCAATTGTGAAATGTTAAGGATATGGTAAATTATTTTATACTGTTTGTAAAAGTTTTATTATTTCTAATGCTCTCATCAAGGATGGGCTTGATTTGAGTACAAATGACTTTTATAAAGATTTTATATAAATGGATGGTCCAATCTCTCTGCTTTCCCCATCTTTGATCAATTAGAGCCATTTCTACCTCTTCTATAAGCATATTAAGAACTGGGATATTAGGACCTAAATTGAGGAGGGGAGGTGATTTTAGTGTATTTTATAGTGGAAACTGTTATAGGAATCCTTTCTTCAATAAAATTTTATTGATACCATTAGTATTGATATTGCCTAAATTTTCTCCTATATCCATCCTGAGGGTACAACAACAATGTCTCTAGAGTCTTCTTTACCTATCCTTACTGGGAGAGATTTTGATTACAAATTTTCTCCCCATTTCTACCTTCTCCCCCCACTCCAAGATGGCATATATTCTGATTGACCTGTTCCCCAGCCAATCCGCCCTTCTGTCTCCCCACTCCCTCCCATCCCCTTTTCCCTTACTTTCTTGTAGGGCAAGATAGATTTCTATGCCCTATTGCCTGTATATCTTATTTCCTAGTTGCATGTGAAAACTTTTTTTTGAACATCTGCCTTTAAAACTTTGAGTTCCAAATTCCCTCCCCTCTTCCCTCCCCACCCACCCTCCCTAAGAAGGCAAGCAATTCAACATAGGCCACATGTGTATCATTATGCAAAACCCTTCCACAAATCTCCTGTTGTGAAAGATTAACTGTATTTTGCTCCTTCCTATCCTATGCCCCTTTGTTCAGTTTTCTCCTTTGACCCTGTCCCTTTTTGAAAGTGTTTGTTTTTGAGTACCTCCTCCCCATATCTGCCCTCCCTTCTATCATAACCATGTGTTTTATCTCCTTCCTCCTTCTTTCCTGTGGGATAAGATACCAAATTGAGTGTGTATGGTATTCCCTCCTCAGGTCAAATCCAATGAAAGAAAGATTCACTTATTTCCCCTCACCTGCCCCTCTTCACTTCCAACAGAACTGCTTTTTCTTGCCACTTTTATGTGAGATAATTTACCCCATTCCATCTCTCCCTTTCTCCCTGTCTCAATATATTCCTCTCTCATCCCTTAATTTGATTTTATAGATATCTTCCCTTCATATTCAACTCACCCTGTGCCCTCTGTCTATATGTATAACATATATATATATATATATATATGTGTGTATGTATATATATATATATATATATATACACACACACATACACACACATACATATATGTATGTATGTATATTCCCCTCGGCTACCCTAATACTGAGGTTTCATGAATTATACACATCATCTTTCCATGTAGGAATGCAAACAAAACAGTTCAACTTTAGTAAGTCCCTTACGATTTCTCTTTCTTGTTTACCTTTTCATGCTTCTCTTGATTCTTGTGTTTGAAAGTCAAATTTTCTATTCAGCTCTGGTCTTTTCACTGAGAAAGCTTGAAAGTCTTCTATTTTATTGAAAATCCATATTTTGCCTTGGAGCATGATACTCAGTTTTGCTGGGTAGGCGATTCTTGGTTTTAAGCCTAACTCCTTTGACCTTTGGAATATCATATTCCAAGCCTTTCTATCCCTTAATGTAGAAGCTGCTAGATCTTGTATTATCCTGATTGTGTTTCCACAATAATCAAATTGTTTCTTTCTGGCTGCTTGCGGTATTTTCTCAGTGATCTAGGAGCTCTGGAATTTGGCAACAATGTTCCTAGGAGTCTTCTTTTTGGGATATTTTTCAGGAAGTGATCAGTGGATTCTATAAATTTCCATTTTACCCTCTGGCTCTAGAATATCAGGGCAGTTCTCCTTGATAATTTCTTGAAAGATGATATCTAGGCTCTTTTTTTGATTATGGCTTTCAGGTATTCCAATAATTTTTAAGTTATCTCTCCTGGATCTATTTTCCAGGTCAGTGGTTTTTCCAATGAGATATTTCACATTTTCTTACAATTTTTCATTCCTTTGGTTCTGTTTTATAATATCTTGATTTCTCATATAATCACTGGCTTCCACTTGTTCCAATCTAGTTTTTAAGGTAGTATTTTCTTCAGTGGTCTTTTGGACCACCTTTTCCATTTGGCTAATTCTGCCTTTCAAGGCATTCTTCTCCTCACTGTCTTTATGGAGCCCCTTTGCCATTTGAGTTAGTCTATTTTTTAAGGTGTCATTTTCTGCAGTATTTTTTGGGTCTCCTTTAGCAAGTCATTGACTTGTTTTTCATGGTTTTCTTGCATCACTCTCATTTCTCTTCCCAATTTTTCCTCTACTTCTCTAACTTGCTTTTCCAAATCCTTTTTGAGCTTTTCCATGGCCTGAGACCAGTTCGTGTTATTCTTGGAGGCTTTTGATGTAGGCTCTTTGACTTTGTTAACTTCTTTCTGGCTGTATGTTTTGGTCTTCTTTGTCACCAAAGGAAGATTCCAAAATCTGAGTCTGAATCTGATTCTGTTTCCTCTGCCTGGCCATGTTCCCAGCCAACTACTTGACCCTTGAGTTTTTCATCAGGATATGACTGCATGTAGAGTACAGAGTACTTTGTCCCAAGCTTGAGGGGATGCACTGTTGTTTTCAGAGCTTTTTCTACACAGCAAGCTCTGCCACACCAGTGCTCCTCCTCTCCCCAAGAACCTCCAACTTGGACCTCGACTCAGGTCTGAGCAGGCTCTACTCTCCTGCTCTGATCTGCCACTTAATTCCTCCCACCAGGTGGGCCTGGGGCCAGAAGCAACTGCAGCTGTAGTTCTGTAGCTGCACCACCTCTGCTGCCTCTGGGGAGGTGGCCAAACTCCTTTCACTCTGTCCCTACAGTTTTTTCCCACTAATCTTCTCTGTTGTCTTTGGTGTTTGTGGGTTGAGAAGTGTGGTAACTGCCACAGCTCACTGATTTGGGGTGCTAGGGCCTGTTCTGCCTGGCTCCCAGTCTGGTTGGTTCAGGCACAGCCCATGCTGGTCTCTGTTCCGCTCTGCTCCCAGCTCTGTGCAATAGACCTTACCCCACGACAATCCAGGCTGTCCTGGGCTGAAGCCCTGCTTCACTCTGCTATTTCGTGGGTTCTGCAGTTCTAGAATTTGTTCAAAGCCATTTTTATAGGTGTTTGGAGGGTCCTGGGGGAGAGCTTTAGGCATGTCCCTGCTTTCTAGCAGCCATCTTGGCACCGCCCCCAAAACAGTTTCTTACGATAATCTTTATAGTTCTTTTCCTTTTTTCTAATTTTTTCCCCCTCCATGCATTTCCATACTTAATGCCCTTGGGAGGAATTTGCTTAGCTAAATCTTTCATTTTCCCCTCCCTTTTTTTTCTTATTTATGAAATGGTACTTCTCATCATCACCCGTCATCCTTCCTCCTAAAGTTTTACAAATGAGTTTATATCTTTACAGATTTTTTGACTACCATCTCTCACCATTTAGCAGGTACATCAAATGGTTTCTGACTAAGGAACTTTCTGGGCTTTTCTGAGTTTCCTGTTATGGTAAAAAAAATTATAATATCGCTAAACTTCTGTATAAAATCGTCATAATCAGTCTCCATGTAATTTTCCTTGTCCATTTAACATATTTATTGCTGATTACGTATTTCAATAGCTTCAGTATTAATTGTTTCCATTGTACTCTCTTTCTCTCTCTTTATTTTTTCAGTTTTTTATTGTCTGATCTTTTCGTTGACTAGTCAGTAATTTACTCTACAAAGACAGCAATAACTTTTTTTCTTATCCAGTAAATATAATCTTTGTCATTGTTGTAATGTTGTATGGTCTAGAGTCTATTAATTCTTTTTTTTCTTGAAGAAAACAAACATGATATGAAGGTGTGGGACTTCTGTGTAAGCTATGAGACTTTGGCCTCTCTCACTCATTTTTTCTTAAATTTGCTTTATCATGTATTTTTCATCATTCACACATTTTCCCAAGTTTGCATTGAAATAACTGCATATTAGACTATATGATCACTTGATCTTCAGTATCTTATGGACATGTTTATTGAATGTTTCTCCCTATTTTCTGAAAACTATGTTGATTGATGGACTGTAATTATTTTCTTGTAGTCTTTTTGCAAATAGTTGTCATTAAAACTGAAATATGAAATGACCTATATTTTATAGATCTATAAATATTTCATGATCCCATGAACTAACGATTTTGTTGCCTTTAGGCCTACTATAAAAGAAATTTCATCCAACTACTTTCTTTGCCTCTCCAAGGAGTAACTGTGATTCATTTTACTGAAGTTTCTTTTTTCTTGTTTTATTTATAGCAAAAATGTCTGAATTGATATTATTTTTTTTTAAATGCAATTTATTTATTTAACATATTTGGTTTTCAGCATTGATTTTCACATTTTGAATTACAAATTTTCTCCCCATTTCTACCCTCCCCCCCACTCCAAGATGGCTTATATTCTGGTTGCCCTGTTCCCCAGTCAGCCCTCCCCTCTATCACCCCCCTCCCCTCTCATCCCCTTTTCCCTTCCTTTCTTGTAGGGCAAGATAAATTTCTACACCCCATTGCCTGTGTATCTTATTTTTTAGTTGCATATAAAAACTTTTTTTGTTTTTGAACATCTGATTTTAAAACTTTGAGTTCCAAATTCTCTTCCCTCTTCCCTTCCCACCCACCCTCCCTAAGAAGTTGAGCAATTCAACCTAGGCCACACATGTATTATTATGTATAACCCTTCCACAATATTCATGTTGTGAAAGGCTAACTACATTTTGCTCCTTCCCAACCCATCCCACTTTATTGAATTTTCTCCCTTGACCCTGTCCCCTTTCCAAAGTGTTTGTTTTGATTACCTCCACCCCCATCTGCCCTCCCCTCCATCATCCCCCTGCCTTTTATTTTTTTTTTTATCTTCCTCCCTCTTCTTTCCTGTGGGGTAAGATACCCAACTAAGTATGTATGGTATTCCCCCTCAGGCCAAATCTGATGAGAGCATGGTTCACTCATTCCCCCCTCACCTGCCCTCTCTCCTGCTCCCATAGAACTGCTTCCTCTTGCCACCTTTATGCGAGATAATCCACCCCATTCTATCTCTCCCTATCTCCCTCTCTCAGTATGTTACTCTCTCATCCCTTAATTTCATTTTATTTCTTTTAGATATCTTCCCTTCATCTTCAACTCACCCTGTGTCTGCTCTCTCTCTTTCACATATATATATATATATACATATAAACACACACATATATATATATACACATACATACACATACATACATATACACATAGATATATACATACATACACATTCACTTATATATATACATAAACATATACATACATATAGACATATATATATATGCATATTCCCTTCAACTACCCTAATACTGAGGTCTCATGAATCATACTCATCATCTTTCCATGTAGGAATGTAAACAAAACAGTTCAACTTTAGTAAGTCCCTTGCAAGTTCTGTTTCTTGATTACCTTTTCATGCTTCTCTTGATTCTTGTGTTTGAAAGTCAAATTTTCTATTCAGTTCTGGTCTTTTCACTGAGAAAGCTTGAAAGTCCTCCATTTTATTGAAAGTCCATATTTTGCCTTGGAACATGATACTCAGTTTTGCTGGGTAGGTGATTCTAGGTTTTAATCCTAGCTCCGTTGACCTCCGGAATATCGCATTCCAAGCCCTTTGATCTCTTAATGTAGAAGCTGCCAGATCTTAGGTTATTCTGATTGGGTTTCCACAATACTCAAATTGTTTCTTTCTGGCTGCTTGCAGTATTTTCTCCTTGATCTGGGAGCTCTGGAATTTGGCAACAATATTCCTAGGAGATTTCTTTTTGGGATCTATTTGAGGAGGCGATCGATGGATTCTTTCAGTTTCTATTTTGCCCTGTGGCTCTAGAATATCAGGGCAGTTCTCCTTGATAATTTCTTGAAAGATGGTATCTAGGCTCTTTTTTTGATCATGGCTTTCAGGTAGTCCAATAATTTTTAAATTATCTCTCTTGGATCTATTTTCCAGGTCAGTGGTTTTTCCAAGGAGATATTTCACATTGTCTTCCATTTTTTCATTCCTTTGGTTCTGTTTTATAATATCCTGATTTCTCATAAAGTCACTAGCTTCCACTTGCTCCAATCTAATTTTTAAAGTAGTATTTTCTTCAGTGGTCTTTTGGAGCTCCTTTTCCATTTGGCTAATTCTGCCTTTCAAGGCATTCTTCTCCTCATTGGCTTTTTGGAGCTCTTTTGCCATTTGAGTTAGTCTGTTTTTTAAGGTGTTGTTTGCTTCAATATATTTTTCAGTATTTTTTTGGGTCTCCTTTAGCAAGTCATTGACTTGTTTTTCATGGTTTTCTCACATCCTTCTCATTTCTCTTCCCAATTTTTCCTCTACTTCTCTAACTTGCTTTTCCAAATCCTTTTTGAGTTCTTCTATGGCCTAGGGCCAGTTCATGTTTTTCTTGGAGGCTTTTGTTGTAGGCTCTATGACTTTGTTGTCTTCTTTAGGCTGTATGTTTTGGTCTTCTTTGTCACCAAAGAAAGAATCCAACGTCTGAGACTGAATCTGGGCGCGTTTTCGCTGCCTGGCCATATTCCCAACCAACTAGCTTGACCCTTGAGTTTTTCAGTGGGGTATGACTGCTTGTAGACTACAGAGTTCTATGTTCTACGTTTGGGGGGGAGGTGCCAGCTCTGTCAGAGCCGCACTCCTCCTTCCCCAAGGAACCCCAGTCCAGACTGGGCTTAGATCTTCAGCAGGCTGTTGCACTCCTGCTCTGATCTGCCACTTAATTCCTCCCACCAGGTGGGCCTGGAGCCGGAAGTAACAACAGCTGTAGCTGCCCCACCTCCGCTGCCCCCGGGGCTGGAAGCCGAACGGGGAACTCCTTCCACTCCCGCAGCGTTTCCCACTAACCTTCTCCGCAGTCTTTGGTGTTTGTGGGTCAAGGGGTCTGGTAACTGCCGCAGCTCACATATTCAGGGCGCTAGGGCCCCCTCCGCCCGGCTTCTGGTCTGGATCGTCCACGCCGCTCAGGCTGGGCTCTGCTCCACTCCGTTCCAGGCTCCCAGCTCCCAGCTCCCAGCTGCGTGTGGAATAGACCTCACCCAGAGACCATCCAGGCTGTCCTGGGCTGGAACGCTGCTTCCCTCTGCTGTTCTGTGGGTTCTGCCGTTCTAGAATTGGTTCAGAGCCATTTTTATAGGTTTTTGGAGGGACTCGGGTACGGAGCTCACTCTAGTCCGTGCTTACCAGCCGCCATCTTGGCTCCGCCCCCCTGAATTGATATTATTGATCTCCTCCAACAACATATCCACTCAATGGTTACTGGATATGCTTCTCATATTTAGAATATCAAGAGTCAAATTAAAGTTTATTGATAATCTAAAAATTGTGTCATTCTCAGCACTCTTTCCCTTTTTTCCTACCGTTCTATCACTGTCACTAGAGAAATGGAAGGGCACTGAAGAAAACTTAGCGGCGTATTCTATTTTTCTTACTTACAATGTGTTGCTATGGCCAGAAAGTGAAGCATGGAGTAACTTGCCTACAAGTGATGAACCACTGTGGACTAACTCAGAAGTCTTAACTCTTCAGAAAGATGGCTCATACATGAAGTCTTTCCAGTATGATGTACCCTGCTAGAACTTATAATCCACCGGCATAGTCATAGAGAACCCAATGTCACATCCACATCATAGTTAAATATTTGAGTAGGACCTTGTGAATGTTAGTGTCGATAACTTGTTTAATTAAATAATATTGCAGCTATTTTTAACTTCATGCCTTATCTTCTTTGTTGTTTATGTTCTATCTTCTAACTTTATAGTAATATTTGTTCTAACAAATGGGAACATGATGGGAACAACTGATTCAGGAATGACTCCAACACCAGTAACAGGCCTTTTCCTGGCTGTTAAAGTACAATGAAATTCTTTTTTTCTTTTTTTGTATTATATTACTTGGTGTTAAGCATGGCTAATGCTTTCTAGTTCTTTCTTTTAAGCCTATGCATTCACCTGTAATAGGCAAACAACTTCTGAGAGAATCATTTTTCTCCTCCCTCCCTCCCTCCCTCCCTCTCTCTCTCTCTCTCTCTCTCTCTCTCTCCAGTCAAAATTTGAAAGAGTATAGAAGGGAAGTGACCAAAACGTTCCTAATCAAATTTCTAACTCTTAGGTTATAGGTTCTTATTCACTGGAACTTTTATACTGAAGGTTAGACTATCATTTGTGTTTTAGAGGGCATTCTTATTAATGTATGGGCTTTTAGATGGCTTATAAACCCTTCAAACTCTGAGATTTTATGATTTAATGATTCTGTGATCCCAAACTACCTGATACAAATGCCCACCTTTTTGCACAGATATTCTCCCAGTGATGTCATATTGTCTTGAATTATGGAATATTAGAATTTTGGAAGAATTAAATTAATGCAAGAGTAGATGGAATTAAATAAGCTGCAATGTGTTGCCAATGTTAACATTTCTTGAGGTGGGAGTTCACCTCTTATATTCTGTCATCCTTTCAAAATAAACTATTTCTTATTGTTACATATTCAAACTAGGCTAAATTAACATTTTATGGAGGTGGATCTACACATATCCTTTTGTTAATATTTTGTAGAATCTTGCTATCCTGAAAGGGACCTAGGAGGTTGTCTAGTATTTCAACTCCTTCATTTTGAGGTAACAGAGGACCAGATGGCTGAGTGATTTTCCTGTCACATGGGTAAGAAATGGCAGAGCTAGGATTCAAAACTACACCCTCCAATGTTAAATCCATGGCTCTTTTGACAGAATCACATTCTAGAATTGATATAAGTAAAGCAAATAACTTGAAAGTCTGAAAAGTGTACAGTGTAATTATTTTCTTTACATTTTTGACTTCTTATGTAAAGTTCATAATAACTCACTTTCTTTAGGTTCAGGTTTAGCAGAATCGCTGTACTCAACATACACACACACACACACTCACACACTCTCACACACACACACACACACATTTACACATATTCTTTGTGAAAACTTCAGTCCATGATTTCTGTCCTTGATTTTCTGCTTTCTTCTTAATCTGTTTCATTCTTTAGTTATTTTAGTACCTGTACCTCCAAAGTAAGAATATTCATTTTCTTTCTTTACATAAGTTTTTATTCAAATCTTTTGTAACCTGTGGCTCAAAACTCATTTTCATAAGTCTTTCTTTTGTGAGAGTCACCCTCCTATGTGAGGGCTGCAGTCTTTGAGAACAAGTGAGCAGACAGATCTAGGTTCTCTAATTTCCAGCATCAAGAAAGAAAACAGATATTTCCAACCTTTCTTCATGTCCCTGAAGATAAAGACTTTGGGAAGAAGTCAATATGTAGAGGAGTGTTACTGTTTTAACTAGCTAGCTTTGCTTTGTTAGTCAGTCATGCTTTGTTGCTTATAATTGGTTGCTGTGTACTATCAATATGCATGTATTTGTGAAATATGCATATAGTACATCCTGTATGTAGTTAGGCATGTTGTCAGTGTAGTACCCTCTCAAGTGATACTTGGTTTATTGTATATAATGTTTATTTGTTATATAATGCATATTTGTTTTGATTTAGTTTCACTGGTGCCATAGGTTGGTTACCTGGGATGCCAAGAAAATCATCTTCATTTAATAGCACTGCTGTTTGTGTTTATTTTGTATAGTTGCATGTTTTAAGCTTGTTCTAGCTGATCTTTGCAAAGGACTGCAAAGCGTTTTGGCCCAAAGGAGGAATGTAACCTGTAGCTCAAAGTCCATTTGCATAAGACTTTCTTCTCTTCCTACATAAGAAGCAGAGTTTGGAAGACCTAAAGAGAAGAGATATTTTGGTCTTTTGGCTTCCAATTTCAAGAAAGAAGACATAGTTCCAGACTTTCTTCAAATCTCTAAAGGAAGAGAAGGACTCTGGGAAATATCCAACATGTAGAGGAGCCAGCAACTCGATGATATCCCTATTAACAGCTTACCATACTAGAGATTTGGGGAATTTCCCCTTGGGTAAGATCTGGGGTTCTGTCTCTCTTGGTTGAGTTAAGATATCTTGTTCCTAGGGGTAGAACTAATTTACTCTTGATATTGCCTGAGAGACAATGCACACACCACACACACACACACACACACACACACTCACACACTGCCATACTCAATTTCCTTCCAAGTACTATTGATTTTTACCTTTTTATATGCTCTCTTTTCTCTCCTCTGACACTGCCATCATCCTGGGGCAGGTCTTCATCATCTCACACCTGGACTCTTGAAATAGCCTGCTGGTTGGTTTCCCTGCTTCATGTCTCTCCTCTCCAGTCCATCCTCCACTCATCTGTCAAATTAATTTTCCTAAAGTACAGATCTGACCATATCACCCTTCTATTCAATTACTCCATGTTTCCCTTTCACCTCCAAGATCAAATGTAAAATCCTGTTCGGTGTTCAAAGCCCTTCAGGTCTCCCACATCTCCAATAAAAAGGAGAAATGTGCTTTTTTATATCACTTCTCTAGGACCAAGTCTGATTATTTTAATTATATACTATTCAATGTTTTTTTCATTGTTCATTATTTTTTACATTGTTAAAATGATTGTGTATACTGTTTTTATTATGTTGCTTCTGCTTATTTCATCTGTATCAGTTTATAGGTCTTCTCATATTTCTCAGAATTCCTTATATTTGTTACTTCTTATAGCTATAATAAGAAACAGGCTCTCCAGACTTTCTTCCTTCTGAATTGGGGCTGTCTCATTTGTCCAACTGGCATCCATTATCCTCCCTAGAGGGGCAGCCACATGGCTATAACTTACTTTCAGAGTTCTAGGGATAGCCCTAGTATAGGAGGAAGCTATGTCTATTATCTCTCCTAGATACTCACCACTGTGCTTCCATTTACACAAATTAGTCACAGTGACACCAATTAAACATTTACTAAGCAAGAAGACAAAAGCAAAAATATGCATAATATATCATTTTACTCAATAGAAGGCAAAAGCAAGATTAACCAAAATATAATAGTTCCCTCCTAAAAACCTGAGTCATACTCACCATCCAATGCACAATTTCCATGGGCAGGAAAAAATATACAAATATAGAGAAACCTAGCAGTAATTCAGATGAGTAGGGAAACCTAATTGACTAGTGCAACTCATGATTGTCTACTTCAGGCCTGGATATCTTGAAGGGTCTTTAGTGAACAGTCTTTCTCATGTATTTCTACTCTTCTTTGGAGCCTATATACTCTTCTACAGGGCAAAGTCACTTCTCTGCTTTTCTCAGGTCACTGAAGCAAGGTTGAGCACTTTTAGATATCAGTGTTAAGCCTGGGATGTGCAGAGCTTCTCAGATGTACTTCCTTAGCTAGGTGCAGAGGTAGTTTCCCAAGAAATAGAGCACAAAAAATAAAAAAGAAATACAGACAAGTTACAAATGCCCCCCCCCCCCCACCCAATCTTCAGATGACACTAGAGAACAAATCAACCTTTCTCTTAGCCCTCAATAGCATGTAGTTCAGTTGTTTTCAGTTGTGTCTGACTCTCCATGACCCTATTTTGGGTTTTCTTGGAAGAGACACTGGAGTGGTTTGCCATTTTCTTCTCCTGCTCATTTTACAGATGAAGACACTGAGGCAAACAGGGTTAAGTGACTGATCCAGGGTCACACAGGTAATAAGTGTCTAAGGCCAGGTTTGATTTCAGGAAGATGAATCTTCCTGACTCCAGGGACAACACCTATCTACCATGCCACCTAGCAACCCTTCTAACAACACAGCTTACTCCTTTTTCCAATAAGAGCCTCAGCATTCAAATCTTCTGACAATCAGATCAACTCCCTTTATCAACTGTAGAGCCTGCCAACTTCTCATCAGCTATATTCAGCCCTCTAAGCTTCTATCATATTCTTTCAACTTTTCTTCTAGCTTCTTAACTTCACTGGCTTCAGTGTTCTGTATTCTGTAAGCAGCTTCTCTCATTGGTTTCTCTGAATCTTCTCACTTGATTTCTCAGTCTATGGCTTCTCATTTATCCTCTTGCCTAGAAGCTCAAGGGCTGCTCTTGTATAACGGCCCATCTTTATTTTAAGTTGAGAAACCTTAAGCCATCTTTTTGTCATTTATGACAAGAATAATGCATACAATTGTCTCATGGTCCCAAAATAGTTCCTTGATTTCGTTTTTGCGAAAACTTTTCAATTTCATGTAATTAAAATTATCTATTTTATCGCTGTCCCCTTTTTCAATTTAAGAATTCTCTTTCCAGTCATAGCTGTGAAAGGTTCCTCCTTCCATTTTTCTTCAATTACTTTGTCACCATTTACCTTTAAATACATTTGGAACTTTTAGTTCCATATAGTATATGGACTAAGATGCTACTCTCAACCTTTTTTTTTTGCCCATACTATTTTCTAATTTTCCCAAAATTTCTCTAGCATTGACATTTGAATAAGGAGTATAAGATATGGCATGTGAGCTCAATAGCATATATAAGGGTAAATAGCAAGGTGGTTTAGTGGAGAGCAGGCTAGACTTGGAGTCAGCAACACTTGAGTTCAAATTGTGCCTTAGTAACTACGTGACCTCGGGCAAGTCACTTAACTTTTCTCAGTCTCAATGTTCTTATCTGTAAAATGGGTAAAATAAAAGCATCTGCCTCATAGAGTTGTTACTAAGATCAAATGAGATAACATGCGAAGTGCTTTGTAAACTTGAAAGTCTTATGTAAATGCAAGTTATTATTCCTACTATTAAATAACTTCCAGTAAGGACAGAGATTTGCCACTATGTCATGATTAAGGCTGACCACCTCACCAAAGGAATATAGAACCCTGGAGCTGTGAGGGACAATAGAAGTCCTTAAATCTAATCCTCTCATTTTTACAGATGAGGGAATTGAGGCCCAATAGGACTTTGTTGGGGGCAGCTAGGTGATGCAGTGGATAGAGCGAAGGGCCTAGAGTCAGGAATACTCATCTTAAGTTCAATTCTGGCCTCAAACACGTATAAGCTGTGTGACCCTGGGTAAGTCACTTAAACCTGTTTGCCTCAGTTTATTCATTTATAAAATGAGCTGGAGAAGGAAGTGACAAATCACTCCCGTACCTTTGCCAATAAAACCCTAAAAGGAGTCAAGGAAGAGTCAGACACGATTGAAAAATGACAGCAACAAAAGGATTTTGTTAATGTGCTCTGGATTTCAGTCAAATAATTAGTAGCACAGGGAGGATTAGAACTTGGGTCTTTTAATTCTTAGTCAAATGCCCTACCAATCATTATCATCCTCATCATCCTCATCGTCCTCATCTTCATCGTCATCATCATCACCATCATATAGTGCTTACTATGGACTAAGCATTGTACTAAGCACTGTATTATTATTATCTCATTTGAGCATCACAACAATCCTGTGAGGTAGGTGCTATTATCATCATCCCCATTTTATGGATAGGAAAACTGAGGTAAACAAAGATTAAGTGACTTTCCCAGGGTCATACAGCTAGTTAAGTTCTGAGGCCCAGCACTCCATCCGCCTAGCTACTGTAGCTAAACCATTGGTTCCCAAGGGGACTGCCACAAATCCTTTGGAATTTTCGTTTGAAATTTCATTAACATGTGCATGAGGACAGTGAGTCTCTTTCCTCTCCCATTGTGTTGCTGAGATTCTTAATGGCAAAGAATAATAACTCTGCTGGGAGCAAAAGAAGTTTGAAAATCCCTACATATACCAATTAGTAGGCTCTTGCTTCACCCTACTTCCTCTTAATGAGCAGTATCAGTTAATCAAATGGATGCTATATCAGCCAGTGTTAGCTGGGGCTTAGTGCATAATTGAGAGTACCCTGAAGTCCCTCAGTTGTTGCTGCAGTCCAGCTTTAGTTTGTACGAAGTCAGGCTGCCCTGAAGTCCAGCCACAGAGGCTGTTCTTTAAAGCTGGGATATGCTGCTCTGGAGAGGTCCAGTTACAAAAGCACCGCTTGGTAGCCCTGATTGAGCTAATAATGACTAGAAGCTGCTACACTACAGCTCCCTTCTGACCTAAACTATTAGAGGTTACCAAATGATTTATAGAAAGATAGCAGCAGAGATCAGCTCCCTTCTTTCCTTCCTTCCCACTGTTTCACTAATGCATTTTGAAGTTCTGTGATATCACGGTCGCCTGTCTCATTCATCTCTTGCTGTGAAGGAGATCACAATTACCCATTAGAACTGTAAAGTAGCTTGAAAAACACACACACACATTTTGGGGAGTGTTTTTAACACCATATGGTTGAGTACTGACAGGATATGGCATAAAGGCAACTGAAAGTATTTCGTGACTGAGGCATTTTCATTAAATCCACCTTTTACTTCCTCTGTTTCCCATTGCCAAGGCTGTTTAGTAGAGGGATTAATGTCAGTGACTCTAGGAAAGGATGACAGTAAAACTCAGCCCCCAAGGAATGAGCCAAGTACACAGCAAAAAAAAAAATGACGCTGACATAGCTAGAGGGAAACACTCTTGCTTGCTCCAATTTTTAGGGACGCTAAAGGTTTATGAAGAATTTTTCTTCTTCCTACTTTCATCAATCTCTTCTTAACCTCCCACAACCCCATCTTTTTCTTCTTCTTTTATTTTGTTCCTTCCTTGCTATAGTGCTATATCAGGCAGGCTTTATTTAAAAAATAAAATAAAATAGACTATTAAAATGATTCTCATGCTTCTTGTAAAAGGGAAAGCAATTCAACAACTAGACCAGACATGCCAATCATCAGTCACCAAGTCTTTGCAGAGTGCCTGTTATGTGTCTAGTGCTTGCTAGGCACTGTAACGAATATTAGGAGAGTGATCTTGCCTGTGATGAAGAGCCCTTCTAAGTCTCACTATCCTGATGTATAAAATGGGGATAATAATGCTTTTACTACCTACTGACGATGATAGATTTGAGCTTGAGGGCCCTCAATTCCAAATGTTTCATTTATTCATTCATTTATTTATTCATCGATTCATTTCATTATTCATTCATCTTTATTTTTCTCTTTGCTTCCTTCCTTTCTTTTTCTTTTTCTCTCTCCTTTCCTTCCTTCCTTCCTTCCTTCCTTTCTATCTTTCTTTCTTTCCTTCTTTCTTCTTTCTTCTTTCCTTTTTTCTTTCTCTTTCTTTCTTCCTTGCTTCCTTTACTTCTTTCTTTCTTTCTAGAAGGCCCAAGGAGGTTAAGTGATTTGTTCAGAGAATAATTTGCACAGAGAATAATTATCAGCCAGGATTTGAACCTTTGCCTTCAGAGAAAGAGCTCTTTCCACTATACAACTCTGCTCTGCCTCTTTCACAAGATAGTTGTGAGAAAAGCACTTTGTAACCCTTAAGGATATATGTTAGCAATGAAGCTAATGCTGTCTCCCCAGTAGCAAGCTACTCCATTGTTAGGAAGGTCTTTGGAACTCATATCTCAGTAGCCATGAGTTATCCTGAAGCAAAAAAAAAAAGGCAAAAATGAGATAGCATATGTAAAGTACTTGTTTTCTTCTCTTGTTGTTGTTGTCCTTGGTCCTTGTCTCTAGAAGAGGACCAAAGAAATATGGATGGTGATGTCTTGACTTGCAAGTGAATTGGATTTAAGTGAGGCAGAACTGTGCAGAATCATCAGACTCACTCTCTCCTCCAGAGTCAATGAGTCCAGTGGCAAGACATAGGTCAAGACTACTAGTGATGGCCCCAGATGCAGTTGAAGACTTTGGCCTTTTTAAGCTAAGGTTTTTCCTAGGTCTCAGTTTGTCTGAGGCAATGCCCCATTCAATGCCTAAAGGCTACATAAGAATTGAGGCAAAAGATGGCCTAGTTTGACTTCCCAAAAGAAGCAGTCTGGGATGGGAAGATCCTTAGAGTTTATGACCAGAACAGAAGGATTTGGACCTATCATTTCACTGGTGAAGGGAAGTCCTTGTGGAGAAACCCAGTATACTGATACTAAATGGCTTCCTGACAGTAAAGAATTTTAGGAATTTCTTATCATCATCATTATTTTAAAAAGAGCAGAATCCTAAGTTTTAAAAGAAAGAAGGAAACTGGGTGCATTTGCACACACCTGTAATAGCTGCTACCTTAGAGAATAAGGCTGGAAGATTTTTTGAGTTCAGGGAGTTGAGATGTTGTAGTGTAGGCTAAGCCAATTGAGTGTCCAGGATCAATACAGTGAACCTCTGGGAGTAGGGAGGGAGAACTCAGTTGGCTAAGAAGAGAAATAATGAACCAGGTCCAAAACGGAACAGGTCAATCTACTGTGCTGATTAATAATGGGATCAGGGTCATGGGGCATGCTTGCACTTCCAGCCTGGGCAAGATAGGTATATACAGTCTTTTTATTTATGAGGCATTTATAAATTATTCTATAAACTAACAATTGAAAATATTTTGATAAAAATTTCTCAGTTATGAGACCTCAGTTTTAATTTCATTCATTCTTTATTGAATGCATCTGTGGTAAGACTTTTGTGAAATCATCCTAGCTAATTAGTTTCAAAAAAGTTTCAAAAAAAACACTTATCCCTTAGATAAACAGAAATAACAGCGAATTTGCTCTTTTCATCTAGAAAATGGATATATTGATCTAAAAATTAACTATGAATACTAAACATACTTATAACACACATGATTTATGAAACTACTTTTGAAATGAACTTTTTAAAATATTTGTCTTCAAAATAATATTGACAATGCCTACCCAGAAAGCACTTTGTAAGTACCTACATAGGTCAGCTAAGTTGTTAGATGTACCGTTTGAATGTGGGACACTTATTGTCCTTTTTCTCATCTTTGTTTGGAAACATGTGTTTCTGCTACTTTAAGGTGAATTATTGTCCAGAAGAAAGAGAAGAGTCCTGATTATGTGTCAGGTTCCCAGCCTGCCTTATCTTTCAAACTCTTTTGCTCAATGGAGAAAGTCAACTTAGAGAAACAGGCTCCCTTACTGAAAACAATTGGTATTAAGTAAAGGCATTGAGAAATGGTATGCTGAAATCTCCTGTCTTTCTAATCCTTCTCACAATAAGCTCTCTTCATTGTGAGAATTGAAATATGTTATCAGGCCAGTCCTAGGCAGAATTATTAAGTAGAAGACATCTATATTCAGTTTTCCCTCTCCAGTTCTTTCTTCCTTACTCATAATATCTGCCCCCATCAAACCCCTAAGACTGATGTTTCCCAGAGTGGTAGAGTACAAGGAATCACTAGAATGGAGACACGTGGTCCTCTTACTATCATTCTAGCTGGCTATGTGACCTTGGGCAAATCTTTTCACCTGTCTCTTTTTGTTGTTTGGTTGTGTCTCACTTTTCATGACTTCATAAATCATAGCTGTCCATGGGGTTTTCTTGGCAAACCCAAGTGGAGTGGCTTGCCATTTCCTTCTCCAGTGGCACCTTTTGTCAGATAATCAGAGGTTAAGTGACTTGCCCAGGGTCACATGCCTAGGAAGTGTCTGAAGTTGGATTTGAACTCAAGTCTTCCTGACTCCATGCCCAGTGCTCTATTCACTGAGCCACCAGCTGCCTCAATCACCAGTCTATACCTTCGTAAAATGAAAGGGTTAGACTGACAATCTCTGAGGTCTTTTTTTCCAGCTCTAGAAGTCTACAATCCCATAAAGTGAAAATGATTAGGATTTAATGTATTGCCTTTCACAGAGATATTTATATTTAATTGGGGAAATCCCTGCACATAGGGCAATAAAGCTTTACTGGTGGCACTTGAGGCTATAGCAAAGACAAAGGAGAACCTTTGGAGGCAGCGTTTTATAATCCCTGGCAAAATTCTAGACTACTGCTATTAAAGAAATTATTGGTGAAGACCTAAAAATAAAGGAGTGATCACAAAGAGATTTGTTAAGAACAGGTCATGCCTTACTAAACTAATTTCATTTTTTTCACAAAGGCTACAGATAGTGGTTATTGATCAGCCCCCAAGACATTTTCCTTCTTTCTTCAATGAATTTGGTGTGTGGTTCATATTCTTTTTCTCTACCTCAACTCCTGCTATCACACTAGAGAACTTCAGCGTATTTTTGATACTCCCTCAAATACTCTAACTTCCCAAGTACTCAGTCCACTGACTTCCTGTATCCTACTCCCCCATTCCACCTTAGCCACACACAAAAATGGTCATTCCCTTGATCTTTTCATCACCTACAAGTGCTCTACTTGCAACTTTAAGAACTCCAAAATTCCTTTACCTACATATAATCTTTTCTCAGTCTATCTTTTTCTATGTTTATAGCTCCTAACCCTGCTCTTGCACCTTACTGTAGGTTCCAATGCATCCATCCCCAAGGTATTTCCCATTCCATCACCCATGTACTGGCTATAACCTCCTGCTTATCCTATTATATCACTTCTCTAGAAGGTTGCTCCCTTTTTCACACACACACACCCATTCATTTTCAATATTGACCTCTCTCGTGCTACTTTCCTAATGATTATAAGCAAAGCTATGTCTTCTCTATCAACAAATAATGAAAACAAAAACGCTCTCTCTTGATGAGACCATTCCTATTAGCTATTGCTCTGTATCTCTCTCTCCTTTTTATGGCTACACTCCTTGGGAAGACTGTTGATAATCAGTGCTTCCACATCCTTTCCTCTTACTATCTTCTAAAACTTTCTTATATATGAGATAAAGCTAGTTGGGAGAGCTAACATATTAGTTACTTTATGTTATATTGTGGGTTCCCTGAGGGCAAGGATGTTTTTTGCCTCTTTTTATATCCCTGGCACTTAGCACAGCACCTTATACGTAGTAAGTGTTTAATAAACGCTCATTGACTGACTGACTAGTTGATATAGTTACATTTCAGAAAATCTTAATCGTCTGGAATTTGGGATCACATCCATGAATATAAAATTTAACTTAGAGAATTGTAAAGTCTTCTTTTTGGATTCAAAAAGTCATCTTCTCAAGTATAAGATGCATGAAAGTATGGCTGAGCACTAAAAAAAACTAGGATTTTAATGGAATGTTCAATATAAATCAACAATGCAATGTGGTAGCCAACAAGATGAAATTAAATTTAGACCTCATTAGGAAAGGCAGAGTGTCCAATAAAAACCAGCTAGCATTTATGCAATACTCCAAGGTTCTCAAAAGCACTTTAAATACGCTATTATATTTGATCCCCACAAAATCTTTAGAGGTAGGTGTTTTAATTATTCCCATTTTACAGATGGGGAAAATAAAATACAAAGTGGCTAAGTGAACTATTTCCCTGGTTCACATAGCTATTATGGTCTGAGCTAGGATTCAAACTTAGTTCTTCCTGAATCTAAGTCCCATTCTCTATTTATTGTGCCACCTAGCTGTCTCTAAGATTGGGGAGGTGATAGTCTTGCTGCATTCTCCCCAGGTCAGACTACATTTGGGGTATTGTGTTCCATTATGAGCACCCCACTTTCGGATGGAATTGACAAGTTAGAAAGCACTAAGAGGAGGGAAACTGACAGAGTTGAAGAATGGCCTTGAGATATTACCACATGAGCAATGATGTCGTGGCTAGAGGAAATGATAAAGTTCAACATGGAGAAGAAAAGGCTCAGGGTATGGGATAGATATAGTTGAGTGAGTGTTAGAATCTCTCTGCTTGGCTACAGAAAGTAGAACTAACAGCAAAGGATAGAATTTGCAAACAGCTAGATTTGGGTTTGATGTAAAGAAAAATTTCCTGAAAAATAGTGCTATCCAAAGGTGAAATAGATGACCTTAGGAGGTATTGGGTCTAAATTCATGGAGGTCTAAAACAGAAGTCATATAGATGAGCACATGGTGAGTATGTTGTAAAGAAGATTATTGGCCAAGTATCTGCAGGGCTAGTTGACCTCTGAACTCCCTTTCAATTCTGTGATTATTTAATCATATGACACCCCTTGAATCATACCACAACCAACCTGTCACGTACTCTATTTACATGTAAGGCCAGATCAAAAAGGACATAATCACATATCGTATTGATGTCAATTTAGATCCATTATATTATCAACTTTTGTAACTCCAATTCAATGCTTACATAAACCAAAAACAAAAGTAGTAACATTTGTGCTACTATTTTGCAGATTCTTAATTAGCAGATCACTGACTGACAGCAGAATACAAAATGAAGGGTCGATTTAATGAAGATTACCAACATCTTAAAAAGTCACTGTGGTATATGACATGTGACCCCTAGAATCTAGGTCAGGGGTGGGGAACCTGCAGCCTTGAGGCCACATGTGGCCCTCTAGGTTCTCAAGTGCAGCCCTTTGAATCCTTTGTTCTGTGAAGTTTGGATTCAGTCAAAAGGCTGCACTTGAGGACTTCGAGGGCCACATGTGGCCTTGAGGCCACAGGTTCCCCACCACTGGCTAGGTAGTCACAAGTAGTAGAGTGCTTCAAAAGGTCCATTGTACGTTATTCTAGAATATATTTCTGAGATCTCTGTAAGTGACATTACTTTGGTCCTCTGAATCAAGTTTTGTTTGTTTTTAAATCTGGTAGGTGATTTCATTGGTATAGGGAACTCTCAATGAATAAAAGACTTCAACCAATGCAGAGCAGCACCTGCTTTGTAATTTATAATCTTAGAGATTTGCCTGGAGGGCACTGATGCTGAGGTTTAGGGGCACTGGGACCCTGAAATAACAACACACTGGTGCTGCCCAAATGAATTCGACCCAAACCTTCTTTCAGCCAAAGGAAAACAAAGTCTATTAAAAATGTGCCTCATTGGGTAGTCTCTTAAGGAATCTGAGCATTTGTGCATCTTGTAAGGACAAGCAGGCTAGAATGAATCTGAGCCAGATTGAATCTGAGCACCTTCGTGGAGGCCAAGATGGATCTTATATACAGAAAAACTGTGGCAGGGATCTAGGGTTGGTCAAGTAGTCTAGGGAAGAAGGGGTCTAGGGAGTATCTTGAGGAGGAGTATAAGGAGGATCTTGATGGGACTGGGGTAACTAGAGGTCAGACTCTAGGAACCAAGAAAATGGGATTAAGGGTGGGAAGTAGTTGAAGGCTACCTGGAGATAACAGACAATTGAGGGCTAGGCTAGGTGAAGGATAACAGATTTGGGCACAGGGATAATGGTAGGCTTATGGCCTCTGGCAAATGCCAGATCAAGTGAGAAGATTCAAGCAGAGTTCAAGGGGGTTTGCAGAGCCTATACCCCATCACTGAGAGTTTAAGTGACTTGTCCAGAGTCACAAAGTAATAGCCTTCTAGTTGGTCTACCTGCCCCCAATCTCTCCCCTTTCCAGTCCATCTTCCATTCATCAGTCAAATTGATCTTTGCCAAACACAGGTATGTTCACAACATCATCACCTCCCCTTTCAATAAACTTCGTTAGCTCTCTATTATCTCAGGATCAAATGTTGGATAATATTAAATTCCTTGAAGGCATCTACTGTCTTTTACCTCTTTTTGCATCCTTAATGCTTGGCATGGTGCCTATTAGGTGCTTAAATGTTTTTTTGATTGATTGATAAAATAGCTTGTAAAGCCCATTATAACCTGGCCACTGCCTACTTTCCAGTCTTCTTATACCTAACCCCCTTCAATGTACTCTACGATCCAGTGACACTAGCCCCATTAATGTTCTTTTGGCAAGAAACTCCATTTCCCAACTTTGTCCATTTTTACTGGTTGTCTTCCATACCTAGGATACTCTCACTCCTCACCCTTGCCTTCTGGGTTCTTTGGTTTCCTACAAGTTGCAGCTAAAATCCTATTTTCCACAAGAAGCCTTTCCCCATCCCTCTTAATGCTAGTGTCTCGCCTTTGTTAATCTCTATTTCATTCTCTATAGATCTTGTTTGTACATGGTTGTTCCAGTGTTGTTTCCCCTAATAGACTGTGAACAGCTCAAGAGCAGGTACAGTCTTTTGCCTTTCTTTGAATCCTCAGCATTTAGCATAGTATTTAGCACATGGTATGTACTTAATAAATGCTTTACTGACTTAACAATCATTATATATGAGAAGCCAGTACATAAGAGAGGGAAGACTTGAACCCAGACTGTCCTGACTCAGATGCCAGCTCTCTATTCATAATATCATGTTATCCTTCTCTGAATCAAATAGTCAATAATAAAAGTGGATTTTTTAGCTCCAGCTTCTATAAAATGGCCATGATATCAATTTCATAGTCCCAATGACAATGCACAATGGCTGC
Organism: Trichosurus vulpecula; assembly: GCF_011100635.1. Lineage (NCBI taxonomy): Eukaryota > Metazoa > Chordata > Mammalia > Diprotodontia > Phalangeridae > Trichosurus > Trichosurus vulpecula. The sequence goes on from NC_050573.1 coordinate 157,171,501, forward strand.
TTCTCAAGCCTTCTAAACATTTTTATCAAAAGAGTCATTGTTTCCTGGGCATAGAAAGGTGGGTGTTTAGAGACAAGGTAGGAATATGACAGTCAATGTGAACATGAAGTCTCACTATGAGAAGCACTATAATATAATGGAGAGAGTACAGGCTTTGTAAACATAAGACCCACATACAAACCTGTCTCTGGTACTTCCCTGGGTGAGTCCCTCTTGGCTCAATTTCTTCATCTAGGAAGTGGAGGTAGTGATCCCTGCACCACCTTCCTTGCAGGCTTGTTGAATGGATAGCATTTGGTAAATGTTTAAGTGCTATCCAAAGTAAACTATGATACATATGTTAGCATTTGGTAAAAAAAAAAAATGTTGTGATGAGAAGGTTGAGTGTACTTCCTTCACTTTGTTGTGTTTTTTGACCCAGAACTGTCATTTGCAGTAGTAAAAGTAGATGGCCAGAGTACAGTTTATGTTTGTGAAGCTTACTTGTGGCTCAGTTAACTTGCTAGAGGCATCATTTTTAAATACTGCCGTGGTTTCTATAGCATGACTTAAAGCTCAAAGACCATCTTGGGAGAGCTAAATTATATACTTAGCCCAGGAACATAGTTATTGGCATTCATGCCTGGTCAAGAAGTGGCCAGTGAATCCTTGTTTGGGATGATGGATGGAATATTTGTTTCTCTGCTTTGCCTTGTCTAATAACACCTGGCACCTTTTATCATAGTCCCTGTATGCTATTAATTATCTGGTCCCCATTTCCTGTCATGTAACTGAGGACTACGTCCTGTTAATTAGCAATAGAGTTATTTGTTGATTTATATCCGTATTCATTTGGTTACCCAGAACAAACTGGGAATTGAAACTGAATCTCCTATTGGTATAAAGATCATAGCACATAACAGTTATTGACCTAATATGAGGGCAGGTATGAAAAACTTGAGATTAAGTATAGTCATCGGTGAGATAAATGGTCTAAAATGATGGACACTGCTCTGTTGGTCATTTAAGGAAAGCACAGAGGATACTTCTTCCTCTATTGAAACTATAATAGGAATGGGGGAGGTGGAGGGGGCGTATGGGGTATTCATCTGATAGAGGGCTTGCGAGGTCTTTTCAGGGCTGCTCATCCACCTTGGGTATTGTATTGGTAATTAAGGTGGGCTTTTAGCCCTTGAAGAGTTTGGCCTTTGTTTCCTTGATTGAATTAGGAGTCCTTGATGATCTCCTTGCCCCAAGGGAAAGCCTAGTTTACATGGGTTTGAGTGACATGTTTGTGACATCAGAGGCTTTTAGACTACATGGGTTTAAGTCGAATTTTTGTGACACTTTTAGGTCATGTGGGTGGGTTGCATGTGTCACTCACCTTTGACCCTGAACAAGATATATAAACCCAGAGGTTAGCTTTCTCCCTGGAGGCCCTCACTCCTGGAGGCACAGGACTCTGGGCAGCTGCCCTAAGAGCCTCCTGGCTCACCCAGATGTTGGTGGTTTCTTGGTAACTATGAATTGTATTTGGTCTGTTTATGATGTTTGTTTGTATTTGCTCTGAAGTTCAGGGTGCTGGCTTTTTCCCCTGAACTAAGTGAATGATGTTTGTATGTTGGATTGAAATAAGGTTGTTAACCCCTTAACGTTGCGTTCCTTAGTAAAGCAGATCAAAAGAACCTGTGCTGGCAGCCTTCTTGTTGTTGGGCTTGTGTTGGTCTTTCACCCTCACAGCAGCTGCTAGCTGAATTGTGGCAGCAGGTATCCTCCTGGTACTAAACTCTCACCTATGGCTGCAAGAAGCTGTAGCATACACAGCAGATGGCTAAACCAGGTTGAGGGTAACCAATGGGCCTCAAACCCATTAGGTGAGTTAGGGGGGTGTCTACTCAAAGCAAGTGAAAGTTTCACCCAGCAGAATGGGCAGACGAGAACAATTTGTTCCAATGGCCATGAAGGTGGCTGAAGTTGGCACTGTGGACCACTTAGAACTTGGTCAGATATGGAAAATGCCAAGGTCATCCATTGCATCCTAGGCCATCAGCAGTCATGCTGACTTTTGTCTTGACGCTTGACTTCTACAACTCTGGAAGAGAGTGAGGAAGGCAACCTTGTACAAGTCTCCTTTATTTAGATCCAGTTCACGTGTGAGTCAGGGCAACACCCCATGATATCACTGGTCTTTGAAAACAAGGGACAAATAGCCACAACAATAGCAATAGGAAACAAAGGTGAATTGGGTCATATAATTCTGAATTTTATACCCCAGAATTTGGAAACATGAGGACTTGGGGTGATTGTGTGGCTCATGGGGTTCAAGTATTTGGGCATCCTTTCTTTACTACCTCCATGAAATGATTTAACCCCAGAATGTGAAAACCTGGGACCAAGGTTAACTATATGGCTTTGTTGTTGTTGTTCAGTCCTTTCAGTTGTGTCTGACCCTTCATGACCCCATTTGGCATTTTCTTGGCAAAAAATACTGGAGTGGTTTGTCATTTTCTTGGCTTTTGGGGCTCAGATACATGTGTATCCTTTCTCTACTATCTCTCTTAAATGCTTTAACTCACAGAGAGTATACTAAACAGTTTCTTCTCCCCAAACTTATAAAGACTTTGGTCATGTGTAATAATAAATATTTGCTCCTCTATTAAATCAGGCAATTGGATATTTTAGTCTCCAGACTCAAATCTAATATGAGAGGATATAGAGGAGAATCACAAAGGATGGACATGGGATATGATGTACACCTTTGGAGGGGACATATGTATTGATGGAAATCACAGATCCACACAAGTATCAAGGACCCAACCTGTCTCTCTTTGTACAGGCTTACATAACCAAGTTGGAAACAGGGTGATGTTTCTTTTGAGATCAGATAAAACTCTGTCTGCGAAGGAATAGAAAGGGTGTATTCTGTGGAAGGCTATATTTTGGCGGCAGAAAAATTGCTGCGAAGTGTTGACATATTTAACCTGTTCCACCCTTGGAGGGGCACTAGGTTTCCTGAATGTGTCAATAGTACATTTTTTATAAGTTCTAAATAATGTTCACTATGAAAATCAACTGATTCTTCTTTTGAAGTGGGCAAACTCTCATTAGCAACCAAACTAAAATAAAGCAAGGTAGAAGGGGCTTAAAATAAGGCTAGTTAATGATTCTGACAGAAAATTATCTTCTTGATGTTTTTTCCCATTGAGAAATTAAGAAACTTCTAAAACAAACTGTGGAGGAGCAGAGAATTTCAACTAGCAGTCCTGGGAAAAGTGTGTGTGTGTGTGTGTGTGTGTGTACACTTATACATACACACATATGCATAAATATCTATATCCACATATATTCCCTTGAATATATATTGCTTACCAAGGATAGTTGCAATATCAATCAATCACTAAGCATTTATTAAAAGGCTTGTGTGTGTTGGGTACTGGGCACCTTATGAATATATTGGAAGAGAATAATCAGATTTGAAAAGAATAGCTGAGAAAGCTTCAAGGACATCTGTACAAGGAGAACATACTATTTTCTACCCTGAAACAGATGCTCAGCTGCTTGAGGCTGAGTTCCTTGAGGCCCTTTATGTACTGTAAGGTAGCACCCAGATGTTGCTACCTGGAAGGCCTTCAGTACTCAGTGAACTTGACTAGCATAATATGAAAATGACCGAATGTCTGAGTTGAGAGCAAGAGAAGACATGTAGCCAAAAATGCAGTCATGTAGCACAGCAGAGGTCGCCGGAGTCATTGCTCTTACCTTGTACTATCCAGCATCTTGTTGGCCTGGCCGGGAAGCAGGCTATTGGGCACCATTGATTTTAGTCATGCTCTATAGCTATAGAGTTAGTAAAATGGACAGAGGTTAACCTCAACCTCCTCCAGAAATGCTGAAGCATGTTTCAACTGAATTAGCATTAGGGCATCTGTGCTTTGCAACTCTTTGCTAGAGCTGACACTCTTCAAAGGCCACTTCTATTCCTGGTGAAATCAAACCACGAAAGGAGGGAGGAAGGGCACAAGGGAGAGAGGAAGGAGAAATAAAGGATGGAAGAATGGATGGAAGGAAGGAAGGAAGGAAGGAAGGAAGGAAGGAAGGAAGGAAGAGAGGGAGGAGAGGAGAGAGCAAAGGAAGGAGAAAGAAAAAAAGAAAGACTATTAGTTTTGTCATATAGAAATTTGTTTTTTTTTTAAAACAGAAGTTCTGGCCACTGACCATCTTACATAAAAAGAAATCTGGGATCAAATCTTCTCCATTCAATTCCAATTTTTCTCTCATCTTTTGGTCCAAAGTACTGAAAATGTTTAAAGATTCCTTCCCTGAAACAAACATTGTAACATAAAAATATGCATATGGGTGCACAACATGCAACAAAAGACTAAGTAAGAAAATAGACAAATATCCTATAAGTCATTTTTGTTGAAAAAAAAGCCAGTCTATACCTAACATTTATATTTATTTCATTAAAGTTTTGCATGTTTTGCTATGTGGATGTTTTCTTATAACTCTTCTCTAACAGGTTTGAGGATGAAGTCTGATAAGAAGGGAAACTCAAAGAGAGAAGGGAGGAAGGTTGAGGGGTTACTGAATTTGACCGAGGTATAAGTAACAATACAAATAAATGTGATGTGGAAGAAGAGAAAGTGGTGAAAAGAATACATGGTCCTGACATCAGAATATTAGATAAGTAGAAGGAGAAAGTGAGCAGATTTCATTAGATCACAGGATTTTACAGCTTTTCAAAATGACCTCACAATTTTAATTAATTTTGTAAAAAACATGATGCTTATTTTTACATCATACTTATTTCCAAATATATCCCTTCCCCTTCCCACCCAGGAGTCCCTCCCTTGTAACAAATATAATTTTTTGAAGCCAGTTCAGCCAAACTAAGTAACCCATCAATTTCTTCTGAAGAGTATGCAAATATTCAACACTCATTGGTCCCCACCTCTCCAATGAAGGGATGAAGATACATTTTCTCATCTTTTATTCAGTTCAAAGTTGGTCATAAAATTATCATCTTTTGCTTCAGCTTTATTGTTTTGTTTGTTTACAATGTTGTAGTCATTTTATATCTTGTTTTCCTCATTCTGATTATTTCATTTGGAATCAATTCATCAAGCTTTCTTAATGTTTCTTGAAATTTTTTCCATTAACCATTTCCTATGAGCAGCAACATTTTATTATACCCATGTACTACAGCTGTTTAGCCATTCCCAATCAATGGGCAACTACTTTATTTCTAGTTCTTTGCTACCACAAAAAAAAAAGTGCTACTGTGAATATTTTGACAAGGTGCGCTGAAGCCAACTCATACCAGCTCATGAAATCCAATTTAAATTTTCAGTGTGAACATTTGTACTTCAGAAATCTGTAAATGATACGGATCAGGGTGTGCCTTATTGATTTTGTGGATTGTCTAGACATAAAAGAATGATGAAAGAAAATGTTGAGAATACAATTTTAACTTAAAGGTGAGCTGGGTTTTCAGAGAGTTGTTATTTACCTGCACACCTCTGGTTATATATGATGCCTTTTTTTCTGCATCTCTCCTCTGTAGGGCACATTATATACGAATAAAGGAATCTTGGAGTCAAAGCAGCTCCTGAATTGTACAAATGAGCATACCGAAGCTTGGAGACCTACCCAAGAGGAGATGGGTACTAAGAAGTGACCTAGAATTCAAATTCAGGTCTTTTGACTCTAAATCCAATTCCTTTTTCAGATACTTAGTTACCATAATTTCAGAAGTTTGAATGATATTTCTGATGATTCTATTCTGAATAGCAAATTGTACATAATAAATTTGTATAGTTGTATGCAATCATCTTTTTTTAAAAAAATTACATTATGTTATGGAAATGCTTGTTTTATTCCACAAATTAAAATTAAGTGAAATTTTTTTTTTAAAAATCACCTCTCTTCTGGGCCTTACTTCTTACTTTACCTGTGATTTACATTCATGGGATAAAAAAGAACATTGAATTTGAGACTCAGGAGGCCTGAGACTAGCTTTCTTTCCATCACTAGATTCATTACTTTCGGTAAATTACTTAGGCTCTCAAGGTCTCAGCTTTCTTAATTGTAAAATGCAATTAGACTAGATCAGTAGTTCTCAAATTGTGATCCATGGCACCCTGGGAGTCTCCAAGATCCTTTCAGGGGAATCCACAAGGTCAAAATTATTTTCATAATAATACAAAGGAATTATTTGCCCATTAAAATACCCCTTCTTTTTCCAACTACATATCTGTGTAAGGTCAGATTTTCTTCATATACTTCAACCAAAACAACACATCACAACAGATTGAATGCAGAAGTAAATAGCAGAATCCAGCTGTCACCTATTAAGCCAGACATTAAAGAGATGTATAAAAATGTAAAATAATGCCATTTCTCACTAAATATAGTTACTTTTTCACAAAAATACACTATTTATGTTAACATGTAAAAGGTTTACTATTGTTAAAAAGTAACATATAATATAATTAATGTATAAATTATATATATATATATGATTTATCCATGGTAAATATAGATATAATCCACATAAACCAAAGCTCTTTGGGGTCCTCAATAATTTTTAAGAGTGTAAAGGGGTTCTGAGACCAAAAACTTTGATGACCACTAGTCTAAAGTTTCTCGTTACAAAATTCTATCATTTTAGATGAGAGGCTACAAGGAATTACTGTTTAAAAGAGTTTTTTTTTCTTTAGTGGTCATCACCTGAAGGAGTCTGAGTGTAGCTTTCTCACTCACTTATGCATTTAACAAACATTTACTAAGTGCTTGTTGCATGCAAAGCACTATGTTTTGCATTTCAGGACACGAAGCTTAGCAAAGACATGGTCTCTGACCATATCTAGCCTGTTGAGGCGTAAGATAGGCATGAGTGGGTTTCCACACATTATAAATAGTATATAACATATGCAAAGACACTACTCAAATGAGTCAGTGGAGGGTAACCAGGATGGTGAAGAATTTCAAGTCCAATATAAGGAAGATTTGAAAAAGACTCTTCATGTTTAGCCTGGAGGAGAGAAGACTCTGGGAGGACATTATAGGTGCCTTCAAGTATTTGAAATACAGTCACATGGGAGAGGTATTAGACTTATTCCATTTGGCCCAGGGGGCAGAATTAGGAAAAACAGACATATTTAGGCTAGATGTTGGAGGTGGGGAAACTCTCTAAGAATTACGGTTGCCAAAAAGTGTAATGCTTTGCTTCAAGAGATAGACTGTTTGAGATCTTTTAGCAGAAATAGGATAGCCACTTGTCAGGTATGTTATAATGGGTATTTCTTTTATGTACAGGGTAGACTAGATGGTCACTAAGATCTCTTCCAACTCTCAAATTCTGTGAATCTATGATCATATCAAGGTAGAGGGTCCCCCCAACAATGAACTTGCTAACCATTTATCCAAGCTTGCCCAGTCCATGCAATTTTCATTTATGTCCTTCCACTCTTTCTCTCTCTGACTCTCTTTGTCTCTGTCTCTGTCTTTGTCTCTCTGTCTCTGTCTTTGTCTCTCTGTCTCTCTGTCTCTATCTCTCTGTCTCTCTGTCTCTATCTCTCTCTCTGTTTCTCTCTCTCTCTCTCTGTCTGTCTCTCTGTCTCTCTCTCTCTCTCTCTCTCTCTCCTTCTGTTTTTAAATTGCTTTCTTTGATATCAGTGGAGTACATAGGTCTTCTGTCATTTATCCCTCCCTCTCATCACATGACTCACCTATCTTCTTTTTTGATCGTACATCTCTTTGATGACATCCTTTCTTCTGGATCCATGTGTTGTCGTCATCTCACAGTCGCCATTGTCTCTCTTTTGCCTCTGCATAATATTCCATTCTAATGCTTTAGAAAGTATGCTATTTCATGACCCCTAGCAGTACAACAAGACTATGATAATTCTGGTATGGATAATAAGGACCTTCATTTCTGAGCGAAGCCTGTGGTTATTTTTCAGATGAGGACCTTGAGGTCCACGGAAGTTAATTGCCTGATTAAGATAACAAACGCTAATGCATGACAGAAGTGAGACTTGAAAGGAAGTCTTCTGACTCCCAATCCAATATTCTTTCCATTGTATCATGATGCTTGTTACATAGGGATTGGCAAATGTGTAACATCCAGCTCTCTGAAAACAATTATATGTAGGACACACTTCTATGTTTGGTCTGTGTTATAAACACTCTCCAATACTCTTTTTAAGTTAGACAGTCAAGAAAACAGTAATTCAAGATCTGATTTGTTTCAATTTCCAAAGTGGAAATATTCATTTGGCTCTCATGAGCCAGTATAAACTAGCTCCAGCACATCCCTTCTGTTATGCCAAATACCTACCATTGTATGTACCCCTCATCTGAGGTTTGAGGATACAAGTATTATGTAACCAGGTATAATAAGTACACCAATCCTAAGGAAGATGTAGTTTGGTGCTCTGGGTCATGGACGGTGTGAGACACTATGAGGGAGCTCAGAGTGATCCACAATACTAGGAAAGCCCATCATCTTTTTTAATATATGTCCAATAAATACACAACCACCTATGATAGTTAATAAAGAGACCGCCTCATCCTTAACTAACATTGACCATTTAGAACTAATATATAAAAGAAAATATATTTGGGAGGAGGAAACATTATTCCTTTGAAACTACTAAATAGCAAACATAAATCCCACTTCAAACAGCAGCGGGTCTAATAGGAACATGGTGAGAATGAGGTGTGAGGTATAGCAATTAATCCAAATTGGAATACTGCATTACAAACAGCTGCTTCTCACCATTAACCAACTTCAATTAGATAATAAGAGTTTGAATAGAAGCTTTTGAATAGCAACTGTCAAAAGATTTGGGGACAGGGTTCAAGCTCCATAACCGGATTTATGGAGATAGGTCAATTACATACATTGGGCCTGAATCTCTGGAGAAGGAGAGATAAATGCTATGTCAGTGACATCAACATAAGGCAAGCAATCCTAACAAAACAATTCCATGTTTTCCAAACTTGTTCAAACAACTCAAGTCCAAGCTATAGTTTATCTCAACGTTAACTATTTTCATTATATAAATGTTCATCTTGTGTTTAAAAAAACCTCATCAGTTTAATGTATTCATGTGAGGTTTAGGGGTCAGTGAAGGTGAAACCTAGGGAGAAGTTTTTTTCTAATATTTTCTAGCTCCTAACCTCCCTTTTTGGTTAATTTAGCAATTAATGGTGACATTAGCTGTCTAATCAGTCCAAGATATTAGTCATAACATATCCACTCCATGAAAATGTGTTGTTGCAACAGGCAAACTGTTTGCATGCTGTGCTTGTGTTCTGCTGGGGACCATCTGAGAGTCTGTACCACATGGGTATTTTTCACATACGGTTTTCATATTACCCATAATGGAGGTTCAAGTTAAAGATTCAGCAGAAGTAAAGAAGTTTATGACCCTGCTTCTTTTTGACAGACTACAAAGCAGTAAATTACCCTGAGCTCTAGTTGTCTCCTGCACAGTCACAGCAGTAGCACACATAGCAAAGATGGTCCCAGCAACAGCTTCACCCTAATGCCTTCTACAATGTGTTCTATACCTAGAAAGTCAGGCCAGTAGTGCTAGACTTGCCTTAAACATTCTATCTGGCTTTGCTATTCCTCTCTCTTTCCATTTGCAAGGTGAGAATTGTACTACCAGTTAACAACTTAACGTAGAGGACATAGAAAAGATTAGGGCAAGGCCTCCATGATGCTTTTAGTTCCGGGGATGGAAAGAGCCCCAACTCTTGATAATATTGTTGTGGAAGGTGCATGACTGATCTCAGGGTTGTGGTGGTAGGAGATTTAATTCTCACATCCATTTTGCACTTGGAAGACCATAGTCATAGATACATTAAGTGAATTCATTAAGCTTGGCATCTAGTTGGGAACAGAAATAGGCTTCCTGACACCCACACTAAACCACATTTGCAAATACTAGTCAAAAGCCTCGGTTCCTTGGAATATTTTCACAAACACTTGCCCCAAACTGCATCCAGTGGCAGGACCATCTGCTTCCTGGAGAGAACTAGAGCTGGTGCCATAGATTGTCTTTCCAACTATGCTGAGCAGCCTAATTTGGGTCCACTCTAATTTCCTATATGCCTGGGATCTGTGCTGGGGTGTCTGGCTGTACAAGGATACACTCTATGATAAACTCACTTGCATTATACACATATATGTATACACACATACACACTAAAACATCCCCACTCACTCTTTCAACATAGTCTAAAATTAAACGGTTTGTTTTCCAGACTTCATTGAAAATATAATTTCTTGGCTGAGATACTGTAGACTAACTTTTAGTCAAAAATAAGTGGAAGAAAAGAGGAATATAGATTAAAACTGCTGACACATGGAGGCTGAAATAAAGGACACTCTTAAGATAGTCTAAGTATCATTGGGAAGCACAAAGCTTAACTGAAGGAATGAGTACCTATAGTATTATTACTTACAATTCAGAGCTGGCTGCTATTAAAAAGAGAAAGAAAAGAAAAGAAAAGACATGTGGCAGCCAGAGAAGGTAATTAATTTGGTGGTGTAAGCCTTCATAAATTATCAAGTATTCCCAATAGCAGGCCTGAAAAACTTACAGAGAACATGATCTGCCTTTAAATTACTTAGTTTGCTCACTATCAGAATTATTTTAAGGTGGTTGAGTTGTGACTGGTATTAAAAGATTTTTAAATTATTACTGAGGCTAATGGCCAGGTCTACCTTTAATGAAGGCCCTAATGTTCCTTTGGGCCACACACAAGCCAGCATCAGCATCTAGAAGCTGTCATTCTCCTCTCTAATGGACTCCAGCTTACAGAAATTAATTATGGGGGAAAGGTTGTTGTTTCAACAGGGACTCCTGTCTCCATACTCCAAATTGAGGGTTTTCCTGAGTAGCAAACTATGATGTGCCCAAGGGCCATAACTTTCATAACCCTGGGGACATCATACTTCCCTTATGGGAATAAAAGTGAACACAAAGAAGAGGAGGATTTAAGAAAGAGTTTTTCATTTTCACAAGGTAATCTATGCCCATGCTTTGTCCAGTTAAAATTATTTTTTTCCTCTGGGTCCAGAGCAAAAATGATTAAGGAAGAATGAAACTTGAAATTTTATTTCAAGGGTCTTGAGACATGAGAGGATGAGTGTCCCTGCTCTCCTCACTGAGGGTTTAGAGGATCAAACACCCCCCCCCCATATAAAAGTCAGAAAGCATCACAATACCATAGAGGGGAAATAGAGTTGAATGCTGGAATCAAAGGACAGGCGCTTATTTTGCCTTCCTTCCTCCAGAAAGAAAGGTCTTCCTGATCGTCATAGGGGTGTTAGGTCACAAGCAATTGATGCTTTCAGTTTCAAGCTTTTCAGCTTCCAAGTGATAAAGAAACATGGTTGCTAGAAGTCAGTGGTACAGAGGTAATCCCACAAATAGGGCAGAGACAAAGGTAAAGACAGAGACCCCAAATCCAGACAATGGCAGCTATTGTAACTGTCATTATGTGGGAGAGCTGGGAATGATGACTGAGTTCTCTCACCACCCTTCCTCCTAGTCTCTGTGATGCTCATTCTGTGGTGCTGAGATTTGGGTCCCAGAAATATATCCTTCCTATTTTTATTTTTTCCCTTCCCTTATTCATATTTGATGAATCCTAGTTACATGTACTTTAAGAAGCTTTCAACCACACTCAAAGAATTGTGTGGGCAAAAAGAAAATAAATGTTTCCTCCCACTTTTACTATGTTCAATGAAATATTTTGATCATAGTATGTTAGATACCTGGGTCTTGTGAATGTTAGGAGTGGGAGCAGGGTGGTAAGAAGAGAAAGATAAACTCAGATATGAGGTTGGGACTCTGGAGTTGTATATAGACCATAGACTTTATATTGAATACTCCAAGTATTAAAGGCAGCAAAATGGCTCAGCAGATAGAGTGATAAATTCAGCTTAGGAAGACCTGAATTCAAATCCTGCCTCAGACTCTTCACAAACAGTATGGTCCTGGGCGAGTCACTTAAACTCTAAGTTTCAATTTTCTCAACTGTAAAATGGGAATTATAATAACACTGACTAGGTTAATGAGGATTGAATGACATAATGAGAGAAATGATAATTAATAACCAATGATTTGGGGAGATTCAGATTTTCCCCTGCTTTTTTTTTAATCCTCATTTCAAAGCTTCAGTCTCTGAAGATTGAGCTAACCTTCTCCTCTATTCGAACCCCACTCAGGTGGGGAAGCCATTGTGCTTTACTCACGTTTGATTGAGGATAAATTCTTTGACTACATTGCTCAAAGCTGGGGGTAACTTACAAGGTAATGAGATAATCGAAGTTCAAGTCCAGCCCCTCATTCTCTCATTAACTGTTAATTAATCAGAGCTGACCACCACCCTCAAGAACACCGCTCTTCCAATAGGCATATAAGCTGTGAGCCTGCCACCATGATTGTCTTTGGTCTGAGAGACAGATGACCAAGTGGCCATCCTTTTGTTAATAAACTTGCTGGAATTTTTAATAAAATGATTAAATTACCCAGAAATTATGCCTCTTGAACTTTTTAATTGCCACAGATATTTGGAAAAGTGCTTTGCAACCTGAAAGCGTTATACAAGTGCTATTTGTTGTTATCATAATAAATAACATTCCATTTTATTCTCCATATCAATTATAGGTCTGGCCAGTGCTATGCTGAAATTATGAGAATAGTAATTCGGAGATAGTCTCAGCATCTGGAGAATGAACACCCTCTGTTAACCAGTAGGGATATATGGTAGTCCTTGAGGAAGGCTATCCATGCAAGCCCTAAAGAGATTCTGATTAGACCACTGCATTTGTGGGTGACTCAGCTACTTTACTGGCTTGCTTGGTAAATGTTATTAAAGTACTTAATATTTGCCATACACTGAGCTAAGCATTGGGGATACAAAGAAAGGTAAAAACAGGGTTCCCACCCTCTAAGAGCTGCCATTGTGATCAGTCCTACACAGCATTAAGATAGTGGCTGAAACAATGAACAGTGAAACAAGTCAAGGGTTTTCCAGGTCCCACAGTGACCTTTGACACGTCACTCCACTAACTATAGTAGATTTTCTACTTTTGAAACCAGGGTAGGATAAATGCCTCTTTCCTTTTTTCTAAGATTATAGTGAGACTTTATAACACATGTAGCTATTTTTTCCCTCCATTCCAGTGGTTATCAAATGTTTTGAGTCTGCAGATTTTTTTGGTGGGACCTGCATAACTCCTAAAACATTCTTAGTAACTTTCAAATAGAAAACACTCACAAATACCTCTGAAATAGTTGCATCCCTTTGGTTGAAATACCCATAAGCAAAATAATAAGCAAATAATTCAAAAGAATAGAAGGCTATGTCATAAATATTAATTCTGTAAGAGACCACCCTCTCCAGATGCCTAACATTCCCTTACAGACTGCCACCAGTCATTAGATCTAGCTTTGTGAACCTTTAGTCTATACTCATTGGAGGTCCATTTTGGGTTCAACCTCATTGCTTCTAACTTCCCTTGAAGGTACTCCTGTACTTTGCAGTGGTTTTAAAAACCTGTTTTATTCTGTTCAAAATATGTTTAAGATGTTTAATCCAGTCATTCAAGCACCTGTAATTTCATCAGTATGGGTCCTCTGTTACCTTCAAGTAGATTGATCATAAGATTCTGAGCCAAAATGGACTCCAGAAAACATTCAGTCCTAACTCTCCATTTACAGATGAGGAAACTGAGCAGAGAGATTAAAAAAAAAACTAGGTCATGGTCTCATAGTTTGTAAGCATCTAAGGTGAGTTTTGAAACCAGATATCTCTGACTTTGAGTACAGCACCAAGCCCACTCTGCCAAAAATCAGGGAGTGTGCCGGCATTCTGTGATCACCTTCCATCTTACTTGTTTAGTCTCCCATCCTAGACAGCTACACTGCAGCTGAGGGCAGACATAAAATTCTCAATTAACTTGCTTTAGGAGAAGGGAGTAATGCTACTGCTCACTCCACAGAAAATAACCCATTTTGGGGAGACTGATTAATTCTTTCAACATATCAGTCCTCCCTGCTTCCTGGCAGCATCAGCCTATCGAGATTGTCAAGCTCTTTGAGTAAATGGGAGAATTGTTTTGTAAAATATTGGGGATTACAAGTTCCTGAATATTCGATTAGAAAATCCACTTTTTTTTTTGATTCTTGCGTATCCAGTTCCTGCAATTACAAGGTGTATTAAACTAGGTCATGACCAAGATGATTGATAAAAACCATCCCGCATTAAAATATAGAGAGGAGCAAACTTGCATGAAAGTAGAAAATGCATTTCTTCTGCAAATAGCAGATAAGCCAAAATGAGGTCAGAGCATTACCACTGCCTCCCTGTGTCAAAAATTTCTCTTTTATGGTAAGCAAAAGCAAGATGAATATGCACAGACATGCTTCCCCACTTGAAGGGACTATAGAGCTGAGTGCTGAGTAGATTGTCATGGCTCAGACTCCTCAGGCCTGTGAATGCCCCAGTGGAAAGCAAAATCAATTTCCTTACCAAATGTATGCCTAAACCCTCAAGAACTAGTCTCCCTCTTGCCACTGTCATTTTTCAGGTTGCTCTAAGGTCACTGATTGTCATTAGCCTCTCTGTCCTAGCAGCTTGACAGAAGTTCACTCCAACTAGTCAAAAATGCCATTGTATCGCTTAGTAAAAGGTTATTGGTGCTACCAATGGACCTTCCCATTGGAAGGACTAGCCCTAGCTGCTATAGGACTGTGCTTCAGCTGCCACCATTCCAAAGGGCAGGATTCTTCCTACCTCCTACCCCCATGCTTTCTTCTCTGTGCCCTTCTTCACCCCAGCACCAGTCTCTCATCTCTAGGCATTTTCTCTAGTTATCTCCTATGCCTGGAACACCTTCCTCCACTTGGACTACTGACCTCCCTGGCTTCCTTTAAGTCCCAACTGAAATCTCATTTTATACAGGAAAACTTTCCCAACTCTTCTTTGTTTACATGTCATCTCCCATTTTAGACTGTAAGCTCCTTGAGAGCTTACAGTGAGCTTTTGCCTCTTTTTGTATCCCCACAACTTAGTACTGTGCCTGGCACATAGTAGGCACTTCATAAATGTTGATTGATTGCTTCCAACTTGCACCCTTTTCACCCCAGATTCCCATGCCCACTATTATCCCTCTACAGGGGCAACTTCTTTATTTTGTTAGAAAAGAGTTGCTGTAAATATTTTTAATATAGATCATTTTCCTCTTTCTTCGACCTCATGGATTTGGGAAAGACAGTTGCCACTCCTCCTTCCCATGTCCCTCATCCCAAGACACTGAGGATCAGCATGGGATCAGCAACAAAGGCAATTTGCTTGCTGGTCCCACTAATGGCAGCTCCTACCCTACTCTCCCCAGTAAATTTAGCCCTACTTCTCTCTGTCACTCTCCTCCTCTGTCCTTTGCATCTCTTGTATCCTCTGCAACATTCCTCTGCGGTGGTCCAGCAAAGATTCTTGCATTTAGAGTAAGGAAACCTGCATCAGAATTAGTAGTAAGCCTTTACCACTTAATACCTATGTGGCCTTGAGAAAGTTGGAGACTTTGTTTACTCATCTTTAAAATGATGGCATTATATTAAATGGCCTCCAAAGTCCTTTCTATGTCTATGATCCTACCATCTGAGAACTCTTACACATTCTTTCTCTCTTCTACTATTGGCTGAAACCTAGGTGTGGTTTTTTTTTTCCTGAAGACACCACTCTTTTGATTTTATCATGAGTCAAGTCAACTCAGCAAGCATTTATTAATCATCTACTGTATACTAGACAGTGTGTAAAGTGATAGGGATAGAAAGAAAGGTAAAAAGAAATCCCTGCTCTCAAGAAGTTCAACAGACAATAAATAATACCAGAAGGCCAAGTGGAGAAGGAAGATAGAGAAAGTTTCTGACTTGAGAGTCAGGGCTGGGTTGACTATGGGGGATTGTAAGATTAATGGGGAATAAGATCTTCCCTGCCCATCAATAGGATTCATGTGGAGCCCATTAAGGGAAGCTTGCCTGTCTGTAGGAAGGCTTTCACACCTTTTGTTAATAAGCTAATTAGGCAATTAGTCAACTTGTGATGCCTTCTGGCTCTGAGCCTATTAGCTGAAAGAGTCTATATTGTGAAAGGTGAGCTTTTGCTTTGGGGGCTCACTTATGAGAAAGATGTTGTGATTCCCTGGTCGAGATTGAGTGGCCATATGTTCAGAACACCCCCAACTCCTCAGAGGTAAAGGCTCTCTCAATTCAGTGGTGGATGTAAAGCTTTGATTCAGGCAATAGAGCCCTGTCTGTTGGTCTTTATTTCTCTTTGTAGTTTTTCTGTTTAATTAAAGAAGATTATTGGCCCCTTTTAAAGTGCTTTCCTAGTAAAGCAGATAAAAGAACCTACACTAGCAGCCATCCTGGGTATGCCAGTATAGTTGCTGTTACAGGGATATAGGGTTGAGTGTCAGTGGCCAGTACCAATCCTCCCACATTGCTGATTCCTCCCATCTGACCCATTCTGTCCAAGTCTTTACTGTTGTCATCTATGGAGTTACAGATCACCCTCTCTCCTCCAAAGGAAGTTCAATACCTGGCTCACAGTCATCTTGACCTCAATCCCTCTGAAAAGCCTTACCTCATTCTCTCAGTCTCCTCAACTCCCTTAACCTCTGTCTCCAACTCACCTCAACCACACACATCCCTTAGACACCCTACAGTCCACCAAAAGTTCAAATAAATTTGCTCCAGGTGTCAAATCCCTAGTAATAGCTCTGTCACTTGTAAGAAGAGACCTGTAAAACTTTAAGAAGAAACCTCCTCTTTAAGATGACGCTATATCTTTTTTCCCCCTCACCATACCTGCCTTTTCTTTTTGACAGTCTCTGAATTCTGACTCTTTCTAGCCTGCCATATTGATGAAAACATGAGCTTCAAATTAGTAGGATCATAGATTTAGAATGTGAAGCAGGGGGGCACCTAGATGGTGCAGTGAGTAGAGCACAGGCCCTGGAGTCAGGAGCACCTGAGTTCAAATCTGGCCTCAAACACTTGACACACTTACTAGCTGTGTGACCTTGGGCAAATCACTTAACCCCAATTGTTCTGCCTTCCTCCCTCCAAAAAACGAAAAAAAATATGTGATCCCTTTCCCTCCAGATACTCTTGGTATAGTTGGGAACCTAAGAAACGAAGGTTGAATAAGAGTCCCCCTTAAGGAAACAACTGCCCTTCACCTCTGGTGAACAGCATAAAGGAAATAACAACTTCAACTGTTAAAATATATCTTTTTAATTGGAACGAGTAAATTTATTATAGGGGATGTCTGAACTGATCAAGTTAGCAACACATGGGAGCTTTATTCTGCCTTCCGTAGCTCATTTCCATGATTCTTCAGAGGAGGCATTGCAGGAATCCACATCCCTGGAGAACAGCCAGCTCAGCCAGGGGGTTAGAAGAAGAAATATGTATTCATAGTCTCACAGTCACTCCTGCAACTGTCTCCCTGTGCAAGCCAGGGCAGACAGCTTCACACTTCGTCACCCTAGTGCATCTATGGTTTCACTGAGAGGGGTGATAATTATGATAGTAATTATAGCCTAGCATCCATATAGCACTTCAAAAGTTTTCCAAAGCATTTTACAAATATTGTCTTACTTGATACTCAAAAATAGCCCTGGGATGTAGATGCTATTATTCTCCTCCCTGTTTTACAGATGAGGAAACTGAGGCAGCAAGGTTAAGTGACTTGCCCAGGGTCACACAACTAGAAAGTGTCTGATGATAGAATTGAAGTCAGGTTTTCCTGACTCCAGGCCCGGCACTCTATCCACTGTACCACACAGCTGCTTCCTTCTACAGTTGAACATTTTTATGAGTGCAGTTTCCCAAAAGGCAATTGGGTTTGTTTTCTTTCTTTGATTACTTTCTGTATCTAACTCATCATCCGTATTCTACCCCTACCCCAGATAATATGTATTGGTATAATAACCTTAATGGACTGGCTATCTAAATGCCAGTTCTTATAGAAAAAAGGGCAGCTGGGTGGCACAGCGGAGAGAGCACTGGGCTAGGAAACATGAAGTCTTATCTTCCTAAATTCAAATCCAGCCTCAGACACTAGCTGTGTGACCCTGGGCAAGTCACTTTAACCCTCTTTGCCTCAGTTTCCTCATCTGTAAAATGAGCTGAAGAAGGAAATGGCAAACTGCTCCAGTATCTTAGCCAAGAAAACTCCAAATGTGGGGTCATGAAGGGTCGGACACGACTGATTGAACAACAACAATCATAGAGAAAGGGACTGGACCTGTGATATCATTGTTCTAAGGAAATTCACCCTGCCAATGCAGGTTGGCACGTTCCCTGCAAGCTCTTAGACGGACTGTGGGTTAGGCTTGTTCTCTCTTGCCCTAGAGCAGGGCTGTCCAATCTTAGGTTTTTATTGAAACAATAGACAATATATTTTGATTTGCCATTTTAGTGAGAGCTCTACAGTAGCTCGGCTTCCTTTACTAAAGCATTTGTGTAAATTTCTATACTTGCAGGCAGCCACATAAATTGCACTGGGCGAGCATTTTGGACAGCCCTGCCCTAGAAGACAGAAGTTGGAGCAATAAGTGACTTCCTAATAATTAGAGCTATCCCAAAGTACAATAATGGATTGCTTCAAGAGATAAGTGTGTGTGTGTGTGCGCGCGCGCGCGCATGTGCACTTGTGTGTAACTCAGAGGTCTTTAAACAAAGGCTGGATGACCCCTTGTTGGGAATGTGGTAGAATAGTGGTGTCAAACTCAAATAGAAATGCCCCACCCTCACTAAACCATATGTAAGGATCCCTATGGACAGCATACTAAATTAGAAAACTACGTATTAACATTACCTGTGTTCTATTATATTTTTTAATTTCTTTTTAAAAATGTTTTCTCGTTCATTTTAATCCAACATTGGGGAATGTTGGAGAAGCCTAGGGCCACATATTTGACCCCTCTGTTGCAGAGGAAACTTTTGTTCAGGTGTGTGTTAGATGACCTTGGAGGCCCTTTCTGTTCTGAGATTCTGTACTTGTGACTCTCCCTTGCTGTTCCTCAGATCAGGCTCCATCTTGTTTTAGGAATTCCTCCAAGACCTCCTTAGTCACACCACTTCAGCTATTCCACTGCGGCTGACTTGTGTCCTATAGCTCCTGGTTTGGCCCAGCATCTCCACACTGCCCTGCCACCTCTGGAGCGAGGTGGTTCCCTGAAATGACTGTGTGAAGGAGGCTTCCCTTAAGGAAAGTGAGACTTAGTTTCTATGTAGCTCTATGAGTATTGATATTGTACTTTTTCAAGAAACAGTTCTATACAGCTATATAGGTATGGATGTTGATACAGTTATATATCAGATGTATTTGTACGTAGATACATTTCAATATAGTTTTCTCTTTGGCAAACACTTCCTCTACCAATGCATATATCAACCCCTCTTCAACTTAGTTGTCCATTTTTATCAGTCTTTGAGAACTGGTATAGCATCAGAATTCATTACCCTACATCTAGCCTTGTGATGAGCCTTTCCAAATTTAGCTAGGCTGGTCCTCAGACAATAGGCTCCTGCTTAAACCCTGTCTAGCTTTGTAGGATCAGTATTTGTACATATTTGGTCATGTATCAACATGAAAATGTGAATCATAGGGTGTCAGAAACTTTCCTTTGTTTTTCTTGATTGGATAGTTCTGCATAAAGCTTTTACTCTTATTGTATAATCTTTAAGGAACTGGGGCCCACCTCTAAGCTATGATGAAGCATCAAAACAGGACACTGAAAGAGAAGTAGATAGGTGGATGGATATAGAGTGGATATATAAAAATTGAGAAACCAATTACATATGGCAACAATTTCTAAATAATGTCCTCTAAATTAATATAGTTTGAATTCATTAACAAACTTCTTCAATTCCCTTTACTCCTTTTGAATCTCAATCTCTCCCTCCCTCTTTCTTTCTCCTCTTTTCTCTCCCTTTCTTTTCTCTCCCCATCTCTCTCTGTCTCTCTCTGTTTCCTTCTTACATAAAATACAGATGACAATAACATTTACCTCCTGCTGTTGTTAAGAATCAGATGTGATAATATTTATGAAGTGCTTGGCACAATGCTTGGTGTGCAGTAGGCATTTAATACATGCTTATTTCCTTCTTCTTTCTTGTTCACCTTGACCTCTAGCATCTCAGCACTCACAGAAAGTCCATGGCCACTTGGAAGGCAGAGATATTATATTACAGAGATATGCCAGGATGTGGCAAACCCCAATCCTGCCTTTTATAGGCCTCAGGAATTTGTACTACTCTATTCTTTAAGAAAGGAACTTCCAAACTAGGGCACAGGAGGAGGAGAAAGAAAAGCTTAGCAAACCATTTCGTTGCATATAGCCAGGGAACCAAGCAAGCAAATAATAATATAGGTTACAGACGCACAAACGTTGGGTTAAAGAGTTTTGTGTGATTAGAGTAGATACTATATTTGTGCAAAATCTGAAATCTCTAGGTGCTGTTTTTTTGAAAGACAAGCCCAGAGCAAAGAGAAGCTATCTGACTAGCAATATCATTTCATTGCTAAACAAAAAGACAGGAAGGAGCACTTATTGTTTTAAGCACCAGTCAACTGCTTTGTTAGTGCTTGGAAATCACCAATTTTAAAATCCATAAAGCTCCTTTTTATCACTTCAAGAGTTTTTTCCTAGTGAGACCAGTAGGAAATGGGAAGTGTGTTTGTTTGGATGGAGAGTGCAAGGAGGACTTGGGTTAAAAATCCTTCTGCTTTATTTAACTATCTGTGGAATTATGAGATTCAGGATGAGACGGAGCCAGATTAAGTTAAAAAGACCTAGGTGCAAGTCTTGCCTCTGACATATACTTGCTGTGTGACCCTGGGCAAGTTACTTAACCTCTCAATCTCCCCAGGCAACTTTATAAATCTATAAGTTGAAGACAAGGCTCTGACTTGCACTGGTGAAGGAAAAATCTTCCACCAAGGAATTTCTGATTTCTTTGGGGAGCTCTCATTGAGGAAGCTTCTCTCTCTCTTCCAAAGTGGACCAGCAGCTATTCTCCAAATTGTCGTAGATTTGCCTAAAGCGGGAAAAGATTAGGCGGCCTGCCATGTTCACACAGGAAAATGTGTGTAAAATGTATACATGTAAGAGACACTTACTAAATGCTACTTGATATATACATTCGTGAATATATACAAGCTGATTAATATATGAATATATACACATTGATATTTGTATATCGTGTATGTTATATTGGTATTGATTGATGTGTACATGTGTATATATGTTATGTGATTTTTGTATATAGATATATACATTTTTATTGATATATGTATTTATGCATATGTATATAAGGGGATGTGTGTATTTAAATGCATACATATGCATATATATTTGTATGCATTATGCAGATTCATTCAATCAAGAAAGACAAAGGGAAGTATCTAATACCCTATATAGCCTAGGATTTGTATTATGCAGACCCATACCATCGAGAAAGACAAAGGGAAGAGTCTGACACCCTATGATTTGCATTTTCATATTGATATGTGACCAAATCTATACAAACATAGTCTTTCCTAGTATTTCAGTCGTGTGGATACATGAGAAAATATATGTACATATAAAGTCTTTTTTAATATTGCATTGTTTAAAGCAGCTCAGCTGTCTTGGGCATTGCAAAATTTTCTTCTAATTTCATTCACAAGTGGAGGCAGGCTGGGAACAAGTGGCTAGGAGCTCTTTCTGTCCCTGGTGGCCTTTCAGAACCACAACTGTGCTCCTGGGGATGGCAGGTGGCAGAGACATTTTGCTGCACTGCAGGAAGTGTTAGTTCATGCCCAAGACCCTGGTGACACTGACTGGTGCAGCTGAACGGGCAGCATACTTCACTGACATGGGTTTAATTGATTAAACCTTGAGAACCTGCTGAGTCTCCGCCAGAGGCACTCCTGGGATTGATGGCAGCCAAGTTTCACATTTATAGGTTTCCCTCCACCGTGATACCTGACATTTTAAAGGCTGAGCCAGCAACCCATCTCTGGTGATAGCCTCCAGAGAAGAGACTTGTGTTAAGTAACAATAAGAGCTCCGGCTTATAGAGATCCTTTCTTAGCACTTCAAAGGCTATTATCTCAACCTTTTTTTCCGATCCTGAGAGGGGGTTGAAGTATTCCGATCCTATTTTCCATGGAAGGAAACAGAGGCAGACGGAGAACATATGCATCAGGACAACCATTAAAATCCAGGTGTCCCGACTTCTAGAGGAAGGCTGCTTTCTCCACTCCAAGGCTAAGACCTGAAAAAACACCCCACAGATTTCAGAAGCCAAGTAGGGCACTATCTGGAAGGAAATTGAATTTTAATAAAAGCAGAGGTGGTAAAGTATGTTTATCCATGTTATTTAAAACCCAGCAGGAAAGCTGAAACTTGAACATATTATATCTAAGGTGACTTTTCCTTGAGCACACACACATACACCTGTTCCTGAGCCAGAGAAGAAAAAGTTAGCTTTCGTGGTTTCAAGTTACTTTGACCACTTCAGAAAGAAGTGCCCTCCCTAATCATTGATCTGCAGGGTTTTTTTTTAATTAAAAGGGTCTCAGACAGAAATGGAAGGGCACATACATTCATTTAGAGATTCTATTTCCTCTACGATACTGCAGCATGAAGAATATTCACCATCATCAACATCATCATCATCATCATCAGAAAGCCAAACCAGTCATCTGGAATGACTGTCCCAAAGCCAAAAAGAGGTTCCAGAGACTAAGGCAGTTTCTTCTAAATGTTGTTGTGATTCTTTGTAGGATTATACATATAGATCTGGAAAGCTCCTCAAAAACTATTCAGCCAATCTCATCATCTTACAGATAAGGAAACTGAAGTCCCAATAAGGTTTTAAGTTTCTTATATAAATTTGCAGAGAGTCAGAGGCAAAATTTGAACTCAGGTCCCTTAAATCCAGAGTTATTGCCTCTTTCCACTGCACTCCTTTAGACAGTTGATAAATTCCCGATATAATAAATTCTGTTCTTATTTATTTCTCACCTGTTTTAGTATAAATTGAAGTTAATTTTCAACATAAAGAAATGTGAATGAATCATGGTCAGAATGGAACTGACATCAAACAACCTCTTCCCTTTATTCCATATCTGGGAAGGATTATTTTCCTTTTCTTGAACAGTTTTATCCCACTGCAAATCTAATAAAATCCATTATTGATTAAGCACATACTATAGATTAATAAATTGTCCTAGGCATTGGGGGTACAAAGACAAAAATTAAACAGTCCCTGTCCTCAAGATTCTTTTGGGACACAACATGTATATAAGCGTATTGTAGATGTATATACATGTTTATACACAGAATACAAGATAATCGTATTGGGACCAGGAAAGATTTCATGGATAAGGTGGTACTTCAGTTGAGTCTTGAAGGAAACAAAGGATATTAACAGGCAAAGGTGATGATAAACATGCAAAGGCATGACAGCATGAAGATATATGTGAAACAGGAAGTCTAGTTTGATTAGACCAAAGAGTGTGGGATGAACAATAATTTATAATAAGGATAGAAAAGTAGGTTGGGTCCAATTTTTGTAGGTCTTTCATTTCCCAAAGAGTAGTATATCATATGGTAGTATATACTTTATTCTATGGACAATAGGGAACCACTGGAGTTTTTTGAAATGGGGAAGGTTATGGTTTAGGAAAACCAATTTGGTAGTTATATTGATTAGAGTGGTGAGAGACTTGAGGAAGGGAGATTATTTAGTGATCTTCTAAGAATAGTCTAGGTGAGAGGTATTGAGGGTCTGAACTAGCACAATAGCTGTGTGAATAAAGAGAAGGGGTTACCAGGGGAGGAGAACCTGTGGCCTTGAGGCCCCATGTGGCCCTCTAGGTCCTCAAGTGACACCCTTTGACTGAATCCAAACTTCATAGAGCAGTCAAAATGCCACCCTTGAGGACCTAGAGAGCCATATATGGCCTTGAGACCACAGGTTTCCCACCCCTGGTTGGTAGGCAGTCTCTGTACTCTAAGAATTTACTTCCTGCTGGATCTTTGAGGTTGTTTGGGAGGTATATTTGAATATCCTCAAAAGATAATCTAGAACATAGCCCAAAACCTTTTTTTTTCAAATTTGATAAAACTGCTGAACATTGGTTAGAAACTTTAGACTCTCTGAGGGAACTGTAACATATTTACCAACCCATCATTAGCTTAGTTACTTCAGAGAGTTGGTCTAAAGGAACATTTTCCTTTCCTCTGAGTCAAGAAAGTCACAGTGTTTGTATCCTCCAGACCTTGAAGGGGGAGTTATGATTTAATATTTCTTAAAGATAGAAAGCTCAATATCACCAAAGTTTCCAAATGGAAAATGTGCCCTTACTGAATATAGTTTTAATACACCATATGGGTAATGAAATAACTATAGGGAACAGTTCTCAATATATCTAGAGACTATTAAAGAATTTTCACAACAAAAACTGATTTTTCCCCTTTGGAATTGTCATTTATTTCTATTTAACCTGGAGCTTTGATACTTAACACCTAACACTCTCGTTTTTCTGAAAGTCAAAACAGGAAATAACTCTTATTTATACTTTGCACTGAAGGACATGGAAAGGAGAAAGAAAACCTAATAACTTGTCTATGGTCTTAGCTAGCTTAAAACCCTAATCAGAAATCCCTGCAGGCTTCTTATGTAATTCCTCTTTCTTTCCCCCAGGAACATTGTAAACTCAACATGTCCAAAGCTGAACAAATTATCTTTCCCCCTTAAACCTTCCCCTCTTCCTAATTTTCCTATTACTATTGAAGATACCACTAACCCCCCAGCCACCTAAGCTTATAACTTCAGCATTATCCTCACTCAGCTCTCCTCACTTTTATTCTCCATATCCAATGACTTGTCAGAGTCTGTTGATTTTATATTTGTAAATCTGCCTCAAATGTCCCCTTCTCTCCTCTGACACTGCAACCATCCTGGTGAAGTCACTCATCACTTCACCCCTGGACTATTGCACCAACCTTTTGGTTGGTCTTCCTGCTACAGTTCTCTCCCTACTCCACTCCATCCTTCACTCAGCTGTCAAAGTGATCCTTCTAAAGCTCATATCTGACTTCATTGCCTCTCCCACTCAGTAAACTCCAGCAGCTCTCTATCATCTCCAGGATCAACATAAACCCTTTGTTTGGTGCCTTCAAAGACTTTCATAACCCACTAAACTCCAAGTTTCCAGTTTCCACATACTTTACACCTCCACCCTCAATATACTCTGGAATCCAATGACAATGATGCTTTGTTATTCCTCACACAAGACACTCCATCTCCTGACTCTGGGAATTTTCACTGGCTGTCTCCCATGGATGCAATTCTTTCCCTCGTCATCTGTCTCCATATTTCTATGGTTTCTTTCAAGTCTCAGCTAAAATCCAGCTTTCTATCACTCTTAATCCAATCCCCTCTTAATTCTAGTACCTTCCCTTGGTAAATTATTTCAAATTTGTTCTAGACGTATCTTGACTCTATATAGCTCTTTGCACATTGTCTCCCTTAGGCTTTGAGCTCCTTGAGGGCAGTGACTGTCTTTTGCCTTTCTTTGTATCCTTAGCACAATGCCTGGAATTAAGTAGGTGCTTAATAAATTCTTTTTGCTGTGACTTGATTTGATCCTGGACTAATCAAACCACTCTCAGGCTGACATTCCTCATCTGTGTATAAAATGAAGAGAATAACTGAGGCACCTACCCCATGGGATTGTTGTGAGGTTCAAATAAGCTAATGTATGGAAAATACTTTATAAACTTTTTATGAATAGAAGACATTTATTACCTAAACTATTGGGTAAATGTCAATTATTATTATTACCTTTCCCAGTATGTTAACAAAGAAATTACTTTGACTCTTCTGGAAACCCAGGGCTTCAAAAGACAAATAAAGAAAGCAGGATATTTACTTAATCAATCTGTAAATCAACATTATTTTTTAAGTGCCTACTATGTGCCAGACATTGTGCCAGGTGCTGGGTTAAAAAGATAAAAATTAAATAATGCCTGCACTTGAAGAGTTTAAATGGTATCTAAGGATACAATATATGACAATGTGTATGTACATGAGCACATTTAAGGTGAATAGAAAGTTTTGTTTGTCCTTACTTTTCAAAGAGGACCGATGACATCACAGGTGATGTCTCAACTACATGTGAATTGTATTCAAATGAAGCAGAGTTTCACAAAGTCATCAGCCTCACTCTCGCTTCCAGAATCATCAAAATCCAGTGGCAGGAGAAAAGTCAAGACAACTGATACTGGCCAAGGATGCTGTGGATGATCTTGGTGTTTTTGATGTCTGATCAAGCTCTAAGGGCTCCACGCTGCTTGCTTTAGCCGACTTTGTTGCATGTTGGAACAAAGTGATCTCATTGACCCATCCCATCAGGTGAAGTCTTCACATGCTTGGGGTAGACATCCCCCAAACTCACCCAATGGGTTGGAGACCTGTTGGTTATCCTCATCCTGGTTTATCCCATCTACCTGGATGGTTTTACTGGGGTGTGGCTGCTGCACATGCTACAGCTTCTTTTCTTTTGAATTCCATACTTTATTATTTAATATTTTTAGTTTTCAGCATTGATTTCCACAAGATTTTGAGTTACAAATTTTTCTTCCTATTTCTACCCTCCCCCCCCCACTCCAAGATGGCATATATTCTGATTGACCCATTCCCCAGTCAGCCCTCCCTTCTGTCTCCCCACCTCCCCCTCCCCCCATCCTTGTTCCCCTTACTTTCTTGTAGGGCAAGATAGATTTCTATGTCCCATTGCCTGCATTTCTTATTTGCCAGTTGCATGCCAAAACAACTTTTTTTTGAGCATCTGCTTTTAAAACTTTGAGTTCCAAATTCTCTCCCCTCTTCCCTCCCCACCCACTCTCCCTAAGAAGGCAAGCAAGTCAACATAGGCCACACATGTATCATTATGCAAAACACTCCCATAAATAGTCATGTTGTGAAAGACTAACTATATTTTCCTCCACCCTATCCTGTCCCCCTTTATTCAATTTTCTCCCTTGACCCTGTCCCTTTTCAAAAGTGTATGCTTTTGATTACTTCTTCCCCCATCTGCCCTCCCTTCTATCGCCTCCCCCCCTTTTAATCCACTTCCCCTCTACTTTCATGTGGGGTAAGGTATCCAAATAAGTATGTATGTTATTCCCTCCTCAAGTCAAATCTGAGAGAGCAAGATTCACTCATTCCCCCTCACCTGCCCCCCTTCCCTTCCAATGGAACTGCTTTTTCTTGCCACTTTTATGTGAGATAATTTATCCCATTCTATTTCTCCTTTTCTCCCTCTGTCAATATATTCCTCTCTCTCATCCCTTAATTTGATTTTATTTTCTTTAGATATCATCCCTTCATATTCAACTCCCCCTGTGCCTTCTGTCTATATATGTGTATATTCCCTTCAACTCCCCTAATACTGAGAAAGATCTCATGTATTACACACATCATCTTTCCATGTAGGAATGCAAGCAAAACAGTTCAACTTTAGTAAGTTCCTTATGATTTCTCTTTCTTGTTTACCTTTTCATGCTTCTCTTGATTCTTGTATTTGAAAGTCAAATTTTCTATTCAACTCTGGCCTTTTCACTGAGAAAGCTTGAAAGCCCTCTATTTTATTGAAAATCCATATTTTGCCTTGGAGCATTATACTCAGTTTTGCTGGGTAGGTGATTCTTGCTTTTAATCCTAACTCCTTTGACCTCCAGAATATCATATTCCAAGCCCTTTGATCCCTTAATGTAGAAGCTGCTAGATCTTGTGTTATCCTGATTATGTTTCCACAATATTCAAATTGTTTCTTTCTGGCTGCTTGCAGTATTTTCTTCTTGACCCAGGAGCTCTGGAATTTGGTGACAATATTCCTAGGAGTTTTCCTTTTGGGATGTTTTTCAAGAGGTGATCAGTGGATTCTTTCAATTTCTATTTTACCCTCTAGCTCTAGAATATCAGGGCAATTTTCCTTGATAATTTCTTGAAAGATGATATCTAGGCTCTTTTTTTGATCATGGCTTTCAGGTAGTCCAATAATTTTTAAATTATCTCTCCTGGATCTATTCTACAGGTCAGTGGTTTTTCCGATGAGATATTTCACATTGTCTTCCATTTTTTCATTCCTTTGGTTCTGTTTTATAATATCTTGATTTCTCATAAAGTTACTAGCTTCCACTTGCT
The DNA here is from genome assembly GCF_011100635.1 of Trichosurus vulpecula. Classification (NCBI taxonomy): domain Eukaryota; kingdom Metazoa; phylum Chordata; class Mammalia; order Diprotodontia; family Phalangeridae; genus Trichosurus; species Trichosurus vulpecula. Next base: position 157,199,784 of record NC_050573.1, read on the forward strand.
CCAATCTAATTTTTAAGGTAGTATTTTCTTCAGTGGTCTTTTGGACCTCCTTTTCCATTTGGCTAATTCTGCCTTTCAAGGCATTCTTCTTCTCATTGGCTTTTTGGACCTCTTTTGCCATTTGAGTTAGTCTATTTTTTAAGGTGTTAATTTCTTCAGTATTTTTAGGGTCTTCTTTAGCAGGTCATTGACTTGTTTTTCATGATTTTCTTGCATCACTCTCATTTCTCTTCCTAATTTTTCCTCTACTTCTCTTACTTGCTTTTGCAAGTCCTTTTTGAGCTTTTCCATGGCCTGAGACCAATTCATATTTTTCTTGGAGGCTTTTGATATAGGCTCTTTGACTTTGTTGACTTCTTCTGGCTATATGTTTTGGTCTTCTTTGTCACCAAAGAAAGATTCCAAAGTCTGAGTCCGAATCTGAGTCTGTTTTTGCTGCCTGTTCATGTTCCCAGCCAACTACTTGACCCTTGAGTTTTTTGTCAGGTTATGACTGCCTGTAGAGTAGAGAGTGCTTTGTCCCAAGCTTTAGGGTTTGCACCACTGTTTTCAGAGCTATTTCTACACAGCAAGCTCTGCCACACCAGTGTTCCTCCTCCCCCAAGAACCGCCAACCTAGACCACAACCCAGATCCAAGTAGAAATTGCACTCCTGCTCTGATCAGCCGCTTCATTCATCCTACTGGCTGGGCCTGGGGCTGGAAGCAACCACAGCTGGAGCTCTGGAAGCAGCCCCAGAGCCTCACCACTTCTGTGCCCCCAGGGCTGGGGCTGACAGCGCACTCCTTTCACTCTGATCCAGCAGTTTTTCCACTAACCTTCTCTGTTGTCTTTGGTGTTTGTGGTTTGAGAAGTCTGGTAACTGCCACAGCTATCTGATTCAGGACACTAGGGCCTGTTCCACCTGGCTCCCGGTCTGGTTGGTTCTGGTGCAGCCCACATTGGGCTGTGCTCTGCTCTGCTCCCAGCTCCATAAGATACACCCCTCCCAGCAAACCTCCAGGCTCTTCTGGGCTAGAGCCCTGCCTCCTCTGCTACTTCGTGGATTCTGCAGCTGTAGAACTTTTTCAGAGCAATTTTTACAGGTATTTCGAGGGACCTGGGGGAGAGCTTAAGCAAGTCCCTGCTTTCCAGCCACTATCTAGTCTCTGCCCCCATGCTACACCTTTTTGGAGCCACAAGAGAGAGTTGGGTGAATCAGGTGAACACTAAAGGTAGATGAGCAACCCTGAAAAGAGCTTGGTAAACTTTCACACCAGAGGTGCTGGTCCTCCCTGAACACCCCATACATACCATATCTAAGGTAATATTGAGAAGAAAGCATGAGTAATGGGGCAGATCAGCAAAGGCCTATATTAACCAAATTGTAATTACCGTATTAGCCTAAATATTTGTGAAAGATTTTGTAATGAAGCTAAATGGTATAGAAGAAAAATCTAACTAGAATTTGATACTAGGGAGAACTAGTTTGATTCCTTGTCTCTGCTGATTAGTAACTGTGTGACCCCATACAAATGTTTAAACTTCTCTAAACCTTAGTTTGCTTGTTCATAAACTAGTTCTATGATTCGTTGTGATTTCATTGGTTTGAGTCCTCCTGCCAGAGATCTCTAGCCCTCTCTAATTTCCTCACTGCTCTTCAACAGTTTATATGCTTGAAAAATTCATCACTCTGTAATCAAATGAGCTACAAATTGGGCATCTCCACCTTAGCAAGGATTTTCCTCAGATGACAGACACTCAGCCAAAAAAAACTTTGCTAAACCTATATTAGAATCATTTAAAGCTTGGTAGTGGTGTTGTTTTCAGTCATTTCCAACTCTTCACAACCCCTTTTGGGGTTTACTTGGAAAAGACATTGGAATGGTTTGCCATTTCCTTCTCCCATTTATTTTACAGATGAGGAAACTGAGGCAAACAGGGTTCAGTTACTTGACCAGGGTCACACAGCTAGTTACATGTCTGAGGGTAGATTTGAACCAGGAAGATGAATCTTCCTGATTTCAGGCCTGGTACTCTATCCACCTAGCTACTCCCAAAGCTTGGTGGTGTCTTCCAGAATTTGTGCTTTGCTACCAGAGTCATTCGGAACCCAGGATCCCCTCCACCCCATGATGAAGCATAAGCACTTTAGTAAAGTATCTGTAAACATAGGCATAATTATTTCTGTAGGACTAACTTCTTAGGAGTGTTCTTACATTCAAAGGAAATTATGATAAAGAAGAGTACTTTGTAAAGCCAAAAATACTACATAAATATCAGTTATTAGTATTATTAATAATTATTGAAAATTAGCCAAAGAAAGAGATTTGTTTCTTAGGATCTTCAGTAGCTCAATAACCTCACAATTTCTGTTGAACACTCAGAAATGACAGTAACTACTTGGGAGCTTCTTAAGCAATAGTGACATCCTTTGTGACCATGAATTAAGTCCCAAGGAAAATGTTAGTATTATTTTGAAAGTAATCACCACAAAACACAATAATGCTTATTCTCTGTCATTAATAGAAAACAGCTAGAGAAAAAGCAACAGTCCCCATTGAGCCAGGCTCCTAGGAGGCCTGAGGTGATCTGTCATCAATTTCTAAAAATCAATATTTAAGCAGTGACAAAGAAAACAAATATAGAGATTTCTATTCTTCTCCTCTATTTGTGAAATCAGTACAGCTACTCACAGAACAAAGTAGGAAATAAAATGAAAAATGATTTCCCAACATGAGGAGAAAATAAGGCAGCAGGGAAAAAAGAGAAGGCTGTTCTATACAACATAATCATGATAAGCTTCACTGAAATCCAAGAGTCAGTTACCTCCTAAGCTATTTTCTAAGGGATTTAGAAATAGATCTCTTTTCTAATATGGTCCTGGATCTAGCCCTTGGGTTGGGTGGTTTCATCCTCTGCACAGTGTTATAAGGTGGTGAGAGGGTTTGTAAGGTAGAGGAGAGGGTAGGATGGGGAACACTTTTCTTTAATGCATTCTCTAAATGTCCTGCTAAAATGTCACCTAAAAGCTGCTTCCATATAGTACAGTATAATATCTCAGTAGTTAGAGCAATGGAGCCCATGAGGACACTTCTCCCAAACACCAAGTTCCCCAAATCAATTTTACTTTATTTAATACAATGACCCAAACTAATACATTTGCTTACAGGATTTTTCCTCCCCCACTCCCTTAAACTCCCCTAATTTTCCCTCCTCTCCTATCCCTTCCCTTCTTCTCCTTTTCTCTCCTCTCCTTTATAGCTCTGTCCTTTCTATTCTAGAAATTTTTTAAATTTATTTTTACAGAATTAAATGCCAGATTTAAAATGCAAATAAAGATAAATAAAATATGTCATAATCATGTTGTTAATGATGATGTCAATTTCAGGTTACATGAGGCTAGGGCAGTCATGACCATCTATTTTGTGTGTGTGTGTGCGCGCACAGGCATGTTTTTGTTGTTGTTTCAGTAGCACTCAGTCTTGGCTTTCATGTAGAGATTTTTTTTTCCTGTGCAATATTTGATAATAGGGAAGGGATGCTCCCATTTTTGGACCTGAACCTTGAGAATAGATCTGGAGCCATGTCACTGAAATTTCTGATGAGTAGCACATAAAAGAAACCTTCAATGACCTTCAGTGGCCTGACTTGTAATCATTGATGGTAACAACATGCAGATAACTCTTTCAAAATATTTAACTTTAAAAATATAAGTGAGAAAAGGGTTTTACTTTCTTGGCTATTCTTTTAAAAATAAGTTTTTATTGATGTTTTCTATTTTTTACAACATCACATTTATCCCCAGAATCCCTCGCACTTTCCAATTCCCCTTCCTAAGGAGCTATCCAACATAACATAGTGTTTTTTTAAAGAGGAAAAACAAAAACAGTGCAACTGATCAATACATTGAAAAGTACAAAAAAAGTGTAATCTATAACACCTGTGGAACTCCCACCTTTACAAAGGGTTGGATTGGGGATGTCTCCTCATATCTCTTCTTTCGAGTGATGTTTGATTTTTATAATTTTGTTGCATTTACTTTTGATTTTTTGGTCTGTGGTTGTTCTTTCATTTACATTGTTATAATTACTGTATACATTGTTTTCTTGGCTCTGTATACTTTGCTCTGCATCAGTTCATGTAGATCTTTCCATACTTCTCTGTATTTCTCACACACGTAATATCTCACAGAATAGAAATATTCCATTACATTCATGTGCCACAATTTGTTTGGTCATTCCCCAACTGATGGACATTTACTTTATTTCCAATTTTTTCATATCAAAAAAAAGTGTAGCTACAAATTAATGTCTATGAGGACTGTTTTTTTTTAATTGATGGCTTCCTTGGGCCATAAGCCACATAACAGAGTCTCTGGCTCAAAAATTGTGGAAATTTTAGTCACTTTATTTGCAAAACTCCAAATTGTTTTCCAAAATGGTTGCACCATTTCACAGCTTCACCCACAATGCATTAGTATAGTTACTATTCCACAACCCTTCCAATTTTTATTTGGGCCATCTTTTGTCATATTTGCCAATTTTCAAGGTGTGAAGTAAAACCTGAGTTGTTTTGATTTGCATTTTCCTTATTACTGATTTGGAGCATTCATTCATGTAGTTGTGAATACTTTGCAACTCTCTTTTGAGAACTGTTTATTAATATCTTTTGATCACTTAGGTAATGGGGAATAGCTGATAGTGATATGCATTTATTCAGTGTTTATATATTTGGGATACCAAACTCTTATCAGAAAAATTTGATACAAAGATTATTTCCAGTCAGACACTTCACCTCTTATCCTAGATGTGTTAATGTTGTCTGTGCAAAAGTTTTTCTGTTTCAAGTAATCTAAGTTATCTATTTTATCTTTTAAAATTCTGTCTATCTTTTGTTTGGTTAAGAATACATATTCTCCCCATAGCTAAGAGAGAAGTATGATCTACTTCTCTTCTAATCTTTTAATAATATGATCTTTAATATTAAGGTTGCAAATACATTTAGAATGTAAGGTATTAGCCTATGACTAATTTCTACCAGATGTCTTTCTAGTTTTTCTGGCAATTTTTTTAATCAAGTAAGGAGAGTTTCCCCCTAGGGAATTTATGATTTCTACTTTATTAAACACAAAGGTTATTACATTATTTATGATTCTCTCTTGTCTAGGCTGTTACATTGATCTATCTCCCTATTTTTTAACCAATAACAGATGATTTTGGTAGCTGATGCTTTATAATATAGTTTGACCTCTGAAAGTACTAGTCTCCCTTCATTTCTTTTATTTTCATTATTTCCCTTGACATTCTAGATCTTTGGTTTTTCCAATTTTTAAAATTATTTTATCAAATTCTTCAAAATATCCCTTTGGTAATTTGATTGGTATGGAATTAAAAGTATAATTTAACTTTGACAGTGTTTTCTTTTTTATTTTATTGGCAAAGCCTAGTCATGAGCACTAGAATTCTTTTAATTATCTACATTTTTTATTTCTTTAAAGAGCGTTTTGCAATTGAATCTATATGAGTCTTTTGTGTGTTTTGGTGGGTTGATTCCTAAATATTTTATGTATTTTGCAGTTATTTGGAATGGGTTTTCTTTTTCTCCCTTTTGGTTTTAGATGGATACTTTTTTATGATATTAAAAAAAAAGAATCCCTCCAATCAAGTAGGGTCTTTAGCAAAGAAGCATGCTGTATATCATCAAAGGTTTTTTCTGCATCTTTTGAAAGGATCATATGGCTCTTTTATTCTCTCCACTCTTCCTCTTTCCCATTTCTTATACCCTCCCCTTGGGGATTTTATTTATTAGTTCCTTTTATTTTCTTGCTTTTATCTGGTTATTTAATGCCTCTCCCCCTTCTTTTTTTTCTCTCAGTTAATCAAATAAACTTTCCTTTCTTCTCCTCTTGTTCAACTAGTCCTGTTTATTAGTTTTAAAATTTTAATTCTTTGCATTACTTTCCAGAGAGGGTTTTTCTAGCTCCCTTCATTATCCATCCTCTCTTTCAGTTTACTCTAGATTGTCATTCTCTGGTTCATGATTCCTATACTTATCTAGTCTTTCTATAGTTTCTGTATTCCTCATGCAATCAAAGTTTCCAAGGTATCCATACTTGGAACTCTACTCTAGGCAGTTTTTGCCATTGCCTTGAATAGCTTTCCTTGTGGATTCCCCTATTCTATAATGCCTCACTCTCAGAACAATGCCAATTGTTATAAGTGTCAAAGTGGACACTACCCCATGGCAGGGCCCTTCTCCCACCACATCAAGCCCACCACTGATCCATTCCTACTCTGGTTATCTTTCTTTCCTCATTTGCCTCAAAATCTCCTCCCTGGGATCATACTCTCCCGCTCCCTGAGGTGCCAGTTGGTCCTAGGAGTTTCATTTCCCCCTAGCCTTGGGGTAGGATAAGTAAACTTTTCAAGCACTAAATCCCCTGCCCACATGCAGCACAAGGTCCCCATCTTCTTTCATAAACCATCTCTCTTCACCCATAGGAGTATTAATCAATGGAGTTCCTTCTCACCACCAAAGCAAGGCCTGTTTTGTTTCCTCCCTACCACCTTTTCAGTCTTTCCCTACTCCTCTCCACCAACTATCCTCTTCCTGAGACTATAACAATCCCTTTCCCCTTATTGTTAGTCCTCAATTTGACCCAGGCACATCACACATTTTTCCTCTAATTCCCTGCTCCCCTCCCCTTTCATGTACCCTCCCATGCTGTAGTGTGGTCCCACCAAAAAAAATATATTGATTCACCTGTAGGCAGGGTGTTGCCAGGTTCTGTCCATAAAGTTCCATACCCTCCTTTTCTTTCTTACCTTCACCTGACTTTTACCTTCACCCATTGTCTTGTGTGCACTTAGAAAGAAGTCGCCTATTGATCTCTCTGCTGTCACTCTGTTACTCCTACTATTCTTAGCTGCTATATTCATCCATCCCTCCTGCATTTCTGTTGTTTGTGGTATTTGAGAAACAAAACTCTTCAAGTTTTATTTTCTTTCTAATAATGTTTCAAACACTTCTTTATTATTGAACATCTATCTTTTTTATTTATAGTTAAGCTCAGATATACAAGGCAGGTTATCCTGGTCTGCATTTTGAGATCCATTGCTCTTAGAAACACAGTATTCCATTCCCTCATGCATTTTTTAATGGGAGCAGAATAGTCTTTTGTTTTTCAGATCTTGTTTTCTTCATATTTGAAGGTCTTTCTTCTAATTACTTGCAAGACTTGTTTCTGAATTGAAATCTTAAATTTAACCACTCTTAAGGTTTGTAGCCTTCAGGTTCTTTTTTTTTCTGGAGGTGATCTATGAATTATTTAAATTCATATTTAATTTCCTCTGTTCAGAAGTTTGGGGCATTGCATTATTTCTTACATTATATTGGTTAGGTTTTTGTCTCGTCATATTCTTCTGGGATACCTATGATCCTTAGTTTGACTCTAAGCATTGTGTCTTTGAGATAAGTATTTTTTGCTTGGATGGTGAGTATATATCTTTTATTGTTATTGTTTTTGCTTGTCTTCTAAATTTTCCTTTACTTCAGCATATTTGAATTCCCTATCTATTGTTTTCTCTTTTGCTTCTTTGGCAATATGTGATAGAGATTTAGTGACAGCTAGGTGGTGTAGTAGATTGAGTGCTAGGCCTAGAGTCAGGAAGACTCATCTTCCTGAGTTCAAATATGGCCTTAGACACTCACTAGCTATGTGACCCTGGGAAAATGACTTAATGCTGTTGGCCTCAGTTTCCTTATCTGTAAAATTAACTAGAGAAGGAAATGGCATGCCATTCCAGTACATTTGCCAAGAAAACCCCCAGTGGGGTAACAAAGAGTCAGACATCACTGAAAAATGACTGAACAACAATAGGCAGAGATTTAAATTTTTCTATTCTGCTCATTATTTTTGTTGTGTAGGGCATAGGTTTTGCTGTCATAATTCTCATTTCTCTTTTAAACCACTCAGGAGCAGCATATTGTTATTCTATGTTCTTCTCAAATTCCACAGGGTCCTCTGTCTCATCAAATGTTGGGCCATTTTCCTTTGTTTTGAAATATTTATTCATAGATGTCTGAACATGTTTACTGAATCTGGAGGTCATATTTCTGTTTGCTTTCTTTATTAATTGACCTGCTGATATTTAAGATCTTTGAGTTTCCATTTTCTTGGGGTCATTGGTAATTTCAGTGTTTTCCCACTTATTTTACCCTATTGTTCACTTTCTAACTCTCTCCCCTCTGATGACAGTTTTTTTATTGGATGGGGGAGGTCCTCAAAGGATTTCAGCATCCTCCAGCACTTCGCAATTCATATTCACCAACCTAGGTCTCTCCTAAGTGACTTTTGGGGGGCACATATTTGGCCTCAGCTGGATGCTGAACTTTCCCTCTGGCTTAGAGGACTGCTGCACAGTCCATCCCCCACCTCTCCTGCCACCTTCTACCCACTTACACATCATCCTGACCTGGTGTCCTCACTTGCTCTTTCTCTTCCTCATTTCTCTGGTTTGGTACTGGTAGGTCAGAGAGTTGCCTCACTAGTGCTACAAGTTTGATTTCTGTAGCTTGAGTCTCTGAGGCTTTGGGAGGAGGGGAGTGTGCAAGATAGGGATGAACTCTACTTCAGGTGCAAACACATGTTCTGCCTCTTTTCTTCTGTTCCTCACTCTCCCCCCATGGTATGCTGCTGCCATGGTGCTGTCTGCCTGTCATGGCCCAAACAAATTTTTATACCCTGGAACTGGCATCTTCACAAGCCTAGAAAGATGGGGAGGGAGGGAGGGGAGAACTTGAATTCAGGGTTGGGTTTTGTTGCAAACCCATGTGTAGAGTCCTCGATTTTTGTTGCAAGCATGTGTCCAGTCTTTGCAATAGCTAGTACAGCCTTATTTCACATAGTATGGTGGACAATAGAGCAGGGAGGTGTGCTGAGTGAGCTCAAGATAAGTGTCAGTTTATAATATTTTTTAACCTTTTTTGCATCATAAAAGTCCTAGACCATGGAGACAGCTAAAGTTGCTATATTTTTGGCACATAATTTCTGTTTTGGAGAGGTTTGAGAAGGGAGAGGGATCAGAGAAAATGTTTTATTCTCCATCTTAATAGTTACATTCCTTTCTTGACTTTAAAATAAATATAGTTTATTGATTTTTTAACATTATATCTGGGTAGGAAAGCCTCCTCCTTTCCTCCTTCCTCCATTGTAAGAAAGAGAAATAATTAAGCAAAATGACAGATACAAGGACATAATGACCTTCATTATGCATACACACATATACACACATACATACATATATGTATATATATACATGTGTGTGGATATGGATATGGATATCTATATACAGATGGATATCCATATCCATATATATGTATATAAAATTCAGCTCCAGTAGTACCCTGCTACTCTGCCATGAGGATGTCTCTTAATCTTTCCTCTATGACCTTCAGTGCTTTTTATTTCTAATTACTCATGGTTCAATTCTCTTTTAGTAATCTTTTCATTTACATTGTCATAGTCATAGTTTACATTGGGTTGTTGGGGTTTTTTTGGTGCTACTTATTACATTCTGGATCAATTCATCTAAATCTTGTTATGTTTCTCTGGATTCCCCTCATTTGTCATGTCTTACTACACAATAGTATCCCATGAAATTTACATACTATAGCTTTTTTTCAACCTTTTCCCAATCAATGGAAAATCAGTGTATTTCCAGTTCTTTGTTACTATAATGAATACTTTGGTAGGTATGAACCATTGTTTCTGTCTTTGACTTACTTGGGGTAATCACTAGGGGGGTCATTATTTCCAGGATTGTTATATTGCTATCACTAGATCAAAAGATGTGGACAGTTTAGTTACTTTTCTTGCATAATTCCAAAAAGATTCTATTTCTTTTCCCTTTTTACCAGTCAAGAGTACAATTCCTAATTCCTTTCCCCTGGACAACCAGATGGGGACAACATTAGACCTGAGAACTTCAGAGACACCATATACTTGACAAAAAAAAAACAGAGACATGAATTTACACTCCTGCTTGATGGCATCTGAACATTCATGGACAATGCTGGCCAGACTCCATCAAAACAGATGCCATGTGGGCTATCTGCACCACTCACCAGTGAAAGGAGCATGCAAACAGAATGGTGCCATTCTTTGCCTGGCACTTGGCACAAACAGAGAAAACAAATGCATTTTGACAGCTGTTCCTATTCCTTTTTATAGTTTAGATCTGCCAGCCGTGCAAGCCTGATCAGACATAATTGATAAATGATTACTGTAATGGCAAATTGACATGAAAGGTAATAAAGAATAATTCAAGCAAAAAAACACACAAAAAGCTTTGCATTGACCCATGTATGTCACATGATTGGGAACACAGAACTGAAGGCATTTTTGGAACTTCCAGAATTAGTTGTGTTCTGTTATAATTACTGTAGTTTTGTGGTGATCACAACATCAATAATATAATTCCACTTTTTTGCTTATGGGTGTGACAAAGAAAGTTGTTGAAAATAAAGACTTCCTAATGTGTGCTTTGTACTTTGGACTAGCCTGTGGACTTTATGATGTGTATTTGAGTATATGACAGTAAACAATTGTTTAAGAAGAAATATGATGGAGCATGACAAATGAGGTCTATTTTTATTTCAAACCTAGTATTACTTCATGAAATTTTTTATATGCAAAGGTTCTATGATTTTGGCAAGGAGATAGCAGGTAGGAGCTCTTACGATGTTGTAAATAATTCTAGAAAGGTACCTAGGGTACTGAGAAGTTAAGTGAGTAGACAGGGTCACACAGGTAGTAGATGTCAGAGGTGCAATTTGAAGTCTTGGCTTTAGGTCCAAATTGCCATCCACTATCCTAAGGTGACTCTCAAATTTTTTTATGGGAACATTTATTCCAGATTTGTTTTATTTGTCCTCCCAAAAGTCATTTCAAGACTAAAACATTTAACTTCAATTGGATGAACAGTCAGAATAATCTATCAGCCCAGAGCCTCTTAGGTAACACAACTCAAGAATTGTGGGAGATCTACAGCATAGCATAGCTTTGGAAGAAGATCATTGTTGGCAAGATCTTCAGATGCCCTAATAGAAGCCTACAGATAATACACTTACCTTCTATTTCTTTATTTATGGTATATCTCTAGCAATGTAGTAGTCCTTTTAAGAAACTTTTCCATTCACATAAAGCTGATTTGTTAATAAAAGGGAGAGAAGCTCTTTTTAAGTAAAAGAAAAAAGTTATAACAACTGCTAAAGGATCTAAGATATTGCTATTGTTATAAATATTTTGATGCCTAAAAGGAGTAGTAGGAAAAGAACTTTAATTAAAACCCATTATATGTGTATATAAAGAATTACAGCTTTCAGATAGGATGTCAGCATTTTTGAACAGAGAATGAAGCAGTATTCTTGAAGAGGCATAAATATACTCAAATTGCCTTTCAAACAATGTAAAATAATATTTTAAAGATTCAGAGAAATAAGTTTTTAATTTATTTTGAATTTATAAATGTGGTATAAATAAGCACATTTTCAAGAACACAAAATTAGATTAGGAACATGTTGATGATATAGCTAGAAGGGATTATGGTATCTAAGCTCATTTTGTATCTAACTGTTTTATGACTAAAGAGGACAAAATAAGAGAAAATGATAAATTATATAAACATTTGCCATCTATGCCTTTATCCAGGTCATTGATAAAATATTGAACATACCATATAACCAAAGATAAATCTTTGGGACATTCCACTGGTACTTCCCTTTCAAGAGTAGAACATTAAAAAAACACTGGATTTGGCATTAAAAGACAGGTTTGAATTACATCTCTTCCAGCTAATGCCCTTATGATGTTGAACAAGTCACAACCTCTCTGGGCTTCAGTCTCTCCTAAAAATGTTTGGATTTGGTATAGATGACCCTAAAGACAGCTCTAAATCTATAATTCTACACACTTAGTGTTGTCATACAACCATGATATTTGATTAAAACTCTTTATTTTGAGTTCCAAATTCTCTTGGTCCCCCAGCCATTGAGAAGATAAGAAATATGATACTCATTATACATATGAAGTACATATGAATGATCATAGAAGGAACCTTAGTCCCACTCTCTCATTTTATGTATGAGGAAACTGAAATTGTGATTTGTACTCTTGGGAGGAATTTTCTCATGGCTGTGATCACAGAAGTCTCCCTATCAATGTGTCTCCCTTAGATCTTAGATTTGCTGACCTTTTTTCTTAATTTCCTTGCCTCTGTATGCTTAGTAGGATGCCATCTACAGAATGGGTGCTCTAAAAAGGATTGGTGAAGATGAGTGTCATAGGGAGGATAAATCCTACCAATGGCATTTACCAGGAAATGTTGTAACATAGTTTCAGGGACCCATGATTTAATTGATATAGAGAACTCTCATGAAGAACTCTCTCTCCCTTTGCAGGATGGCACCTTCTCTTCTTAGAGAGTTGAAAAGTTAAGCAATTTGTTCAGGTTCACACAGACAGTATGTGTCAGAAGGAGATTTGAACCCATGATTGCTTGGCTTCAAGGCTAGCTCCCTACCCAGGGAGCAATCTTGCCTTTGTATAGTTGCCCCCATAATGGTAATATGTAGGGGTAACTCTACATAAAGTGCTTAAAAGTGCTTTCTGAAGGTAACTCTCCCAAGCAACTCCCTATAGAAAAGATTCCTGCTGTTGTAAGGTGACTTTTACCCTTCGTTCTTTCTTCAAATGCTGTGGGAAACCTCACAGCACTTCTCTATTCTCCCATAATCACACCTGAGATGATTAGACGAAGAATGGAGCACAGCTGTAAATGTTCAGCAAGGTTACATTTTGCAATTTGAATAGTATTAGGGAAGAAATCAAATATAAATGGAATCAATGAGCACAAGGAGAATGCAAAACAGATGCTAAGCAGTTTTTATTTTATTTGTATTTTCACTGTTGCTTTCTAATAGCAACACCATTAATTGATCAGGTGTTCCCTATTTATTTTTTGACTCAATGCCCCCATTATTCTAGCAGACTTCTAAGGGACTAGGGGCAAAGAAAGAAGCAGACCCAATGAACCTGTGAATGATGACAAGCCACAACACAGAAATCACCATGGAAATCATAAAATGTCTTTTTTATTTTAGGCACCATAGAAATACTTCATCCATAGTGTGGTGATCTTCCATAATAGTATGTGTGTGAGTGAGAAATATTGAAAGTGATCATAGATTTTGATCGGGAAGAGACCTTACAGACCATAAAATGCACCACCCCCATTATACAGATGAAGAAATTGAGAGGTTAAGTGACTTGCCCATGGTCACAGTTAAGTTTTTCCACCCTTATTTTATATGTTGTCTTCTCCTATTAGATTGTAAATCTTTAGAAGGAAAGGATTTTCTTTCTTTTTCTACCTTTGTAAAAGGTACTTAGCATAGTGCCCCACATATATTTTATGATTAACAAATGCTTGTTGACTATTGACCAATAAGAATCCAAGACAGGGTTCATATTCAGGTATTCCCTAGTTATAAGTACTCCACTCCATCCACCATGCCTTATAGCCGTATTAACTCGTATCCAAAACTGTAGGAATGTAACATAAAGCACAAACTATTTCTATTAATCATATTCTCCAATCATATACTATTGAACTGGCTTGTCCTTTCTAGAAGCAATGGCAAAATCATCCCAGAAAAAATGTCTCAATGAAGAGTGGTCTTATCTGTGGGCTAGGTGAATTTGTATTCATTCACCAACAAAAGAAGTTCAGCTCTAAGGCAGGAGTTCCAAAGCAGAGTAGATTAACTGCCCCTGCCACTGGGGACACAATTTCTGGAGATCAAGCCCAAAGGTTGCAATTCCAGGTAGGGAGAAGAGAGACAATATCAAGAAAGATAGCAACATTGCCCCAGTGGTAACCTGGATGGAATATTGAGTATATAGTGGATGTGAGTTTGAGGCTTGGTACTACTGCTTATTAGCTATACATTGCTCTTAGCCAATTATTTCATCTGTAAGATGGAAGTGATGCTTACTCTTCTTACTTCCCAGAGTTGGAAATGAGGAAAGCATTTTGTAGAGTGCCTTATGAACAAGAATAATGTGAGTTATTATTGCCCTAATTTTTTATTCCAATTCTAGCTTTACCTTGGGATAGCCAATTGATAAGCATCATTAGAGTGAATGAAATGAGTGATTTTAACCTAGGGACTAAAAAAAACCCTTCAGATCTTAAGAAATGTTCAATCATTCTTTAGCTATTGAGACAGCTAGGTGATTTATTGTGTAGAGTCATGATCTGGCGTCAAGAGGGTCTGAATTCAAATCTGATCTCAGACACCAGCAATGTAATCCTAGGCAAGAGACTTAACATCTGTTGCATTAGTTTCCTCATGTATAAAGTGGGGATAATAGTAATGACTACCAGGGTTATTGTGAACATGAAACCAGATATTCAAAATGTGCTTTGCAAACTTTAAAATACTGTGTAAGTGTTAATTACTATTATTAAATATTGTTATATTAATGATTAATTACTGAATTACTGAATGGCCATGAATTAATGAATTATTTATTTCAAGGATCTCTCTCTCTCTCTCCCTCTCTCTCTCTCTCTCAACTTCCAGGTTTCCCTTAAGAAAAACATACATACATACACATATATGTATATGTATATGTGTGTATATATATAGTTTTTCTAGAGTAATATGAATCTGGAAGAAACCCTTTGCAAAGGGGCCTCAAACAACAGAAAGATTTCCACAAAGTAAATATTACTATGCAGATCCAGATGAAAACTGAAGAATCCAATCCATAATCTACACTTTCCAAACATCTGTACATTTGGCATGATGCCATTCAGAATCTGGTTAGCCCTATGTTTTATTTGTACATTTAGTTATAAAACAAGACAAATCTGAGTAAATCATTGAGGAGTGTTATGAGAGCAAAAGGAAATGCATCATTGAACTGTCAGCCAAACAATTTTAGTTGTCAATTCATGGTAAAAGGCAAAAAAAAAAAAAAAGAAAAGAAAAAGACAAAAAAGAAATGATATTTTCACTCCCCTCTCTTTACTGCAATCTCTATGCTCTTCATTGGGAAAATGTAGTATCTATTTGTGGCATATTGAATTGAAGGTAGTTTGTGGGGTTGAACACAAAATCCCAAATACTTCTTTGCAGGTTTTTTCACACCTTCATAGTCCATAGAAATTGTAATTTTTACATTGGCAAAATCAATTGTAACTTTCCCATAAAACAGGTATTGCTGAGAATGCTGATTTTTTTCCCCAAAACGCCTTCAGTACATTGTTTTCTAGCATCTAATCTGAATATGACTATTTTCAGGTCTTTGGAGTTTATTGCTGGGAAATTCTGCATCAAAGAAGTGCTTGGGGACTATACAGCTGTTGTGAACTAACTAATTGTCATATCTGATAGTAATTTCAGTCAGTCAACAAGCATTTATTAAGCACTTACTAAGTACCAGGAACTTTGTTAAATCTTGGCAACTCAAAGCAGGAGAAAAATATCTCTATTCTTTAAGAAGCTCACTCTCTAATGTTGGATTTTGGCTTTGTCGATACGATAGAAATTTCACTATAAATGAGAAGGCTCTGATTCGAGGCATTAGAGTCCAGATAAAAGTTTAGAAGCCAAATTAGAAGTTAGTGTTTAAGAAACTGAATACAAAAGAAGAGAAAGTCCAGAAGCCATTGAAAGAAGCTACATACAGAAGCCAAGATATCAGAAGAGAGAACATAGAAATCACTGGAGCTGAGAGACTGACAGATGCTGGGATCAGTTGATGAGAGCTTCTGCTGTTGGTGTACAAAACTGATCTGATTGGAGGAAAGATAATGTTGTTTGAAAGAGATCATTGGAGAAAGGTGTATCCTCCATTGTAATGAAGACTTGGCTGGAAGAAAGGTAGCTTTACTTTCTAATTGTCACATAGATCTTGAGAAAAGAGAAACCCCTCAGTGGTTTGCCTTTTATAGCCCTCTATGCCTGCAAAGGGGAAAACCATTCAAAGCTCGTAGAGAACAAGATTGAATAGTTTTGCAGATTTCATCATCTGTGGGAAAGTATTGCTCATGTTTGTGTGTCGACTATTATTATTATTGTTATTCTTGTTCCTTTTTTCTATTAAATAAATGTCATGTTATGATGATTCTTGCTTTTGTCTTCTTTAGTAAATGTTTCACATTTAAGAATTGACAGTGTCACTGTGGCTGATATATAATTAAGGATCACACTGGTGGGAACTCAGGAGCTCTAGAGGTGAGCAGTAGAAATTTATCTTTCACACCAGGGTTACCCTGAGGACCCTAAGAGTGTATTGTAGCAGGGTGGTCAACACCATTGAGGAACCACCCCAATCTGTGAAAGCGTGTTGGTATGAGCCCAAGCTCAGGAAGAGAGAAAGGCTGTAGATTACTGGGGGGTTGAAACCACTGCGCCTACATTCAAATCCTAACTCTGAAACTTATTGGCTGTGTGTTCATGAACAAGTTATTGATTCTCTTTGAGCATTAGGTTCCTCATCTGTACCTTGCTAAGTTATGTGAGACTCAGATGAAATAATACATAGAAAGTACTTTATCTTAAAGCATCATATATTTGTCAGTTATTCTATATTAAGCCACTTTGTGTCATTAAATATATTATATAAACAAAGAGGTACTGAGACCGAGAAGAAATTAATTTTAAAAAGTGGTTTCAAGAGTCATGATATCTTGGCTTTGACAAAATCTAAAGTCTGGCTAGAGGCAGTATTGTGTAGAAGAAAGAATGATGACTCTGAGTCAGAAAGCCTTAGTTCAGATCCCAGTAATTAGATGTGTGACTTTAGGTAAATAACTTCACTTCTCCTCTCTGGGCCTCAGTTTTTCTTTCTGTAAAATAGATGATTTCTATTAAAAAATAGATGATTTCTATGGTCCCTTCCATTTTTGAGTTTATAACCTATGATACTTTCAAATATTTGATTAAAACACATATAACCTGAGCCCCAAAAACCACTGGTGTGGGACTGTCTTCTTGTTGGTGGAGATCAATATCCCACAGTTGTGTGACAGGGTAGGACAAAGTTGGTGAAAGCTGGAGAAAGGAGAGAGCTACTCTTTTCAGTCTCTTCAGAGTCTTCTGGTTTCTAACTTCAGGAGAGAAATTGGATAAAGCCAACCCACTTTAGGTTATTAAAGGGAGAAGAGGACTCTAGGAAGAAGCCAACATGAGAGGAGCAGGCAGTCTCCATCATGTCCATATCCCAGCTTCCTAAACTAGAGACCCTGTGGAATTTCCCCTTTGGATGACATGATCTGAGACTATCTCTCTTGCTTGAGCTAAGCTGTTTGTTCCTAATGGGAGAGCTCTTTCACTCTGCTTTGTCTGGTATGTATTCTCATGTGAACACTCTCTGATTTTTATTTTATTATCAACTTGGATAAATAGGTTTCTTTGACATTTGCTACATGTATTCATCATGGAACTGGTATTTTGTGGGATAAGAGTCAAGCCTTAGACATGAAGCTTGGATAGTCCTTTCCCCATTAATGAACAGCAATCAGAAGTTTACCTTGAATCTAAAAACTACATCCCCTTGTTTTTGTGATTTTTCAGTCACTCAACCATGTCTGACTGTGGACCATACTGTCCATGGGGATTTTTGGCAAAGATACTGGAGTGGTTTGCCATTTCCTTCTTCAGTGAATTAAGGCATACAGTGGTTAAGTGACTTGCCCAACATCATACAACCAGTAAGTGTCTGAGGCCGAATTTGAACTCAGGTCTCTCTGAGTCCAGGCCTAGCACTCTATCTTTTGAATCACCTAGTTTCCTGAGAGTAACAATTTTTAAGACATCAGATAGTTATAGTTCTTGCCCAATACTGCCTCTCTTTGAAGAGAGCAAAGGGTCCAGCCTTCGGCCTGTCTCCCATCCCCCTCCTGACAGAGATTAAAGTCTCCCTTGGAAAAGAGTAGGGCAGGAGGTATTAGAGATACATTCTATTCTTCCTTCCTTTGGACCATATAAAACACCTCATGCCACATGTGGGTGATATATTCTTAGCATAAAAAATTAATTTCTGTTTATCACTCATAGTAATGGAAGACTAAACATAAATACAATCCACAGATATTCTGAATACTGTCTTCCTATATGCTAAGTATTTTGCTAGCTGCTGAGAATACAAAGACTAATTTGAATTGGTCTATGCCAGCAAAGAGCATACCTAACATATATACATATAGGTATAAACAAACTAAATACCAGATAATTCCTTAGGGGGAAGCATTAATAGCTGGGGAGGGATATGGTGGTCATTTGGAAAGATTGTAAAAGAGAGCATTTGATCATAGGATTATAGCTCTAGAGCTGGAAGGGACCTTGAAGCCATGTCCCCTGAACCCCTCATTTTACAGTTGAAAATTCACAGAAGCAGTGATTTGCCTAAGCTTGCACAAGCAGTAAGTAAATGGCAGAGTTAGGATTCAAACTCACATCCTTTGACTCCAAATCCAGCACTCTTTTCAGGATACTACTTCAGACTAGATGACGTCTCATTTACGATCCCATGGCTTCCTAGATGCCAAGCAACCGTTTAGGGCCCTGGGAACACAAAGACAGCAAGCAAATCAGTCCCTACGTTCAAGGAGTATACAGTCCCCTAGGATGAAGGGTGCCTTCATTCTACTTTATTCCATAGTTCTAAGATCAGAAATGTTAATGTCACATTGTGGGACATACAATGGAAGACCTAGAGTTACAAACTCAACACCAGCCTCAGAAATTTTTTAAGAAGCCGCACTCATGGCATTTGATGCTTTTTGAATATTGGTAGATGGAGCTTCCCCAGGAGATAACCTCTAATTATCGAGTTGTTTTCTGGCTGCCAAAGAGTACATGCTGACTTGATACACAAAGAAGATGTATCATTCTTGTCTGTCAACTAAAACAATGAGAGGAGAAAAAAGAAGAGAAAAGGGAAGCTAAGAAAGAAGAGGGGGAGGGAGAAAGTGAACTACACTTTCCTTTATGTACATTAATCACATAACTTTTGTAAATTCCATTCAACAGATATTTACTAAGAGTCTGTATGTTGACGACACTTTAATAGGTGTTGGAAATACAAAGAGAAAAATGTCACAATACCTTCCCACACAGAGCTTATATTCTACTACTGGGGGGGGGGAGGGGGTGCAACACATAGAAGGAGAATAGGGTCATATATTTAGATCTGGAAGGGACTTCAGAGCCCATCTAATACAGCCCCTTCATTTTACAGAAAAGGAAACTGAGGCCCATTGAATCTAAGGGACTTTTCCAAGGACAAACATGTAATGTATGTCAGTGGTAGGATTTGAACTTCAAAGCCGGTAAATGATAGGTAATTTGAAAAGATTGGAAACAATAGCAGCCATCTATGTGGGAGCAGTAGGGCATAGGAAATTCCCCAAGGAAAGCTTCAGAGAGGAGGTGGCAAACTCTAAAGAAAGTTCTAGATACTAAAAGGAAGAGATGAATGGAGAATGTATTCCTGGCTTGAAAGTGACTTGTGCAAAATTTGGGATATGGAATGTTAAACATGAAGCACATAAAATGTAGAGTATGTGGAGAAGAATGATGGGAAATGAGGATAGAAAGATATGACAGAGTCACAAGTTAGAAGTGCCCTCAGAGGTCATCTTGTCCAAACTATTCCTGAGCAAGAATACTTCCTAAAACATGCCTGACAAGAAGATGTCCAGCCTTAGCTTAGGGAAAAATGCACTCCCTTCTGATGAAGCTCATTCCACTTTTGGCTAGCTCTGGTTACGGAGTTTTGCCTAACATCAAAATTCTGCCACTGGGCGGAGCCAAGATGGTGGCTGGTAAGCAGGGACTAGCATGAGCTCCATACTGAGTCCCTCCAAAAACCTATAAAAAATGGCTCTGAACCAATTCTAGAACGGCAGTACCCACAAAACAGCAGAGGGAAGCAGGGCTCCAGCCCAGGACAGCCTAGATGGTCTCTGGGTGAGGTCTATCCCACACGGAGCTGGGAGCTGGGAGCTGGGAATGGAGTGGAGCAGAGCCCAGCCTGAGAGGCGTGGACCAACAAGACCAGCAACCAGGCAGAGCATGCCCTAGTGCCCTGCATCAGTGAGCTGCGGCAGTTACCAGACTTCTCAACCCACAAACACCAAAGACTGCGGAGAAGGTTAGTGGGAAAAGCTGCGGGAGTGGAAGGAGTTTGCGGTTCGGCTTCTAGCCCCGAGGGCAGCTGAGGTGGGGCAGCTACAGCTGTTGTTGCTTCCGGCTCCAGGCCTACCTGGTGGGAGGAATTAAGTGGCGGATCAAAGCAGGAGTGCACAGCCTGCTGAAGATCTAAGCCCAGTCCCAGTTGGGGGTTCTTGGGGAAGAAGCAGTGCTGCTGTGGCAGAGCCGGCACCTCCCCCCAAAACGTGGAACATAGAACTCTCTAGTCTACAAGCAGTCATACCCCACTGAAAAACTCAAAGGTCAAGTTCGTTGGCTGGGAATATGGCCAGGCAGCAAAAACGCACCGAGATTCAGTCTCAGACTTTGCGTTCTTTCTTTGCTGACAAAGAAGACCAAAACATACAGCCTAAAGAAGTCAATAAAGTGCAAGAACCTACACCAAAAGCCTCCAAGAAAAACATGAACTGGTCCCAGGCCATGGAAGAACTCAAAAAGGATTTGGAAAAGCAAGTCAGAGAAGTAGAGGAAAAATTGGGAAGAGAAATAAGAAGGATGCGAGAAAACCATGAAAAACAAGTCAATGACTTGCTAAAGGAGACCCAAAAAAATACTGAAAAATACACTGAAGAAAACAACACCTTAAAAAACAGACTAACTCAAATGGCAAAAGAGCTCCAAAAAGCCAATGAGGAGAAGAATGCCTTGAAAGGCAGAATTAGCCAAATGGAAAAGGAGGTCCAAAAGACCACTGAAGAAAATACTACCTTAAAAATTAGACTGGAGCAAGTGGAAGCTAGTGACTTTATGAGAAATCAAGATATTATAAAACAGAACCAAAGGAATGAAAAAATGGAAGACAATGTGAAATACCTCATTGGAAAAACCACTGACCTGGAAAATAGATCCAGGAGAGATAATTTAAAAACTATTGGACTACCTGAAAGCCATGATCAAAAAAAAAAGCCTAGATATCATCTTTCAAGAAATTATCAAGGAGAACTGACCTGATATTCTAGAGCCACAGGGCAAAATAGAAATTGAAAGAATCCATCAATCACCTCCTCATGTAGATCCCAAAAAGAAATCTCCCAGGAATATTGTTGCCAAGTTCCAGAGCTCCCAGATCAAGGAGAAATTACTGCAAGCAGCCAGAAAGAAACAATTTGAGTATTGTGGAAACCCAATCAGAATAACCCAAGATCTGGCAGCCTCTACATTAAGAGATCGAAGGGAATACGATATTCTGGGGGTCAATGGAGCTAGGATTAAAATCTAGAATCACCTACCCAGCAAAACTGTGTATCATGCTCCAAGGCAAAATATGGATTTTCAATAAAATAGAGGACTTTCAAGCTTTCTCAGTGAAAAGACCAGAACTGAATAGAAAATTTGACTTTCAAACACAAGAATCAAGAGAAGCATGAAAAGGTAATCAAGAAAAAGAACAAGAAAAAGAAATTGCAAGGGACTTACTAAAGGTGAACTGTTTTGTTGACATTCCTACCTGGAAAGATGACAAGTATGATTCATGAGACCTCAGTATTAGGGTAGCTGAAGGGAATATGCATACATATATGTTTATGTATAAATATGGGTGAATGTGTATGTATGTATATATCTATGTGTGTATATATATATATATATATATATATATATAGAGAGAGAGAGAGAGAGAGAGAGAGAGAGAGAGAGAGGACACAGGGTAAGTTGAAGATGAAGGGAAGATATCTAAAAGAAATAAAATCAAATTAAGGGATGAGAGAGGAACATACTGAGAGAGGGAGATAAGGAGAGATA
The DNA here is from genome assembly GCF_011100635.1 of Trichosurus vulpecula. Taxonomy (NCBI): domain Eukaryota; kingdom Metazoa; phylum Chordata; class Mammalia; order Diprotodontia; family Phalangeridae; genus Trichosurus; species Trichosurus vulpecula. Next base: position 157,221,792 of record NC_050573.1, read on the forward strand.
GAATGAGATGGATTATCTCCCATAAAGGTGGCAAGAGGAAGCAGTTCTGTGGGAGGAGGGGAGAGGGCAGGTGAGGGGGGAATGAGTGAATCTTGCTCTCATCAGATTTGGCCTAAGGAGGGAATAACATACATACCCAATTGGGAATCTTACCCCACAGGAAAGAAGAGGGAAGAAGATAAAAAAAATGGGGGGGATGATGGAGGGGAGGGCTGATGGGGGTGGAGGTAGTCAAAAACAAACACTTTCGAAAGGGGATAGGGTCAAGGGAGAAAATTCAATAAAGGGGGATGGGTTGGGAAGGAGCAAAATATAGTTAGTCTTTTACAACATGAGTATTGTGGAAGGGTTATACATAATGATACACATGTGGCCTATGTTGAATTGCTTGACTTCTTAGGGAGGGTGGGTGGGAAGGGAAGAGGGGAGAGAATTTGGAACTCAAAGTTTTAAAAACAGATGTTCAAAAACAAACAAAAATGTTTTTGCATGCAACTAGAAAATAAGATACACAGGCAATGGGGTGTAGAAATTTATCTTGCCCTACAAGAAAGGAAGGGAAAAGGGGATGGGAGGGGAGCAGGGTGACAGAAGGGAGCGCTGACTGGGGAACAGGGCAACCAGAATATATGCCATCTTGGAGTGGGGGGGGAGGGTAGAAATGGGGAGAAAATTTGTAATTCAAACTCTTGTGAAAATCAATGCTGAAAACTAAATATGTTAAATAAATAAATAAAAGGAAAAAAAATTCTGCCTCTTCTCAACTTTCACACATTACTACTGGTTCTGACCTCAGGGCCAAGCAGAAAAAGCCTAATCACTCTCCCACTTGACAACCTTTTAAATACTTGACAATTTTGAAAACATTTTTGTCACCTTCTTGCTAGGTCTTCTCTAGACTCAGCATCCTCAACTGTTTCAACTTTTCTTCATTTGGAATGATATCAAGAGCTTTTTCTGGTTACTCTTCAACTTAAAAAAAAAAATTCTTCCTAAAATGCAGTGCTCAGAGTTGGCCTCATGTGTCACCAAGCATGAGAAAAGGATCAGCCAGTCCCAGAGATGGTCTTTTTTCCTTCTTTTCCTATTTCCGTATTATTTTGTTTTGTTCAATTTCATTCGATTCAGCTAGAATTAATTCAACACCATTCACATGATCATAGAATCTTGAATTGCAAGCACAGCACCTTAGAAATTATTTAGTTCAACTGCATTGTTTTAGAGATGATAAAAATGAGGCCCAGGGTAAAGTGACCAACCTCTGATCACAGACATGTAGTAATCCTCTACTATTCAGCACTGTGCTAGTTGTTGGGGGAATACAAAGTTTAGATAAGCCCAAGAATTATGTTTATACTCTAACAAATGAAAACCTACATAGATAACTATAATACATAGTAACATATGCTAGGTATGTCAGAGAAGGTCAAAATAAAGTTGTAAGTGGTGCCAAAGGGGCATAATCCTTTTCATCTCATGGAGAAAGTGGGATTTAAAGGATAACTATAAATGTGTCAGGCTAAAAGAGGGAAAAAGAGCATTCCAGGTATTGAGGGTAAAGGAAGAGAAGTGGGAAAGTAGAGGACACATTTGGGAGGTGGAGAGTCATTCAGTTTGGCTGGAGTATAGAGTGCATATAGGAGAGTAATGCTAGAAAAGAATGGAAAGACAAGCTAGTGCCAACTTTTGAAGGGCCTTGAATGCCAGGCAGAAGAGTTTGACCCTTACTTCATAGGCATGGGGAAGAAGGGGAGGTGAAAGGGTTAGATAGGGGTGACCCCTGACCTTAAGAGGAGGGTAGAGGGTTGGAGAGGGGTGGCACTTGAACTTAGTGCCATTTTGGACACAATATCACAAATTATATATGTAGAACAAAACTGAACCTGCCCTTACAACCTCTGTATTTAAAGCATTTTGTTGTTAAATAGGTGCTATTTTTCCTGTTATAAATAAGCTTGCTTTCCTGAGAACATAGTGGTTCGAGTTTAGGTTTCGGTGTCAGGCTGATTTCTAATATTTATCAAAACAAGAGAGCTGAAGAATGGAAATGCCAAAAGTTTATCGCACCATTGTGTCTGTTGCTAAGACTATAGAACAGTTGTTAGTATTGAAAATGAGATGAAAGATGTTCTAAATTTATCTAATCAGCACTCGCTCCCCACACAGTGATGGCTGTTTGACATGACCACATTGCTTTCCAGCCAATAGAAATCACATCTTAAATGACACTGATTAATTCACAAGGCAGAGAGTAGGAATGAAGAGCCATGGTGAATGGAAGGAAGAAGAGCTCATTTACCTGGGAACCACATTCTAACTGCATTATGGTATAAGTGAAGAGAAGCAATGTTTGAACGAATAGAAAAGTAACACTTAAAAGACTTCAGATGGAAACTATATATTTTTCCAATATCCCTATATAAATTAATATGTGCCATCTGGATTACAGCTGGCAATATCAAATTGTTGTCTCATGTGCATTATAGGTGTGAGAGCCATTAAGCAGATTCCAGCATCTCGGACTCAGAGCTCGTGAAGGAGATAGCCCTTTGGGACAGTATGATTCTCCTGAAACACTGGATTTACACTTAAAATATCATCAACCTTCTATTTTTGTGGAGACCAAGTTCATTATCGCTAATGTGTCCATTGCAGTGAATCCCAAGCAAGAGGAATTTACAATGGAGTAGTTTGATAAATAAAACCTTCAATTGGGTGACTTTGCCAAGGGATTTACCCTCATTCTCAGAAATATGAAATGGAAAAGAGTGTATAAAACTCTTTGTACCATGAAATCCTCCCCAGTCCATGTATTTGGTTATATTACAGGTCAAATTTTATTGATGTACAGTGTAACTGTCATCATTACAAGGGCAAATTATAATACAGGTGCTGCCTTACCTCTTGACATTTTACTTACTTATGACATTTTACTGAACTTACCTACTGGCATGACAATATACTATGCCAGTGTATGTCTCTTTCCCTTGGATTAATAGCGTACAAATTGAACCTTAGAATCAAAATAAATTTATGCTTAGTTTTTATCCGTAAATTCAGAGGGGGTTGGTTTAAATTGTTTTCAACTAATAATGTATTTTCTTGCTCTCTCCACCTCCCCAAAAATAAAAAGAAAACAAAAACAAAACCTTTGTAATGCATAGTCAAAGAAACATATTCCTACATTGGCCATGTCCAAAATGTGTGTCTCATTCTGTATATTTAGTCTATCATCCCTGTATCGGAAGGTGGAAAGCATTCTTTATCATCTGTCCTATGCAATCATGAAAGATCATTGAGTTGTTCAGAGTTGTTTCAGAGTCTTTCAGAATTGTTTGTTTTATTTATGCATTTGTAAGAGAGCAAATGAAAGTCCCTCCCTCATTAGGTGAAAATTTACAGGAAGGTGTGGCCAAGAGTTGCATGGGATGAGGCAGCCATGGATGAGTTGCAATATGTATTGCTGAAAGAGTTTCCATGTTGATGGGCAGATCCATTATAAGTATTAGAAGCAAGGAATGAGACTTTCTTAATTCAAGGTGAATTCTCATACTTTTCAAGGATTATCTTCCAGGGTGCTAGAATGCAGAATGCTAGAATGTCTTTTTCCAAAAATGCTTTAATGTTTTTTTTAAGTTTTTCAATTCATTAGTGACAGAGATATTAACAAGCCACTTTAGTGCTCATAGCAAGACAGATGCAGTTAGGGAGAGGACAGAGGAAGACACCTAAATGTCAAGACATATGGCCCTATGGGGAGAAGAATCATCACATCTGATAGCTTCCTTTCTTTACTATTTTTTCTTGTTAATATGCTGCTAAGCTTGTGTGTTCCTTTCTGCTGAAGGAGTGCAAGGGCCATTGAGATCATACCATATGGCCAGGCATCCAGGCTTACATACTGAGTCTAGTCTTCGATTCTTCATTCTCACTCATTCTCCATATCCACATACTTGCCATTCTATCTGTGCACTATCTTTTGCATCTTTCTCTTTCTCTCAAATCACACTACAACTAGTCTATTTCAGGTCTTCATCCCCTTTCAACTAGCTAGGCATTGGTAACCTACAGTTCAAGGGCCAAATCCAGCCCTCTGCCAGTTTTTATACAACCCTCAAGCTAAGAATTTCTCTACATTTTTAAGTACAATGAAATTTTATTTAAAAATATAAAAAATATTGCTACAAAGTGGGCAGGATTTGGCCCACGGGACATGGTTTTGGCCCTTACTCTAGACAATAGTCTCCTGATTAATCTTTCTCCCTCTCCAATCTATCTTCCATATAGTCGTGAAATTGATTTTACTAAAGCACACTGATGTGCTTTATGTCACCCTATGTCAGTCTTTTCTAGTGGTCCTCCCTAAAAATGTCCCCAATCAGCTAATGTGATCAACTTTAAATCTCTGCTCAGTGTTGTCAAATAAAAAGAAGAGGTAAAGCAGATTGTAGTTAGACAAGCAAAGAATGCTAGTTTTAGGAGCCCAGTAATCCAGGAGTGCTTAAAGCTAGAGTAACATAGGGAGTAAGAAACTTAACAGCATCTACTCTGAGCAGGCAGTGGAATTGTCATTAGTGAATCTGTTCTGCAAATAAACACAATAAAAAGATGTAAGAGACGTGATTTGGGGTTTATTTTGATTGGGCCCAAATAAAGGAGGAAGTGAGGTGGCTAGAATCCTCTGTAAAACTCTGCAGTACTTTTAATGACCAAGCTTCTGACTGTAACAAAATTTACCTTTGTAGACATCAGCATTCCCAGAAATCTATGAGACAGATAATATTATGCTGCTACATCTCTGAAGAATCAAAACTGTGAGTCACCCAAAAGGCAATGGAGAGACATATGGTGGGTAGAAATAGGCTGCAGTTTATTAACAATAACACACTGCAGGCAAGAAGGCATGTAAAAATTGTCATCAAAAAGATGCATGCCTGGAAAAGGAGGGATACTTAGAGAGAACAGTTTGAAACTGTGAGCTGCTACCCAGATAATGCTAAAAGATCTAGAGAAACGCCCCTGGTACATTGGATGGAAAATTCTCCTAAGAGAGATTTATGGGAGGATAAGGATAAGAATCTTATAGGTTGTGAAGGCCGGGATGAATTGCAACTTGCTGCATGGCAGGCAATGTCCACAGATGAAACCATAGATCCAGTGAGTTATTGAAGTACTTAAGCATTGAAGAAAGGACCTGGGAAACTTACAGATGAGTAAAACATGGCAGGAAATATGCCAGATTCAACAGGGGGGTGTCTATATCAATATGATCGATATTTATAATTTGAAAGGCAGATGTTTTAACAAAGACAATTATATTGCTTTTGGTTTGGCAATGTGAAGGGAAAATCTATTTTTAAAAATTCTAAAACACTCAGTAAACCATTTTTTTCATTATAGAACATTGGGATAAAATTTTCTTGTTTCTGTTAATAAAATTTAAAGAGCAGACAGTGAATGGGGTATGGTAGGGGCAAAACAGTTGTTACATGGAAGAACAAAGGTCACACTCTGATGTGATATGTTGTTGTGCTTCCTGAATGCCTTGGTTCAAATCTCACCCTAGACACTTAATGATTATGTGATATAGGGCACACCTTCTTCATCTGGAAAATTGAAGAAATTAGGCTGAATAACCTCTAAGGTCTTTTCTAGCTCTCTATCAATGATCCTATGACCTCTCTACTACTATAGTAGGAAAGCCTCTCTAAGAACCCAAAATATTTGCAAAGCAGATAGGGCTCCATACCTGGCAGAAAATAGAATCCACGACCATCCCTAGGGAGTTATAGGGATGGGAATATAGCATGGAAGATTTGCTGTCTACCTCCCCTTCTCTCAACAACTGTATAAGGAGAAATTCAGATAAAAATGAACAGTGAAGGCAACTTGTTGAAAGGGAAAAGAAGTCATAAAAGAAAAGTCTGAGAAATGTATGGAAGGGGAAAGGGGGCAATCTAGTAACAATCACTTTGGTAGCAGCAAGTTAACTCTGGGATCACTGTATGTATGTGGACATCAGAGTGTTATTTTTTATTTTTTAGCATTACAACCTTTATTTGTTGTTGATCCCCCACAATGGAAAGTCACCTGAACATTGGGACCCAAAAAAATTTCCATATTCAATACTCCCTCAAGTATGTTAGATAGGAGTCTTGCAATGGTGTAGTGGAAGGGGTACTGGACTTGGAGTCAAGAAGATCTGGGTCCAAATTTCACTTAAGACTTCTTACCAACTAGCAGAAACCATATGACTATTTCAACAGATGCAGAAAAAGCTTTTGACAAAATACAACACCCATTCCTATAAAATATACTATATAGCATAGGAATAAGTAGAGTCTTCCTTAAAATGATAAGTAGCATCTACCTAAAACCATCAGCAAGCATTATATGTAATGGGGATAAGCTAGATGCATTTCCAATAAGATCAGGGGTGAAATTGGGAAGTCCTTTATCACCCCTATTATTCAATTTGGTACTAGAAATGTTAGCTTTAATGATAAGAGAAGAAAAAGAAATTGAAGGAATTAGAATAAGCAAAGAAGAAACTAAGTTATCACTCTTTGCAGATGATATGGTGATTTACTTAGAGAATCCTAGAGAAAAAAATTAAAAACTACTTGAAATAATAAATAACTTTAGCAAATTGCAGGATATAAAATAAATCCACATAAATCTTCAGCATTCCTATATATTACTAACAAAGCCCAACAGCAAGAGATAGAAAGAGAAATTCCATTTAAAGTTACCGTAGACACTATAAAATATTTGGGAGTCTACCTGCCAAGACAAATCTAGGACCTATATGAACACAATTACAAAACACTCTTCACACAAATAAACTCAGATCTAGATAAACGGAAAAACATCATTTGCTAATGGTTAGGCAGAGCTAAAATAATAAAATGACAATTTTACCTAAATTAATTTACTTATTCAGTGCCATACCAATCAAACTACCAACAATTATTTTATAGAGCTGGATAAAATAATAACAAAATTCATCTGGAAGAACAAAAAGTCCAGAACATAAGGGAATTAATGAAAAGAAATACTAGGGAAGGTGGCCTAGCCATACCAGGTATTAAACTATCTTATAAAGCAGCAGCCATCAAAACTACTTGGTACTGGCTAAGAAATAGAGTGATGGATTGGTGGAATAGGTTAGGTACACAAGACGCAATAGTCAATGACTATAGTAATCTACTCCTTGATAAACCCAAAGAGTCCAGCTTTTGGGTTAAGAACTCACTATTTTACAAAAACTGGAAAATAGTATGGCAGAAACTGGGCATAAACCAATATTTTACACCTTATACCAAAATAAAGTCAAAATGGGTTCATGATTTAAATATAAAGGCTGATATTAAAAGCAATTTGGGAGAGCAAGGAGTAGTTTACCTGTCAGATTTGTGGAGAAGGGAATAATTTATGATGAAACAAAAGATAGGGAACATTAGGAAATGTAAAATGGATAATTTTGATTATGTTAAATTGAAAAGATTTTGTACAAAGCCAATGCAACAAAGTTTAGGAGGGAAGCAGAAAATTGGAAAAGAATTTTTACAGCCAGTATCTCTGATAAAGGCCTCATGTCTAAAATGTACAGGAAACTGAGTCAAATTTATAGGAATACAAATCTTTCCCCAATTGATAAATGGTCAAAGGATATGAACAGGCAATTTTCAGAGGAAGAAATTAAAGATATCTATAGTCATATGAAAAAATGCTCTAAATCACTATTGATTAGAGAAATGCAAATCAAAACAACTCTCAGGTGCCACATCTCTCCGGTCAGATTGCTAACATGACAAAACAGGTAAATTATAAATGCTGGAGAAGATGTGAGAAAATAGGAACATTGTTACATTGTTGGTGGAGTTATAAACTGATCCAGCCATTCTGGAGAGCAATTTGGAACTACGCCCAAAGGGCTATAAAAACACGCATACCCTTTGACCCAACAATACCACTTCTAGGGCTGTATCTCAGAACACACAAGTGGGAAATGGACCCGTATGTACAAAAATATTTATAGCAGCTCTTTTCATGGCGGCAAAGAATTGGAAATCAAGGGAATGCCCATCAATTGGAGAATGGCTAAACAAGTTGTGGTATATGAATGTAATGGAATACTATTGTGCTGTAAGAAATGAGGAAGATACAGACTTCATAATAACCTGGAAAGATTTACATGATCTGATGCTGAGTGAGGAGAGCAGAACCAAGAGAACATTATACAAAATTACAGACACAGTATCTATGATGACTAACTTTGATAGACTTGGCTCTTCTCAGAAATACAAGTTTCAAAGACAGCTCCAAAAGACTCATGGTGGAAAAAGCTATCCACATCCAGAGAAAGAATTACGGAGTCTGAATGCAGATTGAGGCCAACTATTTGCTCCCTTTTTTTCCTTCTTTTTTGGTTTTCTTTCTCCTTTCTCATGATTCATTCCATTGGTTACAATTCTTCTTTACAACTTGACTATTGTGTAAATAAGTTTAACATGAAGGCATATGTAGAACCTATATCAGATTACATGCCATCTTGGGAGGTAGAGAGGAGAGGGAGAAAATTTGGAATTCAAAAACTTGTGGAACTGAGTGTTGTAAATTAAACATAAAAAACAAATTAAAAAAAGACTTCTTACCAGCTATTTAATCCTGGGAAAATCATTCAACCTCTCCATGCCTCAGTTTCCTCATCTATATGATGAAGGGATTGAATTCAATATCCATCTATGGTCCCTTCCAAATTTAATTTTATAATCCTATAGTCTTCTACTATTTTAGAGTCAAAAAGCTAGTCACTCAGTAGAGTGACTAGCCTCTGCCTGACTGCTGGGAAAAATCCAAGATGTTATGAAAAAGGCTCATCTTGGATCAAAGAACAGGGGGAAAATGATACAGATAGCTAAAAAACCCCTCACTTTCATAATTTACATGCACAGGAAAAAAATGTCATGCAGAGAGTCTACTTCTCTTCATTCCTTTGAGACCAACATTGGATACTTGACTTTATATTACTGACCACTTATATACTTGACCTCTATCCAAACCCCACTCCATGTCCTAATATCTCCTTCTTCCTCTTGACAGCAGAATAATTTATGTCTCTTCAGCAAGTAGGTGATACGCAGTGGATTGAGCAATGGGCCTTGAGTTAGTAAGACAAGAGATCGAATCTGGCCTCACACACTTACTAGAAGTAAGGAGAACAATTTACATAATGATATTTTACAGGGTAACAATGTTTTATGGATAAACAACTTTGAAAGACTTAGGAACTTTGAACAACACAACGACCAACCACAATTCCAGAGGACTCATGATGAAACATGTTACTCAACTCCTGATAGAGAGGTGATAGTCTCAGAGTGCAGGTTGCAATGGGCAGCCAGGAGGCACAGTTGACACAATGCTGGGGCCTGGAGTCAGGAAGATCTGAATTCAAATTTGGACTCAGATACATATTACCCATGTGACTCTGGGCAAATGATTCGAATTCTGTCTGCTTCAGCTTCCTCAACTGTAAAATGGGGATAATAATAGAACCTACCTCCAAGGGTTGTTATAAGGCTCATATGTGATAATAACTGTAAAGCACTTAGTGCAATATCTGGCATATAGTAGATGCTTATTAAATGCTATCCTCTTTCCTTCACCCAAAACTGTCTTCCTTTAAGTAAGTTGAGGGCCATACTCCATACTTCTAATGTACAGAAAGAACTCCCTGGAGGAGCTATCTTGTGCACAAGAAAGCAACACAAAGCCAGGAGTCAGCTTTGATGTGGAATGCATTTTTAACACACCAAATATGTCTCAATGTCCATCTAGGGGGTGAACATTTTCTGTTTCATTAGATAAGAACTATGGAACAGAATGCTAATGTATCAATGTGTATGAAACTGCATACTAATGTACTCTATTTTTAATGTGTTATTTGTTATGGATGCACACTCAGAGAATTTGGCAGTAGGAACACCTTATAAATTAAAGACAAATAAATAAATGGGAAATCCAAATGTTCACACCAAACCCATATATGAAATAAGCAAGAACTACAAGCAGTAATGAATAGTTCTAACTGAACACAGATGGGAAAATTGCATGCCTAGAATACCAGCAAAAATAGGTATGATCTACAGAGAAGGGGAACGACCACTTGTTGGTAGGTTACGGTGGGAATTCCCTTGGTATATGGATTGTACTAGATAGCCACAGATGTCTGTCCCTACTCTCAAATTTTGTGAGTCTGTGATTCTGGGGATGAGAAAGAGAAGGAAGAAGAATGAGACTGTGGAGTTTGGGAGGATGTGCTAACCCCTGAAGAAAAGAGAAAATGGTTTTCTTCTACTTTGCTTTAAGAGCTTCAAGCCTCAATAATCCCCTTACTCATCCTGAAAGAGTCATTGACTAAGGGAAGACAAAATTGTCAGTATGATAGATCTGCTACAAAAATGAAAAGTGTTTTTAAAAAAAAAAAGAATGGCAATTTGATTTGTGTTTTCAATGGCATAGAGAAAGGTGATGAAATTCCTTGTATGGATGACATCGTAATCTTCTCTACAATTTATATTCTTGGAGATTTTAGTGACTTCCCCAGGGTTACAGAGCCAGTATGTATCAAAGGGTAGGAAATGAACACAGAGAGGTCAGCTTGCTATCCATTATGTAATATTACCTATTTTGAAAGCAAAGACCGTAAAATGTATATATCATCACAAATAATTTTAGCCTCTTTTTGCAATTAGCCCAATAATGAGAATGTTGCTGAAGGTCAGAGATGATGGAATCATGGATTTTGAGCTAGAAGAGAACTGAACCCATCAACTCCAATCCCTCCATTTTACAGTTGACTGTGGGGTGCCTAGCAACTTGCCCAAGGTCATACAAGTACTATGGCAAGTGACGGGCTGGAATCTGAACCAAATGCCTCTGATTCAAATATAAAACTTAGACAGGAACAGGATAAAACACAAGGATGTACTGCACCTCCTAGAATTATTTCACTATTCTCCTTTGTAAATTCTGTATTTTGCTATTCCCTAAGGCCAGCATTCCATCCATGCCTTCACAATGGCTGCGTCCCACACCTAGTATACATCCCTTCCCCACCCCAACTCTATCATTCTTGATGTCTTTTTGGACCCTATTCAGGTGCTACCTTCTTCAAGAAGTTTTTCTCATTCCCTCTAGTTGTCAATCTTCTTCCCTCTCCAAATGATATCCTACTTATTTATGTATATATATGCTGCATCTCTCCAATATGGTATAAGCTTCTCAAGAGATGCTGTTGTTTTGTCTCTGTATCCACAAAGCGTCTTGCACAAAGTATGTGCTTGATAAATGATTACTGAACTGGGTTGAATTAAAATTCTTCTTACCACAGGATATAAAGATAAATTTGGAAGACTAAGGACTGCACTGTTTTATACCTATTGTGTACACTCCGGGAGTAGAATCAATTTTCACTTATTTGCTACTCTAGGTGGATGGGGAAAAAGGTTTTCCTTTGATTTTGGACCAGAAGTCACAAAGGGCTACTGTGTACAGTATTGCATACCAAGAAAAGCAATAAAGCAGTGGTTCTAATCATGATACATAAAGCTCTTGAGCTCATTCAAAATAAACTCCCTAATTTCGGCACAAGAAACACAGTATAACACTTTGCAGCACATTATAATGCAAATATTAAATTGCCTTCTAGATTCTGGATAACTCTAAAAAGAATCCCTTTCTGGCAATATGTTTTAGGCTACAGAGGCTGATGATAAAGTGTTATCTGGTTTAAATATCAGTGTCAGTACTGTCCTAGGTGCTGATTTTTTTAAGCATTCAATCTCATCCCTGCCTGTCAGCTTTAATTATCTCTCTCTACTCTTAGAAGACCTTCAGTGGCAAATGCCTTCAATTAGAAAGTGGGCCTCATTTCAGCAGACTATAAATGTACATTCTCCAAGCTCCCAGATCCAAATGGGACTGGCAGTTTTCTGACCGTGTCCTGTAGCTTTAGGACAACATGCTGTATTCCACTACCCTCCACCCACATGTCGCATTCTTGCTGATTACCATGAAATAGAATTTCTGAGTGCGTGATTGTCAAAACAATGTGCTAATGTGGAATTCAGCCACCCAAGTTTTCTCTGAGCACAGTTACTGCCGAAATCCAATCTATTTTATCACTCTGTCTCCTTGCTGGATTTAGCTGCTTCATAATTCCACACCTCTGTCAGCGAGACCCTCATTATGCAGGCTTCTAAACATTTTACTTGGGGAAAAAATAAACAACATATTTAGTACTAATGAGGTGAGATATTGCTTTTTTATTTGCATTACTGTTTAATGATTGCAACATCTTCAGTACTTTGGGCTTGGGGAGGTTGTTTTGATTGATGTGGATTTTCAGTAAGCAGCTCTTGCTGACAGCCAGCTACTCACACAGTGCGGCTTGTTACAGGCTCAGGATGTATGGCTGTGGAAGTGCAGCAAAATGAGAGGGGCAGCTTGTGTTGGGGGATGACTATTCTATAGGTGGTAGCAGTACAAATTTGGTTACATTTTGAAGCAAGATTTTAAAATCAAGAGTTAGCCAGCCAGAGAAATTTAATCATGAAATATTTTTCTTTTTTAATTTTAATGTGCTTTTCCCCTTGCCCTAGTAGAGTGGCTGTAAAATCTCAGCAATTCAGAATGTTTTCTCTGGCTCTATTATATCCATAAAAAATTACATTTCAAATATAAAAAGATGTTTCCTTTGGCCTCAGTGTGGCTTTTCAGAGATTGCTTGTTTAACCCAATGCAATAGGGCTTTCTGACAAAGAGAAACTGTAATTCCAGAGTTAGTTTGAACTGTATATCACTAAAGTCAGTCACCTCTAGTCTCCAAATGCTAGCTACAGTAGGTGTGGGGTGGGGAAGAATAAAAGTTATGTGAGTTAGTTTTTGTGGAACTCTCAATGTAGAAAGACCTTCCACTGATACAGATGAGTAAATCTTGTAAATGACAGTCTAAGAGAGTTTTCTAGATCATTCATCTATGGCCATGCTTTGCATATGTCAGGGTCATAACTTGACTTTTGGCCTTCTTTCCTCCATGGCTAGTCCACTACGCATTGCTATGCTATGCACTAAATCATGGAAATTGTTATCTGGGCATATTTGTGTTCATGAGAAATAGGTACATAGCCAAGAGGACTCAATTATAAAGAAAAAGTACTGTTGGTAGTGCTAAAATAAGATAGTTTCCCAAGAACATATCATTATATGCTCACTTCTTTCAGATCCTGGCCTCAGAGGGCAAAGGCTCCTCTCTATAGCCTACTCATTACCCTTAGCATCAACAAGGGAAATTTAGAGGAATCATCTCCAAAGTGTGCCATTTCCAGTGCGGACAGTATCAGTATTTCATTTCTTCTCCATAGCATAAGAGGCAATGATCAAACAAATGAAACAATCAACAGTTTGAATCATCTGGGTGCTTTGCCCCTTCACCTTAATGCAGACCTCACAGGCATCCTTACATGGTAATCTAATAAGGCTCTGTGATTAGATAAGGAGGCTCTAGGGAGATTATTGGCTTATTTCATCTACAGAAATAATCTTACGTCCTCTTATGTCCCAGATTGGATAATAAAGGAAAAGAATGAGGAAATAGGGGTAGTGAATATTGGTCTCAGGAAAGCAGATGAATGTGGCATTTGGAATACATGGAAGTCAAGTACCTTTGTAAATAAACTTTGCTCTATAAAATGGAATATTAAAGCTAGAAGAGACCTTAGAAACCTTATAGGTTAATCCCCCTCAACTTAAACTGCATTGACAGAGGAATAACATCCCAGAATGTGTGACTGATGGTCCTAATGTATACTGCCTTGCTAAGCCAATATCCACAATATTGTATTAAGTTGGAGAGACCACATTTTTAAAATGATATTGATATGCCAGAGAGCACCCAGAATAAGGCAATAGTGATGGCAAAGGGTCTTGAGATCATGTAATATGAGGATCACTTGAAGGAACTAGGGGTATTTAATTTGGAGAAGCTTAGAAGGGACATAAGAACTATGTTCAGCTAGTTTTGAAATGGCTGACGTGTGGGAGAGACTTTAGACTTGTTTTTCTTCTCTCTAGAGGGAAGCACTAGGAGCAATGGATGGAACTAGGAGCAAAGAAGACTCTTTAGGCTTGATGCAAAAAAAAAAACCTTTCTCAAAATCAAGATCATCCCAAAGTGGACAGGACTGCCCTGGGAAACAACCCCAGAGGTATTTAAGCAAAGGTAAGATGGCCTGCTATCATGAGTGTAATACAGAGGATTCTTGTTTGGGTATGAATTCATATAGATGACCTCTGAAGACTTCTTCAATTCTATGATTTCCTGATTCCATGATCATTTTACAGAGGAAGAAATTTTTAAGTCCACACAGGCTAAAGGACTTACCTAAGGTCACATTTTTAATGACAGAATTTGACTTGACCTCTGATCTCTTAATTATTACTCTACCCAGTCATTTTTGACTATACTATGCAACTTCTATCTTAAAGCACTTTTGGATTGAAAAGGGAAAGGGCTTAGAATTTTAATTATTTTCTATGTGGAGTAGAGGAAACAAATAACAGTTAGATAAGATTTTATTCAAGACAGAATGTAAATTCCTGGAGGACAGAGATTGCTTTATTTTTATCTTTGTGTTCCCATTGCCCAATAAAGTGCCTGAATGTTATAGGTCCTTAAAGCATGCTTGTTGATTGATTGATTGTCTAAAGAGAAATAAATATTTATAGTTACAGTTTCTCCTTCTCTCTCTCCCTCCCCCTTTCAGCTGCCTTTTATGTGTTGTTTTCTTCTATTAGAATATAAGCTCCATGAGGGCAGAGACTATCTGTCTTTTTGCTTGTATTTCCAACACACAACTCAGTTCCTGGTAGATGGTAAGCATTTAAATGCCTGTTGACTTGTTGCCAGTTAATATAGTAGCTGCAATCTTTGGCTTAAGTGACATTTTCCTCTAGAGTCTTTAGTTTAAATGTTCAAGTTAAATGATTAAAGATTAAATAAAGGACGGTTGGCCCTCAACAGGACAGTATATATTTACCATCTACAGATCTTTGCTTAGAATGTTTGCACAAGACATTTCTGCCTCTCAAGAACTTCTACTTTTTTGTTGTTTTTGTTTTTTAATGAACAGACAAGGACATTTGGAACTGAGCAATATGTAGATTCCACAACAAAGGAACCTAGTTGCTGAAAGCGTTTGAAATTATACTTTAGAGAAACTTAATTAGCCTGCTGTGTCTGACCGCAGCAAGGAGCCAGAATCTGGCCATGATTTGACAAGTGAAAGGGCCATAGCCAGTGAATACTTAATAGTGAGTAATGCACATCATTATTTCCTAGCCGGACCACCATTCACTTGCTATTTATTTGCAAAGGGCCATGCTCTTTTCCTGTATAACTCTTTGGAGGAGACGCATTCTTTTCCATAGAACTGCGTCCTGTATCCAAGCTAAAACATAGTACATTTTAGCCTTCCTCTGCCAATATAACAACTGAACATTTGTTTTTATTTATACACAGAAAAACAAATGTATTAGAGCATAGCATTATGAAATGAAACCCAATTTTTTGTTTCCTAATTGTCCCTGAAATGCGCAATTCTTTAGTATTGAAAGGAAATAGAGAAAAAAAGTTTCCAAACATCAGATTAGGATGAAAGGACTGCCAAAATACAATCCAAAAGCTTTCTCTGGTTTCTCTATAACAAGTCACTTAACCTCATTGTGTTGCAATTGGACTAGTTAACTATAGGATATAGCCTGTGCAGTAGTCTAACCTATTTTGCCAAAAAGTCTGGCATATGATTCTAACTTTCTATCCCTCCTTAATCCCTTAGAATTTGTCTTCCATCCCTAACATTCATCTTAAACTTACTCTCTCCAATTTCACCAGTTATTGCTTTATTATTAATCACAACAGCTTTGTCTTAATCCTCATCTCTTTTTTTAAATGCTTATTCAGAAAAGCATTTGATATTGTTGACTGGTACTGGATATTCTCTCTTCCCTGTGTTTTTATTACATCTCTATCCTGTTTCTTTTCCTACTTTTCTGGACAATTATTTTTCATTCTCCTTTGCAGGATCATCATCCATGTCCCACCCCTTACACATAAAATAAGTGCCCCAGAGGTCTTTTGCTTAGTCTTCTGCTCTTCTCTCTATATACCTGCTCTCTTGGTCATCTCACCACTTCCATAGGTTTAATTGCCATCTTTATTCAAATGACTTCCAAACATATATATATATATATATATATATGTGTGTGTGTGTGTGTGTGTGTGTGTGTGTGTGTGTGTGTGAAGAGGAATATATATATATACATATATATATGTGTGTGTGTGTGTGTGTATGTGTATATATATATATATATATATATATATATATATATATGTATTCCTCTTCTCTTCTAGTGGTACATCTTCAACTCTCTGTTTTGTATCCCCAACTGGATGTAGAAGGCATCTCAAGTTCAACATGTCCAAAATAGATCCATCTTTTCCCCTAAACACAACTCTTCTATTTTTCTTAAATTTCTGTCAAGGGCATTGAAATCTTTCCAGTCACAAAATTTTCCAAATTTTCACTTTTACTCACTACCCCCATATCTAATCAGTTGCCAAGTCTTATAAATTTTCCCTTCCACAACATCTCTTGCCTCTGCCCCTTTCTTTCCACTCATATAGCTGTTTGTCACTCTATTTCAGGCACTTATCCCCACTTGTTTAAACTACTGTAATAGCCTGCTAATTAGTTTCATCTAGTCTCTCTCTCTCTGTGTCTCTCTCTCTTCCACACAGCTGCCATTGAGCAAAGCATAGGTGTGCCCATGTCATTCCCATGCTCAAAAAGCTTCAGTGGTTCCCTACAGCCTCTAAGATAAAATTCAGATGCCTCTGTCATTTAAAATTCTTCATAATTTGACTGCACTTTAACTTTCCATGTAGACTACAAGATACATGTAATACCCATGCCCTTGCTCATCCAATCTAAGTTCCAGCCCAACCGACCTATTTGGTATTCCTCATACAAGACATTTCACCTTCCCAACTCCTTGACTTTCCACAGTAACTATGGCACGCTTGAGATGTTCTCTGCCATTCATCTCTGCCTCTTAGAAGCACTAGCTTCCCTCAAATGCTACCAACTACAAGAAGCCTTTTTTTGTTATTTGTTCTAGGCTCCATCCCAAATTATTTTGTACTTTTTGTATAGATTTTGTATTTACTCATCATCAGTGTACATTGTGTCTACTGCCATCTAATAAAAAGTAAGCATTTTAAGGGCAAGATGTCTTTTTTTTTTGGTAGCCTCATTGCCTTGTCCAGTACTAGGCATACAGAAATTTATTGCTCATTGATTAGAATAGAGTAACAGGAACTGTGTTCAGGTATATGGAAAAGTAGGAAGAAGGAGAAAAGTTGAATGAGAGAGAGGAATTGGAAGAAAATGGGAGAAACAGGACTGACCCTTCCCAATTACTCATCTTGAATGTATTCAACTATGACTTACTTTCCATAAACACCTGTTTGTAGAAAGTTATAAAATTTTATAGCTCTAAAGTTAATGTCAAACATAATGTTTCATATAAAAGATGACACCGCTAACTGCAGTATTCATAAAAAAACTGAAGATTAGGTAGAGATGTGAGAAACAGTTTTAATTGCCAATTATATTTGGATATATGGTCTAAGAAAGACAATGTGACATAGTGGATAGGGAGCTGGTCTTGGAGTCAGGAAGAATTGACTAGGATTAAGTCTTTCTGTGTGATCATAACTTGTAAATGAGTTGTTGATCCCCATCAGCAAAAAATATTTCCACCATGGGATTTCCCTACATTGATGAAATCAAAGGTTTCCAGACAGATTTTTTTAAGTGAGACTAAAGTTTTGTGATGAAAATAGAGCATTCCAGTTATTTCTGTTAATAAAAGAAAAATAACCAAAGGTGTGGGTACAAAAAATGATATGGACGGCTATGCTAGAACATTGATGTCAGGAAGTTAGTTTGACTTCTGCACTATCTATAAGTGAGGGAAGTTAGCCCAGTTTTTCTTGTAGAAAACAAACAGGATTTGCATCCCATTCATAAAAAAGAACTGAATTCTCTGTTTCATTTTCTGAAGTCTTTTACAAATTACTGACAGTGTATTGCTTTTTCTTATTGAAAGGAAATGGGAAATAGATGAAAGAGACCTTTAATGATTCATGTAGATGTTATTGTGTAAAAAGCACATCCTGGAAAGTTGCTCCTCTTGTAGAACTCACATTTGTTCATGCAATTTCAATAAATCCCAATGACTTTTAGGGCATAGGGCTCCTTTAATAAGATATGATGACTATATCACCAAAGGCATAGAAATCAACCTTTCTAAGAATTAATTCCTCTCAGCCTCACCAGCCTTTATGCATTGTCTTTTTATGAGCCATCTTTCCTCTTCTGCCCGAGGCCAGGTCATAGGGAGATGGTGACAGGCCCATGCAGAGAAGAACTGCATTGCTGCCAGGCAGAACATTTTTCATCTAGGATGTGAAACATGACAAATGTGGCTACTTGTTGGTCCCATGTCCTGGTTCCCCAGCCTGCTGCCTGTTTCCTTGGATTCCTTTTGCAACCTTTTACCTCCTCCGAAATACCACCCATGGAAACTCACTTAAACATACTACTATTCCCCAATCCCCTCCTCCCACCAAATCTGGATAAAAGTCTGAATTGTTGATTCCCATCCGTTTCTCTGTTTCTCTTCTCTTGCATCATTGTGTCTCTTAATTACCTGGAGCACTCATTTCCACTTTCTTTCTCACCTTGTTCCTGAGCAGATGACCAGATGGTAGATAGTTCACACAGAGGGGTCAGGCTCACTGGGAAGTTACTGCAAGTACTTTTGCATTATGTGTCTTCAAATTGGGCCCAGTACAATAAATGCTAGGAAAGCTAGCTCCTCAGTGAGAGCCATCAGAAAGCTTTCAGATATACTAAACACACTGTGGAAGCATTTCCACTAGTCAGTAGGATGTACTATAATTATGTGGAGAGAGCAGTACAGTTTCCATCAGCTTCAAAAAATCAATTTGTTCAGGGACACTCAGGTTACCTTAAACAAAATTCTGACTTTTTAACAAGGTTGACAAAAAAAGAAAAACAAAAACAAAAACAGGCAAAAAGTAGCCTTGTGATAACTGCAGTTGATGGGGGTGGGGGAGGTCATTTGGTGACATCCAACCCACCTGACACTTCTCAAATCAGAAATGAGTGTGATTCACATACAATATCCTCTCTTCCCCCATTTCTAGGCATACAAGCAAATGTTTAGAATGAATGCAAGATGCATGGTGCTATTTTCATCTTGGAACAGGTGCCCACACAAGGAATACTGTTAAAAACTAAATGTGAAATTCTGTTCATTTTTGTTATTGTTTTGTTTTATCGATGCACTAGAACAGACCTGGCTAGAACTCAGAATTGCATACCCAGATCTCAGGAGCTAACAATTAAGCATCAGTCCAAAATGACCTTTCATTTTCAATGGTGCTAAGGGGAAAAACTGACTCTTGAGAGTCTGCTTCTCTATATACTGCTACATCCTTTCTGGGATGTCACTAGAATCTTTAGCCATCCAAACACTTTAAAAACCAATAGTTTTAACTGGCTCCTCTCTCTATCAATAACCACACTAAATATGAGGACTCAAAGTCACAGGTTAATAATAGAATTGGGGTGAGCTGTGGTCCAGTCTGAGATGCCCCTCAAGCAAGAAAATGACAAGAGGAACACTGAATTAATGTTGGGATGTGTTCAGTGGAGGTATGATGAAACATAGAACCAGGCCAGATTTGTACCAGATGTCAAAGTCCTCCTTTTTGGTGAAGGGAGTTGAGATAGAAAACATACCCAAAAGGCAAATACAAAAATAGCAAAACAAGACTATAAATAAAAGCACTCAGCCTCAGTTAGAAATAAGCTTTAGGAAGAATACATGATCTCCATCATCTGTTACCTGTCCTTGTTTCCATCTTTTTTTACATGTCTTAATGAAATATGAGCTGTTTGGAAGATCCTCACCTTCATTAGATGTTCAGTTACACCCAATTAAAACCTAAATTGAAGCATGACTGCTGTTGTCACATTTGTACCCATTGCTTAGGTTGATCTACCACCTCCTTCTCTGATGCCTAAAAATACACCAGTGTCACCCCATCCTAGAACAAACAAAAAACTCACTTTATCCTATTATTCTTGCTAGCTACAAATCTTTTATCTCTTCTCACATTTATGTTTAAAATTTTAAAAAAGTTTGAAAAAGCCATCTACATTTGTTGCTTCCGTTTTTTTCATTCTCTGCTAAACCCTCTGCAATCTAGCTTCTGACCTTCTAATGGTACTGAAACCACCCTCTGCAAAGTTGTCAATGATCTTCTAATTGCCAAATCCAATGGCCTTCTCTTCATTCTCATCCTTATTGAATCCTCTGCAGGATTTAACACCGCTGATCACCTCTTCTTGGACACTTCTTCAGTTTTTGCGACTGTTCTTTTCTTCTTTTCTGTCTGTCAGTGTTCCTTTTCAGTCTCCTTTTCTAGTTCTTTATCCATATCACGTTTAGGAGGACACCAGCATCTTCTCAGTGACCCAGGACACAACTTGGATGTCATCTTTGATTTCTCACTGGAGCTCATCTCCACCTATCCAGTCTATTGCAGATCATGTTGCTTCTCCCTTCCTGACGTATTTTGTATTCATTCCCCTCCTAATCTGTTTTCTCTAAATAGCATCTCTTTTCTCTACTAAACAACAACCATCCTAATTCAGACTCTCACCATCTTGTGCCTTGACTGTTGCAACAGTCTTTTCACTGGTCGTCGTGCCTTAAGTCTCTCCCCACTCCACTCTATCCTCCACTGAGAAACCAAAGTGATTTTTTGAAAGCATTGATCTGCCCATGTCATACCTTAGTCAATGAGTTCCAGTTACTCCCTATTATATACAAGATTAAATATAAACTCTTCTGTTTTGCATTTAGTGCTCTTCATACTCTGGTCCCTTTCTACCTTTTGAGTTTTCTTACACTTTATTCTCCTTCTCACACTTTATAATTCACCCACAGTGATTACCCAGTGCCTGATGTTTTCCACATATATCACACTTCATCTCCCATCTCCTTTAAAGAAATGTTCACCTCAAAGGGAAGAAATATAATGCTTCAAGAGAAGAGATAGAGAGAGACAGAGACAGAAAACAAGATCCACAAAAACGTAAGAAGGAAGCAAAAGAAAAAATAATCCAAATATATGTTAGGAGATTGAAAGGAAGAAAAATGCAACCCAGAGAGAAAAAAAAGAAGAGTCAAACAATCAGTAAGTATTTATTTAATACCTACGGTATTCTAGGCAGTTACTGAGGAATAAAAATATAAAAAATAATTAAATAAATAACCCCTACTTATAAAGGAGTTTACATTCAAGAGGGGAAAACAACTAGTACATAGAAACATATACATATCACAAATATAAAGTGAATAAATACAAATATACATATATGTGTGTGGGGGGGTGTTTGGGTGTGGGTATGGGTGTAGGTGTGTGGGTATGTGTATGTGCGATAATTGAGGCAACTAGATGATTCAGAGGATAGCATGCTGGGCCTGGAGTCAAGAAGGCCTAAGTTCAAATCCAGCCTCAGGCATTCACTAGCTATGTGACCCTAGGCAAATTCCTTAACCTCTGTTTGCTTTAATCTACTGGAGAGGGAAATGGCAGTTAAAGTATGAGCAATCCTGAAAGAATAATGTCAAAAATTCTAAATTCCAGGATAAGCTAAGAATTTGGATGAATATTAAAGATAACTTGTTTATGTTGGAAATAGGAGAGATATACAAGAACAAGTACAGGGCTATTGCTTGAGGTAGATGGGATGATCTACTCAACCTCTAATTTATTTTCTCCATTCAATAGAATGATCCCCAGACTTAGAAGTATAGAACCAAAAAGGGAAAAAAAATAACAAGAAGTTGAGTGCAAAATAAGTTAAAAAGATGGCGAGATAGTACCAATGAATTCTAGTCACCAGACCCAAACAGATCATGTTCAGGGTACTAAAATGATTTGTACATGTGATCGTTAAGCTGCTATTTTGGAAAACAGAAAAGTAGCCATCAGGTTGTAGATGACAAAATGACCCAATTTCCAAAAATGGAAGCATGAATCCTTCAGACTACATGTTTGTGAGTTTGACTTAAATTATTAGAAAAAATATTTAAAGTATGGTTTTTGAGTGCTAAGAAATGAATATTGATCTGAACAAGGATGGGTTTAATGAGAATAAAATGTGCCCAAATTATTTAATTTCTTTTTTTGACTGTTATTAGATTGTCTAATCTAGGAATCCAATATATCAAACAATATATTTAACAAATTATCTCACAATATCCTCGTGGATAAAATAGAAAAATGTGGACTAGGTTATAGCCTAGTAAGAAGACTTCAGAATTTGTTGAAAGACTACATCTAGAGAATAATAATTAATGAATCAATGTAAAACAAACAGATAGCTCTTATGAAGTTTCACGGGGCTCTCGCCTTAACCTTATTCAAAATACTTAAAGAAAAAAATGACTTAAAATTCAAATCAACATAGAAACAACATGAAATACCAAAGGACTGCTACACTTGGGGTTAGAAAGACCTAGGTATACTTCTTGGGGTTGATTCTTTTTAACTATGTAAACCTTAGCAAGTTTTTAGCTTTATTTAGTCTAATTTTCTTCAATTGCAAAATGTGGATAATAATAACCACAATAACTATCCGGCAGGGTTGTTGTGAAGTTCAAATGAGATGATATAAATAAATCACTTTCCAAATTTTAAAATGCTATACAAATGCATTGTTGTTGTCATTGTTTTTATTATTAAACAAGCACCCTACTCAAATGACTTCCATAAGTGAAAGAGGAGAATGAATGAGTGAATAAATTTAAATGCATTTATTAAGCACTTATTATATACCAAATGTGCAAAGTCGGAGGTGAGAGGGATACAAATACAAAGATACAAAGAGCTTACATTATTGTAAGACTACACGTAAAAGGGAATGGTGACCAGTGAACCCCCTTTGGTCAGGAAAGTTTCGGGGATGGTGAGTGGAGCAGGAGTTTGGCACATCCCATCCAGGAACAATAGCAGAATTGATTTGTCATGGTTCAAGAACTAAAGGAATATGGGGAGAAAGGAGAAATATAAAGAGTAGACTGTAGAGTAAGGCAGCTATCTAGGACAGGGAGAAATCTGGAAAACCCAAAGTAAAGTGAAACATGGTTGGGTTTTTTCCTGAAATTGTTGTCGTATTGTGTTTGTTCTTTGTTCTCAAAGAGAATCATGACATCAGAGAAATGATGACATGACTTGCAGTTGACTTTGATTTGAGTGAGGGAGGGCTGTGCAAGGTCATCAGCCTCACTTTCTCCTCCAGAGCTATCTAGTTCCAGTGGCCAGATATTCACCAGGATGACTAGAGATGGCCCAGAATGCATTGGGAGACCCTTTTCCTGAAACAGTGGCCTGAACAAGGTAGTCAACAATCAGGAGATGAGAGCTCAGGGCAAAAGTTTCTCCAGAGCCAGAGAATGGAGCATGATAGTGGGATACTGCTTCTGCAGAGTAGCTAAGACTTGGATTAGATGATGTGAAAGTCTTCTTTAGCTCTACCTACATTGTACGTGTGATTTTATTTCTAATGAAATTGTTTGGAAGTGAGTTCTCTCTGAAAAACCTGCTTCTAAAGACCTTAGCTTTGACCCAGTCAACTAGTATATCTGCTTATTGTACCTAACTTCTGCAGAGAAGGGAGCAATCAAAATATTGTACTATTAGAATCAAACAGAAGTGAAGAGAATGGTTGGCCAATATTTTAGAACTGAAAAGTAAAGAGGAAAAAGTGTTATCTACCATTGCAGATTGAGACGTCCCCCTTAATTTATCTTGAAAACCCAGTGACTAGTTGTATGGGATCATATGTCCCTAATAAGTATCTGTGCTCTCTGGGGAAGTAATATGGGGTGTCTCCATCTTTCTTGCATCTCTCTCTAATTACCCAGCAGGGTACTGGGTACTTCACTTTTAGACAGCAGCTCCCCAGCAGGCATCAACATTGTGCTGGACACAGTATGAGGCCTCTCCAAAGCTGCAAACAGGTTTTTTTTCTTTCTGAGCAATTTCATTTTTGACTAATGGTCTCCCTATAGATTGCCTCCAAAAACTGAAAATATCACATTTATCTATCAGTTTCCTACTACTCCCCCCTTTTCTTTCCCAAAGGCACAATCTCTCCCTCTCTAGCTAAACAAATGAAACAGCACTGTATGATCCTGACAGTGTCCTTCGATAACAAGAAATGCCATGAAAACCACATTTCCTTGAGGTCTGACAAACTTTTCTATACTCTAATGGTCAGGGCATTCTTTTTCTATCACCAGAAGAACAAGTCTATCCTTTTTGTAAATGTTTGTCATGGGCAACAGTAGTCATCATAAGAGAATGGAATCTTCTTCTTCCATGTTTTTGCTTATTCAGAAAGGGCTTGGTTAGGACTTTTTTTCACATTCAGAATCAAAAATGAATCATTTTCAGTATTTTTGTTCTGAAATTATAGAAAGGCAAAACATTTTCCAGTGGTTAACATTTTGGCTTGATGATAACGTACAATGCCATCTCAAATCTTGTGTCTCATCACCAGAGAGAGAAGAACATGGTCTTCATTCATGAGCCTGACCAGGCATTGCTGTGTCCAAGTAGTATGGATGAACACTATCATTGTAATATCTTCATCTACTTATTGGGGTGCAGTAGAAAAAGCAGCTGCTCTGGAGTTAAAGGACCTAGATGCCCATCGCCTAAAGGATCTTGGGCAAATCACTTAATCAAACAGTTTTGGGGTTTGTTTTCAGTTTCCTCCTATATAAAATGAAGGGGTTGGATTAGAGGTTCCTACCAGTTTTAGATTTATGATTATGATTCTAGACCATATGCAGAAAGTCATGCTAACCATTGTGGGAAGTACGAAAATGAATAAAATAGAGTAAATACATTTGAAGAGTTGGGTATCTAACAGGAGGGGAATAAGGGAAAAGAACAAGCATTTATTAAGTGAAAATCAGGCAGAGGTTAAGTGACTTGCCCAGAGTCACAGAGCTCATAAATGTCTAAGGTTAGATTTGAACTCAGGTCTTCCTGACTCCAGGCCTAGTATTGTGTCCACTGCACCACCTAATTGCCACAATAGAATGAGGTCCTATACTAATAGGAAGAATAAGAAAAGTGCAACAATAAATGTTATACAAGGCAGAGAATAAGGGACTTGGGAGAAGTACAAATAAACACCTATTAGGGTTCTGGATTAGTGAGACATTTTGTCAAGTGAGGAAGAACAGATTAAACCTAATTTTCATTTTTGTCTAGTCATCAGGGGAGAACTGTGGCATAGTGCAAGCTGGCCTCAGAGTTAAGAAGAACAGGGTCCAAGTACCACCACTGATACATAAATACTGGCTATGAGACCCTGATGAGAAGCGAAGAGGAGAAAAGGTTAGGGATTAAGCATTTACATAGCACCTACAATGTACCAGGACCTATGCTAAGAGCTTTACAAATATTATCTCATTTGATCTTTGCAACAACCCTGGGAGGTAGGGGCTGTTATTACTGTCTTTTTTTTTAAAATTTAAATTTATTTATTTAACATATTTGGTTTTCAGCATTGATTTTCACAACAGTTTGAATTACAAATTTTCTCCCCATTTCTACCCTCCCCCCCACTCCAAGATGGCTTATATTCTGGTTGCCCTGTTCCCCAGTCAGCCCTCCCCTCTATCAACCCCTCCCCTCTCATCCCCTTTTCCCTTCCTTTCTTGTAGGGCAAGATAAATTTCTACGCCCCATTGCCTGTGTATCTTATTTTTTAGTTGCATGCAAAAACTTTTTTTGTTTTTGAACATCTGATTTTACAACTTTGAGTTCCAAATTCTCTCCCCTCTACCCTTCCCACCCACCCTCCCTAAGAAGTTGAGCAATTCAACCTAGGCCACACATGAGTCATTATGTATAACCCTTCCACAATACTCATGTTGTGAAAGGCTAACTACATTTTGCTCCTTCCCAACCCATCCCACTTTATTGAATTTTCTCCCTTGACCCTGTCCCCTTTCCAAAGTGTTTGTTTTGATTACCTCCACCCCCATCTGCCCTCCCCTCCATCATCCCCCCCCTTTTATTTTTTTTTATCTTCCTCCCTCTTCTTTCCTATGGGGTAAGATACCCAACTGAGTATGTATGGTATTCCCCCTCAGGCCAAATCTGATGAGAGCAAGGTTCACTCATTCCTCCCTCACCTGCCCTCTCCCCTCCTCCCACAGAACTGCTTCCTCTTGCCACCTTTATGCGAGATAATCCACCCCATTCTATCTCTCCCTATCTCCCTCTCTCAGTATGATGCTCTCTCATCTCTTAATTTCATTTTATTTCTTTTAGATATCTTCCCTTCATCTTCAACTCACCCTGTGTCTGCTCTCTCTCTTTTACATATATTTATATATATATATATATATAAACACACATATATATATGCACATACACATACATACATATACACATAGATATATACAGACATACACATTCACTTATATATATACATAAACATATATATATATATATATATGCATATTCCCTTCAACTACCCTAATACTGAGGTCTCATGAATCATACACATCATCTTTCCATGTAGGAATGTAAACATAACAGTTCAACTTTAGTAAGTCCCTTGCAATTTCCGTTTCTTGATTATCTTTTCATGCTTCTCTTGATTCTTGTGTTTGAAAGTCAAATTTTCTATTCAGTTCTGGTCTTTTCACTGAGAAAGCTTGAAAGTCCTCTATTTGGAACATGATACTCAGTTTTGCTGGGTAGGTGATTCTAGGTTTTAATCCTAGCTCCATTGACCTCCGGAATATCGCATTCCAAGCCCTTCGATCTCTTAATGTAGAAGCTGCCAGATCTTGGATTATTCTGATTGGGTTTCCACAATACTCAAATTGTTTCTTTCTGGCTGCTTGCAGTATTTTCTCCTTAATCTGGGAGCTCTGGAATTTGGCGACAATATTCCTAGGAGATTTCTTTTTGAGATCTATTTGAGGAGGCGATCGATGGATTCTTTCAATTTCTATTTTGCCCTGTGGTTCTAGAATATCAGGGCAGTTCTCCTTGATAATTTCTTGAAAGATGGTATCTAGGCTCTTTTTTTGATCATGGCTTTCAGGTAGTCCAATAATTTTTAAATTATCTCTCCTGGATCTATTTTCCAGGTCAGTGGTTTTTCCAAGGACATATTTCACATTGTCTTCCATTTTTTCATTCCTCTGGTTCTGTTTTATAATATCTTGATTTCTCATCAAGTCACTAGCTTCCACTTGCTCCAATCTAATTTTTAAAGTAGTATTTTCTTCAGTGGTCTTTTGGACCTCCTTTTCCATTTGGCTAATTCTGCCTTTCAAGGCATTCTTCTCCTCATTGGCTTTTTGGAGCTCTTTTGCCATTTGAGTTAGTCTGTTTTTTAAGGTGTTGTTTTCTTCAGTGTATTTTTCAGTATTTTTTTGGGTCTCCTTTAGCAAGTCATTGACTTGTTTTTCATGGTTTTCTCGCATCCTTCTCATTTCTCTTCCCAATTTTTCCTCTACTTCTCTAACTTGCTTTTCCAAATCCTTTTTGAGTTCTTCCATGGCCTGGGACCAGTTCATGTTTTTCTTGGAGGCTTTTGTTGTAGGCTCTATGACTTTGTTGTCTTCTTTAGGCTGTATGTTTTGGTCTTCTTTGTCACCAAAGAAAGAATCCAAAGTCTGAGACTGAATCTCGGTGCGTTTTTGCTGCCTGGCCATATTCCCAACCAACTAACTTGACCCTTGAGTTTTTCAGTGGGGTATGACTGCTTGTAGACTAGAGAGTTCTATGTTCCACGTTTGGGGGGGAGGTGCCAGCTCTGTCAGACCCGCACTCCTCCTTCCCCAAGAACCCCCAGTCCAGACTGGGCTTAGATCTTCAGCAGGCTGTTGTACTCCTGCTCTGATCTGCCACTTAATTCCTCCCACCAGGTGGGCCTGGAGCCGGAAGTAACAACAGCTGTAGCTGCCCCACCTCCGCTGCCCCCGGGGCTGGAAGCCAAACCGCGAACTCCTTCCACTCCCACAGCTTTTCCCACTAACCTTCTCCGCAGTCTTTGGTGTTTGTGGGTCGAGGGGTCTGGTAACTGCCGCAGCTCACATATTCAGGGCGCTAGGGCCCCCCTCCGCCTGGCTTCTGGTCTGGATGGTCCACGCCACTCAGGCTGGGCTCTGCTCCACTCCGTTCACAGCTCCCAGCTCCCAGCTCCCAGCTCCAAGCTCCGTGTGTGATAGACCTCACCCAGAGACCATCCAGGCTGTCCTGGGCTGGAGCCCTGCTTCCCTCTGCTATTCTGTGGGTTCTGCCATTCTAGAATTGGTTCAGAGCCAATTTTTATAGGTTTTTGGAGGGACTCGGGTACGGAGCTCACTCTAGTCCCTGTTTACCAGCCGCCATCTTGGCTCCGCCCCCCTATTACTGTCTTTTCATCAAGATGTGAGGTTTTCTACACAGATACATAAAACAAACACCAGCCATTTATGAATACACCAATCAGGAGGTCAGAGGGGTCTAAACACAAGGATTGGCAGAATTCCACTAGAACCAATACTCCCGGACTATTAATCAGTTACTCTATCTGCCTCTATCCATATATCCCTGCTCCTATGGGATCTGAACAAACCATTCTGAATAAGATGTTAAAGTGTATAAACAATACATGCCCTTATACAATGTAAGAAAAAATGTTTCTCTCCCATCTGTATTCCATATGCAAGGGAGTAAAGTCCTTGACAGAGGCATTCATTAAATCTATTCATCTGAAGGGTCTAGCACAGTGCCTGTCACATAGTAATACTTAATAAGTATTCATTCAATGAATTAATGCCTCCCAAATCCTCTCCCATTTGCTAGCTAATGTCCAAACCACCTGTCTCCCCCAATTATAAAACTTAGTTTCTTTCATTTGAGGCTTTTGACCCCCATTTAAATATTTGGAGGGGAGAAGCACATTTTTTGTCTCACTGTGAATGATGGAACTAAAGACAGACTTTGATAGAGGGGCAAGGAAAGACTTTGGGGGGCATCTAAGGCAGATGGATGATGGGTTAGGGAAAGGAGTATCACAGAGTGGGGAAAAGGATGCAAAAATACAGAAGGAAATTAGGTAATAAAATAAAATTTCTCATACTTTAGAATTTTACTTAGAGTAGTTGGGCATGCCTTTTTTTCTACCCCTGGCCATGCTAAGAGTTGGATAAGATCCTCTGAAGAGTCAGCATATATTTTGATACTAGCTCTTCTCAATGATATAATATTCCTGGACACTATGCCATCCTATCTCAATAGCAGCTGAAGGGACCTTTGAGAGAGAAATTTCAGCAATGGGTAGAATCAGGATTTAAGATTTACAAGGAGGTAATTAATGAATCAGTGATGGGGAAATGGAGGTAATGTAGATGATTCTTCTTTCAAGAAATTTAGTAGTAAGATGAAGGAGAAAGATAGGAACATAGTTAGATGAGATGGAAGGGTCCAGCGAGGGTTTTCAAGGATGCTCATAGATAATAGGCAATCAGTAAGTAGGGAAAAATGAAGGTGAGAGAGAGGATGAAAGATTAGTGACTGTAGTTCTTTTTATTTTAAGAATTTTTTCCTACTATGAACATTTATTTTGTTTCCCTCCCACCCCACCCCTATACTGAGAAGTTAGGAGATATTACTTGCTGAGTTTGATTTCCAATTTTTTATTGAGTTTTGTTTTTTAAATTAAAATTTCTTTTCTCTTACTAACTACTTCCCCTGAAGAAAAAGAAAATAACAATGTAATAAATATGCATAGTTTAGTGAAACAAATTCTGCATTGGCCATGCCCCAAAATATGTCTCATCCTCTATCTTGAGTTCATCACCTTCCTATTAGGAGGTAGGGAGCATTCTTCATCCCTGGTCCTCTGGAATCGTTATGATGATTGTTGATCAGAGCTCTTAAATAACTGTGCCTCATGAAGGAGAGGAATTGGCACACTTAAGGGTTCAAGGAGAGGGTTTAGATTTGTCAAAAAGGACCACATTGTCCTCTAAGAGTAGAGAAAAGAATAAAAGAATAGATGAAAATCTACTGTTTGATAAACCCAAAGACTCAAGCTTCTGGGATGAGAACTTACTATTTAACAAAAACTGCTGTGAAAACTGGAAAGTAGCATGGCAGAAACTAGGCATAGACCAACACCTTACACCATATAGCAAGATAAAGTCAAAATGTCTTCACAATTTAGATATAAAAGCTGATACTATAAGCAAACTAGGAGAGCAAGGAATAATTTACCTGTCAAATTTATGGAAATGGAATAATTTATAACTAAACAAGAGATAGAGAACATTATGAAATGCAAAATGGATAATTTTATTACATTAAATTGAAAAGTTCTTGCACAAACAAAGCCAATACAACCAAGATTAGAAGGGAAGCAGAAAGCTAGGAAATAATTTTTACAACCAGTGTCTCTGATAAAGGCCTCATTTCTAAATTACATAGAGAACTGAGTCAAATGCATAGGAATACAAGTCATTCCCAATTGATAAATGGTCAAAGGATATGAACAGGGAGTTTTCAGATGAAGAAATTAAAGCTATCTATAGTCATATGAAAAATGCTCTAAATCACTATTGATTAGAGAAATGTGAATCAAAACAACTCTGAGGTACTGCCTCATACCTATCAGATTGGCTAACATGACAAAATAGGAAAATGATAAATGTTGGAGAATGTGTGGGGAAATTGGAACACTAATGCATTGTTGGTGGAGTTGTGAGCTGATCCAACCATTCTGGAGAGCAATTTGGAACTATGCCCAAAGGGCTATACAAATGTGCATACCCTTTGACCCAGCAATACCACTTCCAGGGCTATATCCCAAAGAGATAATAAAAATGGGAAAAGAACCCACATGTACAAAAATATTTATAGCAGCTCTTTCTGTGGTGGAAAAAAATTGGAAATTGAGGGGATGCCCATCAGTTGTGGAATGGCTGACCAAGTTGTGGTATATGAATATAATGGAATACTATTGTTCCATAAGAAATGATGAGCAGGCAGACTTCAGAAAAACCTGAAAAGATTTACATGAACTGACGCTAAGTGAAATAAGCAGAACCAGGAGAACATTGTGTGTAGTAACAGCAACATTGTACAATGACCAACTTTGATAGACTTACCTCTTCTCAGCAACGCAAGGATCTAAGACAACTCCAAATGACTCATGATGGAAAATGCTATTCACATCCAGAAAAAGAACTATGGAGTTCAAATGTAGAACTAAGCATGCTATTTGCTTTTTTGTTCGTTTGTTTCTTCTTTCTCATGGTCCCTCCCACTGGTTCTAATTCTTTTATATAACATGACTAATGTGAAAATATGTTTAATATGAATATCTATGTAGAGCCTGTCAGATTGCACACTGTCTTCATGTGAGGGGAGAGGGAGGGGGAGAAAATATGGAACTCAAAATCTTATGGAAGTGAATGTTCAAAGCAAAAAATTAATTAATCAATTAATCAATATTTAAAAGAAAAGAATAGGTGAAGACATAGGGATATTTGGAGTTATAGACAGCAGATGGGAGAGCTCATGATGAATGCTATTAGTAAAATAGGAGATGATGATTTTTGTGGTCAAGAAGTTTGGACTAGCTACTATATGAAGTATAACACGCAGTCAAACACAAATAAAAGGATTTTCAAGCAGCATAGATTCATAGACTTGGGGCTTGAAGGAACCTTAGAAACAATCTAGTCCAACTTCCTCATTTAAGAGATAAGAAAATAAGCCCACAGAGGTTAAGTGGCTTACTCAATACCACAGAATTAGTAAGGATCAGAAGTGGTATGGGAACCCATTTTGTCACTGAAGGCTCATTGAATACCTCAAAGAAGCTTTGTATTCAAGCTGAAGAGAGTTAGTAGGCTCTAAAAAGTTTTCTAGGACAGTCTTCTATGCTATAAAAAGTTATTCAGGATGTTCTCCTGACTGTTATTTGGTGGCTAGCATGGGATGTTGAGTAGTAAAAGAATGTAAGGTCCATGAGGGCAAGGAATGTTTCTCTTTTGCACCAGAGCCTATTACAGTGGTGTGGAGTTGGAGGGAGTGCAGAAAACGGAAGGAGAGAAGAGAGGAGAAGAAACTAGCAATGGACACAATGAAATATACATATCTGAGTCAACCACAGGCATTTATGAGACGTAGGATTACTACTAACATTCCATTTTAGCAGTGTTGATGAACAAGATTGATCTAGGATTCCAGAGACATTCATGTCTAGTTGAAATAGTACAGAGGGAGAGGAAGCTGAAGACCACCAGTTCCTTCGTATTCCCTGCCCCACACCTGCTTTTAACTGGCACTCCAGCTACCCAAGTCAGCAAATCAGATTAAAAAAGTATTCCAATACCTTGCCATTTGCTCCCTTAGCTCCCACCTCTCCCTGTGGGCTTGGGTAGGGGAAGTGGCTGTTCTCAACATGCCCATTCTGCTCTGAGGTTGCTGTCTGGGATAGCCTCTCCACCCTCCTTCCCCTAAATTTGTTCTGTCCCTTTTTTGAGGCTCTTTCAAGCCCCATCCCCATCCCCAAATTGATGCTTCCTTACCTCAAGAGATAAAAGCTCAAAATCCTTCAATCTGTGTGGGTCTGGTTGTTCCTCTTCCTCGAAGAAGAGGCTTTACCTATGTCTTATAGGAGAAGTGGTAAAGGTACAGGGAAGCTGTATGCTGGCTTTGAGGTTGGAATGCTTAGATTCACATCCCAGCTTGGCCACTTATTTATGGCACCGGGTGATTTTGGAAAGGTCACTTTCCACAGAGGTTAAGTGGCTTACTCGATACCACATAGTTAGTAAGGATCAGAAGTGGTGTGGGAACTCATTTTGCCACTGAAGGCCCACAGAGGTTAAGACTCACTTTTATCAACTGTAAATGAGGAGGTTGAGCTGAATAAATGACTTATAAAGTCCCTTAGAACTTTTAATTTATGATCCCAATTTTATAGAAAAGAAAACTAAACCAAAGATACAAAATGACTTTTCCAGTGTCATACAACTAGTTAGTAGGAGAGCAGTGTGTCTTCTGACTCAAAGCTCAGTACTCTTTCTCCTATACCACATTGCCAAAGCATAGGTAATGCGAAAAACAACATACTAGGCACCAAATATAGACATCTTAAAAAGAAGCAAACTAGTCCATTGTCTACCACACTAACAGAGAATAAACAAATGATTAAAATTCATGCCTGGGGCCTGCATCAGACCAGTTGAGGAAATCAGATGACACTAGGCTGCCCTTCAAGACCTTTCAGTGCATCTTCCATTGAGGGAGAAAAATGAGGGAATTGGCTTAGATAAAGGAGGAAAGCCAGAGAGAATGAGTGAAAGGAAATGAAAAAGTTTTAAATAGAACTTACGATATGCAAAGCATTATACCAAACACTGGCACAGATAGAAAAACACAACATTCTGTTTTCAAGTTCACATCCTAAATGGGACAGAGAATTATTCAGCTGTAAGTCACAGAAAAGACCCAGTAGTCCTTAGGATAAAGGTGTGGTAACGTCTTCTTTAGTGTTACATCTATTGATAAGATCACATATGTTTCTGTTAACCATTTGGTTATGCTTTGGTGATAAGAACTTTCTTTTTCCAGGTCTTGAACCGCTTTGTGTGTTGAGGCAGTAGTGACCCAACAATGCCTGCAGAAGGAGTTGCTAGATCTCATCTCCACAAGGATTGCTTCATTGGATGATGGCTTCAAGGGTCATGCTGGAAGCAAGGTTGGTAGTCTGGGAAGATGCTGCTATTCCAGGGGCTCTTGGGCTTAGCATCTTGGGCTGCTTTCACTAGGGTCTGAGGGGAGGTCATCATTGAGGTGGCGGGGAGGGGGGCAGTAGTTTAACCTGTCTGGCACACGATGGTTCCTGTTTCTCCCCCAAAGTGCCTTATTGCTTTAGCTACCCTGGCTTGACAGATCACTCATGTACTGCTATCAATTTAGCTAGTTGTATTAGCTACATTGGACTCAAAGAAGATACATATGGGAAGCTTAGTAATATGAATGAAGTGTGTGTGTGTGTGTGTGTGTGTGAGAGAGAGAGAGAGAGAGAGAGAGAGAGAGAGGAAGGGAGAGAGAGAGGGAGAGAGAGAGAGAGTGAGAGAGGGAGGAAGGGAGAGAGAGAGAGAGAGAGAATGAGTTCTGGCCAAAGCATTAAAGTACAAGGATTTGAAATATCTCAGTGTGAACATGTGGTGTTGTGTGAAGGAAATGTGATAGTGCTTACCAGAACAAGCCTAGGATATTCTTACATGACAAATTAGCAAGGTTTCATTCCTTGAGTGCACACTGTATAATGTAGTTCCACCCAAAGTCATTTCATGATAGCTTGTTTTAGACCTCAGAAGGGAAATGCTCTCCACTGCTAGGGAGAGTATAAGAAAGTGATATGTAATGGTCTTGCTCCCATTATATGCTGTTTCTTCACCTTGAAGCACTAATTTTCTCCTCTTTTCAAGGTGATCAGAACTGGAAGACATGTTTTTCTTAGACCCTTGGCAGATTGCCTGAACAAAATCTGATGATTTTAGTAAACTAAATATGAGAGAAGCCCCCCAAGAACATCCAGTGATGGACTTTAAGATCGTGGCATATGAGGATCAGCTGAAAAGCTAGAACATTTCTACAGCTTGGAGAAGAGGCAAGCTTAGGGGAGAACATGATAGCTGTCATCTAATAATTTAATGGCTGTCATAAAATGAGAGATGGGGGGATAAACATTTATTAAGCATCTTCTATGTGCCAGGCACTGTGCTAAAAGCTTACAACAATCTTGTGACATGGGTACTATTATGATCCCCATTTTACAGTTAAGGAAACTGAGGCAGGTAGTGGTTAAGAAGCTTATGCAGGGTCACATAGCCAGTAAGTATCTGAGACCAAATCTGAACTCAGATCTTCGTGACTCTAGACCTACTACTCTACCCACTGTACCACCTAGCTACTTATGAAAGGAGGTTAAATTTGTTCTACTCAGCCCCAGAAGGCAAACCTAGGAATAAAGGGTAGAAACGGAAAAGAAGTAAATATATGTTTGATGTAAGGAAAAACTTCCTAGAAATTAGAGTGGTGTAAAAGTGGAATGGTATGCCTTGAAAAGTGGTGGGTTTCCAAGAAAAGGCTGGATGACCATTCGTAGGGTATGTTGGAAACAGTAGCCTTTTTTTGTTCCTTTTTCTTTTTTTGGTATAGGTTAGGTTAAATAGTCACCAAGGTTCTTTCCAGTCCCAGAGTTCTAAGAATCTCTGATTCACAATACTAATGCATATGAGCAGTATAACTCTACTTTAATTTGTATTCAGGAATTGTCTGGGATATTGTGAAGTTAAAGGTCTTACTCATAATCACACAGTTTGCACATATAAGAGTAAGAACTTGTACATAAAGCTTCTTAATTCCAAGGCCAGCTATCTATCCATTCAGCTATGCTGCCTCTCAACTTTAAATAAATGTTTATTGAATTGAAATATTTTCTTAATAGATCATTTTTCAAAATTTTATTTTATTTTCTGCTCTGAATTCTCTCCCCTTCCAAATCTCCCCTTCCTCCCACTGAGAAAGCAAGAAAAACAAAACTCATCATAAACATGACTCTCTCTCTCTCTCTCTCTCTCTCTCTCTCTCTCTCCCCTTCGTATGTATGTATAGATATGTGCATATATGTGCGTACCTATATACATGTATACACATAGGAATAGGACAAATACACATATATACATGTGTGCACAAGTATGTATATATGCCTCAATCTGCTCTAAGTCTATCACCTCTCTGGAAGTGGGTAGCCTTTCTCATCATGAGTCTCCTGGAATCACAATTCCAGACCCATGGTTGGTCACTATTGATGAGAGTGCCTAGGGGGGTGGAGCCAAGATGGCAGCTGGAAAGCAAGGACTACTTAAGCTCTCCCCCAGGTCCCTCCAAACACCTGTAAAAAATTGCACTGAACAAATTCTAGAGCTGTGGAACCCACGAAATAGCAGAGGGAAATAGATCTCCAGCCCAGGACAGCCTGGATGGTTGCTGGGAAGGGTCTATTGTACTGTGCTGGGAACAGAGTGCAGCCCAGAATGCACTGCACCAGGATCAACCAGACCAGGAGTCGGGCAGAGCAAATCATAGGGCCATGAATAACTGAGCTGTGGCAGTTGCCAGACTTCTCAACCCACAGATGCCAGACCATGGAGCAAGTTAGTGGGAAAACTGCTGGATCAGGGTGAGAGAGGTGCACACTCCAGCCCCAGCCCCAGGGGCAGCAGAGGTGGTGCAGCAGCAGCAGTGGTGGCAGGGGCGGGAAGCTCCTGTGGCTGCTTCCAGAGCTCCAGAGGCAGTTGCTTCCGACTCCAGGCCCACACAGTGGATCAGAGTGGAAGTGCAGGGAGCACTTTGCTGGCGCAGAGGCAGGGTTCTCTTGCTTTGCCCTGCTTGGATCTGGGTTGCAGTCGTGGTTCAGGGGTCTTGGGGGAGGAAGAGCATGGTTGTGGCAGAGCTTGTGGTAATGGTGGAGTAGAAGTATCTCTAAAAACAGCAGTGCAGCTCCAAAGCTTGGGACAAAGTACTCTCTACTCTACAAGCAGTCATATCCCGATAAAAAACTCAAGGGTCAAGTAGTTGGCTGGGAACATGGCCAGGAAGTGAAAGAGGATTCAGACTACTGAATCTTTCTTTTTGGTGACAAAGAAGATCAAAACATATAGCCAGAAGAAGTCAACAAAGTCAAAGAGCCTATATCAAAAGCCTCCAAGAAAAATATGAATTGGTCTCAGGCCATGGAAGAGCTCAAAAAGAATTTGGAAAAGCAAGTAAGAGAAGTAGAGGAAAAATTGGGAAGAGAAATGAAAGTGATGCAAGAAAATTGTGAAAAAACAGATCAATGACTTGCTAAAGGAGACCCAAAAAATACTGAAGAAAATAACACCTTAAAAAATAGACTAACCCAAATGGCAAAAGAGGTCCAAAAAGCCAATGAGGAGAAGAATGCCTGGAAAGGCAGAATTAGCCAAATGGAAAAGGAGGTCCAAAAGACCACTGAAGAAAATACTACCTTAAAAATTAGATTGGAGCAAGTTGAAGCTAGTGACTTTATGAGAAATTAAGAAATTATAAAACAGAACCAATGAAAAAATGGAAGACAATGTGAAATATCTATTGCATGAGAGTGCCTAAGACTTTCAAAGTTGTTCGTCTTTACAATATTGTTATTACTCTGTAAATTGTTCCCCTGGTTCTACTTACTTCATTTCTTAACAGTTCATACAACTCTCCCTAGGTCTCTTGGACTGATGGATCATTTTAATTTTTCTCTTTAAGTTAAAAAATTTTTAAGTACCTGGCTCACAAATGAGCTGAGTCAGGAACTTAAAATTTAACTTTTCATAGAAACAAGGTTCTAAGGCTAGACCAGAAAACACATTTGATCCATAATGTAGCTCTAAAACAACACATTTGCAATGAAAAAGATTTTTTTAAAAAGGAGTGGTATTTAAATAAACATTTCATCTGTACAGTTTTATGTGGTCACAGCATTTCCCAGGAATAGGCCCAAAGTAGTCCTATCACAAAACTGGTTCTGTTTTGAATCTTATTTACACAAGAACATAAATGATTGATATCAAATAAGTCTATGTGCTGGTGCCTAAGATATGAAATTGAAAATGTTGAGTGGACATAGGAGGAAGATCTTTCTCCAAGCTCTAAACATTTGCAAGACAGTTATAAATTAGGTAGTGCTTATTTTTTCTTTAGGGCCATATTTTTTGTTCTTTGGTTCTGTGGCTTTCCTGATACCCTTTCCGTGAGTACAGGGCAGAAAAGGGATCAAGCTGATTCTATGTAAACCTACTTCTAACAAGATCATCTCCTCCAGATTTCTACCAAGACAAATGATCCTGCTCTTGAATCTTCTGATCTCACCTTCAGTCATATCTATACAAACCTACAATAAAGTCGAAAACAAATTCCTTAGGAATGGGTCAAATTTTTGTTTATTGAAATATTCTAAGTTTTTAAAAATGAAATGAATTAGATTTCAATTTCAGTTCATCTTGAAATATGTTCTTAGTCCATTCAATGAGTGAAACAAAAGGTAAAATTACAAATTTGATGGTTCAGCTTCTTTCCTTTTATTCACAAAAGGGTTAACCCAATATTTCATGATTATTTGAAAACCTGTCCTAGACAATAAAGTCTTTTATAAAAAGTGGTCAATGATACTTAATCTAAATGTCCAAGGCTGCTATTTTGAATTTTTCAAACACAAAAAAAATCAACTTTGGTCATTAGATACCTGCAAAGAATTTTACAGAATTTTACCTTAACTATGGTTTCCTTTTAGGTCCATTTAAGCTCAGATTTGTTGCTAGAAATCAAAACTCTTTCAAGCAACTTAAATGGAAACACAAGTTTATATCTATATCTGTAACATAGTAGGCAGAGCTACTCCTTATAATTAAATACTTCATCATTTGAAACCATATTGAGAGTGCACTAACTGCGCCTCACAAGAAAAACTCTAAGGAGTAAATCACGGTCCAGTATTTCCCTCTTTGTATCATTACAGCTCTGTTAGAGAATTAATACATTTTTTTTCTTGGGGCTAACAAAATGCCATCACTTGTTTTATCAATAGCAAATTCTTAAAAGTGATCCAACACATAGCTTATGTCATTATAAACATATTGGTTTCTATGTGTTTTAGGAGTGGCTCATAAAATATCCTAGACTGAAAAGTAATCTGGATAAAACATTCTCAAAATCAAAGAAAAATGTGTGTGTATGTGTGTGAGTATGGGGAGGTGGGGTGCAGTGTATACATACTAATGAATGCATGGTGTATTTAAGTCCTTTAATGTAGGCAAATCATTTGACCACCCTGGGCCTCAATTTCCCCATTTATTAAATGAGAGGGGTAGGAATAGATATGCTCTGAAGTCCCTTCCATCTCTAAATCTATGGCCTATGAACGTAGTATGAGCTGAGTTTAATAAGATTAAATTTTATTGGGAGTTAGCGTAGTGGACTAGAAAAGTTGATGGCCTCAGAGTAAGGATCTGGGTTGGAATTTGGCTTCTGACTCTTGTTGTCTGTGTGATTTGGGGAAAGCCACAAATTCCCTGAGCCTCAATTTCCTCATCTGTAAAATGGGGATAACAATAGCACTTACTCCATAGATTTGATAAAAGGATCAAATGAGCTAATATCTGTAAAGTGATTTACAAACCTCAAAGCTCTATGCCTTAGCTATTTTAAATGTAAAAAGTCTTATACTTGAGTTCAATAAATTGACTTCACCCATATAACATGGGAGGGATAGACCTATAGAGCAATGGGTATGAAAATAATCTGGAGGTTGTAGTGGACTGCACAATCCACATAAGTCTACTCCATGGTGTGGCAGCCAACAAAGTGAACGGAGCCTTAGGCTTCCCTAAAAGACTTCACTGTGTCTAGGATTACAGAGGCTCCATTTTGCTTTGGTAAAATGTTCAGCTAAATCTCTTTAGTTGCGGATACCACATTTCAAGAAGGACCTTGTTACGTCCGTGTTTGTCCAAGGGACGTTAAACAGAACAGTGAAGAGCCCCTTCATACCATAAGAGGATTGGTTTAAAGAACAGGGATATTTAACCTGGCGGAGAATTAGGGAGAAATTTGGCAAGTATCTTGTATTGTCAAGTGTTTCAGGGTTTGCAGTATGGAATAAAGATCAGACCTGTTCTATTTGGCCTCTAACACAGAAAGAAGAGAGATATCCATTGCAGAGAGGAAAGTTAATCTCAATGTAAGGAAAAAATTCCTAAAATGTGGCACTATCCAAGAATTAAATGGGTCAATGGATTTCCCCTTACTGGAGGTCTTCAAGAAGAAGCTAGATGACCACTTGTCAAGGTATATTAGAGGGTATTTCTGATCAGTTATAGGTTAAAATATATGGCTTGTGAGACTCATTCCAACTCGTACATCCTATGACTGTGTGGAATTTGGCATTCAACGTTTTTCTGGGTGCTTGCTATACAACTTCCTCACACACATAGATTTAAGATCCAAGGGAAGGTTTGGACAGGACCCATCCTGGA
Source organism: Trichosurus vulpecula (assembly GCF_011100635.1). Lineage (NCBI taxonomy): Eukaryota > Metazoa > Chordata > Mammalia > Diprotodontia > Phalangeridae > Trichosurus > Trichosurus vulpecula. Next base: position 157,262,169 of record NC_050573.1, read on the forward strand.
CATGAGACGAGGGAAGCTTAAAGATCTAAGAAAAATAACAGACAGACCAGCCTTATAAAGCTTTGCTGTTAAAGTAAGAATATAAAATTAACAAGGAGAGGATGTCCAATCACGTAGAAGGCTGTGTGTTGGGACCAGCATTTGGGAGATTGTTCTGAGAACAGAGGCAATGATTGGCAAGTACCATGACAGAGGCATCTGTGATGTGCTTGCAAGGATGCTCTATTTGTATTCAGAAGGCCCTAGTTCAAGCCACACAACCTCTTAAGTCAGATGCAAACTGGGAATGATAATGCCTGTATTACTGACCTCGTGCAGTTTGTGTAAAGATCATATATGTGTGTGTGTGCATGTGTGTTTGTGTGTGTGTGTGTGTATACACATATATAGATGTATAAAATGTTTTGTAAACCTGAAAGTACTGTATAAATGTGCGTTGCTATATATGGGACTATATAAATTTATCCCATCAATACATTATTACCTAAGAAGTTGTGATTTCATCCGAGTGGGTATTTGCCCTACCAATGTAGATTATAACCTTCTACATCTTAGATGGTTTTTGAGAGTTTTGGGGGTGGCCGAGTCATCAAACTTTGGTCAAACTGGTGATAAGCTTCTCTGGATTTAGCTAGGTTGGTTTTCAAATGAAAGACGTATAGTCATTCAGTGAGTAATTTTGAAGTCTTTCTAGGTTGGAAGGACTTGTCAGACCTGGTCATAGCCTTTTGGAACCCAGAGTCACCTGCAAACCATAATGAGACATCAGAGTAGGCTAGTAATAGCAGTAATACAAACAATTACTGTTACTGAATTTTCGAATCGGTTGGATGAACATTTTTAAGCACTTGCTAAGTATAAGACAGTTCACAGGACCTCTGTTTACTGTCTTAAGAGTCATGTACAAATTGCCCAATTCTTAATCAATGGACAAATCCATACATAGCACTATATGGTTATTGATTTGAGCGGATCACTGAAAAGTCAATCACCTCATCCCCAAATCAGTCAAATTACCATACAATTTGGTTTGGTAGTTGATGATCTAAAAGTGTCCATTTAGTCTGTTTTAATGGCTAAATCACATTAGGCATCACTCTGTCTATTTGGGCCAGGTAATGATCGAGTTGGATTGACCACACAACTAGCCAATCAATAGCTCAACAGAAAATCAGTCATGTGGCCAAAGTACGAAATAGAAAACGGATGCAAAAAATCCCAGATGAAACATAAAAGTGTAGATTCCCCTTTTTGCTATCTGAAAGTTTCTGTCATTTAAAATTGACACAAGGTCTTATTGTCATGAATAAAATCCCTCCTTTCTCAGAGGAAAACACCATGAAAATTAATGTCCACTAACATCAATGTTTATTTGAAGTAAAGAGTCTATTATAACTCCATTAGAGAAGAATTGCTTGTGGCATAAAATTACTGTGGGAAACCAGTTCATTGCTCCACCCTCCCATGCACACATTGCTAAGTCCCTGTTGAGAATCCATTAGTGGGACCTGGAGTCACACTAGCCTATAATTTTTCTTTGCCTTAGGAAAACAGTAGCCTGTAATTTTTCTTTGCCCAGGGTTTTAAAAGGACTATCCCTGGCTGAGTCTCAAGCATTCCGTCAGATCAATCCAATGCCTAAATTCTGTCTCCCCACTAAACACCTTCTAAAGAAAATGAAAGCCTATGGAAGCATTCTTTCTTCTTCCATGGTTTGTGTCATAACCAAAGAGATCCTCCCTTAGAGGCATGGCTTCAGTTTGTCATTGAAGGCTCGTTTCTAATTTTATAAATTGTCTCTAAGATTCTCATATATTTGGTTTCACATCCAAGTTAAATGATGCCTATTTTTTCAGACTTTCCATTTGAATTGGGACCACTTTGCCAATAGGGCAAAACTAACATCCATCCATCATTAGCTTTTGTCATTGCCGACTGCCATATTTTTCGTATTAAAGCGTAATACTAATGTGAATATGGCTCTTTGAACAGACTATATTTGAAAAAAAGTATTTATTTAAATAGGTTATTGGATGTACAGATGTAAGGAGATCTATTGGGTGTCATAGGAACACATGGATTAAAGTTAGTCAAATGTCGGAGCTATTTCTTGATTACTTGCACAATGGGAATGACCCAAGAATCATAAAGAAATCAATTTCCTTTTAAAATGTAGGGAGATGGTATCTCTTTTTTCTGCTGGACAAAAAAAAATACATAGGTAGTTTTACTGTTGAGAGATCTAGAGATATACAAGAATGGGGGATGGAGCTGCAGAATAAAAGCAAGTAAATGCTTTCTTTAATGATCTTTTATTCTGGTTCAAATTTATTTGTATGCCAATTTCTAGCCCTGTCAGATATTTGCCCAGGATAAAGAATTGTGATCTTGCCTTGTTTCAACAATCCAGCTAGCAGCTTCTGTGGGGGTGTAAGATCCACCAACAACCAGCACCCAGGCTGCCAACATGCTGCAAAAGCACAGGTTCTTTTGATCTGCTTTTCTAAGGAAAGCAACGTTAAGGGGTTGACAAGCTTACTTTAATTCAGCATACAAATATCATTCACTTAGTTCAGGGGAAAAGACCAGCACCCTTAACTTCAGAGCAAAATACAAACAAATTACAAACATCAACAGACAGACCCAATACAATTCATAGTTACCAACATCTAGGTTCAGCCCGGGAGCTCATAAAAAGGGCTCGCCCAGAGCACGGGCGCCACCACGGCTGTAGGTAAGAGCTCCAAAGAAAAGAAAGCCAACCCCTGGTTTCATATCTTTTTCAGGGTCAGGGGTGAGTCACACATGCGACTCACCCACATGACCTAGAATCGTCACAAAGAGGTGACTTAAACACACGTGGTCTAAAAGCCTCTGTGATCCCAGACATGTCACTCAAACTCATGTGTAAACTTGGCCCTCCCCTGAGTTAGCCCCACCTTGGGCCCCACCTTATTTACCAATCCACACCCACATAGGTTTTACACCTAATAGAGGTTTGGGTCTGGGGCTTAGCACCTAGTAAGGCTCAATGAAGTACACTGAATTACTCAAAGGAAACAAAAGCCAAACTCTCCAAGGGCACTGGGTTGAACTAAGTGCTAAGAGCCCATTTTGCTTACCAACACACACCTCCAGAAATAGGAGCTAAAAGAAAAGGCAATATTAGCTGAGGGGCATTTTGCCTAGATTTTCTTAGCTGGCTATGGTTGTCCAGACAGTCTTATCTATGGCTAATCAACAATGTGCCTAGTCCTATCAGAGAGAGGCTTTCTATTCCTTGCATCCCAGGAGACTGGAGCAGAGATAGCCAGCAGAGCAAGTAGCCCTGAAGAAAGAAAGTCTAGAGACTGGTAGCATAGAGCAATACCCAGCAGCAACCACAAGACCAGCAATGAATATGGTAGGTGGAAGCCAGGCCCAGTAAGAAATAGGTCCAGAGAGAACAATGCTATGAGAGTGGCTAAAGCTTTCAACAAACCTTACAATGCTAGAAGTATGAGTTGGTACTTCAAGTATGTTCCATAGCCACAAGTACTCTCTATGTGTGTGACCCCATGGGAATGTACTTTCCATTCATGGTGTATGTATTTGTAAGATAATGTACCTCAAGATTATGGGGAAACATTGTTTTCTTGTATGCTATTTCATTAAATATTTTTTCTTTGAAATATGTCTTCTGAGTGTAAAAGAAAACCTATTGGTAGGAGTTCATGAACTATAATTTTGACAGAGTCAACTACCATGAACCTGGGGTCCCCATGCGCAGAAAGGGAATACATCAAGTACCATAAAAACAATAAGTCAGTTTTATCCAAAAAGCTTCAACCTCCTTCCCCACCAAACCTTTGAGCTCCCTCCCTTTGAGGTTACTTTGTGTAGGGGTTAGAGACTGAACTTATGATTCATCACTCTAACAAACAACCACATATGGAAACTTTGCTAATGCAGGTCAACACTCTTATTGCACTTGTCTTAAAAGGTACCTTAGATCACTGAGACTCAACCAAGTGACTTACCCAAGAACACACAGCCAACAGGTGTCAGAGGCAGGGTGTGAAGTCAGGTCTTCCTAACTTGAGCTCACACATCAGAGATACATTTCCTCAAAGTCTCCCGTAGCTCTTATACTTACTTCGTATTTGTTTTATCTGTGTATGTGAGCTATTTCCCTTTCAGGAGAACATAAGCTTTTTGACCACAGGGACTGTCTCATGCTTTTGCCTTTATATCTCCTTTGCCTTACCCAGGGCCTTGGAAATAGTAAAGATACTGACACTCTTCTATTACCATTACTACTATTACTGCTGCTGCTGCTACTACGACTACTATTGCTAATAGCTTAGCATTTATATAGCACCTACTATGTGTCAGGCACTTTACATATACTATCTCGTTTGATCCTTACAACTCTGTGAGGTGGGTGCCATTACTGTTGTCATGTTGCAGTCAATGAAACTGAGGCAAAGAGAGGTTAAGTGAATGGCTTAAAGTCGCAGAGCTAGTAAATGCCTGAGGTCACATTTGAACTCAGGTGTTCCAGGTCTGGCACTCTATTCACTGCACCATCTAGTTGCCTCTAGTAAGCACTTAATAAATGTATGTCGAATTATTGGATTTAATTGACCAAAGCCAAGGCAAGTTTCTGAACAGAATGATTTAAGTTTCACCTACATTAATATAAGGTATTAGTACCTCTGGCTAAAGTATAAAGTGGTGCCATCATCCCAGCAATTTCCAACTTAACACCTATGGATTTTTTTTTTCTGGACTGTGGCTGCCCTACATTGCTCTTTTGGCATTTATATTCCATTAATTTAATGCCATCACTGCACTCTTTCTTTCAACTATTCTATTAACATTTTGGATACTTTAGTATTGGTTGCCATGGATTATGTGCTGGGATGCGTTTCAGGGCTCTGCTTTCTGTGGCAGACATCTGTGGAGGGAGGGGTGGGGAGGAAAGAGAAATGCTCAGAATTTTAGAGAAAGGACCTTGGAGAAAATAGTAATTATAGATCTTACTTATATGATGCTTAATGATTTATAAAGTGCTTCCTTTATAACAGCCCTGGAAGTAGGTAATATAAACAGTGTCATTCTTATATGTAAGGGAAAGAGTTAAAGTCACCCCCTTCCCTTTAGTTCTGATATGTTTATCAGGAGAAAACACATCTTGTTTGTACACTAAGTGTGAACAAGTCCTGAAGGCTATCCTAGGTGTGATAGAAAGTCTGCATTGTCTGAGGGACTTGGTTACTCCCTCTGGAGGCTATATTAAAGGATTAAGCTAGCTGGAAAAGAGATTTGAGTGAATGATGTGCCAAGAGAGAGCCTAACCCCTAAGGAGAAACTATTTGGAAGTAGAGGACCCTTTGGCCTCATGTCAGTGACAACCTCCTTCCTCCTCTTAGTGGGAGCGAGACTTGAGAGCTTTGAAGAGTACAGAGAATTTCAGACATGTCATTTTCATATCAATGTCCCAATAGCAAGAGAATGCTGGTAAATGTTTAATGATTGTGCACATGATACACTTTTAAATTTAATCTGTATTATTAACATTTTTCTCCAGCACTTTCTTAAGTCTAGACAACTGGCAAAACAATAAATTAAGCCCTGATTTGTAGCACTTATAAAAGAACAAAGGGTTATACTGAAAAATTAACACTAGGTTCTCAGGAGTCCATTTGAGCTGGCCAGGGGCTACCCCTGCTAGCGTCTCTGCAAGAGTTGATAGCAGTGGCTGCATCTGGGGCCAAGGACAGACTGGATGAGATGAGGAAAGCAGATTCAAGGTGTTACATGACCCTAACAGAAAAAATTAGATTATACCCAAGGGGAACATCTTGAGTTCTCCAGCAAAAGGACTTACTTCTAGGAGCTGTGAGTTGCTGCTTTGTCACATAGATCCTTTAAGATTCGTTCAACTTTCCCATGAACTCTGTATGTACTTATGACAGGTTTTGGGGAAGATGTTTGTGGTAACTGTTCATACTAGACTGTCTTCATTAACAGCCTTCCCTAAGATCTAATCAAGTCTGGTTGACTAACTGATGTCAACCACAATCATGGGGAGAAGTACTGAAGTAGGCTTCTGAGCACTATTCCTCGACCCCCTCAGGGGGCCTCTAAGGTGAGGCGGAGTTAAACTCTGGTGAGCAAGTCATCGGTATGAATGGGAGCTGGAAAAAGCACCTCCAGAGTCCATATGTGTTACATAGAGATGAAGGGGCTCAAATGTCTTGTCCAGAGTCACATTATAGAGATCAAGTAATCTATCTCCCTCATTCTACAGATAAGAACAGACATCTGGAGAGAAAGCGCGGTATGGTGGATAGGAAGGTAGCCTCTGAGTCAGTGACACGTGAGTTCATACCCTGCTGTTTCCATGTTGTGACCTATGACCCTGAGCAAATAACTTAATCTTCAGTTCTCTCTGACAATTCTCTAAGACAATAAATTTCAGGGAAGGTGTTGATATACTGTGGCAGAGGAAGTTCCTCACTGGGACCTCTCTGGATAGTTGAAATCACTGGTCTGATTAAAAAAAAAGAAACACATTAGTACTCTAAGCTTTCTAGTATATAATGTGCATGCGTGTGTGTATAATATATATATATATACACATGTGTATATATATTTATGTGTGAGATATATGCATCTGTATACACATACCTAGGCATGTACACATGTACATGTGAGTATGTACATACACATGTTTGTGTGTGCACATATATACATCTATATGTGTATATGTATGTATGTATATATGCATATATGCATAAATGACTCTTCTTCCTGAATTGAAATCTGGCCTCAGACACTTACTAGCTGTGTGGTCCTGTGCAAGTCATTTAAGTCATTTAATCCCTTTTACCTCAGTGTCCTCATCTGCAAAATGAGCTGGAGAAGGAAATGGCAAACCATTCCAGCATCTTTGCCAAGAAAACCCGAATAAGGGTCACGAAGAGTTGGACATGACTGAATAACAAATATATGTTTTTATGTGTATACACACACATTTATAATTTAATGTATGTATACACATATATTTACACATATAAATGTTACACATCTATGCATGCATGCATGCATGTGTATATTGTGTTGTACTATTTAATCTGCAATAATTCTGTGAGATAAGTATATTCATTTTACAGATGATGAAACTGAGGCTTGGAGGGGTTAAGTAGTTGGCCCATGGTCACACAAATCAGAGACGATAAGGGTCAGAGGCAAGCTATAAACTAAGGTCGCCCCGAATACATTTTCTGTGGTATTTCAACTCTGCAATTTCTAGTATCAAACCATCTCTCAAATGAGGAAGTTTAATTCCACAAAGATTTTATTAAGTGATTAAATAAATAAATGAAACAGCTGAGGTCTAGAGAGGCTACATGATTTGGGAAAGGCAACAGAGCTTTATAATAAAAGAGCAGGGGCTAGAATTAAGGCTTCCTAAGTCTCCACCCAGGGCACTTTCCAAGATGGTAGGGTATAGGTGTGTAGTACGGTGGGAAGGCTAAACTTTCATTTGGAGGACTCAGGTTCAACTCTTCCCTCTGGCACTTGTTACCACCATGACCTCTTTGGGCCTAAGTTTATTATCTGTAAAAGGGGGGAGGGGGAATTGGGTGGATCAGATGGCCTCCGAGGTCCCTTCCAATTTTATACCGATGATTCTATAAGGTCATCAGTTCATGAATAATTAAGAATCAGCTGTGTTTTTTTTTTATTTTTAAGTTCTCTGGGATAACAGACTAACTAGGTAATCAAAAGAATCAACAAACATGTATTAAGTATTATACTATGTATTAGGCACTGTCATAAGTCCTGGGAATGCAGATACAGAAAAAAGCAAAGGCGGGGGATGGCTTCTCTTTAAAGAACTTACAGTTTATCAGGGGAGATAACATATATTTGTCAAATACATATAGAATAAACATGTACAGAATAAATACATGAAGGTTAAATGTAGGCTATGTAGGGAAGTAGGATACTAACAGTAGTGGTTTCAGTAAGGGCTTCACATGAAAGGAAATGAGGGATTATATGAAGAGGAGATGAGGAGGGAGTGAATGCCAAGTGTGAGGATCAGTCAGTAAGTACCAAAACAGAGAAAAAGAGGAAGTCCTTGTGTTCTCAGAATAGCAAGGTGGCCAGTTTGGTGAGACTACAGAGGACAGGAAGGGGAGTTATGTATAATAACTTGATAACATAATAAGCTTTAATTCTGAACAGATAGGTTGTGGCAAGGTGATTTGTGTAGTTAAGTGACATTGAGCAGTGTCTATGTTTCATCATTTTATGCTAGAAGCAAAAAGGAGCCACTGGAATTGAGTAGGGGAATGACGAGGCCTGCTTCACACTTCAGGAAAATCACCATTTTGGCTGATGTTGTCTTTCACATTAGAGAAAAACTCAAATTAAAACATTCTCCACATATCTTTTTTTTTTTAACAGAGAGGAGTCTGACTTCCCCAAACTGCTTTTCGATTTCTCAAAAATCTCTGCCTCAAGTGTAAGTAATTATATAAGCTTTAAAAAAACAAGCTTCCTGCCTCTAAAAATAAATGGAGAAAATGGAATCTTTGGCCATTCTCACTGCCCTCATCCCACTTATTTTGCTGTTGTTGCCAGCATTGAGTTTCTTTTCTTCAAAGCATTAACTTCTTTCCTGGATAAAATTATCTTCATAGGATGCCTCTGAGGTTGTTTCTAATAACTGTTGTTCAATTTTCTGCTCTGTCACAGTTGCTGTTGACACAGCTCAATATTTGACCCTGAGTTTTCTTAAAATAAAACTTCACTGGTTGCCTTCGTTACTGATCACAGGCTTTTAAATATCACAGTTATGCATACGACACACCAATATTTTAGGACATCTGGTTTTTCTAGACATCAGGATCTAATTGAAGTTGGGTCACCTCCAACCTATCAGTCATTAGTCTATCAGTGTTTTGGCACCTACTTTACTTTTCAGAAGCATACCTGTTCTTTCCCATGGGATTAAAACCACTCTCAAGAGAATTCAATTTACTAAATCCTTGTTCAGTGCTAGGCACTGTGCTAGTTGTTAGAGGCAAAAACTGAAAAATGAAACAGGGCCTGCCCTCATGAAGCAGACATTGTCCTTGGGGGGGGGGGGTGGTATGTGTGCAACTTACAATATTTATGCAATTAACTAAATATGAATGATATTCCAAGTAATTTAATTGGGGGAAAGAACTATCAGCTGTTAGTATATGGAAAGCTTTGTGTAGGAGGTAGAAAGGAATTAGAAGTGATGTAAGCCCAGGTCACCCAAGGTGACCTCACCCATGCAGAAGACACCGGAGACCTGATGCTTCTGGAATACTGAAGAGTTAGCACGTGTGTGGAGATTCTGAATTGGCCTACCACATGGTTGGTTATAGTCTTTTCCCATTGGTTGCATAGCCAGAACTGTATGTCTTGATAAACAGCTGATAGGACGTCAGATCCTCTTCCTGCATCTATGTCTAAGGATGAAGGACTCTTTCACTCACAACTGGTGATATCATACTATGTAAGAGATAGCAGTCTCTAATGGGTATCTAAGAGTTCAGAGATCAAGGTTGCATGTTGTGGCCAGCCTAGCAAGGAAGCCCTGAGGAGCAAGGTTCAGGGGATTTTGAACTTGAACTTGGTAGAACCAGTGCTATATAGAGACTAAGCTAAGCTGTGAGTCTAATTAACTGATACTTCCCCCATCTCCTGCACTCTTCCATACACAAATGCTACTGGGAGGTTGGTTATGTCCTGGGGGTGTAAGGACAATCTTTTATGTTGTTTTTTCCTATATCTCAGTTGATTCTAGCCTTATTCTTTCAGTGACAGATCTGTTACATTTTAAGCTTCCCTCCCTGCCCCTAGTGTTCTCCAGGACTCTGAGAGGATTAGGGAGTTTCTTTTCTTTACCATTGACTTGCTCCCCCAGTGACTGTGTTTCCCCCATGTGTTGGTAACCCCCTTAGCACTTAGTTCAACAAGTGCCCTTGAATAGTTTGGCTTTTGTTCCCTTTGAGTAATTCATTGAGCCTTACTAGGTGCTAAGCCCCAGGTCCAAACCCCTACTAGGTGTAAAACCTTAGCGGGTGTGGATTGGCAACTAAGGTGGGGCTCAAGGTGGGGCTAACTCCAGGGAGGGCCTAGTTTACATGTATGGGACAGCAGAGGCTTTTAGATCACATTTAGACCAGGTTAGACCACAGTTTAAGTCCGCCTCTTTGTGACGATTCTAGGTCACATGGGTAAGTCGCATGTGTGACTCCCCCCTGACGCTGAAAAAGATATAAAAACCAGGGGTTGGCTGTCTGTTCCTTGGAACTCTACCTGCAGCAATGGTGGCAAGAGTGACTCTGGGCCAGCCCTTGTTCCGAGTTCCTGGGCTGAACCTAGATGTTGGTAACTATGAATTGTATTGGGTCTGTCTGTTGATGTTTGTAATTTGTTTGTATTTTATTCTGAAGTTCAGGGTGCTGACTTTTTCCTCTGAACTAAGTGAATGCTGTCTGTATGCTGAATTAAAGTAGGCTTGTCAACCCCTTCATCCTTGCTTTCCTTATTAAAGCAGATCAAAAGAACCTGTGCTTTCCCAGCATGCCGGCAGCTTTCTGGATGCTGGCTGTGGGTGGATCTTACACCCCCACAGAAGCTGCTAGCCGGATTGTTGAAACACCCCATTATTAGAGACTCCTCTAACACTGAGTTCTATTTAACCACTTAACTTAGATTGCCTTTTAAAAAGGAATGTTTACTTCAAAGATATAGAAAAAGCAAACATAGAAATGTTTCCTCAAAACCTTGAGTGCATAAACAGACCACATGGCCTCCAATTTTTTTTGGTGGGGGGAGAGTGTTAGTATTTAGGGTCAGAGTTTAGCTCAGGGACTACATAGCATTAGTCCCACCAAGTTCAAGTCCAAAGTCTTGCTGGGCCAACTTTCCTTGACCTTTGTTCCTCAGGACTTTCTTCCTGGGCTGGTTGTACTACCTGATCCCTACACTCCTAGATATCCGGAAGAGAAGACTCCCTGGACATCAGGGAATTCTCCATTTTCAGATAGTAATGCAGGAAAAGCCTGACTGTCCTAAATCAGGCAGTTTCAAAGATGCGTAATGTTCTGGCTATGTGGCCAAAGGAAAAAGGACGCAACCAATCATGTGATAAATCAACAGAGAATGTCCATATGTGTGCCAATTCCCAATCTCTCAGAAGCAGGTCCTCAATATCTTCCAAATGGGTGATACCATGTTGGGCGATCCCGGCCTGTGCAGCATATACATTTCATAGGGATTTCAAGATACAGAGACAAAAAGGGAAAGCATTTCAAGCCCAGGAAACAGTCTGGGCAAAGAGGCTATATTAGGACTGTTGTATACAACTAACAGGCAGCTAGGTGGCACCATAGTGGATAAAATGCTGATCCTGGAGTCAGGAAGACTCATCTTCCAGAGTTCAAATCTGGCCTCAGACACTTACTAGCTGTGTGACCCTGGGCAAGTCACTTAACTCTGATTGCCTCAGTTTCCTCATCTGTAAAATGAGCTGCAGAAGGAAAGGGAAAACCACTCCAGTATCTCTCCCAAGAAAACCCCAAATAGGGTCATGAAGAGTTGGGCATGACTGAAAAATGACTGAACGAACAAGCATAAAGAACAACAGATTGGCCAGTTTGGCTGGAATGTAGAGTTCATGAAGGAAAGGAAAGGGAAATGAGACTGGAAAGATAAGTTGGAATCCAATTGCTGAGGGCTTTTAATGCTAAAACTATGGAAAAAACAGAGCCATTAAAGCTTCTTAGGCAGGAGAGAAACATGGTCGGGAACTATCCTTACAGAGAGCCACACCTAGAGAGATTCCCTTCTTCTGAAGAAAATGGAATAGGGCAAACCTGAAGGCTAAAGTGCCATGGGTAAATTAAAGTCTGGTCCCATAAATACTCATTAAAACAAAAAGAAACAATATTTAAATTTGTGGAATTCCTTTACAGCCTCTGATAAAGAAATGCGAAAGAACTCTCCAACTTCTGTGGAGACATGGGCTATATAGAACTCAGTGTTAAGGAAGGCCCAGGTCTTCTGAAGTTTATTAGCTGTGTGAATATGGGCAAATCATTAACCTCTCTGAGCCCCGGTTTCCTTGTCTGTAAAATGAAGGACTTAGAGGTGATGTTGTCTAAGTGCCTTTCCAGATCCTTCTTCCTACAGACCTTTGCAGGTATAGACACCAGTCCCGGTTGTTCTTCTTCATATGCTGCCATAAATCACTCATCCTGAGGAATCACACAGTCCTTTTACTAAAAATGCATTCTAATATCCTCAGGTAGAAACAGCTCCCAAGGTGGTTAAAAACAGTTAAAGAAGGTAGAAACATATTAAAGTCACTGGCATAAAGGTTAAAAGCAAGAAGGTTCCCTAGGATCTCAGAAGGTCGCCACCAAAGTCCAAAAAAATAGCGTATGTTCTTCTTCCTTAAAGGGCCACAGTTGGGACCCAGATTAATCCACCTAGGGGCAAATTTAATCCAAACTACCCCAGGTCTGTACTGCATCTTCTTTGTTCACAACAATCTAGGCTGTTGTTATGAGAGTGGTGTGCTAGAGAGATAAGGAGACAGAGATAGAGAGACAGGGAAAAAGTGTGAGCTCTGACTTAAAGGTTTCAAGTCTAAGTGACTGGAAAACTGGGGCAAGTTTGGAGGGTGGGGATAATCTACATGATATCTAGCTATATCAATTCACCTATGGCCAAATTTCAGGGCAACTAGATGCCAGGCCTGGACTCAAGAAGGTTCATTTTCCTGAATTTCAAATCTGGTCTCAGATTTGGGTGAGTCATTTAACCCTATTTGCCTCAGTTTCTTATCTGTATAATGAGTCAGAGAAGGAAATGGCAAATCAGTCCAGTATCTTTGCCAAGAAAACCCCCAACGGGGTCATGAAGAGTCAGACACAACTGAAAAGACTGAACAACAAAGGCCAAATTTAACCCAAACTATCCTGAGTCTGTACCACAACTTCCTTATTACAGTGCAGGCTGGTGTTGTATGACTGCATGTGTGTGTGTGTGTGTGTGTGTGTGTGTGTGTGTGTGAGAGAGAGAGAGAGAGAGAGAGACAGAGAGAGAGAGAGAGAGAGAGAGAGAGACAGAGAGACAGAGAGACAGAGAGAGACAGAGAGACAGAGAGACAGAGAGAGACAGAGAGAGACAGAAAGATCTGAGAGAGAAAACTCTGATTTCAAGGTTTCAAGGCTAAATGACTGGAATGCTGGAGGGTGAGGGTGGAAAGGAATATGATGCTATCTACTTTAGATATGTTGAGTTAGAGACATAAGTAGGATGCCCTGTTGTGGATATTCTGATATGAAGACATCCTGAAGGTAGTAGTGAATATGTACAATAGACAGTTGAAATGGTACAACAGCAACTTAGGGAACAGGGTACAGCCATTTATATAGATTTAGAAACTGTCTGTAGAGTCACATATATAAATTTCATCTCTTTCCTCAGGTGAATTTTAGGTAAATATAATTTTTTGTGTGTTCTGTCTTATGCAATGGATCACTCAAAGCCCAAACAGTTTTTTTTAATAAAAGTGTTCCAATTCCACTAGTTCCAGGTATAAGCAGGTGATGTCCTAGAGAGTCTTGGCATTAAGAAGACCTGAGTCTAAATCCTGCCTTGGAATATTGTGTGTACCTACGTGACCTTAGGCAAATCATTTGACCTATGTCAAACCCAGTTTTCTCATCCGTAGAACTGAGACAACAGTAAATAGCCTAACAAGGTTATTGTGAAGACAATAACAAGGTTATTGTAAAGCACTTTGCAAACCTTGAAGTGCTATGTAAATGGTAGCTTACTACTACTACTGCTCTTACTACTACAACAGCAAATACTACTGCTGCTGCTACTACTACTACAACAACAAAGACTACTACTGCCACTACTACTACTACTACTACTACTACTACCACCACTATTACCACTATTATCACTACCACTACTACTCAGGTGCCAGCTGAATGATGGAAAGGGATAGAACTCTTTCAGCTATATAATCTTTGAGGCAGACAATTTTTTCTTTAAGAATGGTACTCAAAATCTCTTAATCTCATCTCCCTCTGACCCCTGAGGAAAACTTGAAAAGAAAAAAAAAAACAGGGGCATAGCTTTAGATCTGGAAAGGACCTCCAAAGCCATCTAGATGAATCCCTTACTTTTGTAGATGAGGAGAATGGAAACTGAGGAGATTAAATGACTTGCCCAGGGCTTATAGGTAGTAAGTAAATGAATGGCAGGGCTGGTTTTCAAACTGAAGTCTCCTCCTGGCACAGATCCTCCCCCACCCAAGTCTGGCATATTTTCCCCCATTATACCCTGTTATCTCCTTCTTCTAATTCAGTGTTTTACATTATATTCTCTGAATCATTGCCTAGAATGATTTCCCAAGAACATTTTAATTGTGATACTATGGATTTTTACTTCTCCTTTTCTGTTCTACCCAATCAGGAAACAAGAGTATTCCTGAATAGAGAGCTCTCAATGAACAATAGAGGATATGGGAGACTCAGTGTTCTAAAGTGACTTGAAAAAATGAATTGTCACAGTCCAGTGTTTTGATTAATCCATGAATTAGTTCAAGACACGTGTCCAATATTGTTCCCAAACAAACAAGTGATTAAGTTCCCAGGTAGACAAGCAAACAAACAAGCATTTACATGGAGGAAAACATTGTGGAAAATCCCTATATCAAGTTGTCTGGAAACTGGTGAAATGTGGGCTGTTTCTATTCAGATAAGGAATATTTCAGCAATAAGGAATTCATTTGTTTTCTGCCTGGTTCCAGACCAGAATACCACAAAGGTAGAAGAGAACAAAAGAGAAACCCAGCTCACACAAGGCATTTCAGGATTGTAATATGCTCAGAAATCATTTGAATTTCAAGATTATGTTTTACTTAGTTCTTTTTTCTGCAAATCAAAGAAGTTACAGATGAGAAAAGAGTTATTAACCTCAATTTTTTTCTGAAGTAGAAGGGGATTACACACAACTATACCAAATCCAGGTTGCAAAAAGGGCAAAGGATATTTTATTCTCCTGGCCATTTGTCCTCTACAATGTTTGAGGTTCATACAGACAGCAGATGGCAGGTTGTACAACTCCAGAGGCTATTTCTTTGGTATCATACTATCTCTGTCAGTTGCTTGAAAATCACTTTTATCCGAAAGTAGAAGTGTAAATGTAGAGGTGGCTGTGATTTGTCTGCATGGAAACAATTTTAGCCTTTTACACACTCTAGAGGGTCCTCATCCCCACTCCCATTTGCACTGCTGAGCTACATCTCTTCCCCCTTTCTGTCCCTGAGGGAGGTAGGCTCAAAAATAATGTGATTGCTACAAGTTTACTTCTGAATTTGAGATAGTCATTGGTTGAAATTGTCCTAGGAAAGAGCATCTTGGGTCCCCAAGTTTGGATACTTTGCCAGGCTGCATCCCATAGGTCACTCAAACAGAGCAGCTTTCCATGCCAGCTTTTGGCTACTGGTAAATGCCAGTATGGATTTCAGTTCCTGGATCCCTGCTGCTCCATCCCCTTTTTGAAGGTTACATGTTCACACCCTTGTCCACTCACTCACCAGTACTCCTTCATATAAGAACTGGAAAGAATGACTATAAAGCAGTGAGGTACAGGGGCACCATGTTTTCATGATCATATAGGGGCCCAGATAGAGAGAGTAGGCTCTTGGCACTGGCCTTACCTCTTTCCTCTCCCAGATATTTACAGCAATTACTGGCTTGATCACCACCAGAAAAGGGGCCAGTTAGTACCTTTTATATCATACTCATTTCTGACTCAACAGAAGGAAACACTCATTGAGTGCACACACTCTGCAGAATATACAGCAGGGCCCTTCCATTAGATGTTATCAAGTATTTATAGGAGCAGGTTTACTAAGCCTCCCTACATAGAGCAGCATGAGGCACATTCTCTGAAGGTAGGAGTTCTATCAGCCAGCCCCCAATCGCTGCATATTAAGGGGGAAACTAAAGGAATTATCTGGATAAATAAAATCAAAAAGACTCTTAGCTTTATGCAATTAGAATATAAGCTCCCTGAGGGCAGGAAAGTTTTATTTTTTGGTTTTTGTCTTTACATCCCTCTATACCTAGCACAATT
The DNA here is from genome assembly GCF_011100635.1 of Trichosurus vulpecula. Lineage (NCBI taxonomy): Eukaryota > Metazoa > Chordata > Mammalia > Diprotodontia > Phalangeridae > Trichosurus > Trichosurus vulpecula. The sequence continues at coordinate 157,278,372 of NC_050573.1, forward strand.
GGTTTCATTTTGTAAACAACATATGTAGTTTTTTGTATTCCAGATCATCTATCCTGTAAGATATTTTGATGGGACATTTTATCTAGGACATGGTATAGTCTAGCCTTAGAGGTTTCTATCTGGCAGTGTTGCCTGGCAGTCTTTTTGGATTCTGATTCTGCCCTAATATGTTAGCTATGCCTTCCAGCTTTATTTAATTTAAATTTTTAATGAGCTTGAACTTCATGACTTTATCTGAAACTCTGATTAAAATATTAAAAAAGAAATCTGCCCCAGCTCAGACCACCAGGACACTATGCTAGAGACTTCCTTTCCAGTTGATTTTGAATCATTACTCTTTGTTGGACCATTGAACCAGCTACAAATTCACTTTAAATGTCATTATCTAGGCCACATTTCTCTGTTTTTTCCATGAGAATACCTTGAGATATTGTAATCTAGGCAAACTATAGATATAGCATTCTCCTGATTTTATCCCTGTCAATAAAGAATTGGCCAGATTTCATTCATTCCCCAATTGTGGGCACATTTTTTCACCCACCTTTTTTTTTTGTCATCACAAAGTCTGTTGTAAATGTTTAATGTGCATATGTCTTTTTTTCCCTTTCCTTAGCCTTTGGCGGGGTTTAAATCCAATATAGGATCACTGGGTTAGTAATGAGATCTCTGGGTTAAATGAAAAGGTTTGATCGACTTTCCTGGCAGAATCTCAAATTGCTTTCCGGAAGGCTTTGTGTAATTCAGAGAAATATCAGCTGTGAATTAGTATGCCTATTCCTCACATGCCCAATATTGTATTTTCTCATATTCTCTATACTGGCTAACAGGTGACATGGTAACTCAAAGTTATTTTAATTTGCATTTTCTGTTTATTTATGATTTTGAATGACATTTTAACGACTATAGATAGTTTTATTTCTTCTTTTAAAAATTAATTTATACTTTTAATGTTATACCAATCAAATTACCAAAGGTATACTTTATAAAACTTGATAAAATAATAACAAAATTCATTTGGAAAAACAAAACATCTAGAATTCCAAAGGAAATGATGAAAAGAAGTATAGATGAGGGGAAAATAGTACATCTGGACCTCAAACTATATTATAAAGCATCAGCCTTCAAAATTTTGTTGTTGGTTAAAAAAATAGAGAGATAGATGGAACAGACAATAGTTAAGGGATAATCAGAAACAATAGAACTCAATAACCCAATACTTGATAAAGAGGAAAACATAAATTACCTAGGGGGAAAAAAACTCCTTATATCAAAACTGCTGAGAAAACTGGAAAACATTCAGGCAGAAATTAGGCTTAGGCTAACACATTGCATTGTATTCTATAATACATACTAAATGCATATGTGACTTCAAAATTAAAAATTAGAATACTTAAAAATTAGAAGAGAAACAATTTATATACCTCTCCCAGCTATGGGTAGATGGAGTTTTAATAAAACAGGAGAGAAAGGAAATTGCATAAGATAAAATAGGTAACTTCGATTCAACAGAAAGCATCTGCACAGACAACATTAATGCATCTAGGATAACAAGGGAAGTGGTTGAATGGGAAAAATAATCTTTGTATCAAATTTCTCTGATGAGAGTTTGGTATCCAATACATATAGACGAATAAATAGGTAAATAAATAAATAAGTGTACATGTTTGTGTGTGTGTGTGAGTGTGTGTGTGTACGTGTGTATGTGCATATATAGATATAGATACAACAAACAGCCATTCCTCAATAAATAAGTTGTGAAAAGATATAAACAAACAGTTCCCCCAAAGAAAAAATGGCAAGTATTCACAACCACATGAAAGAATGCTCCAAATCATTAATGACAAGAGAAATGCAAAGGACAGTAACCCTGAGATTATACCTCACACCCTGCAAATTGGGAAATACGACAAAAGATGTACTCTATGTTGGAAGGGTTATAGAAAGATAGGCACACTAATATATTGTTGGTGTGATTCTGTGAACTGGTAGAACTAATTTGGAAAGCAATGTGGAATTATGCAAAAGAATCAAGAAAACAATATTCACAGTAACAACAACAATGTAAATGAAATAAAAACTAAATGTCAAGCAAATCAAACGTAAACATAACAAATTATGAAGATCCAGCAGGACTTGAATGAAGAGATGAAAGAACACCCCCAACCCATACCTTCATGGCAGTGAGAGGTCTCCACAAGTGTTATACGTTGCCCATCTTTTGGGATTTTTTTCAGTGTATTGATTAACTGCCGTGAATTTTTTTCCTCTCTAAAAACCTATTTGTTAGAGATGGTAGCTTTCTGGAAAGGGAAGTGATGAAGATATTTGGGATACCTGTGATGAAATAAAAACAGATATCAATAAAAAAAACTTATTTAAATTATCTATATCCTTTTACTTCTTGTCTGTTAGTGAATGGCTCTCAATTACCTAAAAATTTTCACACAGATCTCTAAGATTAAGAGCCAAGAACTATTGGGAAAATTTGGAAAGCATTTTGGTGAAAAATAGATTTATATAATCATCTTACATTTATCAGAATATATTCCAAATGAATAACTGGTCAAAACATTAAAAAAAAGTCATAGGACATAGAAGTAAAGGAGAAAAAGTGGTCGTATCTTTCAGAATCATGGATGGATAGAAATTTATATTGAGATGATAAAAAACAAAATAGACCTTCCTGAGTATATAAAAATAGAGCATTTTTTGCAGAACAAAATGATTGCAACTAGAATTAGAAGGAAATATAAATATGTATGTATGTATGTATGTATAAAGTAATATGAAATTAGCATATATTAGGGGAAAAAAGTAATAGTTATCAAACATCATTAATGAAAGGACATTGAGGAGATTATATCCATGAAAAAATTCAGGCAATAAAATCCATGGCCTCAAATGTCTGCCTAAGAATAAACCAAGTATGGGTGATAAACAGCATGAACTACATAGATATCTTAAGACAAGGAGGCAAATTTGATCTTATGGATAATGCAAATACTCAGTGAAATAAATGGGACATACGATTGAAATTTGCCTCTGAAAGGAGATAAAGCATCACAAAGGAACAGAACAGTTGAAAGAGGGTGGAGTAGCATTATGTTAAAAACAAACAAATAGGTAACAGTTATTCAGCATGCCAACTGATATAGACCTTCACACTGGCAAATCTTGCATCCCAAAAAAGGACCACCACCATGCAGCTACAGTCAAATACTTTCAGGGTCCTATGGGTAGGTCCTATACACTCCCATTATAACTCTTAAACTATCACCAATGTGAAACTCACAAATGTGATTCTAATTAAACAAAACAAGTCATTCACAATTATGACACCATAATTTCCCAAACATAAATATTTACTTAACAATAAATCCAAAGCAATAATCATTAGCATGTTACCGATATTCAATATAAAGCAAATGGAATCAACATATCACTCTCCACACACAAACCTGGGTCTCTCTCCTACTACTATACTCAGTATCTATATGGATAGTCAGTGGGCAAACCCTACTGTGCTGTAAGAAATAATGAGCTCAATGATCTTAGAAAAATGGATAGACTTGCACAAAATAATGAAGAGCAAAATGAGCAGAACCAAGAGAACATTATGTAACAGCAATATTACTTTAAGAACAACTTTGAGCCAATAAGTCATTTTGACTATTGTAAATACCCAAATAAACTACAAAAGACATATAATGGAAGATACTATCTGCATCTAGAGAAAGAAATGATAAATAAATTTATAGAATTATATATGTATATGTACACACACGTGTATACACATATATACATACATATATATAAAATGTGTGTGTCTAATAGCAGCTATCTCTAGGGTGGGGGAGGGAGGGAAGAAAAAAGGAAAAAATTTGTATGATAATTGTATTATATATTTAAAAGGAATAGCATATTTTACATAATAAATTTGCAGTTTCATGTGCAATCATCTTTTTTTATTATCCTATGTTATGGAAATGCATGGTTTATTCCATAAATTTAAAAAAATAAGTAAAATTTGAAAAGAATAAAGGCAAAAAATAAAATAAAATAAAGTATTGAGATAAATGAGTGAGGAAGACTCCTAGCATGAACTCACAACTCGTCTCCAGGCCTTGCTGTCATTGGTCTATTCAGGAACACCTACACTACCTGATACTTCCACTGTTAACTGTTCTCTATCTGGTCTGCAGTCTCCCACTCTCCTGTAAAAAGTAATTGTTACTCTTTTGGCCAGGAGCCCTGAGGGTCTTCTCCTCCCAGTTCGATATTTTTTCCTTTTGATTAAAGGGGCCATCCCTTGACTCACTTCTTAAAGAGGCCTATTTACTGAATGGGCATTATCTCACTCAGAGTGAGAACCTGAAAAGGCTTTAGCCTAAAAGAGCCAGGGTCTCACATTGCGTCTTGAGCCATCTCCAGTTGTCCTGATGAATATCAGGCCACTGGACCCAGATGGCTCTGGAGGAGAAAGTGAGGCTGGTGACTTTGCACAGCCCTCCTTCACTCAAATCAAAGTCAACTGCAAGTCATGTCATCATTTCCCTGATGTCATGGTCCTCTTCGAGAATAAAGGACAAGCACAACTCTCCTGTTAGGCAAATCCTCTTCTACTGTCAAACTGGTAAAGCATGGACGAGCTCTTTTAAGTCATCATCACCCTTAAAAAGGCACTGAGAAGTGTTACACTATTATATTAGCTAGGTGTTCCCTTAAGCAGCAAAGCACATTAGGCTGTCTCCCTCTCTCTCTGAGAAATGTAAACAAAACCTTTCAGCTCTTTGCTCACAAAGATTTTGAATCATTCAGTTAGCTGCCAGATGACCAAATCAACAAGTAACTTAGTGATCCAACCTTGTCTTTCCCCTTTCTGCTTTTCCCTTTCAAACCAAAGGTGGCAGCAGAGTGCAAGAGGCTCTTCAGAGAGGCTTACCTGTTTTAAGAATGTAATTCAGTTATCTTGAATGAGCTTCATCTCTTATCTAGCCAATCAAGAACTGAAGCCTTCCTGACTTTCCCCTTGCTCATTTCTTCATACTATTTTGTAAAAGCTGGCTTTCCTACACCGCCCCCCACCAGCAGTTAAGTTCTTCCTCTCCTACCCCATTCTTTGCAACTTGAGTCACATCAGCATTGATTTTGATTATGGATACTAACGACTAACAAAGTTGGAGAAGAAAAACTTGAAGAAAAAAAGATGCTTTGGCTATTGAAAAGTAATACTAAATGTAATTATTTATAGAAACTTTCTGATTTATACTTAATTTTACAAGAAAATATTGATCCAAAATGTCAAATATCTCAGAGACTAATTTTGATATAAATAGTATTATATTTGCTACAGTAAACTTTGTCCTGGATGTGATCATCCTTAATACTTTGTTGCTTATGCCATGTGTCTATGTGTTTACAATCTAAAGAAATATAAAAAAAGTGTGTATGTGTGTATACAGATACATGCATATATATATGTATGTGTGTGTGTGTATATATATATATATGTATATATATATATACACATATATAAAAGATTTGCTATGTGCTTTACAAATATTTCCTCATTTTACCCTCACAACAACCCTAGGGAGTAGATGCTACTGTTTTTCACATTTTACAGATGAGGAAACTGAGGCAGAAAGAGCCAAATGACTTAAGCCAATACACAACCAGCAAGAATCTGATATCCTTGAATCATTTTTATTCTATTCATGAGCTGATTTTATAGTTTTCACTTTTAAATGAAACTTTTCATCTTTTTAAAAATTGTACCAGCTACCAAGGCTATAAGGAGAATACCAGATTCTGTGTAAGTGAATTACCCAACCCTTTTACAAGTTGGAAAAATGGTAAAAATCCATGAATTCTGAAGTCCAAAGTATTTTAATTAGCCTGTGTTTTCATATCCAATATGATATAAATGATCCCTTCGGTTTTATCAATCAGTTTCATTCAGCTAGGTCAAATCATGTGTCCTTTCATGCTCTGTGTTCTCAGTATGTGCACCTGTGTTTATTTGGATCCTTACCTCAGGAGGGATTTTGCTTCCCATATTCATTTTTTGAATAGGTATAAGTTGAGTGAGGGTAAGTTGCTTCCTGAAACCAAAACTGCTTCTACTTTGTCCAACAAGAATAAAAGAATTCAGTATATAAATAGCTTTTAAAGATCTTTTTTCCCTACTGTAAATGGCACACAGATGGTACTTAACTGTTCTCTGAATCATTTCCAAATATATTCAATATTCTCAGTAGGGAGAACTGGAGATGGTTGAGGTTCTATGGAAATCTTTAGAACTTGGGGAAATTTTCTAGAAGTTAGACCAAAATTTTATTACAAAGTTTTATTGCTAAATTCTATTATTAAGTTGTTTTGAGGAAAACTATTTTCATGGGAAATGACTGAATGAAATTCGATAATGTTTTTCTTCCTATATATGCCAATTGATGGAAAAGAATATCCTTAATACATACACACTATATGTGTGTATACACATGCAGCACACACACACACACACACACACACACACACACACACACACACACATTTTCAATCCTACACCCCTTGGCTAACCAGCCTCCTACAGATGGAACTTCTAACAATTTTATTTGGATTTCACTTTTCCCTGAGAGATTTGCCATTCTGCTTCGAGGCCACATCTTTCTTCCTTTCTTTCTTTTGAAGCTCTCTCTTCTTCTTCCTCCTACTCCCTTTACTTCAAAAAAGAAATAAGATAAAATAAATGCAGCAAGTAAACTGAACTGTACCCTACTCATCTTTCCTGCTTTCCCATTTGTATGAGGAAAAGCAAAGGGAAACTAGAAAATATTTATTACCGATCATAATAACTCCATTTCTACAGTATGTACTTCCTTAGAGAGTACCTCCCTTGAAACATCCTGTGCAGGATGTAAAGCTCTCCTAGGTAGCAAACAGTGATGACATAACACTAAGAGAAGAAAAGAGGAAGATAACATAAAGATTGGGAGAAAAAAAGACTAGAATGGGGCAAAATGGAAGGGGCAGAGGAGGCAGGAAGAATCCTTGATCAATAACAAAGTTTTCCTTCCTTAAAAAAACCCAGGCTTACAGATATCTGAATTTTCCTCTTGTGGTTGATGATGCCCTTGGCATTCTGCCTCTGAAATTACCCATGGTGTGATCATTTCAATCAAGGGCACTTAATGGTGGCTTGAAAGGATCCTAGAGAAACTGGAACCACAAGGAAAGAGAAAACTACATATAATACAACTAGAGAGCTAGGGCATCAGAGAGTCCCTAAATTCCCTTGGGGAATTGAAATCCAGAATCTCAATCTAGACGTCCTCCCGCATTCCAACTTCGCCTACTTAGTGAACAGAATAGAAATCATTAAAGACATGTTAGGAGAAACATCTGAGGGAAGAAGTGTGATCACTGAAACAGAATGAAGGTTAATGACAAAGAAGAGAAAGTGAAATAACCCACCATCATGGGGTAGAGATAGGAGAATATAACTTTTCATCATTCTCCTTCTTTAGTTCCCTTCCCACCTGCCTCCCCACCCCCAACACTCACATACACAATGTTTGGAGTTGGGGGTGAGGTGGGGAGGGGATTAAGGTGAGTCCTTCGGTAAGAGGAAGGAATAAATTCCTTCAACTAGGAATGTTGAAGAGGCCAGTGCCTTTTTTTTAATCCTAAAGGATAAACAACCTTTGGTTTGGGGCTGGCTTTGGGTTCCGAGAATGCCTTTAGATAGGCAGAAGAGCTAATATGGAGCCAAGGGGAGAGGAGCAAAGGAACTAGCGGTTTTTGAAATGCTCTAGATCAGAGAAGGAGAGAGATAAATGTTTCATTCTAGGTTGTTTAGCACTGTTTTTCAGGAAAGGAAAGAAAAAAGGACAGATACTCTGTCCAGCATTGTTGTACACTGGACTGAAGCTTCCTGTGTGGCATATATCTCTGGAATCCAGTTTAGAAGATGGGATAAGGAAGCCCAGCATACTGCCTGGAAGTCATGGTAAAGTTACCTACAGACCACAGGACCAATAAATAAATAAATAAATGAAGCTGTGCTGCAACTTTGATGTTTGCAAAGCTGTTAATATATATAAAATCTCACTGGATCTTCACCGCATCCCTATGAAGTAGGAAATTCAGATATTATTTTATCTAATTTACGACTAGTGAAACTGAGGCTCAGGTTAAATGATTTGTCAGTAGTCACACAGCAAGTAAGGGGTCAGAGTTGGTTACTGAGTCTAAGGTCTCTACGGACTTCTGGTTCATGTCATTTCCCACTAAAACATACTGTCTTGGTAAAGCCAAATGCCTAAAAATCTTTGCAGATCAAGGTTCTGAGTTTACTGTTCTGGTTTCCTCACTACCAACAACCATTAGGGAGCCAGGATTGAGACCTGGATGTGTAAGAGGCAGCATGGTACAGTGAAAAGAACATGGGATGGAGAATTAGAATAGCTGGGTTCAAATCCCAGCCCTGCCATTTAATTTCCAAGACATGTAATCTCTCTGGGCCTCAGTTTCCTCATCTATAAAATGAGGGAGTTGGACTCAATGACATCCTATATCCCTTCCAAGTTTAAATCTATGGGCCTGTGAATCTATTTTTTTTTGCTCTTTTCAATAATCAGGCCATTCTTACTCCTTTCTCTGGTGAGAGAATAATGTACAACTTGAGAGAGATGTCTAGGGAATTTTTGATATCTCATTTAAAAGAAAGAGAGTAATTCTTATCAAGAAGGCCAGGTTGTAGATGATATGTGGACTCAGACCATAGGGAGATCTGTGTTTTTGTAAAGATCCCAGAGACTCAAACCCATTGCAGTATTTGAGAATTGAGAAGGATGATGAGCAAACCTGTTAATGGTACCTAGTGCCGCTCTATTCCAGGTTTGGGAAACAGCTGAATTTACCATAATGCAAGGAGCTCACTAGGACAGATAAGAATTCCACCCTAGCATTTCATCACACACCAGATGAAAAGAAATTTAAATAACAGTTGTAAGAAATGAGGTTTGGGAAACGTGAGATTGCATGTAGTGGAACAGGTTTTTTTGTTGGTTTTTTTTTTTATGAATAACACTTCCTACTGAAATGCTTTCTTATAGGAGATTTACATCAGATTTTGCAAATAATAAGTAGCTTTTAAACCAGGTAAATTTCCACTGTGTTTTACAAACTAGGTTGGCAAGCTTGCAATCAGAAGTTCCCAGTCTTGATCAGAAAATTCAGGGTGATGTTTCAGTAACAGATTTTTTTTCAAAATGCACCACAAGCATTTTGTTTCTCATTCTTTCATCCAACAAGCCAGATACCTACTACTTGCCAGGCACTGCGTTAGAAGGTAGGGTTACAAGACAAAAATAAAACAATCCCTATTCTCAGAGAGCTTTCTTTCCTCCGGGGGACATAAAAATAGAGACATAGGAGTCATAAAGGTAGCTGGATGGTACAGTGTATAGAACACTGGACCCAGAGTCAGGAAAACCTGAATATAAATCCAGCCTTGGATACTTACTAATTTTGTGACCCTGGGCAAGTCACTGAACCTGTTTGCCTCAGTTTCCTCAACTGCAAAATGGGGGTAATAAGAGCACCTACTTCCCAGGGTTGTTGTGAGGTATTTGTAAAATGCCTGGAAGATAGTAGGTAGTATATAAATGCTAGCTATAGATATTATTACCAACATGTACACAGATGGGTGAATGTGAACTTTATACAAGTAAATACAATGTAATGGGGGGAGGAGGGGAGGAACACTGATAAATCAGGAAATCAGGAAAGGCTTCTTATGGAGGGTGGCATTTGAACTGAGCCTTGAAGGGAGTTAAGGATTTTAAGAGGTGAGGAGGAAGAGCATTCCAGGCATGGGACATGGGCATTGCTAAGGAGACAGCAGATGGAATGTCTTGTACAAGGAATATAAGTAGGTGAATTTGGCTGAAATATGAATTGTGTGAAGGGAAGTAATTAAAATAACTTTGACAATTCTCTTCCCATATTGGATCTCAGTTCAAATCAGTCGTTGAGAAGTTAAACCTAAAAACTATGTCCTAAGAATTTTGATCATTCAAAGACTGGTTGAAAATAATCAAGCTTTAGCTCTTCTCAGCAAGGCAAGGACCTAAAATAATTCCAAAAGACTCATGATGGAAAATGCCATCCACATAAAAGAACTATTGAGTCTGAATGCAGAGCAAAGCAGACTATTTTCTCTTTTTTGTATTGTTTTGTTTTATGTTTTTCTTTCTCATGGTTTCTCCCATTCTTTCTAATTCTTCTATACAACATGACTAATGTGAAAATATATTTAATAGGAATGTATATGTAGAGCCTATATCAGATTACATGCCATCTTGGGGAAGGGGAAGGGAGGGAGGGGGAGAAAATTTAAAACTTACGGAAGTGAATGTTGAAAACTAAAAATAAATAAATTAACTTATAAAAAATGCTTATTCCCTTCCTCCTTCGAAAAAAAATATTCAAGCTTAGGAACTCAAGCACACACATACAAACCAAAGCCAAAATCTATTCACATTTACAGATTGCAAGGAGAAAAAAAGATACCTGATGAGAATAAAGGTGCATGGAGAGTAATCTCCAAACAAAGCTAGGAGGGGTCATTCAGTGTGGCCTCTTTAACCAAAGGGTCATAGAGGGTACAATTAAAAGCCTGATTACATTCAACAGGAATCAGCCCTGATGTACATATTACTTATATTGTAAATAGATGCCCAATGACAAATCAGCTGATAAGGACTCCACAAATGTAACTATTATGAAAGCCATTGGAGGATATAATTAGAATATGTAATTTATTTAAGTGGTGTATATCAGAGGTAGCAGTCACTGCAGACAGAGCACTGTGGCTGGAGTTAGGAAGCCCAAAGTTCAAATCTAGTCTCGGAAATGTTCTAGTTATGTGACTCTGGGCAAGTCACTTAATCTCTATTTGCCTCAGTTTTCTCACCTGTAAAGTGGGGATAAAAATAGCACCTACCTCACAGAATTGTTGTGAAGATCCATTAAGATAATATTTGTAAGAAGTGCTTAATAGTGCCTGACACATAGTAGGCACTACATAAACACTCATTCCCTTCCTTCTCCTCTGGTAAAGTATTTAATGAAAGGACATTACTAAAAATCAGAACCATCAAGAACATAGCCTTTAAAATGTTTTGATTCCCCCCACCCCCATCCTCTATACCTTTTAACTGGTTTATTACAAGGAAATTAATCCAAGTAAGCTCTAGGTGACTTTATTTCCTTGGTGCTAGCAAATTTTTTGTCTACAGATCGCCTGGTTCAAATGGAAGCGATTCAAATGGTAGAGATCCATTGAATCCACTGAGTCGCTTCCATGTGAATTGTCTTAGGAAGATTCTGAAGATCACCTGGCAGGATAAGGTACCAGACACTGAGGTCTTTTTCTCAAGCTAAACTGCCAAGCATTCAAACTCTGCTTCAGAGAGTGAAACTCTGATGTTTGAATGCAAAACATACACTTACCAAAAAGACTATTTTATGAAGAATTCTCACAGGGCAAGCATTCACATGGTGGTTGGAAGAAGTGATATAGGGACATTCTCAAGATCTCTCTTAAGAACTTTGGAATTTATCATGTGACAGGAGAGACACTGGCACAGGACCGCTCAGCATGGCGTTCCCACATCAGAGAAGGTTCTGTGCTCTATGAGCAATGCAGAATTGAGACATCTCAAAGGAAATGCAGGATGCACAAATTTAGAGTATCCACCCCAAGTGTTCACATGTACTATTTGTGCCCAACCTGCGGTAGAGCATTCCAAGCTCCTATTGGTTTCATCAGCCATGTTCCAACACATTGAAATTTGACTCTAACATGGTGTTGTCATTTTGGTCCTCTTCCAGAATAAAGGACAACAACCAACCAGATTGCCTTGTGGAGTCATTTAAAATGGCAATAATGGGCCATTTGCATAACAGTCACACCACAACCATTGAGTCCACATTCTGCTACTAAAGTTCTGCCCACCTTTAGACAGATCTCCAAAAACAAACACCATATTCGTTTTGTTTTGACTATAATGAAGCGAGGTACACCAAAGCCACCCACCATGGTGACCTCTCCTTCCCAACAGGCTCATTGCAAATGTGAGATTTCGTAAGTTGCTTTTGTTTGTTTGTTTTCCCACAGATTCTTTCCCATCAGAAAATCCCTGTACCAATCTTATGGATGAATGAAGCCCGAGTGAACAGCAACAACAAAAGGGAAACAGCATTGTAAAGGCAGGGATTCCCGACACATTCCTGTCTGTAGAATCTTGGACTCAAAAATGCCCATGCTCCACCAATTCTGGCCATCTGGGTCACACTGAATATGCTTAAAAAATCATGTCAGAGTTATCCATAAATCTAACATTATGCAGAATAAGCTTAAATTTTCAGGTCCTTGTCATTTTGAAAAACAACATCCTTAAAATAGCCCTACACAGATGTATATGATCCCTCACTAGACCCTTCTCTTTGCCTTCTCCCCACTCCCTTCCTTAGCTCTAACTCATCCCCCACTCCCCTCTTTCCTTATTTAGTGAGAATCATAGTCACTTAATAAATCACAGATCTCAGACTACCACTTTCCAGGGGAAAGTTCTGCAGCTGAAACATTTTCATTTTTCTGACTACTACATTTTTTTTTCTGTAACTACCCACATCTTCTCTTTGTTTCCTTCTTCTAGCTTGAGAGCCCACCATGCTCTATATAATTAACACTTCCTGTAACTTGTATCTGACTAAGGATGCAAGATTAAATTTATTTCAACAAATATTTATTAGAACCTACTATGTACCAAGGAGAGACACCATGGTATAATAGCTGGAAAGCCAGTTTCAGTCCTAGATTCAAGTCCTAACTCTAAGACGTCCTGGCTGTATGACCTTGACGATTCGTTTAATCTCTAAGTATTCTAGGTAATCTTTTGGACCAGGGGTTCTTACCCCTTTTTGTGTCATAGACCCCTTTGGTAGATTGGTGAAGTCCATGGACCCTTTTTGAGAATAATGGTTTGTTGCTTATATTCATACTTTCTAGGAAACTCTGAATTTCAGCTAGAGATAAATGAAAATAAATAGGTTAATTTTTTTCCCTCATCTACATTCACATGCCCTTCAAAATATATCCATTGACCCTTTGTAGGTACATGATCCTCAAGTTAAGAACCCCTATGCCAGGTTTAGGACCCTATACCAATGAACTTACATATCTCGTATCTATTTACTATGTACCAGGTACCTCAAGACAAAAAATCGAATATAGTCCCTGCCCTCATGGTACTTGCATTCTACTATGGAGTGGGGTAGGGGTGGGACAAGTGGTATATACAAAGCAGATACAGAATAATTCCAGGACAGATAGAGGAAGACTGACAAATGGAGGAATCAGGAAAGGTCTTTCATAGGAGATGATGCTTCAGAAGAAGAGAGCTAGTGATTCCAAGGAGTAGAGGTAAAAAGGGAGAGATTTCTAGGCATTGGAGGGAGGCAACCTATGCTATTTACCCACTGCACAGGATCAATGTTATCTGAAACTTGGCCATTGCCCAGCTCATCAAATATAGTCACTCCCTACTTCCCACTCCCATTCTTTGCCCAAGGTTATTTGAACCTGAAAACACTAAATATAAAACATTCTCCATTGTATGGCAAGGGAAGACCAGTGCTCTCATTGCCTTATGTAGCACTATGGAAACATGGTTACCTTCCATCATTATTGAGAATCCCAAAGGATAATGGAGATTGCTGTTTGAGAGGCAAATTCTGGATTTGGATGGCTGTACCTAAAGGCTACCTGAAAATGTTAGTGCTTTTGAGATTCCCCACATGATCACAAGTGAGAGTTAGAGAAATCCTATTGCAGGTGAATGGATGTCCTGAGTTACTTACCAATTTTTTTTTCTATTTTCTCATTTAATTCAGAGACATGTTTATTTTTATTCTAATTTAATTGAGAGGCAGTCTAAAGTAGGTGAGTTCTTGATTTGATGTTTGGTTATTTAATATGCTAGTGATTTCCCTCTAAAACTATCTTCAGTTTATCACGCATGTAGCTTATTTGTTTACGCAGTAGTTCATTTGACTGTGAGCTTCTTGAGAGCAGTGACTGGTTTATTGGATTTATTTGTATGCGTAGCACTTAGCACAGTACCCAGAACAGGAGTGGGTTCTGTGAAGTCTGCATTCAGTCAAAGGGCCATACTTGAGGACCTAGAGGGGATTTGTTCTGTGAAGTCAGGATTCAGTCAAAGGGCTACACTTGTGGATCTAGAGGGACACATGTGGCCTGGAGGCTACAGGTTCCCTACCCCTGACCTAGATCATAGGAGCCATTTATTTAAATACATGTTGATTTGATTTGGATCAGAGTTGGGATGACCCAGTTTTAAATCCTAACTGACACTTGCTAGCTGCATGACACTGGGTGTCATTTAATCCTCATTTTCCTCCTCTGCAAAATGGGGGTGACAACTGAAACACTACCTACCCCACAGGACCACCATGAGGCTCAAATGTCATAGTATACATAGAGTGCGTCGTAAAGTAAAACATTACTTTATTAACCTTAATTATTTAATTATTAAATTAAGAATGGCTTATATGATAAGTCAATAACATGTTGCTAAAAAAAATCACAAAGCTTAAAAGACATTAAGGGGTCATAGTAAGAGTAATAACAAGAGGTGGATAGGTAGCACAGTGGATAGAGTGCTGGCCCTGGAGTCAGGAGGACCTTAGTTCAAATCTGGCCTCAGACACTCACTAGCTGCATGACACTGAGGCACATGACACTTAACTCTGTTTGCCTCAGTTTTCTTATCTGGAGAAGGAAATGGCAAACCCCAAAATGGAGTCACAGAGTCAGATGTGACTGAAAAATGACTGTATAACATAATAACATCATACCTGTTCTTAATAGTTATAATAACAGTAGTGCATATGGATGCTAAATCCTCCACAAAGACTTCCCTGAATCCCTCCACCCAATCAGTGAAGTTTTTTTCTCTCTCAGACTTTAGAAAGCTACCCAACATGCATTGGTTTCCAGGAGTGCTTTCATAGGATATTGGGATCCTATTACCTAAAATTGTGGAAATCTAGACAAACACTAGACATGAAGTGTATTTTGAGATGTCCAGAAGTAAACTGTTGGTAGCACCATAACAAACCAAAGAGACATTGATCTTTTGGGTCAGTCCCCAGAACTGAGACCCTGACAAAAGGTGGCAATACTTAATTTTGGAGAGGTGGCGGAAAGATGGGCACACTAATGCAATGTTGATAGAGCTGTGGATTAGTTTAACTTGTGGAAAGCAACTTAAAATTAAGCAAAGAAAGAGAAGGAGGGCAACTAGATAGCTCAGTGGACAGAGCATGGAACTCAGGGAGACCTGAGTTCAAGTCTGGCCTCCAACACTAACTGTGTGACCCTGAGCAAGTTACTTAACCTCTGTTTACCTTGATCTACTGAAGAAGGCAATGGCAAATCACTCCAGTGTCTTTGCCAAGAAAACCTCATGGACAGTATGGTCCACAGGGTCACAAAGAGTCAGACACAACTAAACAACAATAACAAAGGAAGAGAATAAATTTTGTAGCATTCGCTATTTATTATTTTATTATTCTCTTTCTATCCACATAGTCATTTCATTTATTGTTTTTCCTGGTTCTGCTTCTTTAATTTTGTGTCATGGTCATCATTTCTTACAGCTCAGTAATATTCCGTCCTATTCACACATCACAGCTCATTTGTCCGTTCCCCAATTGATGGGTGTCTACTTTGTCCATATTTTTAAACTCAGAGATCCTACTTTTAAGCAGTCACATAAGGAAGTTAATGACAAAGAGAAGTTTCCACATAAACCACAATATTTATAGCAGCACTTTTTGTGGTAGCAAAGAACTGGAAACAAAATAGACGCCTATCAATTGGAGAGCAGACAAACGAACTGTGATACATGAGTGTAATGGAATTTTACTGAGCTGTGAGAAATGATAACCATGATGCAAAATGAAAAAAGCGGAAACAGGAAAACAATAAACACAACGACTGCAACTATGTAAATAGATAAAACAACAACAAAATAATAAAAGGTGAATGCTACAAAATTAAAATGAACAAGAGTGTCCCCCTAGGGTAAAGAGAAGACACCTCTCACTGCTTCTTTGCAGAGCTAAGAGATCGGAATGGAGACCGCTGCATATAACTTCAGACTTTTTTAATGTTATTTTTGTAAAGCTTTTTTTTTCTTCTTTTTTTAATTCTGTAATAAAAAGGATGATTCTCTTGGGTGGATTCGGAGAAGGGATACAGTGAAAAATGTGAATGAAATAAAAAAAATCAATGAAATTTATATTAAAAAAGAAGCACCAGGTTTCTCAAGGACAGAGAAAGAACTAATAATGGGGTGCAGAGCAGCTTAGGAAAGGCTTCATGTAGGAAGAAGCATCTGAGAAGATCCTTAAAGAAAGCTAAAGATTCTAAGAACCAGAAATGAAGAAGGAGAGGATTCCTAGCCTTGGGAACATTTTTATCTCAAAGACCTGAACAAAGGAAAAGACAATAGAGGGTAACAGAGGGAGGTTTTAAGGTGAGGCGCTATATGAATATTAGCTATCATTCTTCAGGCAAGGCGATCTTCTGGCCTTGCTGACCCTATGCTGATTTTACTAATTTAAGTTCCTTCCAATTCTAACTCACTCTTGCTATAATTTAAATCCAGTCCTTGTTTTGACAAAAAATAATTGGAACATACCTTCAAAGGCACAAGTATACTCTGAGCAAAAATCCTACTGTTTGTACAGAATTTGGTCTAATTCTTCAAATCGATGTACGAGAACCTTCATTATCATCATTATCATTATCATTATTATATTACTACGCTACTCCTTTCTGTCCCCATAGCCATCTGCCCTCCAAAGCAGCATTAACATATATTGGATCACACTTCAAAAAACATAGCCTTAAGCTAAATCACAGAAAGCTACTAGATAAGGTGTCCTGTATTAACAAGTATCTTTATTCATTCTGAATATTTAGAACTTATGACAAATACTTTCTCCCAATCTTATTTCCAAAATGGAGATATCAAAAAACACAGAATAATGGTTGTGCTGAGTCTGCACATATATCAATTGATTGAATTCAGCTTAATAACAGATGAAGAAGGGAAAAACTAGAAACCATACTGAATTGATCAAACAGGTTTGCAGGTTTGAAATGTATGATGAAAAATAACCAGTTTAACTGAGTTTGTCACTTTTAACTGGCTGTTTGTATATCACATAGCTTCAGAGTTTGCCTACATGAAGCTAAAGAATATACTAATATAGTCAAATGGAAGACAGAAGCAAAGGGGAAATAAAAGCAACTATTTGTTTTGTCTATACAATGCCAATAGACTTGTCTAATTTTTTTTAAATGGCCAAGTTGACTAGGTATTTGGGCATCACAAATACAATCTAAATATTGGTCAAACATCAGCAGTTTGGCCTAAAGATGGGCAAAATAAAATAAATTGGGTACAGATCATGTCTACCGGAGGATCCTCCATTGCTTATCAACCTATAGGCTTAACCTATAGAGAGAGAGACCTATTGACTATTCACAGCTAAAATGAAGCTCATAATTGTCAGCTCTGGTAGCAGTCTGTTAAGAGGTAGGGGAAAAAATGCTTTATTGACCACAATAAAAGAATTGTCTCAAGAAGCTTCTAACCTCAAATAAAAGCTCAGCTGAAAGCCGTTGTGATCCTAGGAGCATGGTAAATTGATTTGGAAGGAGAAACAGTCCACATTTTGATCAGAAAAGGTCACTGTTCATGCATTTTCTCAAATTTAAAAGGTACAGAAAATAGGAATTACATTATGCCATCCTGAATTACACTATGCTATTTTCCGATTATACCATAAATTTTCTCAGGATGATTCAGGTTCCAGTCATCTAAATTAGGATAGGAGGTCATTAAGTTATATGTGCTAAAATCTATTTTCCAGAAGTAACTCAGAGGTTAAAAGAATTGTATAGGAAACCAAAGGGGGTAATTGGAAAACTAAAGACTGATGTCTCCACTGTTCCTTTGTTAGGTGTCCAAAGGGGACGTTACTGAAAACCTGAAGACAGACTACAAGGCTCATAGGAGGTAAATATAGGCTGGAAAAGGCAATAACCCCAGCGATGTGAGGACCTGTTTCCCACTGTGTTGATTATCTCTGTACTACAAAACTCAATTAGCTCTTTTCTTTCTGCCTGCTTAGAGCAGGTTGGGTTTCTGCAGGCAAGCTGTGGTGAATTCTATGACTTTTCACCTTGAGAGCAAGAGGATTGTGGGTGAGGCTAAAAGCTGATAAGAATAGTGAAATACAGTTAGAATACATGGCCTCAGAAAAGGAGCCGGAACTAGCTAATTAGTGGGAGCTTGGGAGCAGTGGTCCATAAAAGCTGGAAATCAATACTTGAGGGATTGGGCATCTAACTGAGTCATTTAAGTGGCCCTGGGAATGGAAAGTCAAGAAGTCTTGAGTTTGAATCTCTCCTTAAACTCTCATGTGACCTTGGGCAAGACTCTCTAAGCTTCTTTTTTCTTATCTCTAAAATGCAGATAACAATAGCACCTACGTCACAGGGCTCACATGAGAAAATATGATCTACTGAGCTTCTCATTTTCCTTCTGAATATTTTAGTGTTATGTTCACAGGATTTATGTTGAAATTTTTGCAGTGTGGAGATATAATGATCATGCCAATTCAGAAAAGAACGAATCTTTATAAAGTGAAGAGAATCACAATGAAAACAACTGAAAATCAGATGTTAGTTCTAATCCAACATATAAAGAGAAACTGGAATCATGGGATTCATATCATAGCATTGTTCCTTCTCTTCTCCTTCACAGTGAGCCCTTTGCAGTCTAGCTTCTGTCCTGGCCAGTCAACTGAAACCATTCTCTTCAAGGGCATTACAGATCTTTTTCCACAAATTTGAATGACATTTGGAGACAGAGTCCTCATTACATTTTCTGCAGCATTTTATGCTTCTGATTATGCCCACCTTCCATTCTTTATATATTCAAGTTCTTTTTCTACCATAAACACTTTCATGCCCTAGAGGAACTTCTACCCAGGGACTCTGCTTTCCTGATTTGTAGAATACTAACCTCAGTCATGTTTCACTACCGTACCTTACCTCTTGCCCTATCTTCCACACTCTCCTAGTGAGTCACCACACAACCAAGGACATGCCTTTTCTTTCCTGTGTACCCTCTAGTTCTGGAAACATGAGCCATGTGAAGCATTAGCAAATCAACTCTACCTTTGTTCCTGAATGATTCATGTCAATCTACTCCCTTTTTGTCCCACTCATCATCATTTTGACTTCCTAGACCAGTGTGGCCTTCCCTGAGCAACACTATCTTTTATTCGTTCTCTACCTCTTTAGATTATAAACTCCTTAAGGTCAGAGACTTTCTTTGATTTCGTACTTGTTATTTCCAGAACGTGGCACAAGACTTGGAAGGTAGCAAATACTTAATAAAGGCCTTTAAATGAATAAAGTAAGTCTTTCATTCATTATTTTCCTACTTCTCTGACGTTTCCTTTCCATTCTTATTTAGAGAGGCAACTAGGTAGTGTAGTACATAGGTTGCTGGATTTGGAGTCAGGATGTTTGGAGTTCAAATCCTGCTTAGACACTTGCTATATGAGACTCTGGACAACTCAGTTTCTGATCTTGTAAAATGGAAATGATAATAGTTCCCACTTCATAGGTCTTTGTAAGGATCCAATAAAACATGTAACATGTTTCATTGTATGTAACATGTGCAAATCTTAAAATGCCAAATAAATGTTGATTATAAGGATGAGGATGAAGATGAGAACGTTGATGGCTATACCTCCTGCCTCCAAAATGAGAAGCATCTATCTTTGTAAAATTGTAAGATTATAGAATTTAGAACTAGAAGGAACTTTACAGATATAGAATATTATTTTAAAGATAAAGAAACTGAGACCTAGTTAAGTGATTTGCACAAATTCACACAGATAGTAACCATCAGACTTCTTATTCAAAGTCAAGAAGATTTGTCACAAATCCAGCATTCTTAACACTACATCTCTTCTATCCCTTGGCAATCTTATTTATTCAGGCACTCTCAGTTATCACCTCTATGAGGATTCCAAAACTGTACTGTCATCCTCAGTATCTCCCCAAATTCCCTGTCCCACATTTCCAACTGCCTACCAAGCATTTCTACCTGCCTCTCTCTAACTCACTAGCATCACTCACTGAACATGTTCAACACCGAATTTACTATTTTCTGCAAAAGTCTTGCTAGCCTCTTGATTGCCTCAATTTCAATTGAGAGTTCCACTAGGCTGAAAAATGTGAAATAATTTTTGGCTATTCTCTTCCTTATCCATCGCAGCTAATTAGTTACTAAGTCCAGTCAATTCTATTTCCATAATAATGCCTTAGTCAGTTTCTTATTTCCAACCCTATTGGTCCCATCTCAGCTCAGGCATCCATTACCTCTAGCCTACATTATCATGTTTTGCAAAGTGGGCTACCTTTGTCCAGTCTCTCCTCTTTCCAGTTAATCCTTCACACCACTATCTGCATAATTTTCCTAAAATGCAAGCCTAGACTAATCATTTCTTTATTTAAAAATCACCAGTGGCTCCCCATGTGCTAATCAATAAAGTGTATTTTTCCAGCTCAACTTTATACTCTTCATTGGTGAGCTGGTGAATATTTAACAACCAGCCCTCCGAATCCCCCAAAATGTACATATGACACATTTTAAAATTTAATCTGCATTATTAATGTTTTCTTAATCACATTATTTAATCTAGACAATCAATAAAACAATAATTCAAGTCCTTATCTGTAGCATTTGCAAGTTTCTGAATGTTCATATTGAAAATTTAACAATTAGCTCTCATGAGCTGGTTTGAGCTGGCTCTAGCATACCCCCCAAACACTACTCCCCTTCATACATTCTACATTCCAAGTAAACTGGAATAGCAAATAATGAACAAGTATTTATTGGGCACCATCTACGTAAAAGGCATTGTGTTACTGGGATGGCTACAAAAACCAAAACAATCCCTACTTGCAAGCAGCTTACATTCTAATGGAACAGAGAAATACATATACAAGAAAATATAGAATAAATAGAAATGAACTTGTTGTTTAGTTATTTTTTCAGTCGTGTCTGACTCTTTGTGACCCCATTTGGGGTTTTCTTGGCAGAGATACTGAAGTGGTTTGCCATTTCTTTCTCCAGATCATTTTACAGAGGAAACTGAGGCCAACAGGGTTAAGTGACTTGCCCAGGGTCACAGAGCTACTTAAGTATCTGAGGCTGGATTTAAACTCAAAAAGAGGAGTCTTCTCAACAATTGGCCCGGCTCTCTACAAGGTATTTTGGGAGGAAGGGCAATCAATAGCAGTTGGTCGAATGTAAGGCAGAGATCAGAAAAGCTTCGTGGGGAAGATGGAGCGGGAGCTGAGTCTAGAAGCAAGAGTGGTACTCTATAAGGGTAATTGAGGAGGAAACACATGCCAGCCACAGGGGACAGCCAGTGCAAAGACAAAGAGAAGAGACATGAAGTGTTATTTGTAGGGAATAGAGAAGCCAGCTTAGGTGGATCAAACAAATTTAAAGACAAGGGTGGAGGACAGTACTGTGAAGCTAGAAAGGTGGTTTGGAGCCAGCTTGTGAAAAGCTTTAAAAGCTAAACAAAGGAGCTTCTATTTGTTGCTAGAAATGATAGGGAGCCACAAGAAGGGAAGGCAATAAGCATTTACATACACTGTACTAAGTACTACAACTATTATCAAAGTTTATCCTCATAACAACCTTGCAAGGTAGGTGCTGTTATTATCCCATTTTACAGTTGAAAAAAACTGAGGCAAACAGATTAAGTGACTTGTCCAGGGTCACACAACTAGTAAGCATCTGAGGCCAGATTTGAATTCAGGACTTCCTGACTCCAGGTCCATTGTGCTGTCCACTACATCACCAGCTGCCTCCCGTATGATATGCCACCACAAGGAAAATCATTTGAGGATATTCACTATTTCCCATTTCCGTCCTGCTCTATGGAATATCTTGCTCAAGAAGAAATTCTAGCTTCAATGTTTATTGATTGAATTGGAGGGTATGTGTGTGTGTGTTGTGTGTGTATTATTTGTGTGTGTGTGTATGTGTGTGTGTGTGTGTGTGTGAGAGAGAGAGAGAGAGAGAGAGAGAGAGAGAGAGAGAGATTGAGAGAGAGAGAGAGAGAGGGATCAACACATGGACCGCCTTAGGAGATAACAAGTTCCTCATTAGAGACCTCACACTGAATGAACCCTTGTTGAGAATGTTACATAGGGGAATTTTTTGTTCAGGTCAATATTGTACTAAATCGGTGGTCTCCAAAGTGGGATGTGGATACCCTAGGGAATATGCAAGATTATCTACTGGGATGAGGGAAGAAAATACTAGAATTTCAATTTCTATTTATTTTTTAATCTAAAAAAAATTGAAATCTTAATAAAGAAATTAAGCTTTACTAGTATTTATTATGTGTGTTTACACTGTTGCCTTCGTTAAGGATCTATGTCATTATAGACACCTTTCACAGGCTCCACAAGGTATCCTGAGGGAAAAGATGGAGTTCCATAACACACTGGGATGGACAGTGGCTGCCTCATCCTTTCACTCGCTTTCAGTGTATTATGTCCTATTGCAGTTTACACATGCCTAGTTTAGTGGATTTGTGTTAGGCATTTAATAGATGTTTGTGGATTTACTGACTGGCTGACTTTTAACCAACCTAATCCTCACAAAATGAATGAGTGGCTTTGAAAGATTCCTACACTGAGACCATGTGTTAAAGATAGTACTAATGATGGCCAGCACAAAAGAACAAGAAAGTGGCAGACCTGACACCACTTTCACTCCCAGGATGAGCTCTTTGTCAGCCAAGTGACACATCCAAACAAGAATGAAACAAAACAAAACAAAAACAAAAATAAAACCTCCAAATGATCAAGAAGATTTTCTGAAATAATGGATTTACATCCAACATGTAAAGACATGACTGTCTTCACCCAAAGTGGAGACTGTGTCAAACTTTATGCCAATAAGAAGATATCCTGATTAAATTCAGTATGAAGACTGTTCAAAAGCATGATTTGGTTCCTGGAAAAAAATACCATATGTCACTTACAAAAACTCTCCTACCTGCATACTTAAACTTGGAAGGAGAATTTTCTGATGCACTCAGCCTTCCAAACAAAGAGTTCCAGTGGGTTTTGAACCCATTTATCAAAAATATAAAAATTCTGGTTAGTTTGCAAGAATAGTGGGGTTGACATTGGGAAGACTGAAATTTGCTAGTTGAATTTTAATTTTAAAAGCTTAGTAAAGTTGGCAGTTGGTACTGAAAGTTAAGTATCACAATTTAGTAAACATAGTCAAAACTTCATCTTTTTCAGTTAGTTCTATGCATCTTTGTGAGGTATGCTTCAGTTACAACTGGTATTAAAACTGAATACAAACTAAACTTTAGAAGCAGGCTTTCTAATCACTTATCATAAAATGCTAAACCAGGATTTTCAAAATAATGAAAAACATTCAATCACATTACTCTCCCTAAATATTGTTTTTATTAAAATTATTATTAAATGTTAGAAAGACTAAAAATTTTTTTGTAGTGTTAGTAAAAAAAATCTATTTTTTTGTAGGATTTGTAGGACCTTGTCCAACTCCCTCATCTGCAGATGAGGATATTGAGACCCACAAAGGTTAATTGACTTGTTCAAAATCACACAGATAGTTGGAATTTAAACCCAGGTACCCTGAGTCCAGACCCAGAGCTTTCTACTGTATCTGAGGCTTTTAAATATCTATTTTTATGTAAGTTTTATACTCCATGATGATAAATGGTAGGGTTACGAAGAAGTACTGAAAATGATAACTTCCCTAATATTAATACAGCAATGTATGTATGTATACATATACATACACATATATACATATTTATACACATACACATACACACACTATATATATGTGTGTATATATATATGATTAATAAATAAGCATTTGGGGTATCTGGTCAAAGCTCTTTTATTGATAACGTTGCTCAATCAAAAAAGTTTGGAGACCATGGCACCAGGTTCTGTGTGGTAGCAATTCTATATTTCACCTTCTCTCTTGTCTCTGAGCTGCCTTTGCTCAAGCAAATGCCTGGAATAGAATTTTTTGCCATTTCTACTTTTGAAATCTTTCCATTTTTAAAAATCAAACTAGGTCTTATCTCTATCATAAAGTATTCTCTAATTCATTTAGAAGTCCCCTCAAATTTTTCATATCATTAGATATTTCTCCTTTGTACTTACATTCTAGTTTCTTTTATAGTTATCACACTTTGGTGTCCACCTGTCACATAACTCTCACCTATGGCACCAAGAAGCTGTAGCATGTTCAGCAGCCACACCCTGGTAAAACCATCTTGGCAGATATTCTAAACCTGACTGAAGGTAACCAATATGCCTCAAACCTGTCAGTGAGTTAGGGAAGTATCTACCCAAAGCACGTGAAGACCTCCCCCAGCAGAACGGCCGTATGAGAATGATTTGTTCCAACGGCCATAAAGGTGGTGGAAATAGGTGCTGTGGAGCACTTAGAACCTAGTCAGACATTGAAGATGCTATTGAAGATGGATCCTGGGCCATCACCAGTTGTCTTGACTTTGTCTTGCCACTGAGGCTGATGACTTTGAATAACTTTGAACAACTCTCACTTAAATCTACCTCACACACAAGTTGACAAATCACTCATTATCCACTATTTTACCTTGACCTTAACATTGTGAAGTCATTGGCCCACTTTGAGTACGAAGGATGAACAACAGCAACAGCAATATGTGTGCACACACACTCACACTCACACACACACATCAAACAACATTTATTAAATATCTATGTTGTGACAGGAACTGTGGAACTGTGGTATGAGCAAAAAAGTCCTTGTTTTAAATGACCTTAAACTCTATCAAGGGGGACAAGTATGTATGTGTATATATATATATACACATACATATTATATATATATATAATATATGTATGTGTGTGTGTATTTAAAAATATACAAAAGAATACGAGGTAATTTGGGGCAGGAGGCAGTAGTAAGAAGGGGAAATCAGGTACATTGTCAGGCAGGAAGTAGTATTTGAACTAAGCTTCAAACTAAACCAGAGATCCTAAGATTTTTTTTCTCATCCATTTTAAGTTTTGTGAGGGAAGTTAATGTGTTAAGTGGATTTTTTTAACCTCACCATTTGTAATCCCATAGTTTAAAAAATAAAATATTATATTAAAAATATCATTAGCTATTTTGACTTCAGTGTCAAAATAGCTAGATGGCACTAGACATCTAGATGGCAAAATGAATAGAACATTGGCTCTGTTATTAGGAAGACCTGACTTCAAATTCAGCCTCAGATATTAAACTAGCTGTGTGACCCTGGGCAAGCCATTTAGCCCCTATTTGCCTCAGTTTTTCAACTGTAAATTGGGGACACACCAGAGGAGGAAATGGCAAATCACTCCAATATCATTGCAAGCCTATAATGCTAACTTATACTTAACTCAGAATTCCTTCTCTAACATCCCCAAGCCATCTAGTTTTTGATTGAAGGCTTCCATTGGGAGAGAAGTCTGTAACTCCCATGGCAGCCCATTCTATTTGGGATCCTTCTAACTGTTAAAAATTTTTTCTTTATATTGCTTTGAAATCTGCCTTTTTTACCCCCACACATTGCTCTTAGTACAATCTTAAGTGTCCAAATAAAATGAGGTTAACCCTTCATTGTGGCATACAGTTCTTAAAGGTTATATCAGCTACATGTAAGCTCTGTTAAGTCCTCACCAGCTAGAAAGTCTTCAAGTTTGGGTTCACTAATGAACTGTATCTTTCATCCCAGGATCAATCTGGCTAATTCTGAAGAGGGTAATTACCAGAATGCTGGCCACCAATTTCCTTTTTTTGCCTGTAGAAACTTCTAAAAACTAGATAGACTGGTTGTGATCTGAAATGGTGGAATAAGGAGTACTCATACACATTGTGAGATTATTGGTCTTCTGAAGTTTTGAAATAATACTTTATATAATTTAAACTTTCCTACTTACTTCTTGTTGTGTTTACTTTTGGGGGGTGTTTTCAGAAAAGTTTGAAGAGTTCCATGCCAGTCTTCCAGATATTTCCTAAGACCTGGACACCTCTCTTTTAAAACTCTCCACAATCAACACAGATGGAAGCAAATAATTTTATAAAGTATCATTAGTTGTCTTCTTTCTCTAAATGACAACAGATATCTAGATGTTTCCGAATATCTGGATGTTTGCCATCAGGTAGGCAAATTGGATGTGTTAGTATTCTGTAGGTACAGCTTTGGCTGTACATATGTGTCTATGTGCACTGAATATCAATATGTAGCACTCAATTAAATTAAACAAAAATTCATTAAGTGCTCACTACAAGCAGAGTACTGCCATAGGCACTGGGGAATTGACAGCATTTATGTAGACATGGCCCTTACCCTTTTGTATCTTAGACTCTTGTGGTGGTATTCATTCAAATCCTGTCGACAGATGTTTCAGATGTCTTTTCTACCATAAAGTTCAGCAGAATTATAAAAGTTTACCAGCTTGCCTACACACATCAATACTGTTCCCCATAGCCCATTAAACCCTCTTGCCTCGTTGCATCCCTTTGACTTCAAGCCACCTTGACTCCAGAAACATCTCACACCTACCCAAACTCCTTCAACACAATTCCATTTCCTTTTAATCACTTCAAAGCTCTATGAAACTCTAGCAATGTGCATACTCGTATTCCATTTTCTCTATTTAGCTTAAATGATTGTACCTGCCTCTTCTACCCCTATCATCACTCCATCCATTCACTCATGCTCATGTGCATACGCACACAACACACACACATACACACACACAAACACAAACACAAACACGGAACACTTACCCACCATCTGACTGCAACCCAGGCTTCTGCTTTCCCAAAGGAAATATTAAATTATACTCCTTCCACCTTTCTTTTGTTTCATATCCCCTCCAAATTAGGAGGGGGTACCCACCCACCCACCTCTTCAGTCTGTATGTAATTGGAGCTGGCAGCTGAACTGACAGTAAGGCAAGGCAACAAGCATTTATTTCACATTTACTGTTATCCAGACACTGTGCTGGAGATACATATCCAAGAAAAAACAAAGGTGGTCCCTGACCTCAAGGAGCTTACATTCTAACAGGGAAGACAACACGCAAAAGGAAAGTGAAAAGGGGGGTAGGAGGTACCAGTGTAGGGCTCTGGTGTTAAAATCCAGGAAATCAGAAAGCAGAACTGGAAGGGGAACAACGGTGGGCCACCTTGGGCACTTCTCAAAAGGGTGGCTCTGAGAACTCACCAATGGGAGAATGGGACTGACGTGGCAGAGGGATATTCTATATTAGGAAGGCACAATTTATGATTTCAAAGAGAATCTCATATGTGCCTAAAAGGTCCAGAACCGCAGGATATAAGGAATTCTCTAGGCAGAAGGCAGGAGAACTAAAGCATGTATTTACACTCCACAGTAACAAGCCCACAAACCAGCGTCCCCATTTTGATATTTTCATCAAAAGCTTCCAGGCCCAATAAGTCCGCCTCACAAGGGTCACCAGGAGGCCACAGAGAAGCGAGATGGTATAAGGCAAAATCGTATACATGCTTCCCCTCTACGGTAAGAAGATTACCCACTAGCCTCCAGTCAGCTCTGCTACAGGCAGCTCAGCTTTGGCTGTAGGTGTCTCTGGCTCCAACCGGAAAAGGAAGAGAAGATCTTCAAGCTGTCCTCTCCCCTCTTATAGAGTTTTTGACATCATCAAGCGCCGCCTGAATGACCAGGGCCGATTGGTTCTTGACTTGGTCCCTCCCCCTAGCATAGACCAGGTTAACACACCTCCCCTCAGCCAGCCCCATGACTCATCACACAGGAAGTTCTCTGATTCCTGGCATGGTCGCTGGGCTTCCTGCCCCGGAAGAGCAAGCCCCAGTGTCCAGGGAAGCTCAATGAGGTAAGCTGAGTCATTCAAAGAAAACAAAGTCCATTCTGGTTACATATTCCAAAGTAAAATGTCTGCAAGGAAAGAGGGCTATTCCAGAAGTCCGAGGCAAGGAAGGGCATTGCTACCCCCAAACTAAATATAATTATGAGTAGCTGGATCCTTTTTTGGCTCACTGACCCACTTAAGTAATTGTCCTCTGCACTGCTGTGGTTGTCACTACAAATGGTACAGTAGCCAATACTATGTCTAGGAATTGCATGTCTAGGAAAGATGGAAAAAGATTTATAACTTTCAAGATTTTACTAGATCCTGTACCAAAGGAAAAAAAGACACAAAGGAGAGGTAGCCCCATCTCAGATTCAGGGTTTCCAAGAAAGCCGTGTCTTGGAGAAAGGAGAGAACAGAAGGGCATTCTTTCACTAATACTCTAAAAGAAAAAGTGAGAGAGAGGGAGAGAGAGAGAGAGAGAGAGGGAGAGATGCTTGAGAGGTATGGCAGGTGAAACCCAAAATAAGAGGAAACAAAGGTTCAAAATTCTGAGCGTATCAATTTACCAAGCAATACATGTCAATTGCATAACAAAGAAAGACCAGGCCTCTTCAACTTGGCACTGGACCCCAAATACAGGGGAAAATAGATTTTCATGCATTAAAAGAAAACAATTAACAGGATGTAAACCAGGATACATGATTAGGCCATCTTATTTCAAATTGGGGAAGAAAGATGATGGATTTTCCAAGTTGAGAGGGGGAAAGAGTGAGTTTTAGTCAACTTGGGAGAGCATGAGTGGGTTTTGAGATCTTTCCATTTCTAGAATTGGGAGATGCTGATTATTTGCATCCACCTGCATTTATGAAATAATAGATAGCTTATATCATCTACTTGCCCATGGATGATTTGCAGAAAAACAACAAGATGGAGGACAACATATGTGGCAGCATAAGATAGAATCTGCCTGGTTCCCTCTATTCCTACACCAAACTAACTCTATTTTGTAACCGTCCTTCACTCTATCTCAAGAGGCAAGGATTTATATTTTATCCTTAGAGCGCTGGCTCAGCAGCCAGTCAGAAGTATTTTCATGGCAGACAAGAAGTAGTCTGTAGGTATCAGTGCTTGCTTTGAAGTGGAAAGTTGGGGGCAGGAGGAATTCCTTTCCATCACATATTCTTGAGGTGGATGTTACACTATGAAAAACATTCTAACAAGGAATGATACTGAAAAGATGGAATGTGCCACCTCAAAAGGGAATGGGCTACCATTTATTAGAAGTTTTCAACCAAAGGTTGGAGGACCATTTGTCAATTATCTTGTGGAGGTAATTTTCAGTCAGGTTCAGGCTGGATCTCTGTGATTCTACATTAGAGAGATACAAAACACTTAACATATATGATAGTTATCTCTATATCACAGTCCCTGAACTATGTATCAAAAACATTTTGAAGTAAAACAAGAGGACTTGGCTACTGAGTAAATACAAAAGACAAAGAGTAGTCAAAGTGACTTATAGTCTGAACTTAATAAATAAAACAAGCATTTCCATAACATATTAGAACAGAAAAAAAAATGATTGCACCCATCTCTCTGGCATTGCCCAGCCTCTCCCTGAGTAGACAAGCCTCTGGCACTAACTAGCTGTATGACCATGGGGAAGTCACTTGACCACTGTCAATCTTATCCATAAGTTTCCTCACCTATAAAATGGGGACAACAGTATGAGTAAAGCACTTTGCAAACCTCAAAGATATATAGATAGATAGGTGACATATAATGTATACACACACACACACACACACACACCATACATACTATATATATATAAAATGGGTGTGTGTGTGTGTGTGTATGTGTGTAGTGTTTGGCACACAGTAGGCACTTAACAAATGATTGATGCCTACCTACCATGACAATTCACAGATTCCTTTCTTATTCTCTCTTAATTCTAGTGTTTTGCTCTGTTATTATTTCCAATTTATCTGTATTTAGCTTGTTTGTACATACTGTTTATATGTTGTTTCCCCCTTTGGACTGCAAGCTCTTTGAGAGTTAGGGCTTGGCTTTTTTAAACCTTTTTTCGTATCCCTAGTGCTTGTCACAGTACCTGATACATAGTAGGTGCTTAATAAATGTTGACTCATTGATATAATGTTGTCTCCCCCTTTAGACTGGGAGTTCCTTGAGATCAGGGACTGTCTTTTACTTTTCTTCATATGCCTAGTGCTTGGCACAGGTCTGGCACATAGTAGGTACTTAAACATCTGTTGACTTAAATGACTGGGATACACAATTATGGTGATTAATACTCTAAAGAGAATCAGTAGCACTCTTCCCATGTTCCCAATTATTGTGTCTCAGGATAGCTAGAAACCTTTCATTTAAAGGAGAAGAGTAGAGGGGGAAGGAACATTAGTAAGTGTAATGATGGAAAGAAAACAGGTGTGATTTAAAAAAAAATAAAGGAATTATTTTCTTACCCCAATGTTACCCTGTTGAACATGAATGTCCCCTGGCAGGGCTGAATCATATTCAAACAAGCAGGCCCCCTAGAATGGAGGGAGGGTAGGAAATAAGAACATGTGTAGCTCCTACTATATGCCAAACACAGATCTCATTAGATTCACACAACCCCCCATCAAGGTAGGTGCTATTATGATCCCCATTTTAGAGTTGAGAAAACTGGGGTAAACACAGGTTAAGTGACTTTTCTGGGGTTACAGAGTTAATAAGTGTCTGAGGTCAGATTTGAAGTCAGGTCTTCCCAACTCCATACCTAGCACTCTATCCATTGCACTACCAACTATCCAGTAGACAGCCTTAGCAGAATAACCAACAATAACAGCCTTCCCCAAAGGGAGCACAGAAAGGAAGGCCATGGCAGCAGGTCCGTGACCTTATTTCTTTAAGCATTTCCCAGGCAGTCATGTTTCCTCTTCATCTGTGTTATAAAACAGTCAAGTAAGATGAATATGGCTGGTAATTTATACTAGAAACTTGCATTGAATTATGCTTGGATGACTTATTAAATGAAGAATATTATCAATATTATATCTGTCACAAATGAAAAACCCCACGTGTGGATGGATTGAATCCACTCATCATTTTATGGGCCCACTGGCCTCCAGGGAAGGACACAAATCCGCACGATGTCCCTGAGTGATGGATTTTATGTTCCTTTCTCAGAGCTGGCTGGATGTGCGGATATCATGAGGAGAGTGAGAGCTCCCCATTGGCTAGGCACTAAAGAGCCTTTCCTTTGCCCAGCTTTACGAACAGAAAGCTCAAAAAACCTAGCTGTCCAGCTGCAGTGATGACTGTGAGTGTATGTGGAAGACAGATGTGCAATGCTGAGCTCTCTGACCTTGGGCTAGGCCATGAGGAAAGGGAAACAGGAGCCCAGATGAGGAGAACTTCTCTAGGTCTTTTGCTTCCCCTGTTCACTGTGCTGATTCCTTGGATGAGACATGCTGGACCAGAGAGCCTTCACTCCCTTCAGGATGCTTGGGTAATGACTAAATGATCCATTTTATTATACTATGGAACAAAGTTCAGGAAATTCACATCCACAAAACCTCTCCCCCATTCCTCCATTAGTTCATTTATTATTGATTGCCTTTCTGTTGGGTTTGTCATATTTAGTCTCTCCTTGGTGAAGCTATACCTTCCAAATTACTAGTCCCCTCCCCCCACCCAATCTGTTACCAAGGCATATCAAACTCACCTTTGCAACATCTCTCAAATATGCCCCCTTCTCTCCTCTAGCACTGCCTCTCCTCTAATTCAGGCACTCATCGCTTCAAACCTCGATTATTGCAGGTGGACGTGGCTGCCTCAAGTCACTCCAATTCATCCTCCATTTAGGCGCTAAAGTGATTTTCCCAAAGTGCAGGCCCTGTCATGGCACTGCCCTACTTAATAAACTCCAGGGATTCCCTATTGCCTCTAGATTCGAACACAAAATCCTCTGTTTGGCATCCAAAGGACTTCATAGCCTATCTCCTTCCTATCTTTCCAGTTTTCCTACACCTTGTTGTTGTTCAGTCCTTTCAATCATGTTTGATTCTTTGTGACCCCATCTGGGGTTTTCTTGGCAAAGAAACAAGTAGTTTGCCATTTTCTTCTCCAGCTCATTTTACAGATGAGGAAACAGAGGCATATAGGGTTAAATGACTTGTCCAGGGTCACACAACACCTTACTCCTCAATATGTACTTTTTAATCCAGTGACACTGGTCTTCTGACTATTCCATGAATAAGACACTTCATCTTTTGGCACTGGATATTTTCTCTGGCCATCCTTCATGCCTGGAATGTTGTCTCTCTTTTTTTAAAATTTATTTCTTATCTTTAGTTGACAACACTCAGTTCCACAAGTTTTTGAGTTCCAAATGTTCTCTTCCTCCCTCTCCTCTGCCCTCCTCCCAAGATGGCATGTAATCCTCTATAGGTCATACATATACCTTCTCATTAAACTTATTTACATAATAGTCAAGTTGTAAAGAAGAATTATAACCAATGGAATGAATCATGAGAAAGAAGAAACAAAACCAAAAAAGAAGGAAAAAAAAGAGAGAGCAAACAGTTTGCCTCAATCTGCATTCAGACTCCGTAGCTCTTTCTCTGGATGTGCTTTTTCATCATGAGTCTTTTGGAGCTATCTTTGAATCTTGCATTGATGAGAAGAGCCAAATCTATCAAAGTTAATCCTTATGTGTATCTGTAACCATGCGTAGTGTTCTCCTGGTTCTGCTCCCCTCACTCAACATCAGTTCATAAAAGTCTTTCCAGGTTATAATGAAGTTCATCTGCTCCTCATTTCCTATAGCACAATAATATGGAATGTTGTCTCTTCTCTGCTCTGACTACTGACCTCTCTAGGTTCCTTTAAGTCTGACCTAAAAATCCCACCTTCTATAGGAAGCCTTCCCCAACCTCTCTTAATTCTCCATTTGTAAAAAGTTCTGTCAAGATTCTCTACCATTTAGAAATCAGAAATACTGAAATGCTTCTGTGGAAAATTACCTAAAACTTCTGCAACTCAACCACCAAAGAAAGCAAATTGTGGACAAATACAAAGTAGCTCATTTTAAAGAGAAAGAAACTGAGATTCAGAAAAGGTACATGATTTGCATAAGGTCACACGGCTGATGAGTCAGAGCTGAAACATGAGCTCAGATCTTACAACAGGAGAAAATGTTCAGATCTAATGGCACTTAAGAATTGGTTGTGGCTATGAACAGGTAAACTCACAGTTAAGATCAGACTTTTTCTACTATTGTATACTGTGGTATGGCTACTAGCTTAGAAACAGAAGGTACTCCTTATTTACCTTTGTTGGTAACACTGACTGGGAAAATCCCATCTGCCTCAGTTTCCTCAACTGTAAAATGGGATAGCGGCACCTGTCAGGCTTATTATGAGGATCAAATCAGATAATATTTGTAACATAGTGCTCGTAATATAATAGATACTTAATAATTACTTGTTTCAGAAAAATCTGGAAAGACTTACATGAACTGATACAAAGTGAAGTGAGAAGAACTAGGAGAATGTTGTGCACAGTAACAGCAGTATTGTACAATGGAGAATTGTGAATGACTTAGCTCTTCTCAGCAATTCACTGATCCAAGACAATCCCAAAGGACTAATGATGAAACATACTATCTGCCTCCAGAGAAAGAACTGATATCGTTTGAATACAGACTAAAGCATGCTATTTTCGCTTTCTTTCTTTCATTTTTTTCTTGTATTTGAGTCTTGAACAAAATGGAAATGTTTTCCATGATTGCACATGTATAACCTCTATCTGATTGCTTACCATCTCAGGGAGGGGAGAAGGGAGGAATGAAGGGATGGATGAATTTAGAACCCAAAACATTAAAAAAATGTTTAAAATAGTTTTGACATTAGGGAAAAAATAAAATATTCATTTCTTTCCTTAAGCTATCAATTGGATAAGGATTCTTATACATCTTGGCCAGATAAATAATTTGAATGCTCTTTATGCAGATTCAAAGA
This sequence comes from Trichosurus vulpecula, assembly GCF_011100635.1. Taxonomy (NCBI): domain Eukaryota; kingdom Metazoa; phylum Chordata; class Mammalia; order Diprotodontia; family Phalangeridae; genus Trichosurus; species Trichosurus vulpecula. The sequence goes on from NC_050573.1 coordinate 157,312,536, forward strand.
CCCAAACCAGCAGAGTTCAGTATTAGGAGGAACAAAATAAAAGCAGATGTGATCATGTAGCAGGAGAGTTGAGACTAAAATGGCCAGAAACTAAAAACTTAAAAGGTGGTGGGTGGAACATGTGGGAACATAGATCAACATTGACTGCACTGGCCTTCTAGTGGAGAGGTTGAATTCTTACAGGAAAGTATCAACAGTGACTCAATGCAAAAGACAATAAAAATTTGTTGAGAGTTATGTCATGTGGGAATTTTTTATATGCAGGGGATGGGGACAAGAACTAGACCTGTGATTTCATTTATACACGGAGCTCCTAGGTGAGGAAACTTGATCCACCAATGCAAGTTGGCGCCTTCTCTGCAACTAAGAGAGTCTTAGAACAAGATTCTTTTCTTGAGGTCTGGAAACTTGTTTTCGTTTTTCTATAATATTTCAACAACTATATTTCAATATGATTGGTTTCCTTTTTGATCCTACATATTTTATTTTATGTAGTTAAAAACATTGTTCTCAGAAGGGGACCATAGACTTCACCAGACTACCAACAGGGTCCATGACACCAAAAAAAAAAAAGCACTCCTATAAAGGGTTGTCTAGAAAACCCAGAGGTTAAGTGATTTACCCAGTATCACATAGCCAGTAAGTGCCAGAACAGGATGTTAACCCAAATCTTATGCCATGCAGCCTCCTCAATAAGAATAACTCCCATTTATGTAGTGTTTGATGGGTTGAAAAATACCTTCCTCAAAAGAATACATTATACCCATTTTACAGATGAAGAAACAGAGGCTCAGAAAGCCTTCATGTGTTGCTTACAATCACCTACCTAGCAGGTGTTAGATCCAGGACTTTTGACTATAAATTCTGGGCTCTTTCTTCCAGACGACACTGCTTTGCTTCTCATTGAGAGAAATGATTATTTCTCTCTTATACTAATGACCAATTATTGAATGAGGACTAAGGTTCCCCACCCCACCCTCCTATTTCCTTCTTCTCTGTAGGCTATTCAGTCAGCCTTTAAAGGGAAGGCAGATAAAATCTTGGGCAGAAACACCCCACCAGGAAAACTTAGATCTGATCAAAAGGCAAAGAGATTCTAGTCAGGTGAAATCCAGCCCATTGTGTTTTTGTCCAGCCAGATGTGAGTAGAGATCTAGATTACCCTAGATGGGGTAGTCTGCATGAGAGATGTCTCTTTGCTAAAAACTCAGGGATCAGTCATGTCCCCCAGCCCTTCATTAGAATAAACCCACCTCTCATTATAATATTAATTCTCTCATTAATTGTTAACCAGAGTTGATTTCCACCCTCAGGAACACTGACCCTTCCAAGGGCATATAAGTGTTAAATAAGTTCTATAAAGGGTCTTTGGCATTTGAGAGTTCCATTGACCCCCCCTTTATTAATTATCTTCTAGCATAATTAATAAAATGATTAATTACCCATAAACTATGTCTCACAAACATTTTATACATCACTTCATAATTAACTAAACTCTATGAATTGTATTGTTATTTGTTCTCTGCTTCCATAATTGAATAACATTAACTAGGAAATAAAAAGCTTTAATCCCACCTTGTTGCTCACCTCCAGATTTTTCCACCATGCCCCTCATCCTGGAAGTTCACTTCAGTCCTGGAATTCATATCTCTGAAATACCTTCCACCCAGAGGGCCCCTCCTTGGGATTGGATAACTTCTTCCCTGAATCTGTTTAAAGAGGGTACCCAAGCCAGACATCTCTTCATTTCTTACTAGGCTGCATTCCTCCCCATTTCTCTTATCAAGCCTCCTGACCTTTTTTTCCCTTTCTTCTTTTCAGTTTCCTTGTATGTGTTGTCTTCTCCATTAGAACACTCCACTCAAGGGCAAAGATTGTTTTTTATGGATTTTTTTTTGGTTGGTATTTGTATTCCCAGGGCTTAGCACAGTGCCTGGCACATCATTGTTGTTGCTGAGTCATATAGTCATGTCTGACTCTTCCTGCTATCCACAGGGTTTTCTTAGCAAAGATACTGGAGCGGTTTGCCATTTCTTTCTCCAGCCTGGCACATACTAAATGCGTAATAAATGCTTGTTGATTGACTGACTGTCAATGCTGAGATGATCATTTTTATCATCACAAAAAGTTTAACTAGATGACCTTGTCTTCAGTTTCTAGAGGAGACAAGGAGGGTGATGCTGAACCATCGAAATCATCTTTTCTAATAGTAATTTCTGTAATTGTTTGACATAGTGACTGCTTCAAAGGAGAGTCAGATAACAAAAGGTGAAACACAAAGGAGTGGCACACAGGAATCTGTAAGAAGGGAGTCAAGGATACTAAAGCTCAGAATATATGCCTGGCCTATTCAGAGATGCTAAGGACAAAGAAAGGGGGTTGTGCGTTTTTTAAAGCTATATTAAGGGAAAAGAAGAGGGTCAAAGACAGATGAGAAAATGACTACGGTGATAATAGAAGACAAAGAGAAAGCAGAGCTGCTCAATTCCTACTTTGGTCCTGTTTTCTCTGCCAAGGACAATGATCTTTGGACTGGAAAAATGACAGAAAAAAATAATGAAGGGACCTCAAACCTAAGAAAAGTTGGGACATCATAAAAGAGTACGTTGTTGCCCTTGAAGAGTTCAAATAAAAAATTACAGATGAACTACATCCTGGGGTCCTGAAAGAACTGGCAGATGTTTCTGCTGAGTCCCCATTGCTGAGTTTGAAAGATCATGTTGAACAGGAGAAATGCCACGGTTCTCGGGAAGGGCGAATGGTATGCCAGTTTTCAGAAAATAAAAGATAATGGAGTCTACAGGCCAGTGAGTTTGAGTTCAATTGTAGGCAGAATTCTAAAATTTGTTGTTCAAGACATGATCATTTAATATCTAGAAACTGAAGCAGTGATGACAAAGAGCCAACATGACTTCATGAAGAATATGTCATGCCAGATTAACCACTTGTCCTTTTTAGACAGAGTTTCTAGATGCCCAGATCACAAGGTCAGGAGAATTCTATAGGTCTAGTTTATCTCGATGTTAATGAAACAATCAACGAAGTCTATCAAGTTATTATTGTAGAAAAGATGGAGAGATATAGGCTAAAATGCTGGATGATAGGAGTGGTGAGTTTGGGAAATGATTGAACAGCTGGATCCAAAGAGTAACTGTGAATGCTTTGATGTCAACTTGGAAGGAGGTCTCCAGTGGAATACCTCCAGGAAGATGAGTAGAATGAGGTACCTCAGAGGTAGTGTGTTTCCCCTCGTGAGAAGTCTTTAAGTGAAGGCTGGATGACCAATTAATGAAACAATACACAAGCATTTATTAAGTACTTATTATGTACCATGCACTGGGAGTACAAAGACAAAAAGAAACTGTCCCTAACATAAAGGAAATTACATTCTGTCTGAGAAGACAAGTATATGCAATGTAATTTGAAGAAGGGAGGAGGCATTAGCAGCTTCTCATTTCGGGGCTGAATTTTGAAGGTTTCTAAGAGGCAGAGGCAAGGAGGAGATGCATTGCAGTCATGAGGGAACAGTCTATGCAAAGATACAGAGTCAGGGTAACAAGAGAAGCAGCAAGAACATTATGACCAGACTGTGGAGTGATAAAAGTAGATGAATGGGAAGTTAGTTGTTAGGTACTTTGAATGACAAATAGAAGTTTACATTTGATTATAGAGATAATAGGGAGCCACTGGAGTTTATTGAGTAGAGGAGCAATACTAGACCCTATGTAGAGGATGTATTTTAGAGGGGAAAGACCAGACAGAGAAACCAATTAGGAGACTCACAAAAGTTCAGGTAAGAGAGCCTGGATTAGCATGGAGCCTGTATGAGTAGAGAATAGAGGACAGATGCAAGAAACTTTATGGAGGGAGAACTGACAATATTTGGTAGCTCACTGGATATGTGGGTGAAAGTGAGTGAGAATTAGAGGATAACACCAAAATTGTAAACCTGGTCTACTGGAAGAATGAGAGTGCCCAGAACGGAAACAGATGTCTGGAAGATGGATGGGTTTGATGGGGAATAAAAGTTTTATTATGGATATACTGAGTTTTAATTATCTACAGCAGTAGTATAAACTAAAATCAAAGCTGGATCACTGTAGGTTGCATATTGGCTTAGAAAACCTCAAATTAACATTGTGTGTGTTGTGTTGTACTTTTATTTATTTTATTAAACATTTCCAATTACATTTTAATTTTGTTCTGGCTGCAATGTAGAGTTTTGTGGTAGAAATTTGACACCTCTGGATCCAGTTCAAAATGTTCAGTAAGCAGTCAATGATTTGGAACAGGAGCTCAGGAAAGACATTTGTCACACATGGTGTAAGGAAGATTCTTGTTCAGGTGTGAGTTGGACTGAGTTATCTCTGTGGTCCCTTCCAACTCTGAGATTCTATGATTCTGTCAAAAGTTTATAACACGCAATCTCAGAAGCCATACTACTGTCTAGAGAATCCATTAAGAAACACCACTGAGAGAAAATCTTGTCATTTATAGTTGGGTAAATGACTAGTTTGAAAACAAACCTGTTGGATGTGCCTATACCTCACACGGTACGTGTGCCTCAGTCTTTATGGGCATCGCCTTAAAGTGTCAATGTCAGGCAAGCTATCATGGGGGAAAATCATAGTAAGCTTTTTGCTTTTATTACAGAAGCCACAGACTCTAAACTGTTTATCAACTCAACATAATAGCGACACATCCGGCAGCTTCATAGGCAAGGGGAATGAGTCTGTGATCTCATTGGCATGGGAGATTTCCAGAAGGAATTCCTATCCATGCATGCTAGCACCTTCTCTGAAAGGGATTGTTATAGAGGCATGCCTAGGGCACTGAAATGTTAAATGACTGATCAGGGTCACAAAGCCACTAAGGGTCAGAGGCAATACTTGAAACAAGATCTTTCTGGTTTCTAAGCCTGCTCTTTCACATGAGCCCCAGAAACTTCACATGAGTGTTTATTGTTGTGTGTCCATGGATAGTCCCTATACTTGTCCTGGGGGAACAAGAGAGTTCCAGCTTTTAAAAAGCAGCTAAGTTGTTTCAAATGAAATAGTATTTTTAATTTAATTTTTATTATTTTTCCAATTAACAAGCCTTTATTTTTCTCTCTCGCACTCCCCCTCCCCTCAATTGAACAAAATAAAAACAAAGAAGGAAATTCATAATAAATATGCATAATAAGGAGAAGCAAATTCCCTCATTGGCCATGTCCAAAAATGGATGTTTCAATCTGTATTTTGAGTCCATTACTTCTCTGTCACGAGGTGAGTTGTGAGCTTCATCTTCAGTCCTCTGGAATCAAGGTTGTAAGGTCTTTAACTTTTTTTCCCCTTTACAATGTTGTTATTTTAAAAATTGTTGTGCTGGTTCTGCTCACTTCACTCTGCATTAGTTCATATAGGTTTTCCCTTTTTCCCCTGAAACCATCTATTTCATCATTGATTGTGGGGCAATAATATTACGTTATATTTATATAAAATATTTGTTTAGCCATTGCCTAATAGGTGGGTATCCTCTTGGTCTCCTATATTTTGTTACTATAAAAAAGTTACTATAAAAATTTTTGTAGATATGAATCTTTTTCCTCTTTCTTTGATTTTTTTAAAGAGTATATGCTTAGGATCAAAGGATATAAACAGTTTATTGACTCTGGGGTCATAGTTTCCAATTGCTTTCCAGCATGTGGACCAATCCATAGCCCTGTGAATAGTTCATTAATGTTCCTGTTTTCCCAGAGTCCTCCAACATTTGTCATTTTCCTCTTCTGTCATCTTTGCCAATCTGATCATTTGCATGTCTCTAATTATTGGTGATTTGGAGCATTTTTTTCATATGATTATTGATAGGTTATATTTCTTCCTTTGAGAACTGTCCACATCTTTTGACCATTTATTGTTCACGTCTATTGGGAAACGGTGTTTATTCTCATAAACTTGAATTAGTTCCTTATATATCTTGGATACGAGACCTTTATCAGAGAATCATGCTACAAAGATTTTTTCCCCAGTTACTCATTCCCTTCTAATTTTAATTAGATTGGTTTTGTTTATGCGAAATGTTAATTTTATTTAATCTAAATTGTCCTTTTTCTCCTCTTTTATCCCCTGACAGCAGCATTTTTTTTTGCCATGCTGTATCACCTTTATCTTCCTGCTGACTTCTAATGGCTGATTTTCAAAGCATTTTAGATATGAGGAGAAAATGCAACATGCGAATGAAAATAGATTGAGGGATGGAACTGTGTGCTCACATATATTCCTCACGAAGTCCTACTGGGCTGTGAAATAAGGGTGCCCCATTAAATTTGGTCCTATATTTGAAATGGATAGGGATTAACACTGCAGGAAGACAGGCATGAATGAGCAAACCGAGAACTCAGAATGATGTGAAAAAGAACTTTGTAAACTTCTTCCAATGGATTTCCAGCTGCATTTCAATCTCGACCCACATTTATGCCAAGGAACTTAGGAACTTTCAGAGAGTCAGAAGAATGGAAGAGAGTGATAACAGTAGGTGAGCTAGTCTGGATGCTCCATAGTTAGAAATCTATCGTTATTTATTTAATGGAAGAATTATGATGTGTGTATGTGTGTGTATGTGTATGTGCATGCATGCAATTGCACAGTCCATTTAACCCACCCTGAATCCTGCTCTTGCAAAAAGATGTATCAATACTGTTTATATCATGGATTTCACTGGAGGGAATGTATTGTACCAGAACCTAAATCCTGGTGTGGTACTGAGCTGAATGTCAAAATGTGTCTCTGTAGGCAGTACATTCTGCTGATAGTCACACACACAAAGGGAAATTATTTACTTCATTTCTTCCCTTTTAAGACATTTTCAAGAGGATCTGATGTTGTAGAAGTCTCCTTTCTTGTGAAAGGGAAACACTGACATCTTGTGGAAAGATCTAGCTTAATCTCTCTAACGTCAACAACATTATCTCCTCTCAGATAAATTTTAAAATAAATATATTTTATCTCCCTCTCCTTCTTTCTTCCTCTAATGCATATGAATTATGAAACTGCCACTTTCTACCTCATCTGAACAGCATCTCACTAAGGTAGCAATGTCAGATAGTTGAATCTTCCTTCCAGGATATTTGAAATCTTGAAGAGGATCTTCCCAATTTCAGGTGTTAAAATCTAACACAATGATTGAAAAATGTGCTCTCCTCTTTCCTCCTAGCCATTTACACAATATAGACCTAAGAATAGTACATATATATACCTCCATATACATATCTATCTATCTATCTACCTATCTATCCATCTATCTATATATGTATATATATATATATATATATGTATACAGAGAGACTAATTTTGACAATATGTAATTTAGAGCACAGTTTGTAGGTCAGAAGACCCAGAGGCAGAGCTCCTGGGTTTTATGAGCTTCTCTTCTAGATTACTGCCTCTCCCTGTCAATCAACCCTGACAGGAGGATAAAAATATATGCCCATATCACTTGCATATTCTGAAAATTAATAGTGACTTCTAAATTACTTTGATATACTTGCATTAAATTTATGAGAAAGGTACGAAAGCCTATTATACAAAAGGTCAGGAAGAAGAAAAGTATGACTTTCACCCTTTTATACAATAGGAAATAAATTTGGTGAAGATGAATCTGACCTAATTTTGGATCCTAAAGAGTGAATGAGGGAAGTAATAGCCAGTGAACTACAAGGGAACACGGGAGAATGTTGAGTTAATTCCCCTTGGCATGGACTGACTAAATAGACAGAGATAGGTCACCTTGAACTTTCATATAGTCTTTCCTCTGAAGAATGCAAAAGCCCTTTATCCACTACATAATTAGAGGCACCACATGCTACTGTGGGGGGAGATAGGATCAGCTATTCTTTCATTCTTCCCACTTTAACAGGTATTGAGGCAAAAGGATGCTAATTGACTTGTCTAAGGCCATACAGTGGCAGAGCTTGGATGAAAACCCTGCTTCAGTTTAACCTGCTTCAGCAAATATTTACTGAGCTCCTGCTAACAGGACAGGCATTATGCTAGGCATGGCAGTGGATACAAAGAGCTTACAGCCTAACAGGTGCAAGTTTGAATACAAAATCTTGGAAAGGTACAAGAGTGTAGAAAACTGGCATAAAGCAGAATAAAATCAGTGTATAAAGCACTGTAGGGAGTCAGATGAGGGGGAAATCATGTCTCCTTGGGAAGATCATGGAAGGCTTCAAGAGTGCGGGTGATGGAGGAGCTGGACTTTGGAGAATGTGTAAGATTGGAACAGATATAGATTGGGGTTGGGAGAAAGGAAAGGAGAATTATAGGAAAAGGGAAGAGCAAGGGCAAAGGCACAGAGACATGGCTTATATTTGGATAACAGTGAATCATTAATTTATGTGCATTGTTTTTATTTTTTCCTGGAGATCAAAGTTCATGTAAGGGAGTAGTGAGAAGGAAGGCTAGCTCGTACAGTGGACACCTGAAATACCAAGTTGAAGAGCCTGCGTTTTATTCTGTAAATAATAGAGAGTAACAGAAGTTTCTTTAGTAGGGAATATATATGATTGGTAGGTTTAATTCTACTCTCTTGAGTCCATTCACTATTACTTCATTCATTTTTTGAGCTTGTAGATCATTTATGTATTGTTTTTTATGCCCTAGAACAGGGGTGGGGAACCTGCAGCCTCAAGGCCACATGAGACCCTTTAGGTCCTTGTGTGCAGCCTTTTGACTGAGTGCAAGTTTTACAGAACCAATCCTTTTATTAAGGGGATTTGGTCTGTGAAGTTTGGATTCAGTCAAAGGGCCACACTTGAGAACCTAGAGAGTCACATGTGAACTTGAGGCCGCAGGTTCCCCATCTGTGCCCTAGACCCTGCCTCCTGTGATAGGGAGGTGAAGGCGATCATGATCAAATGGTCATAGATTTAGAGACAGAAAAGACCTTAAAGGTCGTGTAGTCCACTCCCCCATCCCCCTTCTAGGGATCATCAGCAGAGACAGTAACTTGCCCTGAGTCATGCAGTTAGTGTCTTAGGTAGGATTTGAACCTGGGTGTACCTAAATTCAAATCCATTTCTCTACCTACTACATACACCAGTGCTGTCAAACTCAAATAGAAATGGGAGCCATTAATCATACATAAGGATTCCTGCAGTCAGCATATTGACTTAGTTTTAAAATGTAATGTTACCTATGATTTATTCATTCATTCACCTGTTTGGTGAGTTAAATATTTCTTAATCGCACTTTTTGTTTGCAAGGCGATTGGGGTTAATTAACTTGCCCAGGGTCACACATCTAGGAAGTGTCAAGTGTCTGAGACTGGATTTGAACTCAGGTCCTCCTGACTCTAAGGCCAATACTCTCTCTCCTACGTCACCTAGCTGCCCCTCTCAATTATATTTTAATCTGTTTCAGTGCACTCAGGAGTGTTGCAGGGCAGCATCCGTGTATTTAATACCTCATCACTACACCATGCCCCTCTAGAGGCTAGAACAGGCTATAAGCTATATGGTCCCCCACACACAAAGGAATCCCTAAGTGATACCTTGTGGAGGCACACTTCTACCTGAATTAAGTACCAATTTGTAAATCATTGTGCTAGCTCATAATCACTGCTTCTTTTTGCTGTTGTCATGGATATAAAACTTTTCATGGGCACATTCACCAAGATCAGATTTCCTCTTATCTTTTTAAAGGTCCCAAAGTTTCTGCCTTGCTCCAGGAGTAACAGCCAAAGAGTTCTTTCTCTGCTTTGCTCATTTTTCCAAACCTTCAAAGAGATCATCTCAGCCTGGATCCTTCCACAAGAAAAAGTCGTGTGAGATAGGGCATCAAAGTTAGGCCTTCTTTTGTTGGGAAGCCAGAAATACTTACATGAAAAGCCACATGGGATTCTAAGCCTAAACCAATAGAAGAAGAAAACTGTCCAAACTTATAAATCAATCAGCAAGCGTTTATTTTCTACTATGTGGCAGGCACTGAAGAAGGTCCTGGGAGTTTAAAAAAGCCTCCAGTTGTTCATGATTATATTTAGTTTGGGGTAGCTATCTTTCCTTGCTGATTGGGGTAGCAATGCAAGCAAAGATGGATATTCCAGAAGTCCAAGGCAAGGAAGAACATTGTTCCTCAAGGAGCTTAGATCCTTTTAAAGGGCACTGGTAAATGTAAAAGTATATACAGAATATGGATTGCAATGGACTTGTGATTTCATTAGCACTGAGAACTCTTAAAGAAGCAACACCCTCTACCAAGGCAGATTGGTGCCTTCTCTTTTTAAAAAAATTATTTTATTTTTAATTTATGGAATAAAAGAAGCAGTTCTATAACACAGCATAATAAAAAGATGATTACACATGAAACTGCAAATCTACCATATACAACTTGCTATTTCTTTTAAATATACGCCAGCTATCATGTAAATTTCTTTTTTTTTCTTTCTTTTCCTTTTTTCTTTCCTTCCTCCCCTCCCAGCCCCCAGAGATGGCCACTGTAAGACACAAATAGGCATACATATGTAAAATTATTTTATACATACTTCTATCAGTTCTTTCTCTGGATGCTGATTGTGTCTTTCTTGCTTTCTCTCAGTGAGCTACCTGGAGTAATGAGAGGTTAAGTGACTTAACTAGTGCCACACAGGCACTATGTATCAGGGATGGGCCTTCAACCCATATCTTCCTGACTATCTCTAAACAATATGCCATACAGTGTCCCATGTACAGATAAGGTAATTTGGGGAAAGAAGGAACTAGGAGCTGGATCAATTAGGAAAGACTTCATGGAGAAGATGGCACTTGACCTGGGTCTCAAAGAAAACAAGGGATTCCAAGATGCAGAGGTGAGGAGAGAGTACATTCTCTCTCTCTCTCTCTCTCTCTCTCTCTCTCTCTCTCTCTCTCTCTCTCTCCCTCTCTCTCTCTCTCTCTCTTTCTCTCTGTCTCTCTGTCTCTCTCTTTGTCCCTCTCTCTCTGTCTCTCTCTATCTCTATGTCTCTGTATATATGTATACATATGTATGTGTATGTATATTTCTATATATGTATATATACATATAGGTTTACGAGTATATAGACATATGGAGAGAGAGGGAGACAGAGAGAGACAGAGAGACAGAGAGAGAGAGAACCTGTACTCTCTCCCCACCTCTGCCTCTTGGAATACTTTGGTTCCTTCCCCTTCTGCCATCTCCCTTCCCTCAGGCATTTTAAATGACTTGGATTTCAAAAATTCTGAATTTGCATCTTTTCAGGCACACATGTCACAGAAAATAAAGTATACCTGTAGTGTAAAACCTTAATTTGAGTTGGCCTATTAAAGCTTTTTTGATTCTGAGGGAAAAAAAAATACTGGAGTAGTTTGCCATTTCCTTCTTCAGGAAGAGATGCACGCGCGCGCGCGTGCACACACGCAGACACACACACACACACACACACACACACACACAGACACACACACACACACATACCCCAGCCACGAATAAAGGCAAGGAGACCAGAGATATAATATCAAGTGCGAAAAATAGCAAAAAATGCCAGACTGATTGGACCATGACTTGCAGGGAGGGGGAATAATATATAATAATAATAATAACCAATGAGGGAAGAGGAGTAATGTAAAATAATAATATATGATATCCAACAAAAATTGGTTAACAGAAAAGTATAGAATTTCAGAGTTGGAAAACATCTCAAAGTCTCCTGAGATCAAGAGCTTTCTTTGGCCTTTCTTTGTATTTCCAGTGCTAAGTACCATGTATGGCACATAGTAGGTGCTTAAAAATGTTTATTGATTAACGTAGTCTAACTTGTGAAACCCACAAGCAAACAGAATTCCTTCTACAGTATACCTGGCAAGTGATCATTAGTGCTTTGCTTGAAGCCTTCCAATAACGAACACGTGAACTACAGAAGAAACCCATTTCATTTTTGTCTAGCTCTAATTTAGGTAGTCTGTCCTCACTTCAAACCTAAACCTGCCCTTCTGCAACTTCTCCCAATTTCCCATAGTCCAATCCTTTAAGACCAAGTGAAATATGCCTAATCTGCCCTCCATGTGACACCTTTCAAATACTTAAGGTCCTCTCAAAGCTTTTCTACATTCTGAAGAGCTTTTGAACACCCACTTCTCATATGGCATCATCTGAAGGACCTTCATCATTCTCGCTGATATCCTTTGGTTTGTCAATGGCATTCCTAAAATAGAGTGCCCAGAACTGAACACATTACTTAGTTATAATGGGACTGTGGAATGTTCAGCACATTGTTGTTAGCAAATCTCAATACACGGATGAATTAATGGTCTGTCAGCTTGGCCATGTCCTTCAGAGGGATTAGCCTTATTCTGCTAGGCCCCCTCAGAGCCCCAAACTAAGAGCAACAGATGCAAGTCAAGAAGATGCACGTTTAGGAAAAAACTTCCTAGCAGGTAGGATGAATGAAATGTGAGGAAAACTAGGAAAAGTGGCTGGAATGAGGCAGGTAGGTGGCACAATGTACAGTACGCTGGATCTGGAGTCAGGAAGACCTGAGTTCAAATCCAGCCTCAGAAACTTAATAGCTGTGTGATCCTAGGCAAGCCGCTTAACTTCTGTCTGCCCCAGTTTCCTTATTTGTAAAATAGAGAAAATAATAGCACCAAACTCCCAGAGTTAAGAATAAAATAACAGGGGCAGCTAGGTGGCTCAGAGAATAGAGCACTGGCCCTGGAGTCAGGAGGACCTGAGTTCAAATCTGGCTTCAGATACTTGATGCACTTACTAGCTGTGTGACCCTGGGCAAGTCACTTAACCCCACTTGCCCTGCCTTCTCCCCTCCAAAAATAAAAACAAATTTTAAAAAAAAGAATAAAATAACATTTATAAAATATCTCACAAACTGAAAAACACTCTATAAATCCTAGCTATCATCATCATCGTCATTATTAATATTATTATTTTCCATTATCACCCTTTTGTTATGCCACAACATTTAGGCATAGATAACAAGCTCTGGGAGCCAGTAGTCAATCTTCCTCACCCAAGTAGTCCCAGATGATCATTGCACTTTGGATCACATAAAGTTATTGATATGACAGGAATCAGCTGGTATAAAGGATGTCAAACATTGCTTGTAACCATAAAAAATATAATCCTATTTCGTGAAACTCCTTCCCCTGCCAATACTGTTGCATTCTGACACCTGAAGCTGAGAATATATCCTTAAGCTTTCAAGCTATTCCTAGGCAAAGAATCTGTGATCCGACATTTGCATTTCTTTCATTATATTTGAGTGGCATATTGAGATCCATAAGCTTCTGGTTAATATATTACCAGGGATTCTTAATTAAACTGATCATCTAAAAAAGGCACCACAGCCTCCTGAGGAAAGTGTGATCTTTGCCAGTCATTCACTTTGAATCTGCCTTTCTCCCATGATGCTATGGTGGGAGTGCCTCTGGAGCGATTACAGATGCTGGATGCCATGACCAAATGCTTTCAATGTCTGGTCCTGCCAATGGAGGGAGGCTGGAGGAGAGGGAGAATAGGAAAAGCAAACCAGCATCGTTTAGCTCAATTTCCCAGCTGAAGAATCAAGCCAAATAACAAAACAAACAATGGCTGAAGCAATCTGGCTCCAAGGAGCTTTTAAAAATTAACATTTTTAATTTGCACTGACCCTTGCCATTAGTCTTTCCAAGACATTGGCCATATTGTAAATCTGCAAAACCAAAGGGGCAAGCAACAACAACACAAATACACTCTTTGCTAAGCAGCATGATTCAGCAGAATGATCACTAGCCCTGGTATCTGAGGCCCTGGGTTCAAATCCCACTTCTGGTGCTTCCCATCTATGTGACCTTGGTGTAGTGGAAAGAACACTGACTCTGGGGTCAGAGGACATGGGTTCAAAACTCACCTATGTTGCTTCCTCCCTGTGTAATCTTGGGAAAGGTATATATTCTTTTTGCCTCAGTTTCCTCATCTGTAAAATCAAGGTCCCTTCAAGCTCTAGTTCTATGAGTCAATGTGTAACCTTGGACAAGTCACTTAACTCACCTGGGCCTCAGTTTCCCCATTGGCAAAAGGAAGAGGTTGGATTAAATTGTGCCACAGAGGTACATTTCTTCAAGTTCTAAATCTCTGATCCTAGAAGCACTTCCCTTACTTCCCTTCTTTCCACATGCTCTAATGATAATGGCACAGAAGTTCCAGGTCAGCCAACCCCCAATTTTGTATGACTCAGTAATCTAGAGCAGGGCAAGCCCCCAAACCAGACTAAATATATTTCCTGGCTTTCCCTTTCCCTAGACACCTGGCAGCCTGGTTATTATAGGAGCGACATCAGCTGCCTGGCACCTGTAAGCAGCATTCCCAGCAGGAATCAAAGGCCTGAAGGATTTCCCTTCAGGTATCAGGTGTGTCTGGGAGACTCGCACAATGAACATTTCTTCCAAGTGACCTAGATACTCTTTTGGAATTCAGTGCCGGCTAAGGTTACCCCCACATATGCTTGAGACCTTCATCAAACTGTCCCGTTGGGATGGAGAACCCACAAGAGAGAATGAATCGGTCTCTCACGACCTCGTGTATCTACTCTGTTCCCCCTCCCTCCTCTCCGGATTCCCTCTGGCATGCCCCCTCTGTGCCCATGTGAGTACGGAGAGGCCTGACTTTGGCAAGCTGCTGCTGCTGCTGCTGTTTGAATGAGGGTCATTCAGTGATCAGTGCACCACTGGGAGCTATGTTCATCTGCTTTTCTTGTACCCTGTTGCTTTCAAATTATCCCATTCTCAGCTTTGTTCAAAACCTCTAGGTAAAGCTTGCCCAGCACACAATAGCTGAGGCCTCTCTACTGTGCTGTTACTCACTGCTAACCCGTTAACGGCAAAGAATGGAGTGTGGGCTGCGGTCCAAGGAGAAATCAGTGACATTTTTCTCATTGGTCTCATATATGGTCTATCCCTATGACGCACACCACATGTACAATCATTGCTCTACCAGGAGGCCTCTGAGCACATGCTGTAACAAGCACATTTAAACCTTCCCTCTCTGATCATGTTCCACTTGTTTTCCTTTTGCAGTTCATTCATAGTGTGTCTAACCTTAGCCAAACCACTGCTGGGCTATGTCCTGGCCCCAGGTTTCTTCAGCTGCCTTGTGGTCATTTTCAACTTCAAAATAGACACAATGGCTGTGGGAAAGTCCATGGAAAATGAGTTTGTGCAGAGTGCATAGCCTGGAAGCATGGTGAGTATGCCAGAAAACATGGAGGTGAGGGAGAAGACTATGTGCTGTGACGCAGAACATCATCCACAAGAAGTCTAGAATCTAGCCACCTCCCAGATTTTTAACACAAACCTCTCCACCTACTTAATTTTAGGGTGGGAAACGATAAATGCTCAAGTTGGAGTGCTACATCACCACCATCACTATCGTTCAGTTGTTTTAGTAATGTCTCACCCCATTTAGGGTTTTCTTGAGAAAGATACTGGAGAGGTTTGCCATTTCCTTCTCCAGCTCATTTTACAGATGAGGAAACTGAGGCAAACAGGGTTAAGTGACTTGTCCAAGGTCACACATATGGAAAGTATCAGAAGCTAGCTTTAAACTCAGGAAGATGAGTCTTCCTGATTCCAAACCCAGGGCTCTCTCCACTGTACCACCTAGCTACCCATCACCAGCATCACCACCACCGCCGCCATCATCATCATCACCATTATCATCAGCAGCAACAACATCTAACATTTATATAGTGCCTTAAGGTTTGTAAAATGCTTTATGAATAGAATCTTATTTGATCCTCAGAGAAACATGGGAGGTAAGTGCTATTATTATCCTCATTTTACAGACAAATAAACTTAGGCTGAGTGACTATCTTACCCATGGTCACCCAGCTAATAAATGCCTAAAGTTGAATTCGAACTCAAGTCTTTCTGACACTAGGCCTAACACTGTATCCATTGCACAGCCTAGTTGTTCCATGTACCTCTGGCAAGTTATTTCTGGTTTGTCTGGTTTGTCTGGTTTGTGGTTCAGAAAATCACCTGTTTGATTATAGCCTTGCTCCAATGTTATTTCAGTGCTTCTGTTTGGCAATCTTCTCATAGTGCTCAAACCGAGAAGAGTAGAAATCAGACACTTGTCCGTGTCCTTTCCACTTAATCTTCACACTGTTTATGCATCTCTCTTCATTAAGTGATTAAACATCTAAAGCACTAAATGCTAAGCATCTGTCCAAATATGTCAATGTACGAGTATTTCAAAGGTAGAAATGGAAAATGGAGAGATGCCTTGTGCAACCTAAAGCGTAGATAGACAAGTCATGTTTTTAAGTGAAATAAATTAGAAAAATGGTGTTACTAAGCATGGATTCCCACCTCTGGTTAGGGATAGGGGACTGACCTGTGATTTCATTGGTATTGAGAATTCCTGGTAAGGAGATTCCATTACCAATTCAGACCAGCACCTTCTCCACAACTGACAGACTTTGCCAGTTCACTGAGGCACTGAATGTTTAAATGACTTACCCAGGGTCATGTAACCACTATATGTCAGAGGCGGCAAATGAACTCAGGTCTTCGTCACTTCAAGGCTGGTTCTCTATCTGCTAGATGAATGGAATCTAACCCAAATAGATACATAGCCACTAAACCATACATAAGGATCCTTGCAGTCACACGTTGATTTAGAAAATCACATATTAATATTATTTATTGTATTTTTATTTATTTTGTTAAATATTCCCCAATTACATTTTAATCTGGTTGGAGCAGTGCCAGGGAGTTTTTCAGGCCACATTGTAGACTGCATATTTGACACCTTCGCTCTGTATTATGCTGCCTCTTAGCATTAACCATCGCTCTCTCCAACAAAGAACACTAAAAACATTTCCCTCCATCGCGGAGTGTTCTATAATAAACCTCGCACCTTTTCTCCTTTTCTCATTTGCACTGATGGAAAGTCCGGGCTCCATTCATTAGCTGATCTGCTTTTACATTTGAATTATGTATGTTCTTTACATAATCATTCACTTGGCAAACATATATTAAGGCTAAAATAAGGGACTTGAAATTGATGGCCTCTGAGGTTCCTTCCAACCCTAGATCTATGATGCTACTAGGTGCAGAGCCTTGTCTTGGGTGTTGATCAAAAGTTCCTCTCCTTATGGGGCTTATAATTTAGTAGAAGGCATAACACAAGCACAGATAATTTTTTTTTAAAAAGACAGAAAGACTGTTACATAAATGTGAATTCTACAGCTACAAAAAAGTTCTCAGTGCGGTTGGGGTAGAAGTCCATATAGGCCACAGTCTAGTCAGGGTGGGCTCCTTCCTCTGGAATAAGTTCCCAAATACGGAGATTCTTATTCCAAGGGCATAGATTTCAGGAGATCCCTGAAGTTGGATGGGGATTTTTGTCTGCTTTGCAAAGCTCTTCCATGGTGGATCTATCCAACATACTAGAGGACTTCCTTTAGATTTGATGGCTACCAATGTACTTAGATTATCCCAATATTATTTTTCACTTTCATTGCATAATGTATACATCATCTTTTCTAAATCTAACTATACTTGTATCTGTATTTATCCTATACTAGCATGCGTAAGATCAGAATACTTATTTTCAAAGTACTTTTCTTCCCTGTTAGTTGATTATTATGAGGGCTACTATACTGGTAAGCCATGAAAAATTGATAATGTTTTTTAAGCAAAGAAGTAAGTTGATCATCACTAGAATTTTTTCACCTGGGGAGAAGATAGTTGAGGAGTGCTTAGGACCCAGATAAATGTGCCATAGTGATAGGAACTCGGACTTGGTATCTCTGCTGCATGATCAGCAGAGGACCATGAGGAGAAAGGGAGTGGGATAGTGGTTGCCATGGAGATGAAGTACACTGCCCTGCCCAAACCATCCAGCACCCTAGAGAAAACCCTGTTTGCTTCATGCTAGTTATGGCTCTGTTCAGAACTATGAATTGCATTTGGAAGGTTTAATGGCAAGCAAAGTGGAACTTTTTGTTTTGCTCTTTTTTCTTTTGGAGTTCTAGTTCTTCTCAGCACTAAGTTAATCAAGTGCCTTTGATTTTTACCTTTGAATCAAAAGTCTTTGATTGAATCAAGAGTTCTTGATGACCTTCTTAAGTCATAAGAAAGCCTAAATCACATGAGTTTGAGTCACGTGGTTGTGACACCCTCTGTGGGCTGACCCTGAAGAGGTATGTGTGTGTGTGTATATATATATATATATATATATATATATATGTGTGTGTGTGTGTGTGTGTGTGTGTGTGTGTGTGTGTGTGTGTGTGTATACACACACTCTGAGGTTAGCATTTTGCTGGGGGGCTCTCTCATTGGAAGAGTATTCCTGTGATTTTGCCAGACAAGACCTTGGGTAGCCATTAAGGGACCCCCCCAACTTTGAAAACCCAGATGTTGGTGCTTCTCTCTCTGGTAACTACATATGTAGTGTTATGGGCAGAAACTAGAAGCCCTGCCTGCTGGTTTGTTTTATTTGATGTGTTTAATACAATTTCTGCTTGTAATTTCTGTTTGTGTTTTCTCTGAAGTTCAGGGTGCTGACTTTTTCCCCTACACTAAGTGAATGATATATGTATGTTTAATTAAAGTGAGATTGTAAACCCCTTAAAGTTGCTTTCCTTAGAAAAGCAGATCAAAGAATCTGTGCTAGCTGCCCTTCTGTGTGCTGGTGTCATTGACCTTACTCCTCCACAGTAGCTGCTAGTAACATTGTTGTCACAGAAGTTTACTATAGTTAGTGGCCATATGGATAGAAGACTGAAGAGGGCAGAAAATGAAGGCAATATGACCTGACAAGTTATGAGACTATTACAGTAATCTAGATGAGAGATACTAAGACCAAATTATGGTTTGGGCAATGGCTTTGGAAAGTAGTGGGTGCAACTGATATGATGGAGGAAGAATCAACAGGACAGCATTTTATTGGAAAGGGATCCCTTCAAGGCCAAAAGTTCTAATTCTTCTATTCAAAACCCTTTATCTGCCACTCCTATAGAAAAGAGTAAAATGCTCCCACTTTTGTACAAAACCTTTAGAGGCTTTGGCAGAAGGGAGGTGGGTAACAATGAAGAGGGGGTTAAGCTATCCCATCCTGTAATCTATAGGTTAGAAAATCAAGCTATTTTTTCACTCTTTAGTTTCCTTTGGATCTTGAGAATAATGGCTAAAGAGTGTGTACGTGTGGCAAAAGGAGTTTAAACAGGATTTAATAAGAAAGGTATGTTTTCCCAAGTATGATTAATTACAATTGCTTGCCCTGGAACTAGCTTAATATTCCCATGACATAATAAGTTGCTTGGAGTATCTTTCAGAATTGCTTACAGAAATTCCATAATAAGATTTGATCTCCACTGTCCCCTGCTCACTGACCTTACTCCCACCAAACCCTGGAAATTACAAAAGCCAGCTGAAACTTCTTGGATTGTCTCAAATGTATTTGAGACCCACCAAATATAATGAAGTTTATATTCCCTTTTTTCATGGCTGCACCGATTTCCCCTTCACAACTTTTCTTAGTTTTTTTTTTTTCCTTTACTGTCCATTCTTGATGCAGACTTTGGACCATCATCACCTCATAGTCTCATAGACCTCATAGACACACAACTTCCAAGCTGTCTTTTCTCCTTTCCACCCTGTACACTGTTGCAAGATTACTCTTTCCAAACCACACTGCTTTTAGAACCTATAATGACTCCCTATTGTTAATCTGAGGTAGCTAGGTGACTCAGTGCCTGCAATCACGAAGACCAATGTTCAAATCTGGCTTCAGACGTTGAAGTAGCTGTGTGATTCTGGGCAAATCACTTGATCTCTTTCTGCCTCAGTTTCCTCAACTGTAAAGTGGGGATAATAATGGCACCTACCTCACAAGGTTGTTGTAAGGATCGAATGACATATTTTTAACATGCCTACCATACAGTCTGGCACGTGGTATGCACTTAATAAAATCATGTTCCCTTCCCCCCTTCTCAATCAGATCAGATTCAAGCTACCAGCTTTATATCAATTGCCTGCAGCTTATCTACCCAATCTTCTTTTCTTTTTCTATGTTAACTCTAATAAGCTGAGTCTCATGACCATACCCTACATATATGCCGTTCTGTTCTTCATTTATTCCTTGGCTCCTTGAGATGACTTGAGGTACCACCTCACACCTATCAGATTGGCTAATATGACCAAAAAAAGGGACACAATAAATATTGGAGAGGATGTGGGAAAATTGGTGGAGTTGTGAAGTCATCCAACCATTCTGGAGAGCAATTTGGAGCTATGCCAAAAGCCAAACTGTTCATATCCTGCAATACCACCATTAGGTCTGTATCCCAAAGTGATCATAAAAAGGGGGAAAGGATCTACATGTGCAAAAATGTTTACAGCAGCCCTTTTTGTGGTAGCAAAATATTGGAAATTGAGGGGTGTTATGTTAATGGAAATGGGAAGATCTTTCCCATCCGTTAATAGGCCCATGTGACCTGCCTGAATCACATGACTCTGAGTCACATGAGTCTGAGTCACATGAGTCTGAGTCACATGGAGCCTGTGGTGGGAGGAGCTTGCTGAAGGGGTGGAGCAGGAAGAAGTAGAACAGGAAATGGAAATGAGTCAGAGCTGGGAGAAAGAGAGGCAGAGCAACTAGCCTGAGTGAGAAAGGGAGTGATTTTTGCCTAAGGGAGCTTGATTTGTGGGAAGGCCCTAACAGAGGGGAGGCATGGGAATGGTGGTGCTCCCTGCATTGATAATGTATATAGATTTCTTTGTTGCTGTGATGGATTTGGCTTTTTGGTGTTTGGATAAATGTTTTGGTTCTGCCTTCAATGAAGGGAATCTGTTATATCTTGTGATTCAAACCTGGAAATATTCCAGTGTATTCATAGCAGCCGCCGTGGGTATCTCATTGGCTGCATAAGGGGATGCCCATCAATTGGGGAATCATTCAACAAGCTGTGGTATATGAATGTAATGGAATACTATAGTGCTATAAGAAATGATGAGCAGGTAGATTTCAGAAAAACCAGGAAAGATTTGTACAAACTGATGCAAAGTGAAATAAGCATAACCAGGAAAACACTGTACACTCTATCAGCAACATTGTGTAGTGATCTACTATGAATGACTCAGCTGTCCTCAGCAACACAATGATCCAAGACAAGTACAAAGGACTCAGGAAGGAAAATGCTATCCACATCCAGATAAAGAAGTGATGGACTCTGAGGGCAGATTGAAGCATACTTTTTTGATTTTATTCTGTTTTTTGTTGTTTTCTTTTGATTTGTTTCTTCTTTCACAACTGTGACTAATGAGGAAATGTTTTACATGATAGCACATGTATAACCTATATCAAATTGCCTACCATTTTAGGAAAAGGGGAGGGGAAGAAAGGAGGGAGAAAAATTTTGGAACTCAAAATTTTATAAAAATGAATGGTAAAATTGTTTTGACATGCAATTGGGAAAAATACTATTAAGAAAAGTGGGTTTGAGAGTGCTTTTCATTTGTCCTTGGCATGTTGAATAAAACCTTTGTCCGGCAGGAAAAATAGTTACTGTTCTGTTCTCTGTTCAAGACCTATTTTTAATTCTGCAAAAAGCCTTAATAGATCAACCATACTGCACAATGATCTTTTCCATACTCTAGATACCCTCAATACTTAAGTATGGCATCTATTCTCATATCGGTTTTTATATATTTTTTATATAGTCTCATAATTTTTTTTCTGCTTTCTTCACATATCTTCTCAATTAAGTTTTAATCTCTTTTACAGTAGGGATTATATATTCCACTGGAGCCCTGAGGCATGGCCTTTCATTTTTTCACTAAGAAACTGGTTCTGTCCAGTCAAATGTGCCATCAAATATTGATTTCTCACCACATTTTATAAACTTCTTAATTATTACTACTAACCTGAGTTATATGCAGTAATTTTGGCCAATAGGGCAAGCTTCACAAAAACATGCTTGGGCAAGCATTATGAATTATGCCTTCAAAAACAGTTAAGAAAAGGATTGGGGAAACCCTAAGACACTGGCCTAATATGAGGAGATAATCTTCAAAGTGGTATAGGGAAAAGGGTACAGATGGAACCTGTAACACCTGAAGTTAAGGAAGGCACTAGAAGAAGGCTACCTTAACTATTTGCTGTCTATTTTACCTGATTCTTTGGACTGAGAAGCAGCATGATATTGGCGATGAGAGAGAGAATGCCACAAATTCACAAAGACCTGAGTGTAGGTCCCAACTCTGATACATACTGGTCGTGTGACCCTGGGAGAATCATTTAACTTCTCAGTCTCTAAGACCCTAAATTGTAGAAAAAGTGCTGACCTGCACTGCTTAAGGAAGTTTCTCATCTGGGAGTTCCCTATGCAATCAAGAGCCCCATCCCTATACCTCTTCTTAGAAAACAGCTATCATAGCTCCCCTGAATTTTTTTCTTTTCTAACCTAAACTTCCCCAGTTCCTGAAACTCTACTCTTCAGTTCTGCCCCACATCATTATTCCTGTTCTGACTTCATTCTCCTCCCTTCTCGGTCTTGAACCAATCATTAGTCAGTTTGGCTACACTATTTTCTCCTCTCCAATCACGTGTCCTCTTGTTCTATCACTTCTCATGCTTTTCCAAACTCCAACTCTGTATTACTCTCACCACCCACATTCTCCATTCTTATTTGTGTACAATAAATGGGGCTGAAAGAAGGCATTCCACCAACCAAGCTGACTGGGTCTAATACAAATTTATATTAACTCATTTGCCACAAGGTAATCCTTTTTCTCCTCTAACTGATTGTCTATTATACTTCATGGTAGCTAGTCTAAGTATTCTCAATCTAAATGTAATCTTCTCAAAAACCCCTTCACATTCTGCCCATTTTCTCCTCCTTTACCTGAGGCTTGAGGAAGAGATGGCCCTACTCCTTGCCAAGGCTTACCCTTCTACTTTTAACCTTGATCCCTTTTCCTACCATCTCCTCTGGAAAATTTAGCCTACAACCATCCAACATTTCTCTATAGTCTTTAGTCTCTCTCAGTCTACTGGTTCCTTTCTAGCTGCCCGCAAACATCCCTAGGTCTCCCCATCTTTAAAATTATCTCAGTAGATTTTATCACCTCAGGCTTCCATCTTATATCTCTCCTCCTATCATAGCTCAATCCGTAGAATAAGCCTCCACTTGCTCGCCTCATTTCTCAACCCCTTACAATTGAGTTTCTGACTTCATTACTCAGGGTCGTTGGCACCATCAAATGAAATAATATTTGTAAAAGTGCTTAGCACAATAGGCACTTTATAAATGCTCACTCCTTCCCTTGATCCCCATCACTCAATTGAAACTATTCTTTCTAAGGTTACCACTGATGTTTTCATTATCAAATCAGATAGTCTCTTCCCAGTCTTTCTACTTTTTGACCTCTCTGGAGCATTTGACATTATAAATAACCCTCTCCTCTCTGAGTTTCCATGACATTGATCTCTTTTGATTTTCCTCCTACCTCTCTGACTGCTCCTCAGTTCCATTTATTTAGCCATTATCATATCCCACCCCTTAAATGTGGGTATTCCTCAAGACTCTGTCTTGGGCCCTAGTCTTCTCATTCTCTGACATGGTGACCTAATCAGTTCCTATTGGTTCAAGGATCATCTCTGTGCAAGTAACTCTCAGATCTATACAACCATCTCTACTATCTATCTTGAGCTCTAATCTCGTATCACCTATTGCCTATTGCACATTTCAAACTGGATGCTCCATAGTCATCTTCAATTCAACACAACCAGAATTCATTATTTCCACAACCCTCTTCCAAATTTCCCTATTTTTACAGAGGGCACCATCATGTTTCCTGTAGCCTTCCTTGACTGTTGACTCTCCCTCACACTACACATAAGTGTTTTTTTGTAAATGAGTGATGAAGAGTAAGGCCAGTTTGACTGGACTGAAGAGGGCATGAGGAGGAATAACTTATGAGGCTCCCCTAAATATCCAGATGGTTGTCAAGTCTTTGTTGATTCTACCTGCACATCTCTCACATCTCTCCCCACACAAAATCACCAATCTAATTAAGCTACTCTTCACTGTTACTCTAGACCAGTGCCATAACCTCTTAAATTGGTATCTGACTCTCAATTGTGTTCACTCTCCAATCCATTCTACACACACTGACAAAATGATATTCCAAAAGTATGGGTCTAAATATGCCAACCCTTGCTAAGTAAGCTCCAGGAGCTCCCTGTTACCTTTAGGATAACATATCAACTCTACTTGGCAAATAAAACTTCTATGTCCTGGCTCCAACCTACTTTTTTAGTCATATTATGCATTATTTTCATTCATGCATTCTTAAGTCTAGTCAATTTGACCTCTTATTGAACCTCATATAGCAATACTCCATTCTCCTCCACTTAAAATTCCTAGTTTTCTCCAAAGCTCAGCTTAATGCCACAACTTACGTAAGGCTATTCCAGTAGCAACTTCACCCTCCCTCGGTTACTTTGTGTTGTGGGCTAAGCCTAACTTAGGCCAGTCACTTGATAATTAACAGTCATTACTGCTTAGCCAGAGCAGGAAAAGGATTTTCAGCAAGAAGAGACACTGAGGACACCTAGATTTGATTCAGCTAAGC
This sequence comes from Trichosurus vulpecula, assembly GCF_011100635.1. NCBI lineage: Eukaryota > Metazoa > Chordata > Mammalia > Diprotodontia > Phalangeridae > Trichosurus > Trichosurus vulpecula. The sequence goes on from NC_050573.1 coordinate 157,337,155, forward strand.
AAAGGTCTCTTTGAAATTTGCTAACCAAGCATTTAAGCCTTGGTGGTCTTCTGGATGTCTTGCACTCAAGTGCCTGAGACCCTTAGTCCCCTGAGCCAACCAAGTCTTGGGGAATGTTTCAATACCTTTTAAGGAAAAATTAACCTAATCTTCATGAGAGATGGGATAGGCATATTGCTCTGATCACACTTTATATTCATATTATGCATACTTCCCAGGTAAAATACAAGTGCCTTTAGGGAAAGGACTATTTCGTTTTAATTTTTATACCCCCAAAGCTTGGGACAATGACTGGCACCTAGTAAGCACTTGATAAGTATTTGTTAAATGATTGATTAGTTGATATTAAATGGACTCAAGGCCGTTCTCCCTCCTAGTCATGCTGTTCTGGATGCTCTTCAGCTTATGAGTGTCTTTAATTTGTGGTGTCTAGAATTTAGTCAATGATAATTCTAAATCTCTCCAGTTAAATACTCTTCTGAATGTTATTTCCCCTTCTTTAATTCATTTCACCCAGAGATAAAAACACATTTAAAAATCCACTGAAATAAATTGCAATCAGGCCAGCTATAAGTTAAAGGGGCATTGATGAAGATCCCAAATGCCTCTTAACTAATTGGCTACCCAACTTTGTCTCTCACTACTTTCCAAAACTCAATCAGATCTCCAATACCTGAGCCAGACCACAGACCAGGGTGCATCAGAGCTCAATTACTGGGCCTCCCCCATCCCTTACACACTACTAGGTACATTAGATGACTACGTGGCCTAAGCAGGAATGTTTAAAAAAAATTAAAAGGTCAGAAAGGTAAACAAAATCAGGGCCACTGAGAGCTTTAAATGTCATTAAAAAGATTTTAAAAGCCTTATGCTGCCAAAGAGGCAGCCGAGATTGAGATTAGAAAATGGGAGAAAGAAGATTATATCCCTGAAAGAATCCTTGCAGCAGTAGCAGCAGCAGTAGCAGCAGCAGCAGCAGCAGCAGCAGCAGCATGCAAAACCATCTTTAGCCAGTTTAGCAAACAATCTAGAGTGCCACCAGGAACAAATTAAGAGTCAATCCTGGAAGTAATGAAAGCCTGGGTGAGTGAGAGCACGGATGAGTGAAACAGCGTTTGCAGGAGAATGCAGAGCCCGTAATCTTACAATATTCTTGAAACCATAAAAAGAATTTTTCACCACAACTTTAGCTAAATTGAAGGCCATAAAGAGAAGCCTTCCACACAGTGCTACAGTTCCAAGATAATGAAAGTGAATCCTGATGCCCCTGTTGGCACTCAGAGAATGTGTTTCATCATGAATATTCAAAATGATAAAGCTGGCCTTGAAAACAGGAATTTTTCAAGTCCATTAGAGAGCTTGGATAGGCCTGCATTCCTAACCTGAATTCAAAGAGGAACAGAATTCAACTTGGCAATGTTTAGTTTAAGTTAAATCAACAAACATTTATTAAACACCTACTATATACTAGGACAGCTAGGTGGTACAATGGATAGAACACTGGGCCTGGAGTCAGGAAGGCTTACCTTCATGAGTCCAAATCCAGCCTCAGATACCACTAGCTGTGTGACCCTGGACAAGTCACTTAACCTTGATTGCCTCATCTGTAAAATGAAATAAAATCAATCTCTCTCTCTCTCTCTCTCTCTCTCTCTCTCTCTGTCTCTCTCTCTCTCTCCCCCCCCCGCTCCTTCCCTCCCTCTTCCGCTCTCCCTCCCGCTCCCCTCTGTCTCCTACTGAAACACCTAAGAGTGAATCCTTTTGTCCCAGTATTGTTAATTATCAAGTGACTGCCCTGCTTAGTCCACAGCATGAGGAAAGCCATTTCAGTATCTCTTCCAAAAAAACCCTTTAAGGGGTCACAGAGTTGGACACGACCAAGCAACAAAAATATACTAGACTTCTTCATCATCACAAGGTGACAGATTTTTTTTTCCAGCTGCAGCAACTCCTGAAACAACTAACTGAAGGATGGCATAGCCAGGGTCTTCACAGGTGGCTGGGGTTCCTGTGTTGTTGAAATCACTCTGTGCTAGTGATAGAAGAATGAAAAATGACTCTGTTTGGACCATCAAGGACTTTCCAATTCAGTAGAAGGAATTCAGGATGACTATTGATAACTAGAGCAAAGATCAAACAAATTATAGGATAAAAGTGTGGAGGGAGGATTAATCGGAGGCTGAAGAAGGAAGGAATCATCTCAATACCGGGGATGGAGAGGGCAGAGGCAGGGAGGAGCAGCAAGACTGAAGGAAGCTACTTCCTCCAAGGTCACCAATATCTCTTTTTAAAACATTATTAGTAATAGTTTATTTTTACATCATATTAATTTCCAAATATCCATTCCTTGAAACTCCCAGTCTCACAGAGCCATCTCATAATAGAGAATAAAAACTAAAATAAAGATCAGAGGGAAGCATTTCAGCAAAAGTTGACCAGTGCTGTGGAGTCTAACTATATGCAAGTGTTCCACATCCATAGGCCCCATCCTGTGTAAAACATGGAAAGAGGTACATTTCATCCCTTCCTTTTTCAGGCCAAGATTTAATCATTATGATTTCTTGCATTCAGGTTTTCTGTTGTTTTTCTTTCCATTTATATAGGTGTAGTTATTTCATACAGTTTGTGTCATTTTATATCAGTTCATCGAAGTCTTCTTGGACTTCTCTATATGTTTGTATACATCATTTCTTAAAATTACTATACATCGTCTCTTAAATGGATATTAATAACTGGTTTAGCCATTCCATAATTGAAGGACATCTCTTTTGTTTCTAGTTCTTCACTACCACAAAAAGTGTTCTTTTAAATATTTTGGTATATATAGGAATTTGCTTTCTGTCTTTGACACCTTTTGACTTCAAGGGTCATAGTAGTGGGATCTCTGGAGCAAGGTACATGGATGTCTTGATGACTTTCTTAGAAGAATAATTCCAAACTGTTTTCCAGAATTATGAAACTAATTCACAGTTCAACCAGTAGTGAGTTATTGTTTCTATCTTCCCACAATTCCTCTGACTTTGCAATCATCCCCATCTTTTGTCATCCTTTGCAATCTTCTGGATGTGAGATAAGACCTCAAAATTGCATTTCTTTATTTTTGGTAAGTTGGAGCAATCTTTCATATGGTTGTTTATAGTGTGCAATTAAGAATTACTGGCTCATATCCTTTGGCTATGTACCTATTACCAATGATCTCTTAACTGATAAATTGGATGGCCTGTTCCCAATCTGACTACGTCACTTCACTGCTTACAAACCTTCAGTGCTTTCCTTTTGTCTTTCTGAAAAAATACAAATACCTCAGCTTAGAATGTAATACCCTTTCCAATTTGGTTCCATCTTTGTTTTCCTCCTCTTATTTAATTTCACTTCTAATAACAAACCACACTCAGCATTTCTGCAAAGCTGGCCTACTTGCTCTATGCTTAGCCCTCCGGCTCTCATCTCTGTCTATGAGGAGAATTTTTCTATGTGTAGAATAGGATTCATCTTTACTTCTTCCTCTTGGAGTTCCTAGATTCCTTTAAAGCTCAGGTCATTTGCCTTTTCCTATCTAGTATTCCCATTCCCCCTTGTCTTCAAGTAGAATGTAAGCTTTTTGAGGAAAGGGACTATCATTCCTTTTTTCTCTGGATTACCAATACTCAGCATAATGCCTTACATATGTCATGTGCCCAGCAAAGGCCTACTGCAATGATTGGTGGTGGTACCTATGTATGATTTGGAAGGAGGAAGATTTTGAAAGAGAGAAAAGACAGCAATGTATCCCAGGACTAGAGGATGGTCTGAGTAAATGCATGAAGTCAAAAGTCTTCAGAAGAAGATTCAAGATAGCTAGTAGTTCAGTTTGGCCATATCATTGAGTGCACATAGTTAAGGGCCATGAAACATATCTGGAAATATCGACCATGAAAGCCTTTGAATCAAAAAACAAATATTTATTAAACACATATTGTATACCAGGCAGTGTGGTGGGTGCCAGGGACACACAAAAATGGCACAATTTTTACTTTCAAGAACTAATAGTCTAATGAGAAGACAAGTACAAATATAAAATGTATTCAGAATAAATAAAAATAAATACAAGGCAGTAAGGGGGAAAGGTAACTATTTGAAAGAGTCAGGAAAGCCTTTATGCAGAAAGGGGTGTTTGAGCTGTATCCTTAAGGAAGATAAGGATTCCACGAGGCAGAGATCAGGATGGAATGTATTCCAGGAATGAGGGCTAGCCTCTGCAAAAGCATGGAGAGAAGATTGAGGACCATGTGAGGAATAGAGAGGCCAGTTTGAGTGGGTCTCAGAGTGTGGGAGGGGATATAATTTGCAGTAAGACTAGAAATATAGGTTGGGGCCGAGACATTAAAGACTTTAAAAGCTAAGCAGAGGATTTTATATTACATTTTATAGTATAGGAACTAAGGAGGCACCAGAATTTATTGAGTTGGGGATGACACAGTCAGGTCTGTGTTTAAGGAAAATCACTTTGGCAGGTGGGAGGAGATGGGGAGAGATTTGAGAAAGGAAGACCAACTAGGAATCTGTTGCAATAATCTCAGTAAGAGGTAATGAAGGCCTAGCTTAAAGTTGTACCTCTGTTAATCTAGAGAAAGGGTCTGATGAAATAGAGATGTTGTGGAGATAGCAACACTTGGAAAATGATTAAATATGTGGGCTGAGGTAAGGGATAAATAAAGGATGATACAAAGGTTACAAATCTGATAGACTGGAGAAACAGGGGTGGTTTGACAGCAACAGGGAGGTTTGGAAGAGGGGTGGGTTTGGGAGAAAGGCAGGGGGGGAAACTTTTGGGAGTTTTTGTTTTTTAATGTGTTGAATTTGAGGAGTCTCTTGATCATTCAATTTGAAACGTCCAGTAGGCAAATGGAGATGCCATACTGGAGCTCGGGGGAGAGAGGGGACTGGATAAATACATCTGAGAATCACCTACAAAGATGGTAATGAAACCCATGAAAGATAGTGAGGTCACTGCAATTATGGACATAGAGGAGAGAGCACTGGACAGAGCCTTGGGAATCACCCATAGTTAGGGAGTATGATATGAATGAGAGACAACAAAGCAGTCTGAGAAGGTGTGGTCAGATAAGTGGAAGAAAATCAGAAGTTGTTAAAGGAAATTCCAGAGAAGAAGGAGTATACTGGAGGATTGGATGGTCATCATTTGCAAATACACCATAAAGACCAAATAGGATGACAACTAAGAGAAGGACAATCAATTTTGTCAATTAAAAGATCAGTGGTAACTTTGGAGATAGCAACTTCAGTTGACTGATGGAGTTGGAAGCCAAATTGTAGAGGGCTGAGGTGCAGGGAGAAAAGAAGTTAGCAATGAGAATAGAATATATTTTGTAATAGTTTGAGAAAGAATAAAAATAAAGGAAAATAGCTTGAAGGAATGGTAGGGTCTAGTGAAGGTTTTGTTGTGTTTTGTTTTTAAAGAAAGGGAATTTTGGTCATGTTTGTGGGTGGTGGAGAAGGACCCAGAAGATGATTTTTGGGGGGAGGAAGTCCTAAATTTGTCTGCAATCTGCTGGATAAGATAGGAGGGCATGGGATCAACTCTAACCTTGAAAGCAATGTGGAGCTATAGGGTATTTTTGAGCAGGTTGAGTGACAGACTTAGATTTATGCATTTAGAATGATTGCTTTGGCTATTTTTCAAAAGATAGATTGGGAAAAAAAAATACAGACAAGAAATAGGAAAACCAGTTAGGAGGTAATGGCGAGAGTTTAATGAGGTAATGATTAGAGAATGTGCCACACCAAAAGTAATGTACAACATAACTTACAAGACATTTTTAGTAATGATTATGAAAGATGGAAAAGTGTTAATGACACATTTGCAAGAGAGGCTGTTTGTATTTGCACTTTGGAGGTGGGGGGAGTACAATATTTAAAGATGTTTAACTGTACACAGATTTAGTTTAGACTCTGATACTTTTATGCAGTAGTCTTTTAATCTAGCTTAAAAACATGGTTAGAAAGCTATGAAAAATCACTGTAGAGTATATATATTTTAATTCTGGCCATTGAAATTACTAAGTGAAATTGAAAATTACCACAGAGAATATAGGTTTGTTTGGGGGGGGGCAGTCAGTAAAGGGTCCTGATTTTGGAGGCACTTTCACTTTCTTGAAAAATAAACACATTCCATTCACATACACAAAGGCATCTAGCACTGAAAAGGATAGCAATCGATACTTTGAATTGACAAAGTTTACAATAAAAATGGAAGCTATTTTCTTGCAGACTAATTGTCTTTTACCACATCACAAATAATATGGATTAGAACTAAGGGCTCTCAGAGCTGACTCAACGGAATGCCTTTGATGACTATTTCCATTTAAATTAAGCACAAACTGCCTATTTTCTGAATTTGTTTGAAAGTTCACCAGGGCAGAGGAAGGTACTAGAGAAAGAAGGAAGGTTAAATGAAATAGACCAAGTTTAACTATTGCTAATCCTAACGTAATTGTGGCAGCATTTAAAGGATCTTGAGTTGGCATTTACAAAAGAAATGGGACCCAATCAATGAAGTTCCCAATGAAGTCCTATTGACTAAAGCTTCTTATTCCCAATCTGGTTGAAGATACTATTTTTAAATGGTCACTTCAGCCATCTATAATATCTAAAGTGTCATTCCTCCCACACACCCCTCTCTACAAAATAAACGCTTCAACAAGCACTTAGTAAGCATTCCCATGTAGAAGGCTGCTATGTGCTGGCAATATTTGGGAGGGGAAGGGATTTAGGGCTATATATACCTGTGGTTTCATTAATGGAAAAACTCTCAGTATGTAATTAAGGATTTAAGAGAATTGCCTGGGGCACTTAGAAGTCACACACCAGTATGTGTCAAAGGGAGGACTTGACCCCTGATCTTTCTGACTCCAACACCTCCTCTATCCACTTTACCATTCTATCTCTTGACCCCCCTCATTTTACAGATGAGGAAACTCTGTGCAGGACACCAGAGGTACAAAGACAAAAATGTAATTTTCCTTCTCATAAATGGCTTCACATTGTACTGGGAGGATATGAAATTTACACAGATAATAGATTATAAAGTAAATACAAAATAATGAAAAGTGATTCCAAAAAAGAAACTGCTAAAAATTAAAGGAGTGGGATCTGGGGAATTAGAAAAGTTCTCTTGTATGAGGCAGCACCTCACCTATGCTTTGAAGGAATTCTGTAAGGTAGAAGTGAGGGGGACCCAGGAACATCAAAAGATCTAAAATGGTCCCAAATAAATTCTCTCTGAAAACCGGTTAACAATTAGCCCTCTACAAATGAAAATATGTGTTTGAGAAATAATCACCATGTCATTGAAATGTTATTAGATTTAGTTCCAGGTAGTGTTTGGAAATTTGGGGATTATATAAGCAATGCATCTCCTCTCATTTAGTAAACAAATGGAAGTGTAAATGAAATAGGGTTACAAACATATGCTAGAGTATTTGCAGAGTGTGAGATTTAGAGCTGAAAAGTACCTTAGAGATTGCTAGTCATCCTCCTCATTTTTTTCAGAAAAAGATAACAGAGAAGTTATATGGCCTATCCAAAGTAACATAAGTGGAAAATGGCAGTCAAGGTTCAAGGGTCACTGTAGAGAGAAAAATGGCAAAGCTAAGATTCAAGAGCCACTCTAGAGAGTGTATACTTTGCACCCCACCATATTGTCTGCCATTATTTTTTTCTGGATAATTAATAGCCATTCAAAAGTATAAAAAAAATAAGCTCTCCATAATTTAGAATCCCTTCTACTCCACGTAGCCAATCCTCCAAAAAGAATTTGGAAATCCTTTGTGACTTCATTAAAAGTAGGTTCAAAAAAAGGGTTTAAGAGTACGGGTTATGACCACTGCATGAATTATCCAGCTTGTTAATTTTAAATCAAGTAAACAAACATTTATTAAGGCTAACTATGTGCCAAGCACTGTACTAAATACTGAAAATACAAATATAAGCAGAAAGAAAATCTCTGCTTTCAAGTAGCTTTCATTCTAATGGTGGAAGAACACACAAAAAGATGTTGTAAAATGTGTGGTGGAGGGAAACATTACTTACAAGGTAGAATTGGAGGAAATGACTGGTGGAGAAAGTTAGGAGGGTCAGGAGTGCAGCCCAGAGAGGAATGAAGATGTGGCTGGCCTGGCAATTTCCTTAAAATTAAAGTTCTGGGAGGGAGCAAGGGAAAGGAAATAAATATTGGATTCAGTCAAAGGGCCGAAATAAAACAAAAAAAAAATTTAAGCATCTACTATGTGCCAGGTACTTTACATATATTATCTCATTTGATCCTTACAACAACCTTGAAAGGTAGGTGCTATTGTGAAATCCATTTTACAGTTGAGGAAACTGAGGCAGAGATTAAGTGACTTGCCCAGAGCCATACAGCTATGAAGTATCTGAGATCAGATTTGAACTCAGCCCTTCCTGACTCTAAGCCAAGTGCTCTATCCTCTGTACCGCCTAGCTGCCTTTACCTGAATATAAAGGAATGTGACTGTATGATAAGAAATAACAAATACAATTAATACAGAGAAGTATAGAATAATCTACATGAACTGATGCAAAGTGACTAATGAGCCCAAGAAAACAGTGTATGTGTATGTGCAATGACAAGAACAATGGAAATGGAAAGAATGAAACACACACACACACAAGCATGTGAAAAGTGAATATTGCAAAATTATAAAGAACAATATATGGCTTAAGGAAGAGATATGAACAGGACTCAAGAAAAGCATAAGAAGGTCTGGAGCATCCCATTTGCATGCATTTCCTGGGATCAAATTACTTTAGCATTTAGAAGGATTGTGAAAACATTAGAATTTATCCACTCAAATTACATTTCTTATCTTATCACTTAAATCCCCATTTCCCTGGGAAACTGGGCCCTAGTCAAAAGTGATTTGCCTAAGGCCACACATATACTATGCCTCCCACACTTTGGCTCCTCTGGTCTCTTAGAATATGCTTTAAGAAAACTCAGATACAAAGGGCATTTTCTTCAAAATTTCCTTCAGGGGGCCTTTTGGCTCCTATGGAATACAGTTTTGATGCCCGGCAGGGAAATTATCACTTGGCTAACTGGCCAGTGTTAGTTGGGATGCACTTCTTGTGGTGGTAGTTATCAATCTCTTTTTCTAGTTGCTGGTTTTATCAGAGGCTAAGAATCTGCAGATTTGACTTTCCTAGAATCTAGATAAGGTTCATTGGTAAGTTACCAAAGCTTTCAGTCCATTATTCAGACCTAAGAGTACTTGAATTATTTTTTTTTCACCTAAAGAAAGATTAAGGGAAGTTCAGCAACCTAATTAATTCTCCAAGTAAAAGTGGAGTCATCAAAGACAGGAGAATGACATAGAGAAAGACATAGAGGACTCCCCTATGTTTGATGTCAAAAAGCACTCCAAAGTTCATTTAACTCAGTATTGTTCTTTAACTAAGGGATTCACCTCTATGTAAAGGAAACAACCCTTGCCTTGGAATTGAAGAGAATTTGCTTCAAATCCTGACTACCTCTAGGGATGACTGTGAGATGTTAGGAAACTCGATCTTTTTTACTCTCAGTTTTATCATCTGTAAAATGGGAATGATATCAGTGCCAACTGCCCCACAAGTATTTACAAATAAGTCAGTACTGATTAACTGGCCCCCACCCCACCCTCAGTATCTCAGCCAGAAGCCTCTTTCTTCCCTTCCTGTTGTAGAAAATCACTGGCCTACTGATTTCATTTTCTGTGCTGATCAGCTCCTCCCCCTGCCACACTGAGTGTTCTGTTGACTCCCCTGTTTCTCTTGTAATTCATCTGCCTTGATATATGACGCTAGTTTAGCACACTAGGCTTTGGTTTGGGGGTTGTTTGGGGGGAGCACTGGAAATAAAGAGGTGGACCAGGTGTGGAATGAAAGCAATAGAGAGAGCATGGAACACTCACCATGAAAGCTGGACCCACACAGGAGCCTAGTCACCAAACCATGAGTTCTACCCACATTTACTGACCCCATAGAGCTGGCTTTGGCTGTTTTCCAAGACATTCCAAGGTTAGAAAATGATAGGAATAAAAACCAGAGATAGAAATTTTCATTTAAACCTTCATCCTCTACCAGGGGTGGGGAACCTACAGCCTCAAGACCACATGTGGCCCTCTAGGTCCTCAAATGCAGCCCTTTGACTGAACCCAAACTTCACAGCACAAATCCCCTTAATAAAAGGATTTGTTCTGTAAAACTTGGACTCAGTCAAAAGGCCTCAACCGAGGACCTAGAAGGACATATGTGGCCTTGAGGCTACAGGTTCCCCATCCCTGCCTAGACCACACACTCATACATATGTATATAATATATATTCTATATACATATATATACTTGTACAATATACATCTACATGTACAGATGTGCATGTGTATATATGTATTTTGGAGAAGGAGATGGCAAACCACTGCAGTATCTTTGCCAAGAAAACCTCAAATGGGGTCATGAAGAATCCAACATGACTGAAAATGACTGAATAACAACAAATATATGTATGTGTGTGTATTATATGTATATTATATATGCATATGTGTATTGTGCATATACATATACACATATATATGCATATATACATACATACATACATACATACACACACACACACACACACAAGCAAGGACAAAAGGAAGCAATAAAAGGACATAGATTTCCTGGGTTCATCTACCTCTGGCACTCAACCCTGGGCCACCCATAGGGAATCCATCCATCTCCCTGATAATGTGCACAAAATGCATACCACCAGGGTAGAATCACTTGCTACACCAATGTGGTTATTTTTCTGTCCTTTTTTTATGGAAAGTTATACTACAGTCAATACAAAAGGTCCTGATTACATAAATTACAAAACTGATATTTTAAAGAGAAGCAATTATTAGAAAGAAAATTGCTCTCTGGAGAGAAATGCAAGCACAGGAGGTCTGTACCTTTCTGTTGTACCACATCCATCAGACCAAGTAACTGCACCTTCATCCATCATTTGACATAATAGAAATAAAATTGTTCTAACAGGACACAGTCACAAGATCAATGTCTCCTGCTTTGAAACTAAATACCTTATTTCAATAAATGTCTTGGCTCCCCCTCAGATTCCATCTCACTGGGAAAGACCATTATGCCCTGGCCGTATTCTGTCCTACTCATCTTCTCTCTTAATTAAAGTTTAAGAACATTTGATTAGGAAGACAAAAAAAAGTGCTTCTTTGCAAAGCCATAGAGACTATAACCTTTAAGTGAATTCCCACAATTTCCCTCTGTTTCTCTTTTGTTGAACTATTGAAACAAGTTAGCCTGTAGTTTTACTGGTAACCAATCAATGTTAAGTAATGGTCTTCCTTTGGCCGATATACATCGGAACCATTTCTCCCTGTTGGGCCCTGTCCAATTGTGTTAGGTCCATAGTTTTGAGGACCTTTCAACCATGACACATAATTGTGGCCCAGAAAAGCAGTCTGCACATGAGGTTAGCCAATCACTTATCTGATGACAGCAAATAAGCTTATAATTGTTGAAAGAATGTGGGAAAAGACTACCTCTTCCAATTGACTGCTTGCCCAATGTGGCAAAGACTGGAAATGGTCTTTCCTCAAAAACTCATGTTTCCAAAGAATAATAGAAGCCTGGATTTTATGTATTTATGTGGCATAGAAAATATGCTTCCCTCCATAAAAAAGCTGACATTTCAGGGAGAAGGATATTATACTTGGATTTTTTTTTCTAGTAGCCATGATAGATTGGTGCTGAACTGGAGCATTCTTTTACATGGTATCTTTTGTGACTAATTACTCCCAGTGGAGTTCTGTGAACTAAGCACACAAACTTTCACACAGGGAGATGCCCATCATCTGGGTATAGGGTTAGAAGGAATGAGTCAGAAGTCTCTTCTAGGTTCAAAGAATACAAACCATTATTTCTTATGATTTAACTAACCTCCCAGTTCCTGCCCAATGCCATGAGCTATGTTTTCTCTCTTGTCTGAGATCTCTGTACAATTATCTAACCTAGGAAGGCCTTCTTCAGAGGAATTCAGTTACCAGAGGCAGCCCTAGGCAAATTGAAGGTAGGGATCAGTTGTCTCTTGGAGGCTTTCCCCCCTTTACTTCTGGAACCTTTCTCCCCTTTGCCCCCAACCCTGTTGCTGTCTAGAGGTGCTAGGAACCCTGAAATGCAAAGGTACAGGGTGTGGGTCTGCCTCGAAAGAATTCAACCACTCAAACCTTCTTTCAGTCCAAGGAATAAATTTATTAAGACATAGGTTGAGTGGGCAAGATTCCTAGTGAATCTATGGTATTTGTGATGCCAATATAAATGGGCCAGATTCTTAAGGAAACTGTATGATTTAATGAGAGAAAGATTGATATTTTATACAGAAAGACTGTGGGAAAATCTGGATGGGATTAAGGAGTGGCAAATAGCCTAGGTTGGGCCAGTGGGCCTGGTGCAGACAATGAAAGATTATACTGGGATGGGCCAGATGCCTCAGGGAAACACGGAGGACTTGACTGCTGAAACTTGTGGGAAAGTTCAAGGACTTTTTCTTTTTTAGGGGTTCCATTAGCTCCCCATCAACCCCAGATCCTTGGTGCTCTCATGAAGTTTTCCCCTGGCTACCCTACCCTCCTCTAACCACACAGCAGCTTATGGTACAAAGTTCTTTATTTTCCTTTAAAAAAAATTTTACATACATCATGAAATATACCTATCCCATGTCTAGTTCTTTCGGGGCTTTCTTTGAATGTAATAGAAAGAAGCAGCAAATCTAGAAACTTGAGACTAGGATTCTATTCTCAGCTCTGTCACATGCTCACTGGGCAACCTTGGCAGGCAGACAGGCATTAAATATTTATTAAGTGCTATTTATTAAGTATTTATTAAATTAGTAGGTATTTATTAAATAAGTACTCATTAAGTATATACCAGGCACTGTGCTGAGAGCTAGGGATATAAATGGAAGCAAAAAGAAATAGTGCCTGCTCTCAAAGAGATTACATTCTAATGGAGGAAGATGACATTAAAAAGGGTGCTGGGGGGAGGGGGTGGACAGAGAAAGGAAGGGAAGGAGAGAAGGGGAAGCAGGGCCAGGGAATAGAGTATGACCAGCCTAGGCCTATCCCCAAAATGAAGGCCCTTGGAAGGACCTCACTAGTGGGAGAAGGGGCCAACTCTGGGTCTCAGTTTCTTTAACTGTAAAATGAAGTTGCTGAATAAAGTTATTTCTCAGGTCCTTTACATTTCTAAATTCCATGATCCTTTCTGCTGGGTTATCACTAGTTTATCTGTGAAACTAAACTTTTCTGTTGTGATAATGGGTCAATTAATATCTTATGAACCATTTGTATCTGAATGAGGGCTTTCTAGGGACAGTTTTTACCCAAAGGAATGAATTCAATGTTCAGAATCTCAGGTTGGCAAATGATGCTGTTTGGGTCAAGGAAGCCTTTCAGACTCTTTTGAAACACACCCAACAACAACAAAACAACAACATTAACACAGAAGTTGGGAAAAGCACTCTTCATATATCATCTCATTTGACCCTGACAGCAACCTTTATTACCCCTGAAATACAGATAAGGAAACGGAGGCAGAAAGTTAAGGAAGTCTCCCACAGTCACACAACTAGCAAATGTTGGAGACAGTATTTGAAACTCATGTCTTCCCCAACTCCAAGTACAGTGCTCTGTCCAAACCAACACCAAGCTCCACCCACTTGCTTTAAGACTAGTCGTATTAAAATACATTATGTTTAGTAGAATCTAAACTGCCCTTACTCAAAATGGCTTATTGTCCTCTAGGTCTCAACAGACCTCCAGTAAACCTATCTGGATTCCTATTTTATCCTCCTCAGCTCCTGTGCATCCATTTTGAGAGGTCATATAGCAAATGTCAGATCCGGAGTCAACAAAACCTGGAGCCACACCCTGCCTGCAGCACTCAAAGGTTTTGTGATTAGAGTCAAGTCTCTTAATCTTTTTGAATTTCTGTTTCATCTTCTGTTGGACAGCGATACTTACATTGCCTGTTTTATATGTTGTTGTGAGGATTCAATGAGATAATATTGGGTATAGTGCTTTACAAACATTAAAAGCCATATAAATGTCAGTTATTTATAGCAGGATCATAGAGTAACTCCTTGGGTTCTGTAGTTAATTTATCAGTTAACTGACCAGTTAATAACTTAGTTATTAAATGAGGTAGGGGTACTAGCTTATAAGAGATTCCATTTCAGTGAGATTCCAAACACTTTTCTCTTAACTGTCCCTTTCATGTTTCCCTTTAAGTCTTCTCTTGTTTGAGCTAAACATTCCAAGTTCTTTCCTGGCATGTTCTTATGGAACTTCAATATCCTAGTTAAACTTCTCTGTAATTTAACATGATAATGGGAGAAGAGTTCAGTGGACTTATCACCTCCCTGGTCCTAGATAAGACAGTATGCCTTCTCAAGGCAGGTTAAAATCATACTATCCTTTATGTCTATTTGTTTGCTATAGCACATTACTGTAGTCAATGTGGCAAAGGGAATAATCTTGGAATCAGAAAGATTTGGATCCAAATCCCAACAGCAAAGAGTACTTGAGGGAAATAGGTTCTCTATGGTTCTTAGAGATCTAGATAATATTATTTCCCATTGTTAGTAGTGTGTGGTCTGTGTGGGTGCATATGATTAGACTCTTGGTAAAACTCTGTCCTCTTTCCTTCACCCTATATTTCAAAGAACCTCAGTCAATGAGCATGGCATGATAAAGTCAATCATGCAATAGTTTTCTATTCATACCTATCAGAGGAGTAAAAGGAATAATATCAAATTAATTAAACTAACAATTAGATGACTGTGGCTCCTTAACCAATCTCATGTTTGCCCCAAACCCAGGAGGTCCAGTATCATAACTGAGTAATCAGACTTCTCCTTTCCACAGAGCAAGAAAAACGCATTAGCCACTCACGGGGTCCCAGATACTTAGGAGCTCTAAATCCCAACTGGTTCCTGAAAACACTGCTCTTCCTCTCTTGGTTCTCCCAAATACTAAGTGCAGCTAAGGCAGGTCCCCGAAGGTATGACCAAAGTTTACTATTATTGTTCGGTGACTAAGAGGGAACTCTTAAACAAGAGCAATATGGAACACGGAAAGTCAGAATTATTCCCTTTATCTCTCTTTATCAGCAAAGCAAAATGAGATTTTTATGCAATTAGCTAATTAATTTGATTGCTATAAAAAAAACCACCACCACAACATAGAAAATTCAAGCTTCAAAGTGGATTTTAAGGAAGCACAAATTTAAAGTTTTACAGTTTAACAATCTAAACAAATTGGACAAATATTAAATTCCACTTGCGCTCTGTTTTATAGACCTAGTTAAATATAGTGATTCTAAGTTCCTCAAAGGATATTAGAATTGCTCCCCTCAAACAAAAACACCCTCAAAACAAAACAAAATTGACACCGTTCTCATTTTTAAAGTAGATGTTGGCCATCTAAATCTTCGAATTGTATATCTACAGTTGGAAGATGCTTCAGAGACCATCTAGCCTAGTCCCCTTTATATAAATTAATATATTGAGGCCCAGGGAGAATAAATGATTTGCTTAAGGTCACACAGAGAGTAATCATTAGAGAACAGAGATGCGAACCTAGGTTCTCTGACTCTAAAACCAGTGTTCTTTCCATTGTGGTACCCTGCCTTCTTTGTGAAAGTGAAAGTGTCACAATCAAATAATATTAATCTGACAAATCTCTGGCTGCCAACTG
Source organism: Trichosurus vulpecula (assembly GCF_011100635.1). Lineage (NCBI taxonomy): Eukaryota > Metazoa > Chordata > Mammalia > Diprotodontia > Phalangeridae > Trichosurus > Trichosurus vulpecula. Next base: position 157,352,961 of record NC_050573.1, read on the forward strand.
GCACTTCAATCCAAAGAAGGTTCATTTGACATTGACCAAGATAATAATATGCCACTGTGGTTTCATTACCCAATCCTACCATCTCTACAAAAGCCTATAAACATAAGAGAATTGAGGCAACTAGCAAATGCCAAACAAAGAACCACTTTATGACATCTGATTTTTTTTAATCAAACATGCTTATAGAGTTCTGAGTGGATAGGGTAATTGGCTGAATTTTCCACTCTATGAGTAAAGATGTAGGTTCTGTGTGCTCACCTCTAAAACATGGATATTCCTGTTAAACTACATTGTCAGTGGTCAACACAAAGGTTGAAAGAATGCTTAATAAAAAGAAGTACTACCATTTCTTCTCTACTAACTTATTTTGAATACAGTACCCTCTTCTACAAAGTGTCCAATCTGCCTTACTCACGTACCTAACATAGTGGGGAGAGGATAGGGGAGAGAGGTTAAATATATTTTTTTCAGAGCTTCCTGACCAACCCTTATAAAAATTATTATTATTATTTTTCCCTTCTTTTTTATTGCTTCTATCAAAGCTGGAGTAAGTTAACTGAAGAAAAAGAACTATTTCTTAAGTTTGGCTCACAGATGATTTTCTACTCTTTCAGTCCTTCCTGGGAAAACAAAACAAAAAATGAGAGGCAGTAACATGAATTTGAGAAGGCCTATTTGCTCACACATTCTCACTCACTTAACTGTTTTTAGCTCACTGGTATTTCTCAAAAGTAAAAGAAAAAAATCTCCTTTGGGCAGTGGTAGCATAGTTAAGAGCTGTAAGATTTATAACTTTAATTGTTTAGTGAGATGGCAATAATACATCATGACAGGGCTGGTTGTTGGACGAGTCAGCTATGTTACTGTTCCTTTTGGAGAAATCTGAAGTTAGAGATAAGTAAGGCAAAAAAAAAAGTCTCTGTTCAACATTATTGTACTTTGGAAAGAATCCCAAGAAGATTTTCCATTTCCCTATAGGATAGAGCCAGAGTTCATTGATCCAGACTATTATCTCTGCATAAGAGATTAAAAGCAGATGGTCATAGATCTGTTTCTTGGCTGAAAACCTCCCAAGAAATGAGAGGTAGTGCAGTGGTGGTTGACCACAAATGAAAACAAAGAAATGATTTGATTTTGGCTCCTCTGTAGCTTGATGGAGAGAATTATCCATTTTAATGCTATCATCTTTAGCACAGTGTTCTACTAGCATGCCAAAAGTAACTACAAACACACAAAAAATATACAAATATTGCTAATAGAATTAAAAATATGTTGTCTGCAAGGAATCTGACCTCAATCTCTTTGGCTAAAATTTACATACACACATGTCTTAACCAGTACCAGAACTTAGTCTTAGGTGAAATAAAATAATACCAAAATAGTTAAGCCCTATTCTGATAGGATCTGAAGAAATCAATAATACAAAGCATTCAAAAATAAAGAACAGCATGTTATCCCTTGGCTATTTACCTCAAATAGAGAGAAGCCATTTGAACATTCTGCGAAACTCACCAACATATGAACTCCATCTTGTTCAGTGATTTTTTCAGTGATATCTGACTCTTCATGACCCCATTTGGGATTTTTGCCATTTACTTCTCCAGCTCATTTTACAGATAAGGAAACTGAGGTAAACAGGGTTAAGTGACTTGCCTTGGGTCACATAGCTAGTAGATGTCTGAGGCCATCCTTGAACTCAGGAAGATGAGTCTTCCTGATTCTAGGCTTGGTACTCTATTCACTGTGCCACCTAGTTGCCTCCTCCTCAAAAAAGTCTCCCTTAAAAATCATCAATCATGCTCAGCGTGTGAATATACTTTGAACTGTTAATCTTTTGATGAAGGCAAATGTGAAATAGGCTAGAACAGGGGTGGGGAACCTGTGGCCTCAAGGCCACATGTGGCCCTCTAGGTCCTTGGGTGTGATCTTTTGACTGAGTGCAAGTTTTACAGAACAAATCCTAAGGAGATTTGTTCCATGAAGTTTGGATTCAGTCAAAGAGCTGCCCTTGAGGACCTAGAGGGCCACATGTGGTCTCAGGGCCGCAGGTTCCCCACACCTGGACTAGAACTTAAAACATTTATGGATAATGACTATTATGTGCAAGATTTAACAGTGAAACTAAATGACAACTGGGGTCGGTGTTTGGCCTATACCATTGTAGGGTAATGCTATTGGAAGCTGATCAGAGCTCTGCTGCTTTTTCCAGCCTTCTCTGCCCCTTTTTTGCTCAGGGGCCTCATGAGACTCACAGCTCTACAAATCCTGTTATGAAAAAACTAGACTCTGTGGACCAGAGCCCACCACTAAACCAAAGCAGAGTTAAAGGAAGGTTACAAGTATTTTCTAAGTACCTCTCATTATGGAGGGCATAGGCTACAAGCAAAAATCATGAACTTCCTGGGAAACAAAGCAAATGTACAATGAAATAATCAGATAACATTATAAAACAATATGTAACCTGTGTGCTAAACTGTGTAAAACAGAATCGGTGCTAGTGAGAGTTTAGGGAAAAGAAAGATGAGTAAGTATAGGAACCTTTCTTAGAGAAGACTAATAGGATAATAGATTTAGCATTGGGAAGGACCTTACCGATTACTGAGCCCAACCTCATCATTTTAAATACAAGGATCCTAGACCAATGGTAACTAGAATGCTAATAAGTATCTGAGGAGAGATTCGGACTTGAACTTTTTAAAAATAGGTAGGATATGGATAGAGTTAATAGAGTCATAGAAGGCATTCCAAGTAGAAGCAACAGCAAGGGCAAAGATAAAAAGATACATAAGCTCAGTGCATTTGAATGAATGAGTAAAAAGAAGTAAAAGATGGTTCTGGCTGTATTAGAGAGTTCATACTTGTTGGTAAGTTAGATAGTAGAGTCAATCACACAAGCTTAGTTTGGTTTTGACCACGCATTGGTTTGGAAAGATAGAACGAGGCCAACCTATGAAGAGCCTCAAATTCTATGCTGAGTCAGATGGATTTCATTCATTAGGTGAGAGGGAACATTGTAATTTTTCAAGTAAAGCAGTAATATGAAAAAAAAGTGTTCTGATGCCATAAAGATTAGGATTCAATCAATAATTTCGGAGGGAATTTCTATACCCGAACTATTCCACTTTCCCACAGTCAGCCCTACATTCTCTCTAGAGCTACCCAGTTTTTGAGATGAACACCATTAATCAGATATACTAGAGTCAGATCAAGATGAGTTGCACCATGTAATTTTTGTTATCATCACCAGTTTCAAATTTCAAGTGCAAAGAACTCCCAAAATCCTAAAAAAAAAAGATGACTACTAAAATAACACATGAGAGGAAAACCTTGAAAGAGAATTCACAAGAATTCACATCTCTGAAAGAAAATGAAATTCCTTAAGTACAATTTGGAAAGGTATGCTTCTGGCTTCTTGAAAGTAACAGCCTCAATTTGCACATACCAACCCCCACACATCATTTTAAATCATATGGGTCCTCCTGCTCTCGTTCTATGATCTTCTGATTTTTATTAGTTTGAATATCATTTTAAGAAAGTTGTAATTAAAATAAAAAAAATGCTCAATTATACTATCCACCAGATCATCTAACCTTAACTTCCACTTTAAAGGGTTGTAAGGAACAAGGCATATAGTTACCACCACTGGATTAGTCTATCTACACAGTACAAATAAAGAGAAAGATTTTCATTTTAATTAATCTAGGTAGGCAGGTGGCATAAATCAGGCCCTAAGTGGTTTGTATTTCCAATTATGCAACAAATTTGTAATAATATTCCTACCTAAGTTTCACCATTTGATAGAATATAAGCTACTTGAGAGTAGGAATTTCAATTATATTTGTATCCCCAGTGCTTAGCACTGTGCTTGGCAAATGGTAAGTGCTTAATAAATGTTGACTGACTGTGATTACGATGTAAAGTGAACCAGGTTTTCCTTCCATTTGGATAGTATCAACATACTAATGAAGGGAAGGTATTATGAGCTCATACCATCTCTTACAATGTCATAATTATCGATTCATACCATTCGACTGTTTGAATGGAGATGAGGATAGCATGCCCCTTCTCCCATTTAGTTCCTGCCATTTAGGAATGTTTACCAATGGGTTCTTGGTTGAGGAATGTTGTTTTCTATCATAGATATAGGACAGGATCTTCTTAATTCTTTATTGGGCCCTGAGGAGGGAGTCGTACAAACACACTAAAAATATGCAAATATTGCTAATAGAATTAAAAAATGTGCTGTCTGCAATGGAGATCAGACCCTCTTCCAAATTAACTGCTGCTAGCAGTTTTCCAATATAGATAGGCATTACCTCACCTCCAAGGAGTTGGAGCTGAGAGAGGACATATAACTGAGCATAGGACCTAGTTTGACCAGAAGTAGGTACAGCTTCTGGAGTTTCAGCTCTTAACCTCCCTCTCTGTTGCTTTCTCACTTCCCTGCTTTGAAAGGAGCAAGAATCTGAGAGCTGATCTCCCACCTTTGATCCTTTGCCTGGTTACATGCTGTGTGAATGGAGAGGAACCTTGTTGGTCTGTGTTTTTACTTTTGCAAGATGACTGTAGAGGGGACAGGAATCTGATAGTTCTGTTCCTACCTTTGCTCTCTGGCTTATGGGTTGCTAGGGGCATCCCTCTAAGCCTTGTTAAGTGACTTAGGTCTTCTCCATCCTAAAGCTGAACCAAGTAGCAGAGTTTTGTGTTCTCTCTCTATTTCTCCATCTCTGTGTCTCTTTCCTTCTCTCTTCCACATCACTTTCTTTCCCTATATCCTCTCCTTCCCCTTCCCTGTCCTCCTCCTCCTCTTCCACCCCCTTCCTCTTCCTCCTCCTTCTTCTTCTCCTTCTTCTTCTTCTTCCTTTTCTCCTTTCGCTTCTTCCTCTTCTCTCTCTCTCTCTCTCTCTCTCTCTCTCTCTCTCTCTCTCTCTCTCTCTCTTTCTCTCTCTCTCTCTCTCTCTCTCCTTATCCCACTCTTCATCTCTCACTCACAGATCCACATAGATGCAGTCCAGAAATACCCAAGTGAGGTCAAGGAGAGACAATACAGTGCCATCTTCTCTCAAGGAATGAATATGTGCCTTTTTCTTGGATTATTGAGTATTGAGTTGTTATTACGCAGACCTTTGGTAGATTAGTAATTACATAGTATGCTATCCCACGGATCATGTGCTTGGCAATTCAACTTTGACTAGATTCTCATTACTGAGTTAGATATTCCCTTATTTATTATCTTTATAGCCTCCATTGAATAACTTTCTTTAGAGCCAAACAGTATAATTAATTTGTAGGTTCGGTTTTGCTGATATGCTGTTATCAAGACCAAAAGATCCAGGAATACTGGCACCTCAAAGGCTTTAGGGGTTCTACAGACTCAACAGCTTTTTGAAATTGGGTGGAGGCTTCTCCTAATCCAACAGACAAGTTAATAAATAGTAAAATTTGTCCCTTTATTGCTTCTTGCAGAGGTTGGTAACAATTAGATCATGTTAACAGAGTACTTTGAAGAAGGAAAGAGCCATATGAAACCCAAATATTATTATTATAGTAGCAATTCACATACATCCTTTCATTTCTTTCCTATTTCTCTTCTTTTCTAAAACCAGGGGCAGCTAGGTGGCGCAGTGAGTAGAGCACTGACCCTGGAGTCAGGAGGACCTGAGTTCAAATGCGACCTCAGATACTTGACACACTTACTAGCTGTGTGACTGACCTTGCGCAAGTCTCTTAACCCCAATTGCCCTGCCTTCCCCCCTCCAAAAAAAATACAAAAAATTAAAAAATAAAACCTGGTTCATTTCATAAAGATTATTCCAACAAATTACTCTTGGGCACTTGGCAGAATAGTATAGGGAAGGACGATTGGATTTGGAGCAAAAAGACCTGAGTTTGAATCCTGTTTCTGCTTATAGCACATATTCGACCTTGGCAAATGAATTAGCTTCTTCAGCCTTAGTTTCTTGATCTAAAAATAAAGATAAAATACAAACTCTTCAGCCTAGCATTCAAGACCATCCATTTTCTAACTCCAACCTACCTCCCTTGCTTAAGTTTCCTATTATTCCTATTCCCACACTCTATAGAAAGTCAGACTAGACTCTAAATATAGCTCTTCCTCAAGATGAACATTCCATCTCCCACCTCTGAGTGTTTGCGTAAGTGCCCCCCACATTGCTCCCCATACCTGGAGTGCCACTCTTTCTCATCACAGCTAATAAAAATCTTCAATGTGCGACACATACTAAGTGCTTAGCAAATGTCTTATCTACACATCTTTTTTTAAGACTTAGTTTAGATATTACCTGAAGATTTCCTTCTATCTCCACTTAGTAGTGATCCTTATCAATTTTAATCACCTATTTACTTATCTGTGTGTATTGTATTCTCAGAGCAGAATTTAAGCTGTTTGAGGACAGAGATTGATTTGTTCTTCATTTTGCCTACAATCTCTAGCCTAAGTCCTCACGGATAATAGATATTCAATAAATGTTTGTTATGTTGAACTGAATTGAGCAGGTTGAACTCATTTATCGCAAAGATCCCTTCCAGGTCTAGAGCCTATTATTCTCTGATCCTGTCTTTTATCCTGAGGACTCAAATGGAATCATATAATGCATGCTCAGTTATGAGAGTTATTGAGGGCACTCATATCCCAATGGTTCACCTGCTACCAGATGGGATGCAATATATCCAAAGGAATGGAAAAACTAGAACACTATTCCCAGCATAGTCTATGAGAATGACTCAATAGCTATGCAGGGAACAGTGTTCCTTCCATTCCTCTCATTGAAAAAACATTCTTCTGTCTCTATTCTTTATCAAATGTCATCCACAGGAAAAATTTCAGGAGAATTTTAGGTCACATCTGAAGGATTCTGTTCGTGTCATTGGAGGATATAAAAAATTCTGTCTGTGAAAAAAGAAGTCTTTATGATTTTAATGAGGGCAGCTAGATAACACAATGAATAGAGAGCAGTACCTGGAGTCTGGAAGATTCATCTTCTTGAGTTCAAATCTGGCCTCAGATTCTTACTAGCTGTGTGACCCTGGGCAACTCATTTAACCCCATTTGCCTCAGTTTCTTCATCTATAAAATGAGCTGGAGAAGGAAATGCCAAACCACCCTAGTATCTCTGCCAAGAAAACCCCCAAAGAGGTCACAAAGAGCCAGACATAACTGAAACGGCTGAACAACAAATAATTATAACAACTAACTTGGCCCCCAAAAGAAATATGAGAGTGTACATCCATCCTTTTTTGCAGATGTTGGATACTGTAGAGGTTGCCTATGTGTGGTTTAGTTTTGCAGTACTGCTTTTTTTCAAATCTATCATTTAGACTGGCTCTCTGGGTGGGTGGGTTGATAAGAGATTTGGAAATGGAGGTTATATTAGAAACAAAGATACCAATAAAAATCATAAAATAAAATCATGATTCAAATTCTGGATCAGCTTTCAGAAGAATCATGATAGTAGGTGAGAAAATACCTTATTTGACTTCTCAGATAACAATAAAAGATAAGAGTTCCATGGTGGTAGTGTGATGCGTTGGACATTTTTAATAGATTTGGAGTTAGGGCATCTGGGTTTGAATCCTGGCTTTGCTATTTACCCCATAGGTGACAATGGCCAAGTCTCTCTGGACCTCATTTGGACAATGAAGGAGTTGGGCTAGATAATCTCTATGTTTCTTTTTCGCAGCAAATCTATGGGTTAAATGGGTCCACCATATAGCAGTTCTGTAGAATCATAGACTTCAGGTTGGCAAGGGCCTTGGAAATTGTCTAGTCCAATGAGGAGTATTCCCCACAGGTTGAATTTAAATCTAGATCTTCTGATTCTGGAGTTGACCCTCTTCCTACTGTGCTGCCTAATGATCATTATTTGAGTCACCTAATGATCATTCTTTGGGTCTGGAAAGTCAACTAGTTTCAACTCCACTTAGCAGTTGTTGTTTAGTTGTTTTTCAGTCAAGTCCAACTCTTTGGGGTTTTCTTGGCAGAGATATTCAAGTGGTTTGCCATTTACTTCTCCAGATAATTTTACAGATAAGAAAACTGAGGTCACACAGCTAATATGTATCTGAGGCCAGATTTGAACTCATGAAGATGAGTCTTCCTGATTCCAGGCCCAGCACTTTACCCACTGTACCACCTACCTGCCCAAATTTATCCATCTTCTATAGAAATAGAACTGTCATAATAATAATAAAAAACAAAATAAAAAAGCCATGCTGAAACCCACAGATTACACACCAACAGAATTGCCCTTGATCTGCTAGTCTAACAGGCCTACCTTAAAAATGGAGACAAATATACTTTTGTTCTAGAACTGCAGAAAGCCTTTGGACATGTTTTGGACCCACTTTGGAAATCATGGACCATTTGAATTAAATGACTTATAGGATGCGAGCAATCTAGATTGTTTTGGTTCAGTTGGAGTATGCAAAGAAAGCTGACACAGCTGAATTAATCATAAACTCCAGCTGATTCTGTTTTCATTATTATTAATCAGGTTAAGGATTTGATTTTATGAGCATAAACATAGAAAGGTCAGTTATTTCAATGAGGCATGTTTCAGAGCATGGGAACTTAGCAGTTCATCATGCTGGTATTTCTCAGGGTACTAGAAAATGTCCCCTTCCTTCATTGCTGAGCATTAGATAATTTGAAATATGCTGTATACATAGAGCATATAGTTTTAGAGGACAATGAAGGTCATTTATTAAAGTAACTGTCAGCCAAACTCACAATGCTTCTTTGATTAGTAAAAATGGTTTTGTATGTTTTGCCTTGGGATATTTCTTTGAGTCCTCTCTGCCTTCCACCCCTTCACCCCACCCCCTCCGTAAGGTTTTTATAAACTCTGCACATGTGGGCTTTTTAACTACAAGAGTTATTACATAGTTTGCCATAGGTGACTGAAAATAAAGAAAAGATCAGCCCTTCTAAGAGAGAAAAGATGACTTTCTCTAGTGCAGAAATACACTATACTCATTGAGGCTCCTTCATAAATCGCAGCAGCATGGAAACATTGTGTACCAAGAAGCTTTAAATTCTTAAGGCTGATTTTTTTTAACCATTTTGAAATGGTTACAAAATGGTGGGGCACTTTTGAATTTTTAACATCTGCCAGGGATTGGCAAGAATTCATTGCTTTTTTTTCCCCGTTTTTTTCTGAACAGCCGCTATTGTTTACAGCTGATGTGGAACAGAAAGGGCTTTGCAGAACTAGCCATGGGGCATCCAAGTTGTCAGATACCTTTCCCCTAGTTCTGCACAATAGTACTAGACGTGATAACTATTATAGAGGAGGGGGTAACTGACTATGGAGATCCACCGGCTTGACAGTTTAAAGCCACACTCTCACCACTGTTCCTCCAGTAGGATGAGTCATGGTGCCTCTCCCACTTTATTTATATTTATTGTTCTTTGGTACAGACCTGTGATTTAATTGATCTGGAGAGCTCTTGTGTGGAATCTCGTTCCATCAGCTCAGATCTGCAACTAATTTATAACATAGTTAAAGGATGTTGCCTTTAAACCCTGAGAGGCTAAGTGATCAGCCCATAGTTTCACAGATAGCACATATTGATGGGAGACTTGAACCCAAGTGTTCCTATGGGCGTTCACGAGTTTTTGTTCTGAGTTCTCTTATCTTCTCCGTCTATGATCTCTTTTTGTGATTTCATCAGCTTCCATGTGCTCAATTACCATAAATATGCAGATTTGTTGTGGTTCAGTCGTTTCAGTTATGGTAAACTAGGGGTTTTCTTGACAGCAATGACACTGGAGTGGTCTGCTATTTCCTTCTCCAGATGATTTTACAGATGAGGAAACTGAGGCAAACAAGGTTAAGTGACCTATCCAGGGTTACACAGTAGTTAAGTGTCCGCGATCACATTTGAACTCAGGTCTTCTTGACTTCAGGCCTTGGTGCTCTATCCACTATGCCACCCAGCCGCCTCACAGTCTTTCTGATCTATATAACCATCCTCATTGCTTTCCAGAGCTTTGTCCTCACATTACCAACTCTTTAGTAGACATTTCAAATGGACATCCCAGAGACATCTCAAACTAATCATATCCAAACTAGAACTTACTATCTTTCCCTCAAACTGAATCCTCTTCCAAATATCTTTTTTTTTCTTTCAAAAATAACACCATTCTTCCAGTCTCTCAATTTCATACCATCCTCAGCTCATCATTCTCCTTCACCCTACATGTCCAAGTTAATTGCCAGAACTTACCTTTTGCACTTCTACATCTCTTTCTTCCAGAGCCTCCACTCTATTCACATAGCCACCACTTTTGTTCACAACCTCATCACTTCTCACTTTAATTGTTGCAACAGACTCCTCGTTGATCTCCCTGCTAGACATCTCTCCCCACTCCAGTCCCCCCTCCACATAGCTCCACAACTCGTCCTCCACAAGTCATCTTCCTTGAGTACAAATCTGATCATGTAACTCTTCCACTCACTATACATTTTTCAGTGACTATTTTATCTGGAGTAGAACCTCTTCTATTTAGTCTTTCAGGCCCTTCACAACCTGATCCCAGTTAATCTTTCTAGCCTCATTGTATATTATTCCCCCTCTTGACCTCTGTAATCCAGATAAACTGGACTCCTCTCTGTTTCTCACACATAGAATTCCATCTCCATCTCCATCATTATGACTTTGTACCAAATGCCCCCCCTCCCATGCCTTGAATGCACTTCCTTTTGGCCTCAGCTACATAGAATTCCTCTCTTTCTTCAAGTGTGACTCAAGCTCCACCTTCTGAATCTCACACCTGGAGAGTTAGAAGGGATCTCGGTGGGCCTCAAGCTCAACCCAGACACCAAAAGAATCAATACTGTACTATACACAACAAACTGTGATCCAGCCTCAACTGGATCCTTCCAAGGAAGGGAATTTACATACAACCTCACAAGGCCACTTATTCCAACTTTGGACAGCCATACTTGTTAAGAAGTTTTTTTTGTTTTAATTCATGACATTAAGCCAAAATCTGTTTCTCTGTAATTTCTACCCACAGCTCTTGGTTATTCCCTCTGGTATCAATCAAAGAAACTCTAATTCATCTTCCATATGACAACCCTTCAAATACTTAAAAACAGTCCCCTCCCCCACCCCCACTTCTCTTCTCCAGGCTAACCTTACTCCCTTCCTCTAACCGGTGCTCATATGACATGGATTCAGGGCCCTTCACCACCCTAGTTGCCTTCCTCCGGACATCCCTCAATTTACTAGAGTGTGGTGACTAGAACAGAATACTTTAGGTAAGGTATGACAAGCACAGATTATACCAGAACTATCACCTCCCTGTTACTGGAAGCCATATCCCTCTGAATGCAGCCCAAGATTACATGAGGGGGGCTGAACCAGGCACTGTGGAGTGCTTAGAACCTGGTCAGACATTGAAGATGCCAAAGTCGTCCACTTCACCCTGGGCCATCGCTAGTGGTCCTGACTTTTGTCCCACCACTGGATTTGATGACTCTGGAAGAGAGAGTGAGGCTGACAACTTTGTTCAACTCTGCCTCACTTAAATCCAATTCATGCAAAGATTCAAGACATCACTCTGTGACATCATTGATCCTTTTCTAGACAAAGGACAAATGACAACTCTTTTTTGGCTGCCCTAGCACACTGTTGACTCATACTGAGCTAGCACTCCACCAAAACACCAATTTTCTTGTTTTAGAATAACTGCTATCAATCTATGCTTCCTCCATCTTATACTTGTGAAGCTAAAATTTTGTATCCAGTGCAATATTTTATATCCATTCCTATGGAATGCTATCATATGTGATTAAGTCCAATGCTTTATACTCTGTAAAGATTTATTTGTATCCTGATTCTGTCATCCATTGAATTAGCTACCCCTCTCAACCTCAGATCATCTCCAATTTGATAAGCATACCCTATACACCTTTACCCAAGTCATGATAAAAATGTTAAATGGCACAGAGACAAACACAGATCCTTGGAGTATCCCACTAGTGGCCGCCTTCCACTCTGACATTGAGCCATTAGCAACCGCTCTTTGAATCTGGAAATCCAACCAGTTCTGAATCCATTTGACTAGATCATCAGCTAATCCATATTTCTTCGTGTTTCCCACAAGAACAGTACACGATTCTTTATTGAAGATAACATTCAAATCGAGGTAAACTCTATCTACAGAATTCTCCTCATCTACCAGTTATAGTGGCCTTGTCCTGAAAGGAAATGAGATCAGTTTGGTATTACCTGTTCTTGATGAAGCCGTACTATCCCTGTGTAATCACTCCTTCCTTTTCTATGCGTTTGCCAACCATCTCTTCCACGACTTGTTCTAGACTTTTCCCAAGAATAAAAGTCAGTATTAAGGACCTGTAGTTTTCAGACTTTCTTATTTTCTTGTTTTGAAAATTGGGACAATATTGGCCCTTCTCCAATCTTGTAGTGTTGTCATTTAGCTGTTTTCCAGTCATATCTTACTCTTTGTGACCCCATTTGGGGTTTTCTTGGCAGAGGTATGGGAGAGGTTTGCCATTTTCTTCTCCAGCTCATTTTACAGATGAGGAAACTGAGGCAAACAGATTTAAGTGATTTGCCCAGGGTCACACAGGTAGTAAGTGTCTGAGGCTAGATTTGAATTCACAAAGATGAGTCTTTCTGACTTGAGACCTGGCACTCTATCCACTGTGCCACCCAGCTGCCCCTAATCTTGCAGTACCTCTCCTTCTTCCCATAATCTTTCAGATATCACTGACAGTGTTTCTGCAGTCACATTTGCCAATTGTATTAATAATCCAGGATATGTTAATCTGGGATAAGTGACTTGAATTTATCAGGGGCAGCTAAGTTCTCTCCTGCTATGTCCTTCCTTATTTTGAGTATCTACTTCCTATTAGTCATTTTTATTCCATTATTCCCAGTGGTAAATATCATTTTCCTCTGTAGAGAAAGCAGAAACAAAATCAGGATTGGCCAGTTTAGCCTTCTCATTATCAGCAATTATCATCCCATTTACCATAAGCACAGGTTTTATCCCTTCTCAGACATTCCTTTTCCTCCCAATGCAGCTAAAAAAAGTAAAAAACACCAACAAAAAACAAATGCCTTTTTGATGTTCTTGGCTTCCCTCACCAGCCTCAGTTCATTCTGAACTTCAGCATTTCTGATGCTATATTTCTAGGATTATATACTCTCATATTCATCCCCTGTTACCTGGCCTTGCTTCTATCTTCTGTACATTTCTTTTTTAAACAATTTTTGTTTTCCCCAATTACAAGTTAAAACAATGTTTTAACATTATCTTTTTAAAGTTTTGGTTTCCAAATTCTATCCCATTCTCCCTCCCTGAAACAATAAGCAATCCAATATGGGTTATACATGTGCAATCATGTAAAACATTTCCATTTTAGTCATTTTCTATACATTTCTTTTTAAAATCCTATTGGTTGGTGACTTCCCTGTGCATCCCTATAAGTCTCTTTGAACAAAGCTCAAAGGTTTCTACATGAAGCTTTTCTTAATTTATACCCCACTCTCTACTCCCAACTCATAGGTCCTTCCCTTCCTGTCTTATTTTTATTTTTTATTTATTTCATTTATATCTATTCTATTTGTTTTATTTTTATTTGCGTTTACACTCACACACACACACACACACACACACACACACACATATACTTGTCATTTTCCTGTTAGAATGTAAGCTCTTTGTATTTGTATCCAAACACTTAGCACAGTACTTGGTGTAAAATTGGTGCTAAATAAATAAATACTGGATTGATTGAATTCTGGGGGTGGCCCTCTACCTTCTATGCCATGATGTCTCACTACATCATAGCATTATTAGTTTCCTTAGCCTCACATACACACATGCACATACATGTATGTTTGTATGTATATATAGCTGCATGATGATACTTATCACACACATTTTATACCTAAATCCATTCACAGATACTAACCACAGCCCTCTATAGGTACAATCATGATTGTGATTAACATACGCTCCTTCTACAAATTCTTCAATTTTACCTATAAAAGAGCTAAGACACTCTCCCTGGAGGACAAGTGTAAGTATACTAGTCTATTTTCATGGTATATTTCAAAGTCCATCTTTGTATTAATGGAGTTTTGCCTGAACAATACAAAATCCCAAAAGACTGTGGGCAGGGATATATCTATTATGCTCATACAGCTAGAGTTAGGGCTCCTGTGTGGCACAATGAATAGAGTGCTGGCCCTGGAGTCAGGAGGACTTGAGTTCAAATCTGACCTCACACACTGTGTGACCCAAAGCAAGTCACTTCACTCTGTCTCAGTTTCCTCATCTATAAAATGAGCTGGAGAAGGAAATGGCAAACTGCTCCAGTATCTTTGCCAAGAAAACCCCAAATGGGGTCACAGAGAGTCGGATGCTATTGAAAATGACTCAACAACAGCAATGGCCAGAGATATTGGCAATAAGAAGAGTTTTATAAATTTAATCAAATCCTGGCCTATTTGAATACAGAGCTCTGCTCATTGAATATCATATATTGTAAATATTTGTTATCATTGTAGATATGCCCAGAGGCACTAGGAGCTTGAAAACACAAACAGAAAGACACACACACACAAATATCTGGACATTAGACATTACTAAAAGGCTCTCAGCAGCATTCAATTCCAAATCTTCCTTTTTCATTGTCCTATTTCTTTTCCATTCTTTGCAGCACATGTTATGGAAATACCCAAAGGATATGTGTTTGCAACAGAATTCCCTGTCTGAGAATTTCCTCTACTATTGTAGATCACTTGCTGAATTTTCCCTGCTGGAAAAACAGGAAAAGGCATGTGCCAAGCAAGTCATACCATCTCTACTACCACCTCCAACCCCCACCCCACTCAAGACCCTGGTAAAGAGAGCCCAGTACACTGGGTCCAAGAGCCCCAGGAATGAGTGCCCTTCCCCCACTACCTCCAACCAGGACTACTGGTTGGCTGTGATTCAAGCCAAGCCCCTAAAGTCTTTATTGCTGGGCAGTAATCTTTGTGGAGATGTGACTTGTCAATTCTACAAGTATTTCAATACCCTCCTTCTCAGTAGCAGAGCTTATTACCTAGAAAAGAAAGTTCTTGCCACCAAAGTAAGTCCTTGGCACTGTCAAATGGTTCAACAATAGAAACCAGTGTGTTCAACAGGGCATTGTTATTTCATACAGGAAGACTCCAAGGTTACTGGGGTGGTCAGTGGCATAAAGGTCTACAGCTTGGCCTGGGCAGCCATTTGTACCATGATATTGATAGGGAGGTATCTTTTTTGATGAGGAGCAGTCTACTAGCTTGCAGACAGACGTTATTATGGCTATAAGGAATTAGTTGGAGTCATACAATATAGCATTTCCAAAGGCAGCTGTTAAGACTAAGGAAGAATCCAATCTGGTCCCTTCTGTCACTGATGAGAAATAATTGGTTGTAGTTGTGAAGAAAATAACAGTGCCATCATCTGGTTCTGGCATCACAGAGATCAGAAACGGTATAACCCTAACTGTGAAACCCATTACAAACTGGCACCTACACAAGTTGAGCCACCAAGCCCCTAGATTAACTCATTTGAGATGTGCAGTAATATTTTCTGCCTTCCAATAAAGGTTAGCCATCACCCTATTTCTTCCATTAAAAATAAAAAAGAAACCAATAAGCTTTTATGAATACAAATGGCATTAAATAAGGTACATAACCATCTGCTTTTCCACTGCACCCCAACACTGGTCTCCATCTCATTTCCAGCTGAAACTCATATGTGGCATTTTCCCTTCTGATAATGTGAGCTCCTTAAAAGAAGGGGCTGTCTTGCCTTTTTCATTATATCACCAGTCCTTAGCACGTTACATAGTAAGTGCTTAGCAAATTTACTTGTTCATTCATTCTATGATTTCATAGGTAAGCGTTGCCTGAACCTCATGGAAGTTGACTTGTCCATCATCACAGAGCTAGTAAATGTCAGAAGTGACATCTGACTCCTGGTCTTCCTAATCCCAAACCAAGCATTCTATCAGGCCATGTGACCTCTGTTGCAGTACACATTAACATGAATAAACTTTGACAAATAAAGACAAGAAACAGCATTCATTTTCCAGTTGATGGACACTTATTTTGTTTCCAGTTCCAGTTCCAGCAACAAAAAGTGTTGTACGTGTGGATGTTTTCTTTTTATCTTTGATCTCCTTGGGATATGTAACTAGCACTCAGTCAAAAAGTATCTAGAATTTGGTGACTTTTGGGGTATACTTCCAAATAGTCTTCCAAATTGGGTATTGAGCTAAAAATTATGTCCATTTATTCCACTAAATATCATTAGTCCAGGGGATACGATCAGATTCAATCTAACTTCTGATTTCTTTGTGATTATTATTAGGGGAAGGAGGACCAAATCTCTATATGAAGGTTTGCCCCCTTTCCCACAAAATACCAATTCCACAATGAATGAATATAGCAAATACCAAAGAAAACCCATTTATTCAAATCAGTAGCAATTGTATCACTGAGTCAAAGGGTAGATACAATTTAGTGACTTTTGGCATATAATTCCAAATAGTTTTCCAGAATAGTTTAATCAGTTATAGTTCCATTAACTATTCATTAATGTGCCTGTTCTCCCCTAACCCCTAATTATTATTTTCTTTTTTCCTCATCTTTACCAATCTAATTACTATCTGGTAGAACTTCAGAGTGGTTTGCATTTGTATTTCTCTGGTAAAGATTTGGAGAAATTGGTGGAGGAATAGTTGCTAATAGTTGGCACTTCTTCCTTTAAGAATGCCTATTCATATCCATTGATCATTCATATATTGGAGGAAAGGGTCTTGTTTTTATATATTTATGCCAATTGATTATCTCAGATATTAGAACTTTATCAGAGAAATTTGTTGTGAAAATTTTTCTCAATTAATTGTTTCACTTCTAATTCTAACTACACTTATCTTGTGGTGACAAAGTTCTTTTTTTAAATTTTATTTTGGGTAATTGAAACTGACTTTCCCTTATATATTGTCTTCTGATTTTTATGATATAAAATTTTATATCTATATCCCATATCCATTTGCAGTTTACTGTTGTAAATGGTATAAAATGTTGATCCTAAACCTAATTTCTGTCAGATCACTCACTTTCCAATTTTCTCTGCATTTTTTTCAAACAAGGAGTCCTTATCCTAATAGTTGATGTCCTTGAGTATGCTGAAAGTGATGATACCATGTTTAATTATTTCTGGGCTTTGTTTACTTAATCTATTTATTGATCAACTTTTCTCTTTTTAACTAATACCAAATGGGTTAGATAACTGCTTTGCAGTGTAATTTTGAGATCTGCTATTGCTAGCTCCTTTTAATTTCTGCATCTTTCATTAGATCTATTGAGATCATTGACCTTTTGTTCTTGCAAAAGAACATGGTCATGGTAAGCCAAAAAATGCAAAATAAGCCTTGGGGCTGTACAGCTTTCTTTGCTTCTACAATAAGTGGTAGTGTGATAGAAAAGGTGACAAAGGATATAAGTGTAGGCTTAGAGAGGACCCAAACGGAGAGAAAAAAAAAAACTTATATGTAGCTGAGGCCCTCCCGTGGCAAGGCCAAATATGTAGAGAGGGTTGTCCTTGTGTGGCTCAAAGCAAAGCAGAATAGACATCTCTAACCTTTTTCCTCCCAATTTTCTCCAAGGGAGATATTAATTCCTGCCAAGAGGGGAAGCAGAAGATTAAAGACAACAGAAACTTATTCATTCATTCCACCTTCCTCAGAGAGAAAGGGTCCCAGGCTAGAATTATATCTAATTGTTCCCTTAGTCTAGGGGATGGGATCAGGTTCAATCTAATTTTTTATCACTTTGTCATTATTATTGGAGAGAAGGAGGATCCCAAGCTGTATACCCAAGGTTTTATCCCTTTCCCACCAAATACTATTTCCACAATAAATACCCATAATGAATAGCAAAGAAAGCCCATTTAACCAAATTGGTAGCAAAACAAAAATCAGAGGTCTACACATGAGAGTATATACCAGGTGATAAAGAGTGAAAGAGTTTTCCCATTTGGAGAGAGATAACTAAGCTCAACCAAGAGTTGTGATCTCTTGGATCACACCCAAGGGGAAAGTGCCCAAAGTTTATACTATAGTTACCTGGGAATAGGGACGTGATGAAGACTACCAGTTCCTCTCATGTTTTCCCAGAGTCTTTCCCTTTAGCAACCCGAAGTGCGGTTGACCTCTTCCATCTCCTCCAAGTTGGAAGCCAGAAACACCCAAAGCAATTCAAAGCTAGAAGATCTCCAAGAAGAGATGAAAATTTAGGAGTCCCAAAGAGGACTGAAGAAGGCTGTAATTCTATTGCTCTCAAACAGGGAAGGGCATTCATCTCCACCAATAAGGACAGAGTCCCATACCAGCGGACCAATCAGGACAAGGGTTACATAACGATTCATAAAGTTCTTAGACGTCTATATATATTCAATTCAACTCAATAATTCAAATGAATGTTGTTCAATGGGCCAGTGAGTATTGACATCAAGGGGTATATGTTAAAGTGAATGATATGTTCACCTCAACTGTCTATTAGTATGAAAGGTGTTCCACACAGACTTCAAACAGGAGAAAGATGCCCTGTTGACAAAGTTCTCTAAATTCTCTTATTCGCTGATGGAAAACAAACAAAAATAGACAATCAGATAGACTGACAAACTGACAGAGATGGTAGATGAATGAATGGATGAAGTAAATGAATGAACAAATAATAAAATAAAATCCATAGGAAGGAATAGGAAAGGAATAGGGAGAAAAAGTGAACGAAAAGTTAAGTATAGCTGGATTGTAAGCCCAATAAGTTTGAATGAGTTTTTCAGATGGAACTGATTTCTGCCTCTCGTTGTAGATTATGGGAATGATGGGATCTTGACCAGTAAGTAATGAACTCCACCTAACAAAGGCTATACATTTGTAGTTCCTTTAAGGCTTCCATATACAATTAAAATATATATACACAGAGATGGGGGACAGGGGAGAGAGAGAGAGAGAGAGAGAGAGAGAGAGAGAGAGAGAGAGAGAGAGAGAGAGAGAAGGAATGGGAGTGGTAGAGAAAATTTCCTTTGTATATCTGTAGCATGGAACGTATCTTTGTAAGAATGGCAGTGCAGGGCCCATAAATATACATGGACAAAATCCAAGGAAAGGGCCAGACTGAAAAATTAATAACCTCAGATGTCTAGGGACAAAATTCATAAAGTACAAAGAAAAATTAAATAGACATCCTAACATAGAAAAGAATTTGAGAAAATGTGTATCATTGAGGATGAAGAGACTGAAGACACCCACTTGCAATACTTCTCTTGACTAAAAAGAAAGTAAAAAGAAACCAAATAATTGGACAAAAAAACCAATACTACAACATCCAACTTCACAGTCAAGGAGACAGTTCTGCTGAGAAATCTTGGTGTTCATAGACACAAGTTATATAAATGGAAAGCTACTCATCACCTAAATGTGGAGAAATTGGACAGCTTGCCTATTTGCAGAACAACCCTAGAGAGTGGTAGGTATCTTGTAAAGACAATTCATCACAACCACTTATTACCTATGGATGAATTGGTTGGACCACTTCTTGAACACACAAACTAATGGGCACTTAAGTCAGTAGATTAAGCAAAAGAAACCATTTTCCGGCTGTGTAGATTGTCTGACCCACCAATAGCTTAGAAATAAACATTTCAAGAGAAGAAGAATCTATGCATTACCTTTTTCCTGAAACATTCTCCCTTTCTAAATGTCCCTGTTATGACCAAGGGCATCACCATCCTCTCAGTACCCTAGGCTAACAACCTTGGTTATTCTTGACTCCTCACTCTCTCTCTTACTCCTTATGTGCAACCGATTGCCAAGGCCTGTCAATTTCACTTTTATCATATTTCTCAAGTATACACCCTTCTCTCCTCTAATACTGCCTCCATGCTGGTGCAAGCCCTTATCACCTCACATTTGGACTATTGCAATAACTTGTTGGCTGGTCTCACTGCCATGAGTCTCTCCCCACTCCAGTCCATCATCCACTCAGCCACCGAAGTGATTCTCCCTAAAGCCCGGGTCTGACAATGTTACCCTGATACTCAAATTTCATTGACTCTGTATCATCTCCAGTTATAAAATCTGGCATTCAAAACTCTTCATATTCTAGCTCTGCCTACCCTACCCACCCCCATCTTTCCAGTCACCTTACATCTTATACTCTCATCCCTTTTTTCCCCACCCAGTGTTCTTTATTTCAGTGACATTTGCCTCTTTCTTGTTCCTGGAACAACTCTTCCAACTCTGGGCAATTCCATTGGCTGTCCCCCTATGCCTAAAATGCTCTTTGCTCATCTCCAATTCATGATTCCTTGGCTTCTTTCTAGTCTCAGCAAAAGTCCCACCTTTGACAAGAAGTCTTCCCCAGTCTTTCCAAATTCTAATGCCTCCCATCTGTTGATTATTTCCCATTTATCCTGTGTACATCTTGTCTGTACATAGTTCTTTAAATGTTGTCCCCCCTGGGAAATTGTGGACTCTTTTGGGGTGGAGACTGTCTTTTGCCTTTCTTTGTATTCTTAGCACTTATCACAGTGCCTGGCACATAGTAGTTGCTCCATAAATGTTTATTGAATGACTGACTAAAAATCAAAAATTAATTAAAAGATAACATGCTAAAATCTTTCTTTTACCCCTTTCTCAGTCAATCATCTGTCAGTCTGGACAGTTTTAGTCCAGTGGAGTTTGAAATATCTAGAAGTTTAGATATTAAAGTCTAGAAAAATGGGGATTGTTTCAGGAGATTCTTGCAAATATAATATGAAAGTCAATTTTTAATATATTTTTATTTTATTTATTTATTTGTTTATTTTATTTTATTTTTCCCCATTATAACTTGAAAAAATTTTCCCCAAGAGGGCTTCTTTTTCCTTCCTTTGAAAATGAACTATAACTGTGAAATAGTTGACTAGTACGTAAGGGTCAAAGGATCCAAGTGACCTTGATGACTCCGTTATAATTAAATTGACACTTTGATTTTTTCCAATTGTATAAATCACTTATTTTAAAAAATATGTTATTAGTTCATTTTATTTTATATATTCTCTTCATATGTTTTACAGTTATCTTCTGACAAACCCCGCTCATAACAGAAAAAATAAGGCTGAGCAACACCGTCCCATAGGAGAAATCTTGAACGACAATGATTGTCTATACTTGGAGAGCTAGGAAGGGTATCGGAGATCTTATGATATAAACCCCTCTTTTTTATATTCCCCACACCACCAGGTATTGTATACCAACTTTACACATCTAGAACCAAAATCAGTTACTGAATTTGATCTGCACTGTCTATTGATCTAGTTATCTGAAATAAGTTTTTGTTGTTAGCTGTTCTCTGCTGTTTCTGCAGTCCTTATTTATACTGTTGGTTTAGTTTTCTTTGTTCTATGTTAGTTCATACAAGCCTTCCTATGTTTCTCTGAACGCCTCATGCTTTCCATTCCTTAAGGCACTTAAACTTCCTTTCATTCATATTTACTGAGTGGTTCCCCGATCAAAACATATACTGACTGCTTCCCGTTTTTGCTAACATAAGAAGTTCTCCTAGACAAGCAGATAGATAGGTAGATAGATGGATACATAGATACATAGATAGATACATAGACATAGTTATAGCTATAGATAGAAATGGAAATATAGATATAGATTTTGTATCTGTACGAATATATAGATATGTGCCTAAGAGTAGGATTTGTGAGTCCAAGGGTATGAACAGTTTAGTAACTTTTCTAGCCTAGTTCTAAATTAATTTTAGAATGGTTTAACCAATTCACAGCTCTACCAACAGTATATTATCTGCTGGTCTTCCCACAGCCTCTACAACTTTGACTATTTCCATATTTTGCATCTTTTCCAGTTTAATGGTGACACTGCCAAATTGTTTTATTTAAAATATACTGATTTAGAACTTTAAAAAATATTGTTATAGACGATTTGCTAACCTTTGAAAAATTATTTATATCCTTTGACCACTTATCTTTTGGGTAATGAACTTATGGTTCTTAGTTATAATTGTATAGATTTCCTACAGATTTAGGATGCCAGTGTTTTGTCAGAGATATTTAATTAAAAAAATTTTCCCCTCAACCTATGGCTTTTTTCTTATTCTAGAGTATAGCACTTTTGTTCATGTAAAAGCTTTTAAATTTTATATAATCAAAATTGACTTTGTCATTTGCAATCTAATTTATCCCACATATGTTTATTAATTTTTCCATGAATTACACAGTTAAGCCTAGGTATGAATGATACAAACTTCCTTTCTCAATTTTTTTAAATAATGTGACTTTTCATATTTAGACAATTTATTCATTGGGAATTTTCTTGATAAGTTTTTCTGGCCCTTGTCTGTCTTTCAGTCAAATTCTGGTTTCCGACAATATCTAAGTTTCCAAGATATGTGATTTGGGGGTTCAATCCTAGTTTACATAAGGTGCTTCTAAGACTGTTCTCTGCCATATTGCTTTCTGGTTTTCATAATAGTTCTTATGGAATAAGAAGGCCTTCTCCCACTAATTTGTGTTCTGGAGTTTGTTGGTTTGGTTGGTTTGGGCTTTGTTTGCTTCTAAGTCTGGCTTATTCCATTGATCTACCTTACTTTAAAAAAAAACCTTTTCCAAATGTTTTTGATAGCTATCATTTTATCACATAATTTGAGATCTAATAAATGCTAATCCCTCTTTCCTACTTTTTATTATTTCCTTTGAAATTCTTGACCCTTTTTCCACTTTCCAAATAAGTTTCATTAATTTGTCTACCTCTAAAAATGTTAATCCTTGGGAGCTTTAATAGCATAACATTAAATTTGCAATGAAATTTAGGTAGTATTGGCATTTTCACCATATCGGTAGAGCCCAGCCAGGAACATTGATAATCCCTGTTCTCACCCCGACACCAAACCCCATTTGAATCATTTGACAATTCTTTTCACAACCAAAATGAGCTCTGTAAGAAAAAAAGGCACTAAGCTGTAGCTTTTTATGCCATTTGTCTAATTGTAGCATAGAGAAAGAAAAAAAGAATATATAAAATTATGATAAACACCATTTAACACCAGTTTTTAAATTCTCAACTGCCTGATACTGCATTAAATATAATTGCATGTGGTCCCACAACTCTACTGCACTTTGCCAAGTTTCAGTCGGATGTGATTTGCAACAAGCAGCATATTAAACCCCCATAAATAGTCATTATAATGTAAACACTCAAAAATCCGTATTGTAGCAGTAAAAAAGCAGCCTCTCCAAAATATATAAAACAGAAAACAAATCTTTGCATTTCATCTCAGGGCAGAAGGTGGATTTGAATTTGAAGATATGCCAAGTAGTAATTTTGGTCTCCAATCATTCCAACATAGCTCATCTATTATGGGTAATAGAAGCATATGTTAGTTCCTAAGTCAGTTTGTATTATATCACAGGGAGCACAACCAATTAGCATGTGAGGACATTTGTACTTCAGTTGACTTATTAACAGTAAATCATAACAAAGGAGGCAGGACCTCATATATATATGATACTTTAAATATACATGAAAATCCAAAACTAAGGAATTAAAATAAAGGGGAAAAATAAAACCTCATGTAATGAATAAAAACTGCAAATTGATTTTTTTTTTACCCATAACAAAATCCTATGTTTCTTGACTACTTCCTTTGTAGTACTGGTTGTGTTTCAGAGAATTAAAGGCGACATTTGGCCTTCATGGGTCTGTGACTGAACTTGCATATCCTGAGGAGAAAAGGAACTTTAAAGAAACGATTGAGTACCAATGAGCAAGCTTGGGTTTGGAATGCTTTAGTCATATTTTATGGAACAGATGTTGTGTCCCAGAATCTTATAGCTGCCTCAGGCTTTCTCTGGTGCCAACCCTGTGGTAAATGGGTTTTCATAATGAATTTAGTTGTTAATTCTCACACACATATAAACCATTGGAATAATATTAGACTGGCTAAGTATGACTAGACTGGGGAAAGCCAGTGCTCTGAATTTGACTTTTTGTATTTACCTGGCAGAAGCCCTAATGGAGAGAGAGTCAAACATAGATAATTCAATGATGTTTAATTCAGTTATGTTTATGAAAATTCATTTAGCACAGTGATCCACAAATGTTTGTTGATCGATTATTTTAGTCTTCAAGAAAACTATGTGTCTAATGATACAGATATATCATTTCTCTTCAGTCGGAGGTAAGTGACTCCTTAAAAAGAATAGGTAAGGAAGACAGAAGAGGGCTGGGGAGAAGGGGAATGATTCTTTCCCTTAGGGCACCACATCCTTTTTTGGCATGGGTAGCTCCCCATATTTTCTGAAATAAAGAGTGAGGATGATGGGTTGGTTCTGGAGTCAGGACAATTTGAATGTGAATCTTGCCTCACCTGTGCAACCCCTGGGCAGGTCATTTAATCCCTCTCAGCCTCAGTTTCCTCAACTGTAAAACTGGGTCAACAAAATAGCACCTACCTCCCAGGGTTGTGGGGAGGATCGGGTGATATACTGCGTATAAAACACTGTGCAAGCCTTAAAGCCCCATATAAGTGCTAGCCAACATTATTCCCAGCAATGAACTTTTCTTTGTTTCTCCCATAGGTTTGTCGTTGTCATTGTTATTCAGTGGGGCCCAACTGTTCTTAACCCCATTTGGAATTTTCTTGGCAAAGATACTGGAAAGGTTTACCATGTCCTTCTCCAGCTCATTTTACAGATGAAGAGGCTGAGGCAAAGAGGGTTAAGTGCCTTGCCCAGAGTCAGACAGCTAGTAAGTGTTTGAGCCTAGATTTGAACTCAGGAGGATGGGCCTTTTTGAGTCTAGGCCTGGCACTCTATCCACTGCACCACTGAGCTGCCCAAAGGACTCAGACTGATTTATCTATCTGTCTGTCTTTTATCTCTCCATTTATCTTATCTACGTGTGTGTTTTCTGCATCTCTTTTTGTCTCTGTGTGTATAAATAAATATTATGTATACATAAATGTATATGTAGTGTGTGTACATATGTGTATATATGTATATGTGTGTATATATGTGTATATATGTATATATATACATATACATATACATATATACATATACATATATATATATGTAATATGAAGAAAGAGAGAGTTTCATTACTCCCTTAAAAGTAAATTTATATAAGCAGGGGGAAAAAACACTTCAGGTTCGAGTACAATAGTTAAAAATCTCTTAAAGTGAAATGTTTCCAAGGGGACCTTAGCTGAGCGCGATGTCTTAAAAAAGACAAAGGGCTTAATGCTTCTCCTCCAAGGAAGGCTAGGACAATAACAATGACAGAGGGCTCGCAATAGAAATTAGCAGTCTAAAATAGAACCTGGAAATGAGAGGGGGCTCTCCTTCTAGCTCTGGCTATATGTTGCTGTAAGATGCAGGGGCCGGGCCCATGGTAGCTCAGCTGCTAAGGTGTCAGGTCTATTATAGACCCACAGCATTAACTTTTCAAAGGAATCCTCAGGCTTTGATTTTTGTAGTCAACACACGATTTGCTTCAGTGTGGTACTGAGGTTCCTGTTGTCCCTGTGACCCCATCCATTCAGCCAAAGGTATCCTCAAAAGCACAACTCCCCTTTCCCACCTCCTCACCCTCACCCTCTCTCCCTGCCTGGTAGGTCAGGGATAGAAATCCTAGGGCTGCTTCTTCCAGGTGATGTAGCTCTCACTGTTGGTTCTCACGTAACAATATTTACACATGAAATGTCATGTCCCTTGCAGAGCCACACTAATTTAGTCCATCAGAAAAGAGGGTTAATGTCTTCACTGCCATAAATTATCTGATGCATTTCTAAAATGGGACTAGCATGCACCCCATCCTTTGCCATTAGTACTAATATTTAAAATGTTCTATTTCAGGCAGCCTGATTAGTTTAACCGTTTAGAGTTTCATTCCTTGTTACCTTTTGTTTTTCACTCGTTCTGGATGCTGGAAGGGAATGCTAGTTACCTACGGATCCCTGAGACAATTTTGAATGTCTTTGATAGACTTATTGTGACCTAGAAACAGTTCCAGATCCCAACATCACTTAATAAAATCCATGGATTCATTCTTTCTTGAGTACTGATCCAATCTCACATAAGCTTATAAGGCAAAACTTACAAGCATGAAGTAACAAAAGGACAATGCAAGGCAGAATAGAGCTACTTGCTAATAGCATGAGTCATGCTGTAGTTTTGAGGGTATTTAAGTAAAGGAGAAATCAATGAGGGCTAGTGTTAGTAGAAGCAGCATTGTGGAGAAGAGTAGGATCTGAGCTGAGGCTTGAAAAATGAGTTGGATCTGGAGAGCCAATGCTGGAAGGGAGGAGGGGGAAGAGGAGAAAGGAAGAGCACAAGCAGATTTTTGATTGATTAGAGATAGGTCTTAGCAAAGGTACCCAAACGGGAGCAGTGAAATTCTATCACCTCCCATGAGCTGTACTCTATATTCCTATGAATATAATCTAAGATTCTAGACCTTAAGAGTGTGGTCTACAGGAGCCCACCAAATTAAGCATTTGACTACGAGCTTTTTTATAGCACCCATCCCTATGGCAAATGCAGAGTTCTGTAAATGAGACCTTCTATACATTATAAATAGCTGTTTTCCCTAAAATTACAGGTGTATCTGTTTACTAGGTGGTTCAGTGGATGGAACACTAGGTCCAGAGGCAGGAAGATCTGAGTTCAAATTTGGCCTCAGACACTTATTAGCTGTGTGACCAAGTCACTTAACCTGCATTTACCTTAATCTACTGGAGTAGGAAATGGTAAACCACTCAGTATCTTTGCCAAGAAAATCCTATGGACAGTTGTCATTAGTCCTTTGCTCCCAAAGAGGATCAATGAGGGTAATGTCTTGAGTTGTGCATGAGTTGGATATAGGTGAGGCAGAGCTCAAAGACCTCAGCCACAGTCTCTCCTCCAGAGTTTTTGAAGTCTAGTGGCAAGACAAAGGTCAAGGCAGCAGGGTTCATATGGTCACAAAGAGTCATGACTGAACAACAACCACAATCTGTTTACATGTTCTTTCCCCCCAGTAGAATGTAAGTTCTTTCAGGACAGGAATGGTTTCATTTTTGTCTTTGTAGCAATGGTGCTTAGCACAGTACTTGTACTATTGGCACGTAGAGAGCAATTAATACATTTTTATCATTCATTCATTTAATAAATGTTTGTCTAATTGAATCGAACAGATTTAGCATATTTCCTTTCTGGGTAGCAGCCAGGGAATTTGAGCACATAACTCTTAATAGAAATATTTATCATAAATTTAGCCCTCTATTTAAAAAAAATTCATCAGTGGCTCAACGTTACTTACTGACTAAAGTTTGGATGTCTTTCCTTGGCATTAAAGAGGTTCTCCAAAATCTGGCACCACCACACCCTTTCTCATATTTCTCTCCTTCATACACTCTGAGCATTAGCCTAACTATTAATCTCTGTTCTTTCAATGCTTCTTACATTTTCCTATCCTTGTGTTTTTAATCTCACTGTTCTTTATATCTCAATTCTCTTCCCGTTTCTCCAATCGCTGAACTACTTTTCCTTTAAAGTCCAACTCAAATGTCACTCCTTTCACCATTCTCTCAAAGCCTCCTGAATAATTAATTACCCATTGCCTTGAACCTACTTTCCATTTTGTTGTATACCTCTGTAATGTGCTTCCTGAAATAATATGAACTTTATTTGAATACGTACTTTGTATGTATCTGTAGAAGACAATGCATGTGCCATTTTCTGATTAAACTATAAGTTTCATGAAGGCAGTGACTGTGCAGTATCTAAAACTTATATCTCCCCCAGCACTGCACAAAGAGTCCTGAACACAGGAGGCACTTAATAAATGTTTGTTAAATGACATACAAATAAATGAATGAAAAGTGAACACATTTAATTACAAAGAATTGTCCTCAGTGGGATTCACATTGTGACTTATTGATGTTAAATTGTTTTCAATCCTGTCCAATTCTCCATAATCCCATTTGGGGTTTTCTTGGCAGAGTTACTGGAATGGTTTGTCATTTCTTTCTCCAGCTCATTTTACAGATGAGGAAACTGAGGCACAACCAGGTTAAATGACTTACCCAGGGTCACCCGGCTAGTAAGTATCTGAGATTTGAACTCAGGATGGTGAGTCTTCCTGACTCCAGGTCTGGCACTCTATCCACTGTATCACCTAGTAGCCCGCAGAGTGATTGCTTTACTATATGGGGTAAGTCAGGTCTAGTTGTGAGTCAACGGTGTAGAAATAACAGGAGCAAAAGCAGAGATAGGGAAAAAAAATTAATTTATTTAATTATTAATTTATTTGAACATGACTTAAGTTTTTGTCTTTCTTGGAAAAATGTATTTTTGTCAAGGTTTTTGTGCAGCAATGCCATGAGTGTATTTTATGGCTAATTTAAAAGTTAATTTAGTCATAGTATGTATAACTACAGTCTTTATCTTGTTTATATTCTTTTAGTTTATGTTATTGTGGTCATTTCCATAATATTCTCTTGGTTCTGCTTACTTCACTCTACATCACTCATTTTGAGTCTCCCCGTGTTCCCCTGAATTCCTTGTATTTGGTGTTTCTTACAGATCAATAATATTATAGTATATCCATATAGCACAGTATGTTCACCCATTAATTAATGAAGACTCATTTTGGTTCCAGTACTCTGCTACTGTAAAAAGTGATGCTACAGATATTTTGGTATTTATGGGGAATGTTTTGGTCTTTAATCTCTTTGTGGTATATGCCAAGGAATAGACTTTCTGGGTCAATGGGCTTGACTTATCTAGACATTTCCCTCAAGTAATTCCAACCTGCTTGCCAGAATGCCTGAACCAATTGACAGATACCCTAAGGGTCAATCTGTGTGCCTGTCTTCCCACAGTGTCTCCAGAGCTATTTCTGCCTTTTGTTGCCTGTGCCCATATACTGGGTTTGAGGTAAAACCTTAGAGCTATTTTAATTTGCACTTCTCTTACTATTAGTAACTTCTAACCAGCAAATTTAAACATGAGAGAAAACATAACCACTATTACTTCTTTAAATTATATGACTACAAACACAGAACAAAGGAGTGCAAAAGATGGAGACTTGGGGAAGGGGTCAGATATGAATCTCTTTGCAGTGAGTTCAACGGGGGCAATGTTGGTTTGGGGTCACTGGGTATTTTCCTTCCTGTGTATGCCTTTGTATGCCATGTTGTCACGTGGTTCCAAATTTTATGTATAGTCAGTAAGATTAGGGAGTTGGTCTGTGACAATTCTATACCTCTAGTTTCAGCAGAAGTTTATAACTGATGAGTATTTTGAGAAATCATTACCTCTTTCAGGTGTGCTCAGTATGGACTAAGAAGATGGACCAAGGACACCTGGTGAGCTGTCCAGGTTATCTGGCCAGCTAGGTGGCACAGTGGATAGCGTGTTGGGCCTGGAATCAGGAAGACTCACTTTCCTAGTTCAAGTCTGGCCCCAGATACTAACTGTGTGACCCCGGGCAAGTCACTTAACCCTGTTTGCCTCAGTTCCTCCTCTGTAAAATGAGCTGGAAAAGAAAATGGCAAACCACTCCAGTATCTCTGCCAAGAAGACCACAAATGGCATCACAAAGAGGCAGACAAGACTGAAACTACTAAATCAAGTTATCATGTCCCTTTCCACTTCCCAATGCCTTCAGCTGCTTCAAAATTAAACCTTACTTTCACTTGAAGGTGGAAAGGAGGAAAGCAAAAAGAATCTCTAGTCAAATGACAATCACTGTTATTATGTTATTCCATAGCTTAGGAATAATTTCACATTCTTTTTTATTTTTTCCCTGCTGTGCCTTTTCTTTATTAGTAGGGAGTTATGTGAGGTGTGGATATCTTTGACCTAGCTATTAACATTCAGGGACATCAGAGGCTTAATTTTAGGTGAACAGTCTGGGCTATATGTTTACATATGTATTTGGTGAGGGGACCTTTCAAGGTCAGAATGGAGCATAATACGGAACCCTCTAATTCCATCAAAACTCCCGTTCTCACCTAATTTCTAGGCTACATTACTAATTATATTAGTAATATTACCACTTTCTAGATTACATTTTAATTATTTGTATGTGTGTCTTACTTCTCTGAAAGGAGTGTAAGCTCCTTTTATTCTCTTATTTAGCACACATGACAGTGCTTTGTACATAGTCGATAATTACTAAATGTTGGCTGAATTTAAATGCTCATTGAAATGATTTCACTTCTGGCATTTAAAAAGAAGTATTAGTGGCAATGCTTAAACAACACTAAATTGGGATATCACTGAATGTTAATACTTTCCAATTAATATCTTAGCACCACTATCATCCTCTCCTGTCCAATGCTGAGTAGGGGAAAACTCATCCTGAAATGGCCTCCTTTTTGTGAACACAATGCCTTTTTCTGTATTTGAAAGGCTGGTATATGGAAAAAGAATGATGGGAAAACTTTTCCATTTCCACAGATGGAAATATCAGGAGCAATGGGTAGAAGCTGCAAAGAGGGAAATTCAGGATGGATGAAGCTAATGATTAGGCTTATCCGAATAGCACTGGCTACTTCAAGAATAGCTAGAATTTATTTACATATCACTTTAAGGTTTGCAAAGTACTTTACAAATATTACCACATTGGATCCTCATAACAACTCTGGTAGGAGCTATTATTATCCCCATTTTACACTAGAGGAGACTGAGTCAGACAGAGGTTAAATGACCTGCCCAGGGCCACTCAGCTAGTAAATGTCTGATGCTTGATTTAAACTCATGTCTTCCTGATTCCAAATCCAGCACACCATCCACCAAGCCACCTCGCTGACTCAGCAACGCCTTCAAGAGGTAGTTCGGCTCCACTGGACTTTTTTTTTCAAGAAAAGGCGGATTAACTTCTCATCAGGTATATTGAGTGGGGATTCTTGTTTCTGAAGTTAGACTAGATGGCCTTCCAAGTTTAAGATTCACTACTCTGTCTACTCCCCCTGTACTAGCACATAGCAGGCTCCCAATGTATCACTAGTCATAGGTAGATTCGGCCTTCTTATAGTCAATAACATGAATTTCCAGATGAAACAGGAATAAACTTTTCTCAAAGACCATCTTTCCTTTTAAAATAATATTATATTTTCCCCCAATTACATGTTAAAACAATTTTTAACATTTTAAAAAGAGTTTTATGTTTCAAATTCTATACCTACTGCCCTCCCTGAGGTGCTAACCAATCTGATATAGGTTATACATGTGCAATCATGTAAAATATTTCCATATTGGTCATTTTTTACAAGAAGACTGTAATAGGAGGGCAGAGTTTATAATCTCAAAGAGGATCATAAACATGTCTGAAAGGTTCGGAACCGCCGGATATAAGAAACTCTCAAAGTAGAAGGCAGAAGAATCAAAACATTTATTTAGGCTCCACAGTAACCAACCCATGAACCAGCAACCCCATTTTGATATATTGATCAAAAGCTTCCAGGCCCAATAAGTACGCCTTGAAAGAGTAACCAGGAGGCTACAGAGAAGCATGATTGCGTAAAGCAAAATCATGTTTCCCCCTCTATGGTAATAAGATTACCCACTGGCCTGAAGTCTTTGTTCAGCTTCCTCCCGTAGGTCAGCTCTGCTACTGGCAGCTCCTGCTTCAGCTGTGGCTGTGGCTGTAACTGTTACTGTAACTGTCGCTGTAACTGTCGCTGTAACTGTCGCTGTAACTGTCGCTGTAACTGTCTCTGGCTCCAACCGGAAAAGGAAAAGAGGATCTTCAAGCTGTCCTCTCCCCTCTTATAGAGTTTTTGACATCATCAAGCACCGCCTGAACGACCAGGGCCGATTGGTTCTTGACTTGGCCCCTCCCCCTAGTGTAGCCGTTAACACCTCCCCTCAGCCAGCCCCATGACTCATCACACAGGAAGTTGTCTGGTCCTGCCCCGGAAGAGCAAGCCACAGTGTCCAGAGGCTCAATGAGGTAAGCTGAGTCATTCAAAGAAAACAAAGGCCATTCTGGCTACAAAGACTCAAACAAATAGAAAGCAAGAAGGTGAAAATGGTATGCCTCAATCCATATTTGGACAATTTCAGTTCTTTCTCTGGAAGTAGATAGCATATTTAATCCTGAGTCCTTCGGGATTATCTTAGATCATTGTACTACTGAGAATAGCTAAATCATTCACAATTCTTCATTGTACAATATTGCTGTTACTATGTACAACATCCCGCTCACTTCATTTTGCATCAGTTCATGTAAGTCTTTATGGGTTTCTCTGAAATCATCCTGCTTGAAAGACCATCTTTCTTAAACACCTTTTCACTTCCTTCTTTCTTTACCTTTTTTTTACCTTTCTTCTTCTAAGATCATTCAGCAACAATGATGAAAATATAGTGTTCAGCTTTTTTTTTAAATTTTAATCTGCATAATTGTAGTGCTCTTCTCTAGTCTTGTAGTTTCTTCTTTTTCCACAATCTTTCAAATATCTCTGGCCCTGTATCCCTGAGTCTTCAGTTTCTTGTCTAAGATGTCATAATCCCATTTTTTCTAGCACTTTCCTTCCTAAGGGAGAGTTATATCCTATCAATTCAAGTTGGTTTCACAGATTAATTGGTCCAAGCTCCTATCTCTTATCTCTCTTGTGATTAAGGGAAGAAGAAAGATAGGTGGCAACATCTGAGATATTTGTGTGAATGAGAATGACAAGCTGAGGATGACAGAGAATTTGAGAGCCTAGATGACTGGTACAAGTTGTATAACGCCAAGTCCCCTTTGCTGATGAGCAATTTATATCTTATTAGGATGCACACTTTATTGCTAATTGGGTCTTCTTTGGATAAAGTTAGATCTAATACATTATCCATAGGAAAAGAATCATCAAACACATGAAGAATAAAGGAAACTCCCTCCAAAAGATGAAACCTGAGGATAAAGAGTCACAGGGCTTCATTTTTAATTGAGTATTATTTCACCCCTAGTTATAGTTCACGTATGCCACAGTCTCCAGGTTTAACATCACTGAGTAATATTGTTGGCACCCCCCTGCTTCCCAGTCCATATATTCAGCATCAGCAGTTGAGACATTAATTCACTAGGGTAGCATCACAAGGAACTTCAATGATGGTGTTGAGAGGAAAACAACTACTCATGGAACTTTGGTCTGGAACGGGGAAGGCAGTCCCCCATTTTACTATGGGTCTCTAACTCATATGTTCAAGCTATTGCCAAGGAGATGGGCTCATTTTCCAATTTGAAAAGGTCTATCTGTTGGCAAAAGCCTCCAATCATGAAACATGGAGGCCATGCTCTCTGTTCATTTGGAGTAGCTTGTTGCCAGGAAAATCAATTTACTTTGATGAAAGATCTTGTATAAAACTCCTTGATCTTAAGAAAACTCTATTGAACAGTTACCAAAGAACACATGAATGGAGAGGATATATGTCAGAAATTTATTGGGATGACTGAGAGCATGATTCAGAGGAAAACTGTTGTTAATTGGATAATTTAGGAAACCACTTATTTTAGATATTAGTAGCCTTTAACAGTATAGCATACAGTCAGTCAGTCTACAAACATTTTTAAGTGCACATTCCGTGCCAGGTTCTGTGCTTAGCTCTGGTGACACAAAGAAAGCAGGAAATATTTTCTGCCCTCAGGGAGCTCACATCTAATGGAGGAGATAACCTGTAAATACTTAAGTAAACATAAGATACGTACATATGAGTGATAAATGGAAGGTGATCTCAAGGGGGAAGACACTAGCAATAGGGCGGACTAGTAAAGACCTCCTATAGAAGGTGGGATTTGAGCTGAGTTTTGAAGAAAGTCAGGAGGTAGTAGTGAGGTGAGAGTGCATTTCAGGCAAGGAGGACAACCAACACAAAAGAGATGAGGACCAACAAGTAGGCCAGTGTAACTGGATTTTACAATGGATGTCAAATGGAAGAACTGGAATAGTTGGAATAGACCTAGTTTCAAAGGGTTTTTAATTACAAACGAGGGATTTTATAATTTATATTTGATCCTGGAGGAACTAGAGAGCTAACAGAGTTTACCGAATAGTGGGCAATATCATTAGACCTGGCTTTAGAGAAATTATTTTGGTAGCTGAGTAGAGGATAGAGTAGAGGAGGAAAGACTTGAGGGAGGGAGACCAATTAGAAAGCTATTTCAATAATACAGGTGAGAAAAGATGAGGCTTATACCAGAGTTGTGGCTGTGTGAGTGGAGAGAATGGGATATATAAGAAAAATACTGTGAAGGCAAAAACAATACCTGACAATAGATTGGATATGTGGGGTGAGTGAAAGTGAGGAGTTGAGGATGACACCAGGGTTATGAACCTAGGTATACTGAGAAAACATGGTACCTTCAATAATAATAGGATAGCTGGGAAGAGGGGAAGGTTTGGAGGGAAAGATAATGAGTTCTGGTTCTGGTTAGGTGTAAATTCAATCAGTAAGTGAAAGATCTTTCCCATCCATGGAATCACTGAATAGGCTTCAGGTGGGGCCAGCAAAGGGAGGCCTGATTAAATATAGGCCCAGACCCTTTCACTAATTAGGTATGAGGCCCTAGGCTAGTTAGCAAACTAATTTGCTAGTTTGCAAGAGGTGTGAAGCCCTCAGGGCCCTAAGAGGAGTTGTTAAGATCAGAGCCAATGGTATGTGAGCTGATTTCTAGTCAATCAGATGATGGCTAGGACTGTATAAAAAGAGAGACCAAAACTGGGAGCAGCAGAACTGGGAGCAGTAGAGAGGAGAGCAGCAGGATTCAGAAGCAGAGAGCCAGCATCAAGAGAGAGCGCAGAGTGGAGGGTGCCATACAAGACAGAGTTGTGGAGATCAAGGAACTCAGAGTTAGCAGAGCTGCAGGAGAGAGTGCTGAGTAGAGAATTAGAATTTATGAGTGATCTTTTATAGGAAGGCCCTAGCAGTGAGGGGAAGTTACAAGTATGGCTTGGTTCCTTGCTATAATATTTTGTTATAATTTCCTTGTTACTACAGTGAGGTGGGCACACCAGTTTTGGAATATTATTGCTACAATATCAAATTAGGGGCATTGGTCCTTGGATCTGATCCCCTGGAGACTAAATAAATGTTATACTTCCTCTGCCTTGTACCTAGAGAACTCCTTATACTTCTTGATTCCAAACCACTCATGAATGTCGATGGCCTTCTCCAAGGTCATGAATTTTGCCTTACTGCTATATTTGGACATGCATAATTTGAGATTCCTATAGGACAACTAAATTGAGATGTCCAGAAAACAGTCGTTGCTATAGGATTGGAGCTCTAGAGATTAAAGATATACACATACACACACATGTATATACACATTTCTATATGTGCATATGTATATCTACATATATGTGTAGGCATGTGTAGGTCTACATATGTACATGCACATGCATGTGTATACATATACATATATACATACATACATATGGAAATTGGTTACATAAAGATCATAGTTGAGCCCAGAGGTACTGACGAAATCACCAATCACTAATAGTATAAAAGGCAGAAAAAAGGGCCCAAGGCAGAGCTTTAGTGGACATGCATAATTAATTGATATGACCCAGATGATGATTCAACAACAGGAGACTGAGAAGGAATGGTCATACAAGTAGGAAGAGAACCAAGAGAGAATAGTGGTATGAAAACCCAGAGAAGGTAGAGTATTGAGAAGAAAAGCCTTCTTAACAGTGCCAAAGACTACACAGAGGTTAAAAAGGATAGGTATTGAAGAAAGACTATTAGATATGGTAATGAAAAGATCGTCAGTAACTTGAAGAGAGCAATTTCAGTTAAATGATGAATTTGGAAGCCATATTGCAGGGGATTTAGAATCAAGTGAGAGAAAAGGGAGTGGAGGCATAGAGTAGAGGTTGTTTTCTTGAGGAACTAGGCAGAGAAGGGCAGAGAGACATAGCATGATGGCTGTTAAGAATGATGGATCAAGTGAGGGTTTTATTTTTCTTTTAAGGATGACAGAGACATGAGCATGTTTGTTGGAGTCCAGAAGGATCCAGTAGAGAGGGTGAGATTGAAGGCAAAAGAGAGAATCAGGATGCTAGTGGGAGCAGTTTGCTGTAGAAGTCAGGAGGGGATGAGATAAAGGGAGCATACAGACAGGCTTGCCTTGGCAAGAAGAGCTACCACCTCTGCATCTGAGTCTGGAGTTAAAGAAAAGATAGTTGAGGAAGATGTCTAAGTGATATTAGATGAGGATGAAGAAAGAAGGTGGAATTTTGGGGAAATGGCCTTCACTTTAATGAAGTATAAATCCAAGCCCTCAGATGAAAGATTGGGAAAGAAAGTTCCATGGAAGGATTGAGGAGAGATGAAAAAGTCTGGAATAACTGGTGGTAGATCAGATAATTAGATAATAAACTGATTATGATAAGGTATAAAAAGGACTGCTTTGATGATGCAGTGAGGGCCCAGTTGAGATTATGTAACATACGTTTGTAAAGTACACAATCAGCATGATTAAGTTGCATAAATTTGTAGTGGACTCAATCTACAATGGTTCTGAATTTCTTCAGTTCCATTCAGCAGCATGTAAATAAGAGCAAAGTCGGTTGATGGCAGCAGTCCAAAGTTAGGGTTTGGCAAGGCATGACTGGTGATAGGACAAGAGGGCAAGGTATTTGAGTGAAGAACATGGTGTAAAGTTCAACTGATTCGCCAAAAGATGGAAAAAAGTAAGGGAAGAGAAAGTAGCCATTGCAGAAGTGATAGCCTGGGAAAGAACTGAGGAATGGAGGGATTAGATGTCACAGCGAGGTCAAAGAACAGGACTAGGTGTCATGAGGCATGGGGAAAGATAAATGATAAAAGGTTATGATCAGATAAAGGAATTTAGGAATTCATGAATATGGACATAAAAGATGTTTGGCAAATAGCAAGCTTATCCCTGTGTGGTACCTGAGGTAGAGTGGAAGAATGAGTCTTTGAAACCAAATAGATTAAGGAAGTTAGTTAGGGAGCATCATTATGTATGTTAAAGTTACCTAATATGAGGGCAGGAATTATAGTAGAATGACTGTAAACCAGGCACTAAATTCATTGAGGGAGGAAGCAAGATGATCTGGGGCTGACAGATAAAGAACACCAAGGGTATGAATTGTGTAATGAATTTGAACAGAATGTACCTCAAAGAAGGAGAGATTGTTGAGTGACAGTGGCAGAGGGGTAATGTGGACCAAAGAGACCAACTCTCAGGGATTATTTCAGGGCATAACCAGTTAGGGAAGAGAGGTAGCAAGAATGAGTTTGCAACCAGTACTGGAAAGCTTGCCCTGGAGGACCTTTGCCATCAGGAGCAATTCATGTCTCAGTATCAGAAGATGAAAGGAGTCAGAAAGGAAAAGGGTTAAGGTAAAAGCAAGTTTGTTAATATGGAACAATCATTTCATAGGACACAATGGAAGTTATGGATAGATTTCACATGAAACAATGGCAAAGAAGGGCTGATGGAATGAGCTTGAAGGATCAACCAGTTGGCGTTGGTAAAGAGAGTCTTTACATAGGAAGCAAGGGATACAGAATCACTAGGATAGGCCGGCAGATTATGAAGGGGTTGAAGTATGCTAAACAAGGAGGAATAAGTCTAGGCAGAATATCAGTGGTCAACGTACAGTCAGTTAAGGGAGGCAGGTGATTAGACTATTCAAGGTCCTTTCAAAATTCTCTCTCTGCCAGAAGCAGCCAGCATGGGTTAGCTTCAATGCATTGTTTAACCCACTGGCCACACTGTACCCTGGTGGTTATGATGTCTGTGGGGGAAAGGAAATTTGGAAAATGCAGTCAAGTTGTGTGATGTGGACACAGGATTGGAAACGGTACAGTATGAGAAATACCAGTGGTGGAGGCAGGGTTGGCAAGTATTAGTGGTGATTTGGAAAATTTGGCCTACTCTGAAAATACTAGCATTCTATTAACTTGTACTTAATGTGAATAAGGAAGACCTCCTACATCACTGGGCTGGCTTCAGAAGACCAGAAAATTTCACCTATTAACCTCAAGGGAAAATAACTCCTCTACCATGATATAGAAATAAAATTAGGGTCACTACATATTTTTGCCCTGTTCTATTATAATATTTTGCTCCTTTGAAGGTAGTACATATAGACAACTGCAAGCTCTTTCTGGACAGATCAATTATCTTATTTTTAAATGTGGCCATAAAACCTCTATATCCTCCAAATGTGAAAATGATAATAGCTTCCTATATTTATTGCTATAAAGTAGCTTTTATTATTTAGGAGAGAGGAGATGAGACAAAAACTAAAACAAAACAGGAATGGGTCTGACCATCTTGGTCTCCTTGAGACCAAATCAATAGAAACCTAGTGAGGATTATCATATAATGATGACTTTGAAAGTGATTATTTCAGGAAACATAGACCATTTCCCATCACTTGGCATCTATTTCTGTATTTTTAAAAGAGGGACTCACCACACTAGTCCACAGCAGGGTTCTGGTAAACAGGCAGATGTTCCTGGAGTAAATGAATAAAATTTCACATTTCCACTAATTTTTTTTCCTTCTCTCTTTAAGTCATAGGATTATCATAGAAGTAAAATGGGTTAATTATTCTACCCACTTCAGTTGGGTCATGCAGCATTAGAGAAGTCTAATTTTCCATATCAGAATTGGGGGACAAGTGGAGCAGAGGGAAAAATAGTGGCTTTGAGCCAGAGGAGCTGGTTTGAACCCTAGTTTGACCAGCTTGAAAAAGTCACAACCCCTCTGTGTCTACCTTTGCTCAACTGTAAAAGGAGGGGATTTTAGACTAGCTGATCTAGAAAATCTCTTCTAGTTCTAAATCAATGACCCCATGACCCAAATCCCACTGCAGGTCAGTAAAGCTAGCCTTTTTATGTATCACTGGCCACAAGAGAGGCAAAGCAAGAAAGAGTGAGGAATTAGGATTGGGACTGGAGAAAATTAACTAAGTAAAAGGATTGGGGCAGGGAGTGGGAGAAGAGAGGGGAGGAACTTATCATAGGGGACAGAAAAGCTTCAAGTGCCTAGCTGATCTCCTTCCTAGTTGTGTGACGCTAGGCAAATCACTTACTATTTGATTGCCTCAATTTCTTCAAATATAAAAGTGAGGATAATAGCAACTACCTTTCAGGATTATTGTGAAGATCAAATGAGATATTTGAAAAAAAAAATCACTCTGCAATCCTGAAAAGTACTATTTAAACAGTTGCCTTCATTACTATTCTTGATGATTCTGACTTTGAGGAAGTAACCTTCGAAACACTGAAGACAACTGGACATGACCCAAGAAAACATTGGAGAAGCAAGTCCATAAGCTCAAGGCAAAATAAACAATGAAAATGCAGGACTTGGTCTTCTGACCCTAAATACAGGATTCTTCTTGCTACGTTATGCTGCCTCAAGCTATATGGAACTTAATTCCAAAGCCTGGCTCTGACACTTAATCCTTTTGTGACTTGAGTGACTCCCTTAGCATCTCTGCTTCTTGCTTCCCTTCGAGGTAAAGTGAGGAGGGAATGAGTAAATGAGAGGGTGGGCTCAATAATTTCCAAAGTCCAATACAGCTCATAATCTATGATCCCATGATTTCTAACAAGTCAAGGTGGCAGAATGGATAAAGAGGTGGCCTTGGAGTCAGAGAAAAAAACTGGTCCTAACCTCCTGCCACAAACAGACTAAGATGAATCCGCCATGGGTAAGTCATTTAACACTTCAGCTCTGCAGTCAGGCACCTCTCTAAGCCCGCAAGTTACAGTTGATTTGCTAAGTGGCATTACCTGTGAAAGAACTTTCTACACTGATGAAATCACATGTCCAGAATGGAACCTCCCTTCTTGCCCCCACCAATAAAAGTAATTTAAAATTATTCCTTTTGGAAAAAAGAGAATAGAAAATAGTATTTGTTAAGTAGAAAATGTGCTGACCAACCTATAGATTTGGGCATTAGAATTCATGGTTCCGGGCTGAAATTCTTTAAGTACAAAATTTCATGAGTAATGGATGCTTCCAGGAATTTTAAAGCTAGGATGCTCTGTGGTCAGCCAGAGAAAACAGTATCAATGGACCATTTTGAAGGAGAATAAATACTTCTGGAAATAATGGACACTTTATTTTAACCATGACAGATATTATATTTCAATTTATTTCCAAGTAAACTGGGTGTTACACATTGCGTTAGTACAAAGAATTACACAAAAAATTAAACGTATTATAAAAATCCCCCAAAAGATGCAGAGTATTATTAGACTATATGATTTTAATTACGAATCCTTTGGATTGCAAAAGCACCACTTAACTCCCTATTTGAAATCTGGCACCCACACTCACTGCCAAGAAAGCATATTCTGTACAGAATGAGATCATCATTCCACCTGAACACAGAATGCACACTTCCCAAGCATATGTATGTTCACCAACTTGTTAATTTTCTTAGTAACCACTAAATGTCAAACATTACCCATATAGGCTATTGACACATTAATGTTTTCATTAAACAAGGAAGATCCCTTTCCTCATTACGTTACATATTTTTAGATAGGAGATCTGTCAAATAAATTACTTCAAAGTAGCTCAAGCCAGACCTCACTACACTTGTATCCTACAATCAAGGGGCAAATAACCTTTAAAACAGAAGACAAATGATGAAAATTAAAGACATTTAATTTGCATAAGTGTAATGTTAACAGTCTTCTTATTACATATTTTATGCTTAATTTGTAAGTGTCACCACATTAGGTCCTTAATACTCTTATAGGTCAATTTTAATTTTTTTCTTCTGATTTTGCTTCCCTGTAATGTTTGATAAGAAAGTAGTATGTCATTGGGGGA
Organism: Trichosurus vulpecula; assembly: GCF_011100635.1. Lineage (NCBI taxonomy): Eukaryota > Metazoa > Chordata > Mammalia > Diprotodontia > Phalangeridae > Trichosurus > Trichosurus vulpecula. The sequence goes on from NC_050573.1 coordinate 157,393,877, forward strand.
AGGAGAGAGGGGAAAAAAGTAAGGTCATCTCAAAAGGAAAATTCTGTGGATATGTAGCCATTACAGAATTAGGACAAAATCACAGTTGAAATGATGCCAATGCAAGATGCATAGTCAATATTAAATGGGTCAGCTCTGTGCCTAAGATTAAAGCAGAGCTGTCTGCCTCTCAGGACTCAGTTCTACTGAAGTGTTATTTCTCCTTCAATATGTCAAAGTCCTGTTCACTTCATTAAGACCCAATGGGATGGAGAAGCAATACACCAGGAAAAGGATTTGCTTCTCTGTTGCTAAAGATTGCTAAACGAGCCCACTCACTTTGGCCTGCTTCTACTTCAAATATAATTAATAAAGGATCTGGGACCCTGGCTTAGTTTATTTTTTTTAATATCTTTACTTTCTTCTGCAAAGATGGAAGACACTCAAATACAATTGCTCTGTCAACACTTGATCATATTTAATAAACAGAACAAATCAACTTAGATGCCAACTGACGATTTTGGTGGGTTCTCTGATGTACAATCACTATTCTACCAGATAATACTTTCAATATGATTATGCATTCATTAGAAGACATAGTCACCTAAGTCGGAAAACATTAGTTTACAAGTTAAAGAGACTCGCCAGTGACCTTTCTGTATCTTCATTGATGAATCCATTCCAGCAGTATCCTCTTCCTTCATTTCTATCACATTCCCTCAATTGGAACAGTCAATCAATAAACATATGTTGAACAATTCAATAGGAAAAGTGGAAGTTAAGCTTCTTCCCTTAAAGCAAACAAATTATATTTCCAAAGACTTCAGCTTTCAATGGAGCTTTATAGGATGAAGGATCTTGGTTGGCTTCATCCTTTTCATACCAAACTAGAAATTCAAAAATTTAGGTCATCTAGGACAAAGTGAATTTTCATTTCTGGAAATATATACAAATTTATGCTTCCATCTCATCCTTACATTATCCACAGGACTATTTCCTGGATAATATAGTAAAAAGCTCATGTCTGTTATTATCTTTCCCTTGAACACTTAGCTTGGTAATACTAAAATACAGTGCCATCTGAATGGGCATCAAATCATTTGCAGATAAGTTCTGATGAATCAGACGGCGGGAACTTGAATTTACTTTTGGAGAAGCTTACAAAGCTTACTTTATTTATTTTTTTGGCAGGGCAATTGGAGTTAAGTGACTTGCCCAAAGTCACACAGCTAGTACATATACATCAAGTATCTGAGGCCAGATTTGAAACAAAGCTTACTTTATGATGCTCGTGTCTAAACACGCACTCTTTTACTCTTATCCACAAGCTGCTCCTTCATTATCTTACTTAAAATTATTGGAAATATGCTAAGCCACTAGATTCTTTCTAAAAAGGTTGGATCCCCAAAAGTTTTCAATTGTAACTGTTTCTATACCTGCTACCTTTCTAAATGAATATGCTTCTTACATAAACCAATATGATATTCAGAAATGTGAGGCTCTATATACATACATATGTGTGAGTATATTCAAAATACAAATAATTTATGTAGCTCAGTTTAGCTTAGGATAGCTATTTGCCCATTATTCTTTCAGGTCTGTGGATTTGCAAGGCATCATAATACCAAGTTCTCATTGAACAAAAAGAAAAAAAAATACTGTGATGTTGACTACCCTTGGGAAATAGAAAAGTTCCCTAAGGGGACATTTGCCACAAACTCTCATATTTGTAGGACTTACAGATATCCTTGAAATGAAAGAAGAAACAATTAATATACAGCTAAGTGGTTATGTGATCTCTGAAAAGTCACATCAGCTCTGTGGGTTTCAATTTCTTTATCTATCAAACTCCACATAGATTATGTTTAAGGGCCATCCAATACACAAATATAATCTGATGGTAGTATTCTTGCTTCCAGAGGCCTTATCAGTGCGAAAAGATCAGACATGAAATGTCCACCTTCTTTGGTACTGACCAAACTAAATCCAGGCAATGTGGCATAGTAGAGGGAAAGCTGGATTTTCAATCAGGAAGACCTGGGTTTGAGTCCTACTCCTGACACATACTAGCAGTGTGATCATGGCCAAGGCACTTCGCTCTTCTGAGCCTCAGTTTCCTCATCTGTAAAATGGAGTTAGTATTACCTATACTCAGGATAACTGTGAGGCTCAAATGAGAGCATGCATGTGCAATACTTTGCAAACTGAAAAGTATTATATAAAGTCAGAAGTTATCATATTATACAATAATATGGCCCCAACCGTAACTTTCAAGGCTGAAGATCCTGGGTATCTCTTTAATGCCCACAATAAAATGAAGTCACCTAGGCCATGAACTTGATCCCATGGTATTACATGCCTTTACATAACTACATAAATTTCTCAAGGGCTCAAAGTATCCAAACCGTACTAGATATGGGGTGAGGGTGTGGTGGGAGGCAGTGCTGAGGAGGTTTCCCTTGATTGGTTATTCATTCTTTGCTCTCATTAAATTTCAGTGGCTTTCACAGTTGGAGGGAGCATTCATGCTTCTAGGATCATAGATACGGAGCTGGAAGGAACCTCAGAGATCATTTATCCTGACCCCCTCATTTTACAGACGAAGAAACTGAGGCTCAGAGAGGTTCCATGAGTTGTTCAAGGTCACACAGGTTTAGTAAAGCAGCAGAGGTGAACAGTGACCTCAGGTCCTCTGGTTCCTTCCAACACTAAAAATCTATGTTCTACATCAATAGATACAAGCTTTGGTTAACTATGTTGTTGTTGAGTCATTTCAGTCATGTCTGACTCCTCATGACCCCATTTGGGGTTTTCTTGGCAGCGATACAGGAGTGGTTTGCCATTTCCTTCTCCAGCTCATTTTACGGATGAGGAACTGAGGCAAACAGGGTTATAGTTAAGTGACTTGCCCAGGGTCACACAGCTAGTAAGCATCTGAGGCTGGATTTGAACTCATGAAGATGAGTCTTTCTGATTCCAGGCCCAGTTGCTCTATCCATTGCACCACCTAGCTGCCCTTCTAGTTAACTATACAGATAACACAGGTTGATTTTACATATTTGCTGCTGTCAAATGGTTTTGTTCTTTTTGGGGGGGGGGAGGCACTTATTTGAAACTGTTACTTATGATCTATAAAGCTTCCTGTAGTTTTACAGGGAATGGGAAAGGGTTCCTAATGTGTTATTCCAAGAGAAACATGTACCTGTACTTTGCAAATTACATTTTAATAAAACAGAATTAAAACAATATACAAAATGAAAGCAACAGGCCACGATTTCAGGTTTAGTCCCTGAAAATGCTGTACTTAACATACATATAAATTCTCTATGAAAATATTGCTACAGGTCAACCCTATGGGTGTCTTCAGCATTAGGAGAACAGAGATAAAAAAACAACTTTTTGGTAAATACAGACCAGTAGCCACTCTGTTACTGAATCTGTTTATTACATTTGGTATAAAATGTGTTGCCTGCAGGAGTCCAGTAACAACAACAACAAAATGTCATGTAAAAATGCCGTGACTTGGTTGATCCTGGGGAGCTATCAGAGAGAAGAGATGAGCTGTAACACACTGGGATCAGACTTCACTGTGGTCACTGCATTTGCTCAAATTCTGAAACAAAAGAAGTATCAATGAACAATTACAGGAAGCATCGCACGGGAAACAGCGATCTGAACAGAAGTCCTGCCAGGAAAATGAAATGAGAGATTCTTTCTCTCTCGGTAGGTCCACACTCTTCTATTTGTGGAGACCACAGGGGCAGGTGCCCAGGGAACCGAATGATACTGCACGGATAGGGAAAGGGAATCAAAGATGAAAGACAGTGTCTGCGACAAATTGAATCCCTAGCACAATACAAACGGAGCTGGAGGGAGCTTTAGAGGTTGTATCATTCAAACCCTCCATTTTTCAGATGAGGAAGCTGAGAACCAGATAAATTTAGCAACATGCCCAAGATTACCCAAGAAGTATGTTACATGGCTGGGATTCAAATCAAGGTCCAACTCCAGGGCTCTTTCCCAGTGCACCAAGATGAAATCATGAAGTACTAAATTACCCAGCGTCTCAACTATTCCTCAAGCCAGAGTAGATGGGATTTCACACACCTAGTACATTTAAAGGTACAGTCCCAAGCACTAGCCATGTTCTGTACATAGCAGCTGCCAAAGGTAGCTACATGAGTTTGGAGGTAGAAGCCATAATATTAGGAGAACGAAAAGTCATATTTAGAGTTTGGCATTCATATATTGGCCAACCCAGGAAGAGGCATTTGATTTAAACAGCAGGTGTGGAGCTTTGCACCTTATAAGTACATAATAAATATTATGATTGGGTCTTATGGATTGGGGAAACCATTATTAAACATCCAGGAAAGGGATTATGGGCTTTGTAGAAAGGGTATCTGAAATGCAGATCTTCAATATGCTTTTGAGATCTGTGGGCAAATCCCAAAATGTGGCAACTTAGCATATTCTACAAATATTCCTAAATATTTTTCCCTTTAAACTCACCTTATTTAAATGGATGGCACCAATTGCGGCAGATACTGATTCAAAGAAAATGTGTTTATCTGACTCTAGGTGGCCACAATATTGCACTGCTTTTTTCAAGGAAGCTGAAACAGAGGATGAATATTAAATGCCATGTGATGAATGCCTCCAGTATCACAGTAAGTGCATTTACCAAGGATTACTTACTTACCCGTGCAATTTGCTAATAAGAAGTCGACATTTTGACTTTTGCAATCCGTGTAAGCCTAGATGGATTAAAGTAAGATATGTCAGTCAACTCATGAGGAGGGAGATGATTTGGAAAAGTTACTATCAGTGTGACTGTGGGAAAGTCACTTAACTTCTCAGTGTCCAGGTCTCCTCACAGGTAAAAGGAGGGTAAATGAGGGAGTTGGACTGGCTCTATGATCCTGAATGTACTGATGAAATTACACCACGAGAGGGAGCCATTGTATACCCCATTCCTACATGCTGATTCATTTCACTGAAGAGACTTAAGCAGAAAGGACTAGCTATAATGAAACAAGACATTTATCACTTCTGCAACTATATTTTTCTTCAATGCTTTCTCTTGGTTTTGTGTTAATAAAATTAAAATATTGCCTATTTCCCCAATCCAAGTTAAATATTTCTGTCCTACTCTATCTCCTCTGAAAGCACCGAGAATACACAATGAAAAACTAAATGATGTAAGTTGCAGAGATTTAAAATTTTACTAATCCTGACTGATTTATTTGAACAACAAAAAGGATGCATAAAGAAAACTAAATGATTTAAATTGCAGAGATCTAAAATGCAACTATCCTGTCTGATTTATTTGGCTACCCGAAGCTTTCAAGACAAACCTAGATGACCACTGGTTGGTTATGTGGAATTCTTTTAATGGTATAGGTTGGGTCCCTTTCAACTCTTTCACACATTTGCACTCAGTAGGAAAGCCTAATTTCTATTTCTGAGTTTCACTACACATGATCACAGGACAGCAAATGTTAAATGGAAAACTATAGGTAGGTTAAAAATAGTGCTCAAATTCCCATTGGATTAGAAAATGTAAACTCCTCAAAGGAAGAGACTGCATCAGTTTCACGTTTCTAATCTGAGTGCAAGAAATATATATGTATTTATGCTTCCTGCACTTAGCACATACAAGACATTTAATAAATGCTTGTTGATTAATAGATACCCTCCAACTCAAAAACAGATTTAGGTTTGGATACTTTTGAGTGAGAGGCAGTGTGGTAGAAAGAACTCAAGACTTCAAGTGGGAGAGACTTAGGTTTTAATCCTCCTTCAGATACTTATTGTGGAACCATGGGTGAGTTTCCGAACCTTCCTTCCTTCCTCTGTAATATAAGCATATTAGCTACAGTTTCATAGGGTAGCTGCAAGTATTAAACAAGATGATGTATGGAAAATCCTCTGAATATCTTAAAGAGCTATCTAGGATGTAGCCTAACACAATGAAAATAGTGTTGAAACTAGATTTGAATCCTGGTCCTTCCTTCTTTCCTTCCTTTTTTCCTTCCTCCCTCTCTTCCTTCCTTCTTATGTACCTAACAGATACCATGCTGCCAAAGATGATACAAAGTTTAGCTAAAGCAAAAAGATTTTTAAACTATCTTTACTAACATGGAGAAACATTGATTAGACAGGGAGAAACTAAAATCAGTCTTGGGACCTGTGAGTAAATACCTACTGGATTTGTAAGGTGACAAGGATGAATTCAAAGTGAAGCTTGGATGTTTGGTTTTTCATAAAGCCCAATGAAGCATGAGAGCAGAGTCACGGCTGGTTTACTGGTGTTGATAAACATAATTGCTACCTCAGAGACCTCCCTGATGCCCCACATAGATGACTAAGTAGAGGTCACCTCACTTCTCCCTGTCAACAACTCTCAGACATAATGTTCCTGAACCTGTAAACTACTTAGGAAACAGTTGAGTGAATTGAAAAGTGGAGATGTAAATGTGGCTGAAGAGAAACTCCCCTTTCATTCCAGTCACCCTATTTGACAGAGCCTGGGACTATAGGACATAAGAACTTGTTTTCTTTAAGAGTCATTATTCACTACCTTCCTTACTTAAGGCTGTAATATCCCCATGCTCACAAAGGTAACAAGCAGATAAATCATTATGTTTGTAACACCATAGAACAAATCGATGTTATCATTAGTGTATAGTCACTGCCTTTTCTTTATTTTGGACTGAGAGTGGAAAAAATGAGAACAGATCAAACCACACTTTACTGAAGTGCTTTCTGCCCTCTTGACAAATGAATTTGATCATGAGAATGACTGACGCGATCAACTGTATAAAGGTTCTCCTTTATGACAAAGAGTTGGGTTTTTTTTTAAATTTCATTGAAAATCACTGAAGCAGTAACCACACATAGGGGTACCTCTTCAACAGTTATATTCAGGAAACAAGTATTTGTGAATAATATTTATATATCTAAAATGATCATACCTATTATTAAATATTTATTCCACAATGCCTGAAGACCCCATCCTAGGTGCTTTGGGAGATATATAAGAGACAATAGTTCTTGCTCTCATGAAGCTTACAGTCTAGAAGACAGATACACCATTTTGAAAAAATGTCCATTATTCAAAATTGTTTATGGAATTTTTTTTTCAATCACAGACTCCATGTTTTGTGAGAGCAGGGAAACTTTCCTACTTCTCAGCAATTCAATGCCTACTTTCCAATTCCTAGTACAGTAGTGTGGGTCATGTTAGGAAATAGTTTTCTAATTTGAATTTCCCACAATACTGAAGAGAGAAGGGACTTCAAAGACCATCTAGTATCATTTTTTCATGATCAGGAATTATCTTCTTGGTAAACCTGACCAACTGTAAGCCAGCTTCTGCTTAATAACTTTCTATGAGGTCTGCTTCAGAAAAAAGATCATCACAATTTTGGATAGCTCAATGGCTGGGAAGTCCTCTTTTCTGATACTGAGGCTAAAATTGCCCTTCTGCAGCTTCTACCCATTGGTCCTGGTTATGCCTGCTGGAGCTCAACAGAAAACAATCACATGAAAGGCTTTCAGCACTTGAAGACAGCTGTCATGCTCCCTTTAAGTCTTCTCTTGTTCAGGTGAAGATTTTTAAGCAGGGAAATGACACTGTCAGAACAGAATAACGAGGGGTTTGAAACCATATTATATGATTGACTTGCTTGAGATTGCAGAACTAGTAAGGCCGGGATGGGAAACTGGATCTTGAGACTTCATCCAAGTCTAGTGATTTCTCTATTACACCATCCCACACTGCTGCATTGTTCAGTCATTAATCTATCTGACTCTTCTCATGACCTTACATGGGGGTGCTCTGTCCGAAGGAATACAAATTTTGATCACTTATACTTCTAAAGGTATCTTGGAGTTTGGGGGCTAGATTTTTTTCTTCCTACGTATTTACTTATTTCTGCCAAGAAAACCTCAAATGGGGTCAGGAAGGGTAGGATGTTGTTGTCCTTGTTGTTGTTTGTCCTTCGTTATGAAAGAGGACCAATGACATTAGGACGGTGATATTTTGACCTTCAAGTGAATTGGATTTAAGTGAGGCAGAGCTGTGCAAAGTCATCGGTTCCACTCTTTCCTCCAGAGTCATCGGGGTCCAGTGGCAAGACACAGGTCAGGATAACTGACTATGGCCCAGGACGCAATGGAAGACCTTGGCCTTTTTAAGCTAAGGTCTTTCCCAGGTCTCTATTTGTCTCAGGCAATTTCCATTCAGTAGTTTAAGGCTAGGTAAGAAAGGAGGTCAAAGATGGCCTACTTTGTCTTCACAAAAGAATCCATCCAAAGACCCTCAGAGTTTCTGGAGCTCCTTGACTATGCTTTTAAAATGAAATCACTCTGGTTCTCATTGATTGGCCAATAACAGGCCCCAGCCCAAGCCTCACTTGCTAATTATTTGGGTTTTGATGGCTCTGAGTGAGTATAAATAGCAATTGTTTCTGTCCTGGCCAGAAACTCTGAGGGTCTTTGGATGGATTCTTTTGTGAAGACAAAGTAGGCCATCTTTGACCTCCTTCTTACCTAGCTTTAAACTACTGAATGGAAATTGCCTGAGACAAATAGAGACCTGGGAAAGACCGTAGCTTAAAAAGGCCAAGGTCTTCCATTGCATTCTGGGCCATAGTCAGTTATCCTGACCTGTGTCTTGCCACTGGACTCCGATGACTCTGGAGGAAAGAGTGGAGCTGATGACTTTGCACAGCTCTGCACACTTAACTCCAATTCACTTGAAGGTCAAAACATCACCGTCCTAATGTCATTGGTCCTCTTTCATAATGAAGGACAAATGACAGCAAGGACAACAACATCCAACTCTTCATGACCCCATCTGAGGTTTTCTTGGCAGAAATACTGGAGTGGTTTGCCATTTCCTTCTCCAGCTCATTTTACAGATGAGAAAACTGGGGAAAATGGGGTTAGGTGACTTGCCCAGGGTCACACAGCTAGTAAGTGTCTGAGGTCGCATCTGAACTCAGGTCTCACTGACTTCAGGCCTGGTGCTCTATCCACCATGCCACCTAGCTGCCCAGACTGTTACCACAGGTCACCACAATAGGTGGCCCTTAAGGTCCATTGAGCCTAAGATTTTATTAAACTAATAACACAAACAGGGGGAATATTTAGCCAACACAGAAGTTAAAGTCAGCTGACTGATCTTAAGTACTTATGAAACCAAACTGAGCATGACTACTTATACTCAATGAATGTATTCACCACAAACAGTAATCCTCCATGACTAATATTGTAGTTTTTCCTACTGATAATAACAGCAGTAAAGTCTTATTACCTGACTGAATACTCACAAACGACCTGTGAAGTGGCTAGTTCCAGTACTGTTATCCCCGTTTTACAGATGAGGAAATGGAAGCTCAGATACATTAACTGACTTATCTACGGTCACATAGCTAGGTCAGGGTTGTCATTCATACAGGGCTTTAAAGTTTTAAGGTTACTTTAAATACAATATAAAATTCCATCTAAACAACAGGCTTTTAGGTAGGTGGCATAAAAATGTTATCTGCATTTTGCACATAAGGAAAACTGGAGGTCTTAGCTTTGTTACCATGAGGTCCCCAAGGTTCTGATTGGTGAATATCTCATTGGTGACCCCTTGAAGCAGGCCAGATGCTCCAGAGATACTTTACTTTTCTCAACTCTGCCATCTATACCCAAGAGAGGAAGCGTGGCACAGTGGAGAGAGACTTGGGTTCAAGTCTTCCTCTGACATATATGCTGGGTACGTGACCCATGTGCAAGTCACTTAACTTCTCAACACCCCGAGGTAACGCTCTAATACTGCATACTACAGGGGATTTGCCAATCTGTACCCGTGGAGGAATTTCCTGTTCCAGGAGTTTCCCATATTTATGAAATCACAGAAACAGACTCCATTCCAAAAGAAATGTATGTGTATTTGTATATATGTGGGTATACAGCATCATTGTCTTGCTATCCCTTTCAGGAAGGAAGATATGCATTAACACAGTCAAAATGGATAAAATACATAATGTTACAATGACCTCTAACTACTCCTCTGTTCATGGGAAGAGTATGTTCCCTAGGCACATAGGAGAGGAAACAACCAACCCAGTCCACCATTTTTCTGCTCTTGAAGCTAAAGGTCAAGAGGTACAAACCTACTTTGCCCATCAAAGTCAGACTTTCCCCTCAGCTTAGGAGAAATAGAAGGATGCCTGGGAGAACATTCAACCGTGATGAATTGTTTAAATACCTGAACAAGCGTAGACACTCCAGTATAGTCAAAGAAGGTCAATCCAGTGCAATCCAGGATCACAGAACATTTTTCATTAGGATATGGCTGTGGTGTTTCCCCTAAAGGAAGAAAAGAGAGACAATTTGATGAGAATTTCCAAAGAAAAGAGTTCCCAACTTTCTAGAAACACAAAGAAATGATTATAACCTAATATATAGTAATAATTTGCATTAATATTAAATTTCCAAGGTGCTTTCACATGCTTTATATAATATGAATACCAAGTAAATAAAAAGATTATGAAAGATAAAGAGGTTCACAGTTTCAGACATAATCTTTTTCTGTTCTATTATATATACGTGTGTGTATATATATATATATACATATATATGTGAGCATTCATTTTAGTTGGTCTTTGTTGGATTTGTTAAGATGGAGGCATCTTCTTGGCCCAGTGGACACAGCGCAGGAGTAAGGGAGACCTCAGTTCAAATCCTACCTCAGACACTTACTCACTAGTTGTGTGACCCTGGGTAAGTCGTTTAATTTCTGCTTGCCTCAGTTTCCTCATGTGTAAAACAGAGGTCATAATTCACTTGCCTAACAGGGTTGTTGTGAGGATCAAATGAGATATTTGTTAAACATTTTTTCAAACCTTAAAGCTAGTAAGTTCCTGAGATGAGATTTGAACTCAAGTCTTCCTAACCCCAGGTCCAGAACTCTATCTACTGTGCCACCTATTAATTATCACAACATAATAATCATAATTATTGAATGTTATAATTTTTATTATAATTATATTGTGTTATACAAGTATATTTGATTAGATAATATATTACAAGTGCAGTATAATTATATATTATATTATCTACAAATATATAACAGTGGAAATATAATTATAACAATCATAAATTTTATAACTATTAATTAATATTAAATAATAATTAGAATTCCTCCCTTAAGTCTTTTTCTGATGCCTCATTATAAAGTACAAAGTATATAGGTATAAATGTAGGTATAAAGTATAAAGACTCTGGGTTCTCAAAGCAAAGTAGTACAAGGTCTTACTAAGTCAACGAGAAGACCTCCCCCAGTGACTAACATTTTTGGTACCAACTCATGTAATAATACAATAGCTACCATCCATACAGCACCTACTATGTACTAGGCATTGTGCTAAGTTCTTTATAAATATTATCCTATTTCATCCTAATAATAAACCATGGGAGGTGGATGTTATTCTTATCCTCATTTTACAGGGGAGGAAACTGAGGCAGAAACCTTGCCCAAGGTCCCACAAATAGGTAAATGTTTGATGTCAGACTCAAGCTCGGGTCTTTCTGATTCCAGCCTAGGGTTCCATCTGTTGTACCATCTAAATGCCTCGAGTCATACTGTCTACTGAGGCTACAGGGTCACACTCAGTTTCAGTGACCCGGCAATGAATAAATCACAGAATCTTTCGAAGTACACAAAAATCTGTAAGTGTATCCTTGTATAATTTGACCACCAGGGGGCACAGGAACTCAGCTGTATGATCCTGTTCAGTAATAAGAATGAGGTATTCATAGTCATAGGCAGCTAGGTGGCTCAGTGGATAAAGCGCTGGGCCATGAATCAGGAAGACCTAGGTTCAAATCCAGCCTCAAACATCTCTTACTAGCTGTGATGCAGCTAACCTCTATTTGCCTTACTTCACTGGAGAAGAAAATGGCAAAACATTCCACTATCTTTCCCAAGAAAACCCCAAAACAACTCACAGGCTCACCCCAGGGGTCATGCAGGGAACTGACACAAGAGGCACTGCTAGGATCCTCAGGGAATTGGCAATCTCCGTCTACCACTTCTTCCCTTTTATCAGTGGCAGGGGCTATTTCATTAGTCTAAGCAGGGGTGGGGAGCCTATGGCCTTGAGGCCACGTGTGGCCCCCTTTGAATCCAAACTCTCCTTAATAGAAGGATGTGTTCTATAAAACTTTGACTCTGTCAAAAGGCTGCACTCATGGACTTAGAAGGCCACACGTGGCTTTGAGGCTGAAGGTTCCCTACCCTGGTAGAGGTTGGTGCTGATGTAAATTTACTTAATTAGTTTCTCTGTTTGTAGCATATCCCCCACCCGCCAGGAAACATGACTCTTTTCCAATAATAGGGGGAGGAGGAGGAGTAGCAGCAGCAGCAGCAGCAACAGAATCTATATAGTACCTACTATGTGCCTGGCATTGTGTTAAGTACTTTATAACTACTATCTCATTTGATCCTCACAACCCTGGAAGGGAGGTGCTACGTTACCGCTATTTTACAGACAAGGAAATTAAGGTAGAGGTTCAGTTACTTGTCCAGGGTCACACAGCTAATCTGTATCTGAGGCTGGACTTGAACTCAAGTCTTCTGACTTCTATCCACTGTGACACCCAGCTGCCTAGGAGCCTCCCTTCCTTCCTATTTCAGTGGAGTAAATCACATAAACATGGCACAAATGTATACAATTCTTTACCCATAACTATAGGTGATTTTTTTAAAGGAACAAAACCAAATAAATTAAATGCTGTGCATGAATTAGGTACCCACAGCTTCTCTTCCCAGACCTGGAAGTTCAAACCTTTTAGGGTCTATAGGCAAAATCAGTCTAGGTTCTCAGATTCAAACCTCCCCACCTCCATGGGTAAGGAAGCAAGGTAAGCCAGTCAGGTAATCCAAATGACTAAATACTGGGAGAGGACTTCTCAACTGGACTCCATCTGAGGAACACTTTCCAGATATGCTGCCCCTCTTTTTTCACTCACTAATGCTGGCAACTGAAAGAATCTGTGGTTCCTCTGTTCTCTCCTCAGCACCAGTGAGTAGAAGGGAAGGGACATGGAGCTGTGTGCTCTAATGGATAGAGCTCAAGAAGACCTGGATTTAAATCCCCCTTCGGATACTTACTAGCAGGCTGATTTAAGTTCTCTGGACCTGTTTCCCCTTTGTAAAATAAGGGGGTCAGGGGAGGGAACCTCATAACCTTTAAGGTTCTTTCCAGATGTAAATCATAATGTTATAATCTCTACAAGGTATGATCTGTTTAGGTCTCTCAGTCCCCTGAAAGTAGTCAGAAGAGCGAAAAGTGCCCCTAACTCAGCACCAATAACTTAATTTCTTGTCCTCTGTCCTTTGTCCTTTTTGGGGGGAAAATATGTACCAATGATATCATGTGTCACTTCTCACTAACCAAATCCCCACCCACTACTATCCCCATAAGGGCAGTACTTTACAAGTCGTGTCCTAGAAACCCGTTTCTACTCTTTGCTGCCATCCAACTGCTGATCTCATCACTCAGCTGAAACTCATCTCTCCAAAGTTATCAATCGTCTCCTAATTGACAAATCAAATAGGTTTTCTTTAGTTTCCATCCTTGATATCTTTACAGCTTTTGATGCTAGTGATCATCCTCTCTGTATATTCTTTCTTCTCTTCATTCTGGGTTTTGGGTGATATAGCTCTCTAGTTCTTTTCCCACGTGAATGACTTTTGCTTTTCACTCTCTCCTTTGCTGGATCTGTTCATTTATTTATCATGGATTTAACAAATATGAACACAAAAGTGTTGTGTATGAAACCGTGGACTTGTTATTTCAGTTTGGTTGCTTTAAAGTGTATATTAAACCTAAAACAATAGTACAAAAGTGTCTTGCTTATCTGTCTCCTTCGGACCTTCCTTCTGCTCTCTTTTATGTATTTTAAATGCTTCATTGATTCTCTCCTATGTTCCTTTTTTGAATCACTCTCATTACCCACCAACCCTCTCTTCACCACATCAATAGAAGCCCTCCCTTGTAACAATACATATAGTCAAGAAAATCAAATCAACATATTGACTATGTCTGTACATGTTTCTGTCTGCACTTCTAATCTCTGCCAGGAGGTGGGAAATATGCTTCATCATCAGTCTTCTGAAATCATGATTGTTCACTGCATTGATCAGAATTTTCGAGTCTTTCAAAGGTGTTTTCTTTGATATTCGTTAACCCAGGATATTTTTCCATCCATCCGTCCATCCATCTAATGGTTAGTATTCCTTCTGTGCCAAGCCCTCCTCTTGTTTCTCTCTACATTTTTTCGTTTCATAACCTCATCAGCTCCTACAGATTAAACTGTCGTTATCTCTATGAGTACTCTCTATGAAGATGACTCCCAGAGCGGTATATTCAGCCCCAGCCACCCAGTCTCCAGTCACATGTCACCAACTGATTATATGGTCATTGCCAACTGGATATCAAATTCAACATTTTCAAGATAGAACTCATTATCTTTCCCAAAAACCTACCCTTCCCTTGAACTTCACTATTTCTTTCTGGGTAAACACCATCCTTATAGTCACCCAGGTTCTTCGTGTCATTCCAGACTCCTCACTCTCCCTCATTCCACACATCCAATCAGTTGCCAAATCTTGTCATTTTATCCTGTGCCTACATTCTAATAGGAAGACACAATCTGTAAACAGATTAAGTCTACGTGTGAAAATTTGAAGAGGTGGGAGGGAATACTCTCAGTTAAGGGAATCAGGAAATACAAGAGCTCATACTTGAGAGAAGCTCCACAAGCTAAATAAAGGCTTGGGCCCCATTACTTCCCTTTACACATTCCAAGTCCAGCTAACCTGTCCCCCTTGCTGTTGCACATAACACAACATTACAATTCTCATCTCTGTGCTATTATACTGGCTGTCCCCCCATGCCTACAATATATTTTCTCCTCCCTTCAAGCTCATGGAATACATGACTTCCTTCAAAGCTCAGCCCACACATCATGTCTTATTATGATGCCATTCCTGATCCCCCACCTGATAGTGCTTCCACACCCCAAAATGACAACATATTCACTGTTTATCTCTTTTCTATCTATTCTCATATGACTACATGTTGTTTCTCCTCATAGAATGCAAACTCCTTGGAGGCAGGAATTCTTTAAAAAAATCACAGTCTAGTATGTAGTAGCCATTTGATAAATGCTTAATTTATAATGGTCACGTGCTTTGACCAAACAACTTCTCCACTCTGGGGTTCAGATTCTTCATCTGTAAAATGAGAGAATCTGACTAAATGGCTTCTAAATTCCCTTCCAGCTGTAAATATAGAATCCTGAGGTAAAGTGGATGAGTATGTGGCCCATGGGGTATTGGCAATAATGATCTGTGCTTGGGAGGTGGCAGCACAGACAGAGTACACTTCCAGACAGGTATGACCCTAAAATGAGGTGAATCAATCATTAGTGAGAGTGAAAGACATAAGGGACACCCTGGGGCTGATGGTTTTCATAAAATATTAAAAGAACTGGAAGAAGTCATCCAAAGTTCATATAAATGGTTTGTTCAAGAAAAGAAATGCGTAAGAATCATGTAAGATGAAGTCACCCATGAGTTTCAATTTCCAATAGTGGAGGAAGCATAGAAAGCAATGAGAACAGAGCAATGGACATGTCATTTTGCATTCAGTTACCAAGTGAATATTAAGAGGCTGTTTGTGTAAAGTAGAAGTTGTCAAAGTGTGGTCTGGGGATCCCTGGGGGTCCCTGAGACCCTTTCAGGGGATCCTTGTGGTGAAAACAATTTTTGTAATAATCCTGATATTTTAATTTCTAATACGGTAAATATCCATAAATATAATTCAAATAAATACTCTTGAGGGGCAGGGGACTGTCAATAATTTTAAGAATGTAAGGCGATCCTAAGACCAAAAAGTTGAGAACTGCTGGCCTGAAGGAATGTGTTTGTGCAGGACTTTTTTTTTTACATTTGGGAAATTTCTTTTGCTCCCCCTCCCCCCAAGGTAGTATTTATTACTTTACATTTATGCATTTGGGTGTATATGTGTATGGATATCTATGTATGTGTGTGTAAACATACACACACACAAGGGGGGAAAAAATTAAGTAAAAAGTGCCCAACAGAGGACAAAAGAAAACCCACAAGGAAGCAAAGAAAAGCTGGACAGCTTTGAAAACAATGCTTAGTATTTATTACATAGTTTTCTTGAAATAGAAATTTATTGCTTTATATTGAATCCTCTCATGTTCTGCTTGTGTATATGGCAATGTTTTTTTTCTTATTTTGTATTTAAGTTTAAAATAAATTTTAAAACTTTTTAAAAAGGGAAAAAAGTAGCATTACTATTTCTCAATTTTAAAGCTTTAAAGCCTTGATACTGGATTATTCTTCAGTCCATAGGCCTCAATTTTCATTCTAAAGAAAGATTTAATTGTGTTTTAAAAATTACCAATGGGTTCAATACGGGCAAAGAATAAAGGATATCAGACAATTATTAATTAACTTAGACAAAGTCACAATGAATTGGGTTTATACCTCTTGAAATCTATTATGTGGCTACTCCTAGGCACTGGTACAGGTTGGATTTAGGGTCAGAAAGAGATGATTATAAATCCTACCTCTAAGCCCTAACCTGTTTGACTCAAGGTAAATTATTTAACCCCCTCTCAGTCTTAGTTTCCCTCTCCTATAAAATAGTGATTAAAAAAGTAACAACTTCACAGTTATTGCAAGCATCAAAGGAGATCATGCATATAAAGTTCTTAGCAAATCTTAAAATGATATATAAATGATAGCTATTATTATCATTACAAATCCTTCGAGAAACAGATATTTTTCCTACTTCTCCCTATAACTATTATAATTTACAAATTTTATTTTTGCAAGAGGGAGGTAACCTGTATGAGAATAACAGCATGTTATTTTTAGTACTACACTCCTTCAATAACTTTGTACAAGCGTTCAACAGGGATCATCAATACCCAGGACGCTGCACAAGAAGCTAGCATTTGAGATGGGAACATTTTAGATCAGCTCAGTGGGCACAATTGAAGGTAAAAGGGAAGAGAAGAAAAAGTGACCATGGAGACAGGGGCAGCCTTATAAGATTCTGCCTCTTCTGGACTGGAAATTATCAGCTGCAGAATCCTGATGACTTATGGGTCCAATGAAAACAAAAATAGTAGGGTCTCAGCAAATGAGATCAGGGCCTTTATGGTTCATGTTATGAGCAAGTTACTAATAAGCTTTTTACTGCCCAGTTTGAGTGTCAAGCTGACTTAACAGCCAAGAACAGGGATGAGCAAGACTCAACACTTCATTCCTGGAGATAAAACTTTATAAAGGTTTTTTTTTTCTTTTCTTTTTGGTAGGCAAAGAGGCACAGGGTGATATAAGGGTGCCGGGGTGGGGGTGGGGAGATAGTCAAAGGGAATCACAACTGTTGTTGCATCCTTAAACAACTAAGTCATTCAAATGAAACATTTAATGAGTTTTCCTGAGGAAAAGGGGAAAGGTTCCATTCTGTACCCTTTCCTCTCAATTCTCTTATTGCATTTGCCTACCTCCATGGCTACACTTTTACTTTAAGCTCCTAAGTAAAGTAACTAAAGCAATTATATTCATATAATCCAGGATAAAAGTAAGAAAAATATTGAGGTGACAATATAAGTCTTTTCTAACCAGAATGACATCAAGTTTGGACCATATTCGCTTCTACTTCTAGTGAACACCAAATGGTGGACGATGCTGGTGCTGCAGGAGGTGCGGGAGGCCCCGGGGACCCCGGAGGCCCCGGAGTCGGAGGTCGGGGTGACTTCCGCGGTGGCTTCGGCAGTGGGGGCCGAGGTCGAGGCCAGGGCCGCGGAGCCCGGGGAGGAAAGGCCGAAGACAAGGAGTGGGTTCCTGTCACCAAGCTGGGCTGCCTAGTCAAGGACATGAAGATCAAGTCTTTGGAAGAGATCTATCTTTTCTCGCTCCCTATCAAGGAGTCTGAGATCATAGATTTCTTCCTGGGATCTTCATTGAAGGATGAGGTTCTGAAGATCATGCCTGCTCAGAAACAAACTAGAGCTGGACAGTGTACTAGGTTCAAGGCTTTTGTGGCCATCGGTGACTACAATGGCTATGTTGGTCTGGGTGTCAAGTGCTCCAAGGAAGTGGCCACAGCTATTCGTGGTGCTATCATTCTGGCCAAGCTGTCCATTGTTCCTGTGAGATGTGGCTACTGGGGGAACAAGACTGGCAAGCCTCAAACAGTGCCCTGCAAGGTCACTGGGCAATGTGGATCGGTTCTGGTGCGCCTGATCCCCGCTCCTAGAGGTACTGGCATTGTCTCAGCTCCTGTGCCTAAGAAACTCCTGATGATGGCTGGAATTGATGACTGCTATACTTCTGCAAGAGGCTGTACTGCCACTCTGGGCAACTTTGCTAAAGCTACCTTTGATGCCATCTCCAAAACATACAGCTATCTAACCCCAGACCTGTGGAAGGAGACTGTGTTCACCAAGTCTCCCTATCAGGAATTCACCGACCATCTTGTGAAGACTCACACTCGAGTGTCTGTCCAGAGGACCCAGGCAGCTGCTGTGGCAACCACATAGATGTTTTTTATAAACAAATAAATTGAACTATGTCTGCTAAAAAAAAAAAAGTTTGGACCATATTCAAATGAGGTAGTTAAACCTGATCATTGAAGCATCTCTCAGTGCAGGATAAATGCTGCTAATTCCAGACTACACACCAATAAACCTAAATTTTGACAAAGGATTAACCAGAATCTATGACTAGCGACATTAATTTTATGATGAGGGAACCATCTCCTCCCCTACAAAGTAGTTCATTAATGCCTGTCATTCAGGATATTTCCCACAAATGTCTATTAAAAGCTTTCATATGGTCCATCAATGGGTCTGGCAATAAGTTATTTTGCAACAATATAATATAGACAAAAATTTCCCCAGTGGTTGTTAATGCACTACCCCTTACCAACTTTATGTTAAAAGAAAACATTTAGGGGCTGGGAAAGACACATTTGGGGTCAAATAAACCCTTAAATGCAATTTAAGATAAAAGGCCATAATCATACCAGGACTCACTGTTTCTAATAGTCATTTCAATGAAGGTCAAAAGAAAAGATCATTACTGAGCCTCCCCACAAAAGAAAAATTTTGTCTCTATTTGCTCACACACCATTATCATGAGCATTTTTCTCAATCTAGCTCTAATACCTACCAGCAATGTGATGCTATGCTCTCAGTGACCCAGGTAACTCTAAGATTCTACGTTGCAGAATAGTTGTGATATGCATAGAAAAGCAGGGAGAGTTTCCTCACCTACACCTGTGAAATCACAGATAAGGACAAAAAATTTCTCAATCTCACTTCACTTTCCTCTCCTTTCTTTCTAGGGATCCTAACTTTATTCCATCTCAACAATGAAAGCTTTGGCATCACAATTATCTTTCAAAATAATACTATTATCTCTAATTTATATATACACATAGATATATATGTGTGTGTATATATCTGTGTGTAAACATATGTGTTATGTATGTATACATATACACACATAGAGTTATCCTTTCCACATCATGGGAGTTTGGGGCGTGGTGCAGTGCCCCCAAGATCTGGAAAATCTGTGAAAAAATTTTTGGCCTTCCATTTGTACCACAGGAAAAGTCTGAATTATTTCTTTTTCTTTTATGGGGTGTTTACAGTACCTTACTGTAAAATTTGGGCTGATATTTTATGTATTTCTGAATTTCTAAACTTTTTCCATGTCATCTGCTAGCTTTTGTGTGTTGTCTGCATCTTCCAAAAAACTCCCCCAAATTCCCATTTAATTCTTATGCCAACCAGCAATATATCAAAACTGTGATGGAGAAGGTTGTGATGTGGAAGGGATAATGTATCTTGTTTGTACATAGTGAGAGCAATGATTATTAATAACAAATAATTTGGAGAGATCGAGAGCTCTCCTCTTCTTTTAAAGTCCTGATTTTAAAAAGTAAAAAGTTCAGTGTCTTGAAGGACATTTCTGATAAAGAGATAGAATTAATTCTCCTCAATCTTGGTCAGACCCCACCCAACCTTACAAGGAATTTAACCAAAGGTAGGGCAGTCCATGGTGTTCTACCCAGGTTTAGGTGGGGATAAATTCTTTGATTAGATTGCCCAAAGCTAGGGATAGTCTGGGTATAGAGACAAGATTCTCTGTCCAAGGGTGACAAGATTTCACTCTACTCTCAGACCTTCATTTTAATATAGCCCACATTGTGTTAACCAGCCAGAATTGACTGCCACTTATTCTCCCAAAAACATATAAGCCCTGAGTCCATCACCATGATGGTCTTTGGTCTAAGAGAGGTGGCTGTATTAATATATAATGATTAAATAACACAGAAACTGTCTCTTGAACCTTTTTAATTGCCTCCATAGTTGTCTGCATGTTAACTTTCCCCTTAGACTGTGAGCTCATTGAGAGAAGGCAGTATTGAGAGCAGTATTTTTTGTTTGTTTTTTGCCTCTTGCCTCCCTATCAGCACAGTGCCTGGCCTAAGTAGGTGCTTAATAAATGCTTAGTGACAGTAACAATAATGATTGCTGTTGTTCAGTTGTTTCAGTTGTGTCCGACTCTTCGTCACCTCATTTGGGGTTTTCTTGGCATGGTTTGCCATTTCCTTCTCCAGTCCATTTTACAGATGAGGAAACTGAGGCAAACAAGGCTCACCCAGACTCACATGCTAATAAGTGTCTGAGGCCAGATTTGAACTCAAGGAGATAAGTCTTCCTGACTCCAGGTTCTGCAGTCTAGCCACTGCCCAAATAGTATTAATAATAACTAATATTTATATAATGTTTTAAGGTTTGAAAAGCACTTTACAAATATTACCATGCTTGATCTTCACTACAAGGCTGTAAGGTAGATGCTATTATTAAACCCATTTTACAAATGAGGAAGCAGCCTGACTGAGGCCAATAGATTTGTTCAGGGTTACATAGCTACTAAGTGTCTGAGGCAAGATTCAAACTCAGAGCCTTTCTAATCCTAAGTCCAAAGCTCTGGCCACTACGCAACCTGGCTGGTCTGAGAAAATTGTCCGATTTTTTCTTTTAAAGTTCCCCTTGCCTTTCATTATCTGGTCATTAATTATTAATATGACAGGTTAGACTTAATTATACTGATAAATGCTTTAATTTGCCACTGAATTTTTGAGTGTAACCATGGCATCTGACTGGTTTAAAGATATTACACCATTTACCAAGATAAGGTCAAAATGGATACATGACTAAATATAAAGAGAGATTTCATAAGAAAATTAGAAGACCATGTAACATACTTATCAGACTTGTGGGTAGGCAAACAATTTATGAATAAACAAAAGATAGGAAGCAAAGTTACTTGTAAAATAAATAATTTTGATTACATTAAAATAAAAAGGTTTTGTACAAATAAAACAAATGTAGCCAAGATTAGAAGGAAAGCAGAAAATTGGGGAGGAAATGTTATAAACAGCTTATCAAATACAGGTCTCTTCTAAAATACATAAAGATGATTAGGGAAAAGGGAAAAGAACTTATATGTGCTAAAATATTTACAGCAGCTCTCTTTGTGGTGGCAAAGAACTGGAAATTGCAGGGATGCCCATCAGTTGGGGAATGGCTGAACAAGCTGTGGCATATGATTGTGATGGAATACTGCTGTGCTATAGGAAATGATGAGCTCACAGATTTTAGAAAAACACAGAAAGACTTGCATGAAATAATGAAGAGCAAAATGAGCAGAACGAGAAGAACATTGTATACGGTAATAGCAATACTGTTTAAAGAACTCCAAACAAACAAGTTATTTTGACTATTATAAATATCCAAATTAACTACAAAGGACATATGAAGATGCTATTACACCCAGAGAAAAAAGTGATAAATAGTGATACGTATAGAACAATTTTACACATATATACCTATTTGTGTCTAATAGTAGCCATGGGGGCGGGAGAAAAAAAGGAAACAAATAAATGTACACGATAATTTTGTTGTATATTTGAAAAGAATAGCAAGTCGTGCATAGTAGATTTGCAGTTTCGTGTGCAATCATCTTTCTATTGTACCATGTTACATAAATGCTTGTTTATTCCATAAATTAAAAAAATGATATTTCAGAACATGAAAAAGTCTTATTTTGTGACTGTATAGAAATTAACATTTTGATTGTTATGTTTGATGGAAAAATAATTAGGTACATTTCATGGACAAAACAGTCAGAAAATGAAAACGAAGAGTAAAAAGTGATATCCCCCATCCCCATGCCCTGCCCCTCAACTCCATCTTTATTCAGATTAGGTTGTTTAATTCACAGTATCAATGGCTAACTTACCATTGCAGGTACCATTGGATGTCAAATTAAGCAACATGTTTTGTTCACACTGAAAAGAAAAACAATGTATAAGAAAAACAGTTTACTTCAAGTATTCGTTCTTCTCTTTCAATCAATACCATCTACCTCCTCTTTTCAGGTTAAAAATAAAATCAAATTTTCATCAATCCAAAAAGCATTTGCTAAGGGCTTAATATATACAGGGTCTTGTCCTAGCAATAGCTATATACCAAACAAACAAATGAATAAGCAAAACTATCCCTGCCTCCAAAGATCTTACATTCTCCTGAGACTTGCAAAGACTATAGGTTAATAGAGCTAAAGACCATCTCATTTTACAGATAAGGATGCTGTTTGTTTTTGTTCAGTAGCTTCAGTCATGTCCAACTTTTTGTAACACCATGTGGGGGTTTTCTTGGCAAAGATACTGGAGTGGTTTGCCATTTCCTCCTCCAGCTCATTTTACAGATGAGGAAACTGAGGGACATACTCTGTCTGAGGCCAGATTTGAACTCAGGAAGAAGAGTATTCCTGATTCCAAGTCCAGTGCTCTATCCAGTGCACCACCTAGATAAGGAAACAGTTTAAGTTAAATAAGTCATAAGGAATAGAGATGAAAATCAAACTCAAGTTTTGTGATTCCAAGTTCAGGATGCCTGCTACCTCTTTCTGATGTTCTACATCAGACTTTGGATAAAAGAAGGACAGGAGAGGAATTTGTGTTTCAAGTTACAGCTATATTGTCATTTCATTACACCAGGGAATCTTAATCTGGGGTGCATAGATCTTTAAGGAGGCCTATGAATAGATTTCAGGGAGTCTATGAACTTGGATGGGAAAAAATTTCACTAACCTCTAACGTAAATTTAGTATTTCCTTCTATTATGAATGTAGATAATAAACATTATTCTGAAAGGGGTCAATGGGCTTCACCAGACTGCCAAAGGGATCCATGACACAAAAAAACCATTAAGAACCAACTGCCAATGACTGAACCATAGTTTACCTAGTGGCAATTTCAAAAGGATGAATATTTAGTTAATATTAGAAAAACAGCTAAATGCTCATGTGTGGAACTTCATGAAAACATGCCAAGGTATTGTTTCTCTCTTGTGGAAATTCTGTAGTGTGAGAACCTGTGTCAGGATTCTGACATTATAACATATTCCCAAGTGAAAATTAGTTTACCTGGAGGGAACAGCAGAAGCTTTTGCCTGCCAGTAGACATTGTCTCCAATGCCCTGTTACACCCTAATGAGACTGTATTCCATTTGCTTTTCAAAAGTAAATCTTAGAATGTTAGAGTGGGAATGAACCATGGGAAGGATCCAGTCCAAAGCCCTCATTTTACAGATAAGAAGATAAGGCTTTCAAACAGTGCTCAGCCTTTAAGCGGAGTTTTCATAACTATCCCACTCCAATCTTCCTTCATACTCCTACTTTCCATAACTCTAAAAATACCCTGAATAACCAAAAAGAGTTGTATTGGTTTTTTAAAGAAACAAGAGCTGGATAACATCTTAAATTGCTAAAGTATCAGCTTTAACTTGGTTAAAGCTAACACAGAATGCTGGTTCAACTCATTTATGTTCACGCAAAAGATTTTCAGTTTTCCCTAAACCCAGGACAGTATCTATCATAGAAAAAGAATTTAAGAAAAACAGTCTCACCCTCAACTGCAAAAGCTGAGTACTTACTGTATGCAAGGGATTGTGGAAGGCACTGAAGGGAATACAAAATCAGCGACAAGCATTAAGTGCATACTATGTGCCAGGCATGGTTTTAAGTGCTGGGAATATAAAGAAAGGCAAAAACATGATCCCTGTTCTCAAAGAACTCACATGGCTATAGGAAAGACAAAATACAAATAACTACGTACACACAAGCTATATAAAGTATAAATGGAAAGTAGTCCTCCAGGGAAGGCACTATGGTGGGTGGGGAAAGGCCTCCTTCAGAAGATGATGCTTGAGCTGAGTTTTGAAGGAGTCTAGAGATGCTGGAAACTAGAAATGAGGAGGGTGAACATTCAAAGTACAGGAGTCAGCCAGTGTGTGACAAACAGCAAGTAAATCAATGGAGCTGGATCATGCTTATGGAAGAACATAAATTATAATCAGAAAACTGAAAATATAGGAAACACACAAATTGTAAAGGGCTTTAAATGCCAAACAGGATTTTATGTCTCTATTTCATTGAATGACCCATTTTTTCCCTTGAAGTATTATGCTTAATTTTGCCTTATTTTTTCTATATTCAACTGACTATGTATATTATTCCCTCTTTGAGCCAATACTGGTGATAGTAAGGTTCAAGTGACACCCATCCCACACCCTTCCATCTTTCCCTCCTCTGTAATAGGTTTTTCCTTCCTCTTCATGTGAAATAATTTACTCCATTCTACGTCTCCCTTCCTTCTGTACTCTGTGTACTCCTCTTGCTCATCCCTTAATTTTCTGTGTGTGATTCCCACAAATTCACCTTATATCCATACACTTTGTCTAGGTATATTCCTCCTAGATGTACTATTAGTGGTACAATTTTTAAGAATGATAAGCATCATCTTCCCATGAAGGGATGTAAACAGTTCAGCTCCATTGAATCCCTTATGTTTTCTTTTCCCCTTTTAGGCTTCTCTTGGGTCTTGATGTTGGAGATCAAATTTTTTGTTCAACTCTGGTCTTCTTACGAAAGCTTGAAATCCTTCTATTTCACTGAATGACCCTTGAAGTATTATGCTTAATTGTGCTGGGTAGGTGATTCTTGGTTGTCGGCTCCTTTGCCTTCTGGAATATCATGTTTCACGGCCTCTGATTTCTTAATGTTGCAATTGCTAAATCTTGTATAATCCTGATTGTGGCTCCCTGATATTTAAAGTGGTCCTTTCTGGTCACTCAGTACTTATCCTTGATTTGATGATTCTGAAATTTGGCTATAATGTTCCTCGGAGTTTTTATTTTGGAATGTCTTTCCTGACATGATCAGCAGATTCTTTCAATGCCTATTTTGTCCTCTGGTTCTAGGATATCAAGGCAGGTTTCCTGATAATTTCTTGAAAGATGTCCAGGTCCTCCTTTTGATTATGGCTTTCAGGCAGTTCAATGATTCTGACATTGTCTCTCCTGAATCTATTTTCAGGTCAGTTGTTTTTCCAATGAGGTATTTTACATTTTCTTCTATTTTTTCATACTTTTGAACTTATTTGATTAATTCTTGATGTCTCATAGAGTCATTAGCTTCCACTTGCCCAATTCTATCTTTTAAGGAATTCTTTTCTTCAGTGGACTTTTGTATTTCCTTTTCTATTTGGCCAACTGTACTTCGTAAGCAGTTCTTTTTCTAATCATAATTCTCTTGCATCACTCTCATTTCTTTTCCCAATTTTTCTTCTTTCTCTATTCTATGATTTTTAGGCTCCTTTTTGAGCTTCATGAGTTCTTTCTGGGCTTGAGACCACTTCCCATTTTTCTTTGGGGTTTTGCCCATAGGTATTTGGACATTGTTGCCCTCTTCTGAGTTGGTGTCTTGATTTTCCCTGTCACCACAGTAACTTTTGATGGTCAGATTCTTTTGTTGTTGCTGTTTGCTTACCTTTTTTGTTCTTTTTCTTTTCTTTTAAATGTGAGCTCTGCCCCCAGGGAGGAAGGGACACTGTCTTGGGCTTCTTGTGTCAGGGACTTCAAGGCCCTGGCTATTTACCTGAGGCCCACTGGGGACCCTTGTGTCTGGTGCTGTGCTGAGGAAGTGGGGTGGAGGGATGGCTGGTGCTATTCAAGGTTGTAGCATTCTGGCAGCTTGCTGGTGCACAGCCTGGGGCCTAGTGCTGGAGTTAGATTTGTGCTGAGGCCAGTGTGGTGTTTCTGTGTTTTCCTGGGGCTACACTGAAGCATGTGGCTCTCTGGCCACTGGAAGCTGCCTGTTTGCCCAGTGCTATGCTGAGGCACATGGAGGTCTAGCTGCTGGAGGCTCTGTTTGTCCAGGGCTATGCTGAAGTATATGCCAGTTCTCTGAGCTAGAGTCTTCCCATTCCTCTGGCTATGCTAAGGAATGTAAAGGGTCCTGATGTTGGCATTTGCCTGCTCCACCACACTGGGGCTCAGGATCTCCCACTGGTTTGCTGAGGTGGAGCTTGCTGCTGGATTGCTAGGATGCTTCCTGCCCTGGACCGCACTCCCCTTTCACCTGAGACAGACCTTTCTTGCCAATCTTCCAAGTTTGTTGGGTTAAAAGATGGTTTCACCCCATCTTTTTGCTAGTTCTGCCATTCTAGGATTTGTTTTGGGGCACTACTTTATGGTTATTTGGAAGTGAATGTAGAAGAGTTATGACTTTTTACTGCTTTCTCTGCGATCTTGGCTCCTGGGAGATTTGGAGTTTTCTTGGCAAAGATTACTAGAGTGGTTTGCCATTTCCTTCTCCAGCTCATTTTACAGATGAGGAAACTGAGGTAAACAGGGTGAAGTGACTTGCCCAGGGTCACACAGCTAGTAAGTATGAGGCCACATTCGTATTTAGGAAGATGGGTCTTCTTGATTCCAAGCCTAGTGCTCTATCCACTATACCACCTAGCTGCATACACACATGCACGTGCACACACACAAACATGCATACATACACACATACATGCACACATATATGTAATACATTTATAATCACTATGAAAATGACTTGTGGAACTAGAAGAATACATGTAGCTCCACAAAGCATTTTCATAGAGATTACAACTGAACCATCCTAATTTATGAGATCACTAAGCCAATGACATGTGCATGTGTATGTGTGAGTATGAAAATGATTTGTGGATATATGTGTGTGTGTATGTTTGTGTGTGTGTGTGTGTGTGTGTGTGTGTGTGTGTGTGTATCTTCACAAATCCTTTTCACAGAGATTACAAGTGAACCATGTTAACTGGTGAGATCACCAAGCATGTACAGAGGAAAAGTATAGGAGGTGAGGACAGAAGGGAAAGAAAAGATGTCCCAAGACAAAGTTTTGTTGGACATACATGTTTAGTAACCATAACCCAGATGAAGATTTAGCAAAGGAGACTGAGGAAGAGTCATCAGATGGGTAGGAGGAGAAGCAGGAAAGAGAGTGGCACAGAAACCTAAAGAAGAGAGTATCCAGGAGAAGAGGTTGATTGACAATGTTAAAGGCTTCAGAGTGGTCAGGAGGGAGGGGATGGAGAAAAGGCCACTGGATTTAACAATTAAAGAGATCATTGATAACTTCAGAGGAAGAGGCTTCAGTTGAATGATGAGATTACAAACCAGATTGCAAGTAATTTAGGAGTAAGAGCACCTCCTGTAGATGATCTCTTCATGAAGTTTAGCCAAGGAGAAGCTTGATACTGAACAATAACTAGTGTGTTTGGTTGGATCAAGTTGGGCTTTTGTTCTTGATTTAAAACAAAGACTGGAGAAAGCAATATAATTATAGGCAGCAGAGAAGGAACCAATAGCTAGGGAGAGATTGAAGATTAAGGAAATAATGGGAACAATAGTGGGAGAATATGTTGTAGCTAGAAAGGGACAAGATCAATGGTGTAGACAGAGAATGTTTGCCTCAGCAAGGAGAAGGGCCACCTCTTCATGAGAGAGAGATAATGGAAAAGACAATGGAGGAAGACTTCTGAGTGATATGAGATGAGGAGGAAGAGGAGAGAAGAGGAAGCACTAGGGAAACGACCTGAATTGTTTTGGTGAAATATTAATTAGGTCCTCAGCTGAAAGGGTCAGGCAATAGGGCACCATGGGAGTTTTGAAGAGGGATATAAAGGCCTGGAATGCTGACTTTGGTCAATTAAGTTGCCTTGCTGCAGTAAGGGCCCATCTGAATACATCTGTAGAGGACTCAATAAATTTTGTGATTTTCTCTAGCTTCATTGAAAATTATATGGACATGAGCAAAGCAAGTTCATCATGGGAGTAATACAAAATTGGAGTTTGACAATGCATGACTGTCAATAGGACAAGGATCTGACAGAACTAAATAGCCTAGAATTGAGCTGATTCACAAGCCCAGTCTTGAGGGCCAAGGAAAGAAGAGGGGTAGAGGAACAGGCCTTCACAAGGGCCAAATAATAGGATTGGGGTAAAGATGTGGTGGAGCTAGCTCTTACTGCTTGGGAGGGCTAAATGTTAATTTGTTGGTGTATTTACACCTTGGAAATCAGCAAACACTACAAATCAGGGCTTGATTTATTGTAGTGACTGAGAATATGTTAATAATGAAGATTAAACTTAAAAGTGTTTGTGCTTTTTGGAGTGCTAGTTGTTAAATATTTGCCAGCACAACCATGGTCAGAGGTCATAAGGAATGGAAAAAGATGGAATGATATAAGACAAATAGAAAGAACTCATGGATATGAAAGAATGGTTGTGGCAGTATCAAGACACAGGAATAGCTCCTGTCCTCTTGGAGTTTGTCACCTACCTGGGAGATAAAATACATACAAAGTAAAATAAATCAACAGTACAAAGATCTATATGCTCACTACCCATATTCAGTTTTATGGATACTTCATTCATCACTTCAGTTACATTATCTGTGACTTGATGAGGGAAGTTAAATTTGTCTGTATCATGATAATCAAAGTCATATATTTCTCTTACCACATTTTCCCTTGCCTTATAGTTTTGGGGAGAGAGGGAGAGGATATCTGTACATGTCTTATGTTGCCTACTAGATTGTAAACTACTTGAACACAGGAATGACTTATTCATTTTTCAGAGAACAACAAACTCACAAAACCACCAGATCAGATGGGACTTCAGCAGCTATCTAGTACAAACGATACCCAAAGAGAGCTCCCCACTATGATATATTTTGGTTTCCTCTCAAATGATGGGATTAGACAAGATGGTTTCTAAGCTCCCATAGAGCTCACTTGCTCTCTGTCTCTCCCTCTCCCTCTCCTTCTCTCCCTTTCTCTCTCTCTCCCTCCCTCTCTCCCTCTCCCTCTTTCCCTCTCTCTCTCTGCCCCCCCAAACTACACACACACACACACACACACACACACACACACACACACACAGAGGATGTGGTCATCTGGCCTGTTCTTGAAAAGTTCCATTGAGGGGGAA
This sequence comes from Trichosurus vulpecula, assembly GCF_011100635.1. NCBI lineage: Eukaryota > Metazoa > Chordata > Mammalia > Diprotodontia > Phalangeridae > Trichosurus > Trichosurus vulpecula. The sequence continues at coordinate 157,423,367 of NC_050573.1, forward strand.
CTCTGAGCTTTTCAAGGAAGCCTATTGCCCTTTGGGATGGCTCTAATTGTTAGGAAGTTTTTCTTTACAAGACAATTTTCCCTCTCTTGAAGCTTTTGTTTCCAGTTCTGCCTTCTAAATAGACAAACAGATGTCTAATCTTTCAGCCTTTTAAATATATAAAGATAGCTGTCATGTCCCCTGAGTAATTTCCTTTTATCGATCAATCAACAAGTGTTTATTAAGCATCTACTATATTGCAGGCACTGTATTGGGAACTGGGGCTATACATACAAAGACTGAAACAATCACTACTTTTGAGGAACTCAGATTCTATTACCCCACAGTACTTTGCACAGGTTCTTGAATATAACAGTTACTCCAGAAATAATTTGTTGAATGAGTGAACAAATGAATAAAAGTGAGAAAGCAAGAGCTAATAATAGCATTTTAATTTTTATTGGAGGTTTCTCTGAATATTTACTTTTTAATTTTGACATAGTCACAATACTCTAACAGTTGACCTTTGATTTTAATTTTTATTGATAGAACAATATGTCCTACCTTGTTGATATCATCAGGTGGCTGGTTATTGGCATTATCCTTCTGGATTGTATTCATTAAATCAGCATGAAACTTCTTCGCATTCAGGAAAACAAGTGGATTGTTTATTGAGATAAATTTAACCTGCTGTAAATTTTCCTTTTGGGGGAGAAAAAGCAAAGATTCAGAGTTCTGCACTCAATTACTTGAGATAAGAAACGATGTCTTCCTTTAACAAGAATGAATGATACTGATAATTAATCTTTGAGGAAAATACAAAATTATGACAAAAGGCTTCTGGGTCATTTGTTTTTTCTTCACAGTTCCCAGTTTGAGAGATGATGTACCATAACACATGTTGGTCAGAATGTTTTAATCAATCTCCATGAGAGGTCTTTAATATCTAGGATATATGTTAGCATTCTTTTGGAAAAGGAATATCATGTTGAATAATTCTGTTTTTAACGTATAGGGCTGGGGTTGGGGCCAATTAATAGAAAAGGGAACGCAACAATTTCCCTCTACTCAAAAATATGTTCCCACCTATTTCACTTATTTGGGTACCCTCCTTTAAAAAGAAGTCCTGAATATTCATCAGTCATTCATACCTTTGAATCAATTTCCTTCATCAGAAAATCAGTGTTCATTCCTTCTACCTGAGAGCTTTCACACTAAGGGAATGAGAAATCATGATTACTGGAGGGTAGTACAGAGGAGAGCAGGCCAATATTTTGCTGGGCTTTGGTCAGCCAGGGAGCAGCATGAGGGCATAGTGTACTTGGGAATCAGAAAATGGGACTTCTAGGAGGTAGGAGAGTGGCATGTAGATGAGGAAGAGGGAGGGCATCACAACTCTGCCCAGGGCTCAAGAGCAGCAACTTGGGGCATGCCACTGAAAATAAGCTCCTGAGCTACTCCTGAAATAAGTAGTTGGCAACCACTTCACCAGGACATGTTGATGCCGTTGTTCAACTGCTTTTTTCAGTTGTTTCCAACCCTTCGTGACCTCATTTGGGGTTTTCTTAGCAAAGACACTGGAGTGGTCTGCCATCTCCTTCTCCACCTCATTTTACAGATGAGGAAACTGTGGCAAACAGGGTGAAGTAACTTGCCCAGGGTCACACAGCTAGCACCTATCGGAGGTCAGATTTGAACTCACGAAGATGAATCTTCCTGACTCTGATGAGGGCACAGTCTCTGGGAGCCCCCTTGAATTCTCCTTGAATCTTCCAACTAGATCTGGCCTTCCCCTAAGGCTATAAGCCTTACATTATCATTAGGCCCAAATCTCTACCTAGCCTTGCCCTCTATTGTCCAGCTACTTTCCACCCTTGATATTGTCAATATCCATGCTTTCAGCTACTTCCCACCCTTAATCCCATTCTCTTGGTTCCTGGAGTCTGACCTCATCTCGTCCTCCTTAGATTCCTCCTCAAGACCCTCCCTAAACCCCTCCTCTAGTCACCCCAGACCACCCCTCAATCCCTCCTATGATCTTTGTGTATATAATCTCCATCTTGCCTCTATGAAGGCGCTCAGATACAATCTAGCTCAGATTCAGATTGAATCTGGCCCGCTTGTGAAAGCAGGCATCACAAAGGGTGGGATTCCTTAAGACAACCATTATGGTTTGTCTTTTCCCTTGGCTGAGAAGGTTTGAGTCAAATTCTTTCAGCAGGACCTGGTGTGTTGGTATTTTGGGGTCACGAGCACCCCTAAAAACCTATGGTTCCCTACCATCATCATTTTGCTTAGATCTCTTCAACTCTCAGTTCAGTATGCTATCCATTTTGCCACTTAGCTGCCCCATCTAGGGCATGAGGAGATGGAAATTTAGGTAAAATGGTAAATCCTCATTGCTTTAAAAATAAAAACAAATTGGCTTCTTAATACTCAGGTGCTATCTCAAAACAGGTTATGCAATGGATACACGGAAATGCAGATAAGCAAAGAGAATGATACAAAAAAATGATATTATGCCTTTAGGAAGCTAGTAAGGTCACTGCTTATATGACACTGGTCAAGTAACTTAAATTCTCCAAGACTAATTTTCCTCATTAGTAAAACAAGGGAGTAGCACTAGAAAATGTCTAGGATCTCTTCCAAATCTCTATCTCTGGTTCAGACTTTAAAAGAGTCTGCTTAAACTTCAGTAAATCATTAGATTGTCTCTATACAGAAGGTCAAGACCAAGCTTTAAGTTACAAAAATAACTTCAACTGAAGTTAAGTCACAAGCACACCACAAAGGAATAAGCCCCTGGACCTGCCACATTCAATCATCATAAAGTCCTAAACTAGCCAAGATTACTCTAAATCACCCATTATTAAGACCATGTGAGCATGCTAACCTGTTGTTTTAGGTTGAGCCTATGAGAAGAATGACACTAGCTTTCTTAAGAACAGATCTTAAAGTTATTCTGGAAAAGAAAGGATCATTATGGTGTGGTTTGAACTGGTGGGAACATATTTCCAAAGTTTCGAAAGGCTATATTTAAAGGGTGTTTGCCTCTACTGGGCCTACTTCAATTCAGTTCAAAACCATTTATTAAGCGCAAGGCCCTGGGTATACACAGGCAAAAATTAAAACAGTAATCTACTGGGAGAAAATGACATTTATGCATATGCATTAGCACATGTATAGTTATCCCTTCCACATCACGACTTCCCCCACTGCAGTTCTAATATATCACAGGTTGGCATAAGAAATCAAATGGGAATTTTAAGGGGGAATTTTGTGGCTGTAAAGGCCAGTATATGGCACAGAAAAAGTTAAGAAACACAGAAATGCATAAAATATATGTATAGTATTGTGTAATATCAACATATTTTATCTTTTAATACTATAATAATTCAGACTTCTCTGGTACAAAGGAATGGCCAAAAAATTTTATGAAGATGGAGTTTCTAGATCGTGGGGGGCACCCCACCCCTAACTCCTGCAACGTGCAAGTGATAACTGTATATACATAGCAGACACAAAGTAATAGGGCTTGTGGTGGGTGAAATGCTAACCATGTGGAGCATCAGAAAAGACTTTATGTAAGAAGTAAGACTTAAGCTGAGTTCTGACTGGAGGTAATGATTGCAAAACATAGAAATTAGGAGGAGGAAGAAAGAGAAATCATGCCTAGCAATAGAAGGGCCCCAAAAGAGTCAGGGTGGCCTGTTTCTATATCTTTATATTGAGGCTTGAGTATCTCCTTCTGAATCAGAAAAGTCCCTTTTCGGATATGAACAGGCAATTTTCAGAGGAAGAAATTAAAGCTATCTCTGGGAATATGAAAAAATGCTCTGGATCACTACTGATTAGAGAAATGCAAATCAAAACAACTCTCAGATACCATATCTCTCCTGTCAGATTGGCTAAAATAACAAAGCAGGAGGATGATAAATGTTGGAGAGGATGTGGGAAAATTGGAACATTGTTGCATTGCTGGTGGAGTTGTGAGATGATCCAGCCATTTTGGAGAGTAATTTGGAACTACGCCCAAAGAGCCAAAGGAATGTTCATACCCTTTGACCCAGCAGTACCACTTCTAGGGTTGTATCCCAAAGAAATCACACAAGAGCGAAAGGGACCCATATGTACAAAGATATTTATAGCGGCTCTCTTTGTGGTAGCCAAGAATTGGATGCCCATCAAATGGGGAATGGCTGAACAAGCTGTGGTATATGAAGGTAATGGAATACTATTGTGCCATAAGAAATGGGGATGATACGGACTTCGTAACAACCTGGAAAAACCTACACGACATAATGCTGAGTGAGCGGAGCAGAGCCAGGAGAACATTGTACACAACCACAGATATACGGATTCCGTGAGGACCAACCCTGACATACTTCGCTCTTCTCAACAATGCAAGGTGCAAGGACAACTCCAGGGGACTCATGATGGAGAATGCTATCTTCATCCAGAGAAAGAACTGTGAAGTTTGAATGCAGACTGAGGCACACTACATGCTCGCCTTTTTTCTTCTCTTTTGTTTTTGTTTTTGGGTTTTTTTTTTATTTTGGTTCTGTCTCTTCTTTCTCATGATTCACTCCATTGGTCATAATTCTTCTCCACAGCTTGACTAGTGTATAAATTAATTCAATGCGAAGTTATACATGGTAGTTATATGAGATTCCATGCCATCTTGGGGACGGAGGGGGGAGGGAGGGGAGAGAATCTGGAACTCAAAATTATGTAGAACCGTGTGTGGTAAACTAAAAATAAAAAAATATTTAAAAAAAAAAAGAAAAAAGAAAATCCCTTTTCCCAATTGTCAGTGAGCTATTAGCTTCAACATACTCCCTGTCCCGTGGGAATCAATTAGGAATTGTATGTCACCCCAACAAAGGACATGATCCTCTGCAAAGGTCAAGTACAAGAGTCCAGCTTATTGGCTGGTGCCCCAGCCTAACAAAAAAGGGATTCCTATGATTATCCCTGCTATACTGGCATGAGGAAAAATCTCTGCAAAAATGATGCAGAGGTAGGAGACTGTATTTTGTACATAGGAAAAAGCAAATAGGACAGTCTGACAGAGTTTGGCTCTCCTACAAATCATATCCAGACATTTTTTATTCTTCTCCCTCACAAACTCTTATCTGATGGCCCCCTGCTCTTGGGGGCTTTCCCCTATATTAATGCCAAGGTTAGCTCAAATAACTGATCTGCTTAGCCCCGATGCAGCTCAGAACTCTGGAATTCAAATGTGCTAGCTTCAGTATCACTGAATGTAGGCATCACCAGCATGTGCCAGTATGGGCAGGTTGATGTCCATTTTCTGAGGAGCAAACTAGCTGAATTTGGAGGTGCTTGCTAGCAGATGTGTACCTCACTCTAGATGAAAAATCTTTTCAGCCTCTGGAACATATGGACATTATCCAGTAAGGCAGCAGTTTTCAAAGAGTAGTCTGGCTATCCCTGGGGTCCCTAAGACCTTTTTAGGGGATCCGTGAGGCCAAAAATATTTTCATAATAAGGGAAGGAAATAAATACTTATATAGTGCCTACTATATGTCAGACATTGTGCTAAGAGCTTTACAAATATGTTCTCATTTTGTCCCTGTGACAACACTAAGAGGTAGGTGATGTTATCATCCCCATTTTGCAATCAAGAAAATTGGGGCAAACAGAGGTAAAATGACTTGCCCAGGGTCACATGGCTCTTAATGTCTGAAGCCAGATTTGGACTCAGGTCTTGCTGATTCCAGGACCAGCACTTTATCCATAGTGTCACCAGCTGCTTCATATGCCTAATAATACTAAGACATTCAAATTTATAATATGGTCAATGTAAATAGATTTAACCTACATAAACAAAAGTCCTTGGGGGGGGGAAGGTTCCTCCCTCAATAATTTTTGAGAGACCAAAAAGTTTGAGAATCACAGTTCTAAGGCATGGAAGGCTTGTGATCTGTGTCCATAGAGGGGATTCCTACATCACATATGCATTCTGGTAGAGTGGATCTAAGCTAGACTTGGAGTCAGGGAGCCTTGAGTTTGAATCCTCTCTCATACCCTTACCTAGCTTTGTGACTCTGGGCAAGTTCCTTGATGTGCCTAAGCCCTAGTCTCCTCAGCTTTAGGGGTAGTATCTGATTACCTCCAAGGTCCCTTTCAGCTTTGATACTTAGATAGATCCAACACAGATTCTTAAAAGTTTTGGGTAATTTTTTTTTGTTTTTCAGAAAACTAATGGTGATTATATTATCTTTCCCCATCACGCTATATATAAAATTAGCTTCTCATCCCAGATTTAATAGGTGGCTGAGGATGGAAGAGTGAAGAAACAGGAACTGAAATGACAGAAGGGAAATATTGAGGAGTTGAGCCAATGATTTCCATTTGATTTTTGGTTTGCTTACTTTGTTTCCCACTCCTAGCCCTGCCAGGCCCTGCATCATCCCTGTTTCTGATGATACATATTAACTTTCTTTGGATCAGGAAGAAAAAAGCAATGGTACTGAGTGGCTTGCTAAAACATCTACTTGCCACTTGTAAAACAGGGATAAGATGCCTGCCTCCCAGGGTTATAATGAGCCTTGAATGACAGAATATATGTGGAAGACCTAGGAAACTTTCCAGGGCTACAATCAGTTGTTGGTATTGTTGGTGTTATAGATTATTATATGGGTCTGAAATGGTTTATTTGGGAATAATCAAGGTCTTTATAGGGCACATTTTAGAATTCATGTTCTGGTAGCAGAGGAAACCTAGTAGAATGTGAAGGAAAAGATGTCTGTCCTTTCTATTCTGACAGATTCCCCTAGTTCTCTTCCTGTCCAGTGCGCAGTACAGTGCCTGGCACACAGAGTGTTTAATGAATGCTCCTTGGCTGAATGCCAAAGGCACAGGAATCATCTTGTGGAATGTCCCATTTCACGGTAAGGGTAAGAATACCAAAGCTGACCCTCAGGATTGTACCTGCAGTGAGGAGCGCTTCAGGCTCCAAGACAGTCAATCGGGGACGTATCATGAGGTACTAAATTCACATTGCAAAAAAAGTAAAGAAAGACAAAATGGCACAGAAAAGCAAAGAAAGGCAGCATCAGTGGCAAATTAGAGACTGACCAACCATGAAAGGCTCAGAGCTCAGAGTGGTTCTAATAAGTGGACAGACATTTTGATGCTATTCCTCTACTCAAAAAACTCTATAACTCTGTACTGCCTCAAGGATCAAATATAAATTCCTCGTGTGACACTTTAAATCCTTCATGACTTGACTTTTGCTGATTTTTACAGACTTTTTAATGCATTACTCACCTTTGGTCCAGCTAAACTGGCTTTCTTTCTATTTGTCCTACATATCTCCCACCTCCTGGCATTTGCATTGACTGTTCCCTATGCCTGGAATGCACTCCCTCCTCACTTCTGCTTCTCAGAATCCCTAATTTCCATCAAAGCTCAGCTCAGATCTCTGGCATGACAACTCTCTTCTTTCCTCACTTAATGCTAGGGTCTCCCTCCCCTGAGATTACCCTGAATTTATTTTCGGCATGTTTTGTGTACACTTATATGTGTGCAGGTAGCTCCCCAGATGTAATTTCAAGTCCTTGAAGATAGGAGCAACTTCATTTTTTTATCTCCAGAATCTAGCACTTAGTAGGTGCTTAATAAATACTTGTTGATTGATGATTACTCGGAAATTATTGGGACTCCTTGAGTTTAATCACCCTTTTCCAAAAGCACAAGATTTCTATGGAGGATTCCTCAGGCTTACTCCTTCCAGCTGATTTGGAAATACCCTGAGAATAGTTTTTCAGGCAAAGGGCCAGTTCTTTCAGTTCCGACAGGAACTTGAAATAGAGAGACAAATGAATTTGAAAAATAACAGGGAAAAAAGTTAACTAAATATTTGCAGGACAGGTTCAAAATGAAGTCAGTTAAAAAATCTGGCAAATATGCAAATTAACCTTCCTACCCCTACCCTACCCCAAGCTGGATTACTTATCCCTATGAAAAGAAGGTAAAAATTAAAAACATGGATTTTAGACATGTCTACGGGTGGGCAAGATTGAAGAATTATAGGCTATTCTCTTATAAGAGATGCTGAACCTATCGAAAGTCAATCACGTGAGAGAGGTCCAAATAACACCATGGCATTGGGATGAAAATGCTTCATGATTAAAAAGTCCTATGCACAATTCTCACCTGAAAGATTTACTACCTATGTGACCCTGCATAAGTCACTAAACTCCTCTGATCCTCAGTTTACTTATCTACAAAATTAAGATAATGATAGCGTTGACCTCCCTGGGTTGTTGTGAGGGTCAAATACGATAATGTATGTAAAGCACTTTGCTGATCTTAAAATGCTCTATGAATATTAGGGACCAACATAATCACTACCACCATGATTGCCACTGTTATCTCATTCACTCAGTGAAAACAGTAGGTAAACACAAGAGCCCTCTAAGATTTCTACCTGCCTATTCCCAATTTTCTCCTTTCTTTCCCCAACCCATCTTCCCTCCTCTCCATTTCAAATCAAAGTTAGAAATTTGGTTAGAGAATTTGAGGCCACTTGGCAATAGAAAGAAATATTCACGTTAATTCTGATCGTGGTTCCCCTGGGAACAGTAGCTCTTCTTTTCTCCAATATGGTCTTGTTTAATGTTGCTTGGGATTGATGACCAGAAAAAAGAAAATCTTTGTTCAACTGATTGGTTTCGTTAAAATTATACACAAACTGCACATACGGTGGTCATATGTACAGTGCTGCCAGTTTACAACAAATAACAATATAAAAACTTTAAAAAATATCCTTTATTAGCTTCTTATAATTCTCCTATAGTCCTAATAAAACTATCAAGACCTAACACAAAATACAAGGCAATTGTGAAAAAAAATTAGAAAGGTAAACTTACACCCTCAACTTCTGTCTTCACTTTATATTCCAATTCTTTCATATTTTTCAGACTCAGTGTCTTGGCTCTGGAAGTATGACAAATAGAAAAAGTTTTAAAGGTCAAAGTAAAAAGTCTTTGTTTATTTTTTCTGAATGTTTATATGTGTACGAATGCTTATATTCTGTCTTAATATTTAGCCTTTGGTTTTTAAGATTTTTAAAATAGAGACTAATTAAAATTAATTGATTGTGTTTGATTTCATTCAAAGCTCCTATTAGTGGTGAAGATGAAAACTGTCTAGATGGCTGACGTTATCCTAGCCTTTCATTATAAATGATAAATTGTGTGAATATTAAATCATAAATTGGTCCAACTGAGCTTATCTTCCTTTTGGTACAATTATGATTTTAAGATTAAAAAAAAAGTTATTCACACATTGGACATTAAACCCTGGAATTTTGAGGAAGCAAAGTCTACTCTGAGTCTAAGCAGGGTTTCATCTCAGTTCTTTGCTTAAAACATTGGTTCTTTAAGTAGTGAAATTTGTTTTCCAGTTGTGTCCAACTCTTTATGACCCCATTTCTTGGCAAAGATACGGGAGTGGTTTGCATTTCTTTCTCCAGGTCATTTTACAGATGAGGAAACTGAGAGAAATAGGGTTAAGTGACCTGCTCAGGGTCACATAGCTAGTAAGTGTTTGAGGCCAGATCTGAACTCAGGAAGATGCTTTCTGTCTAACTAGTGTCACCTACCTGTCCTGAAGTGAAACTTTAGTCAATAATTATCTGATATTTTTTTAGATTCAACCAGGCCCAACCCAACAAGGCTAAAAGAAGACATTAAAGAATAATAAATAGTTTAATATTGTTGAGGCAATGACTGGTTTGTGATAATAATAACTTGTTCTTTATATAGTCATAAAATATTTTACCCTATTACCTAGGTAGGTCAGACATTATGATTGTCCATTTTATAGATGAAGGAAAAATGCTTCATAGATACCTAGTGATTTGATCAAGGTTATGTAGCTAGTAAGTAGTAGAAATGGGAAATAAACGCTTATCTTTTGACTAGCCTTGGTGTTCTCAGGCACCGTACTGGAATGGGAGTAGAGACCTTTAATTGAAGACCAATGACTATTACTGCTCGCTTCTACTAATCTCCAATTCCTGTGACACCCCAGCAACCAAAGTAAGAAAGATTCCCAACAAAGATGGGTCTAAGAAATGATCAAATTAGGAAAGATAAGACCACGGAGGAAAACTGATAGGATAATAATAAAAAATGGTAATGATAATATCACCTTAAATTTGTACGGTACTCGTTTGTACTTCTTACTTTTCCAATCCTTTCGTGCATGTTATCACATCATTCTAGAGAGAAAGCTGAAGGAGTCTGGGGGAAAGCAAGGTGGATCAGAGTGCTAAGGGAGATGGGGGAGGGTAAGGAGGAGGGAGGTCATAGCATCAGGGTTATACAACAATTAGAGGTAACTGAGTTGTAACCCACCCCCTCTCATTTTGCAGAGAAGCAAACTATCCCAGAGAGATGAATGATTTGATCAAGGTCACACAGTTAGTGTATAAGGTTGAATTTGAACTTGGGCTTCCCTGACCCAAAGTCCAACATTGTATTCATTATACCCCATTGCCTCATGATGAGGGGTAGGAGAAAGGATGTCCCCTGGGAGGAAGCAAAAGGACCTTCAGCAGGGAGAATGGATCATGGAGGCAAGTGAGAGGAGAGAAAACTAAGAGGGAGAATGAGTCAGAGAGGGAAGTGCGAGGAGAGACTGTTGGTGGGGAAAATGGGTCACAAAGGCACAGGTGCTTGAGTTAAAAAGAGGTATTTGGTGTAGTCCTTGACACATTGTATGATGCATTAGGAAAAGCACTGGGTTGGTAGTTAAGAGGCCTGGGTTCTAGCTGGGTCAGTCACTGATTTCTCTCAACACTTCAGTTTTGTCTTCTGTAAAATGAGGAAATTGGAGCAGATGATCTCTATCTAAGGATTCTACTGGCCCTAAAGAGCTGTAATTCTATAAAATTGTCTGCGGGGTTTAGATTCCATCTGGTTTCTAAGCATGCAGGGTTTGGATGACAAGCAAACTTTGCCAGGAAATTACACAATTTACCATTAAATACTGACCTGTGATCTATGTGTCATTGACATCTGGTGATACTGCCCCAAAATTGCACATTTTGAAAGGACTTCAGAATCCAAAAAATGCAGATGTTTTGCTATTTTCCCGACTTTCACATCCTTTCACATATTCCATTTGATACAAGTAATGAGACATTTCTCACACTAGAGTTCAGAACCAGAGTTTTATTTCGTATGTAGGCAGGGGCATTTTCTATTTTCATGTACTTTTTTGTGTCTATAACGCATATACATATTGTGTATATATACACATATATACACATATATATATGTACACACATATACATACCACAAACATGACATACACACATATAAACATACACATAAAGACATATACATACGTATATGTGTAGATATGTAGACACAGACAAAAACGTACATGAAGACAGAAAGTACCCCTGCCTACATATTAAATAGAATTCTGGTTCCCAACTATATGATAAGCTGAACTATCTTACCCATCTAGAGAGACAAACACACAAAAAAAGAAATATATAGAGAAACACACAACTAAACGTCTACACACACACACACACACACACACACACACACACACACACACACTCTTAGCAAAGCTAGGCTATCAGAGAGAGTGCAGGAAGAAAACAGAAGACAGAACACATACCAGGCTTCTTACGAAAATTTATAAAGATCATAAATAAACAAACAGAATGCCTTACCTTGGGAAACGCACAATCACAACAGCTATGGTGCAGACAACACCAAAGAGCAGCCCCACATTAGCCGCAAAACATATTGTAAATATGTAGGTGCTGACCCATATGCCCTGGAAAAGAAACAGATTTTAGGCATCCTTTTCTTTCCCCCTCAGGATTTCAGAGCTTTATCTTCATAATGCCCTTGTGACCAATTCTGACCTACCCTCCTCCCCTTGCCCTGCTCCAGGCCCTCTGGGACACATGATTTCACTTAAAAGATGGAAAAAATTGAAGCCCAGTGAGAGAATGATGTCATCTAACTCAACGGAAAAGTGGGTGGCCAAGTTAGGAATACAGCTCTATTCTTTATGACTAGGCAACACAAGCTCTTCTTGCTTGAAGTCGCATTAAAGGCTATATATGGCCACTGAACATTGTAATGTGCATTCGCAAATGCATTAGTAGGTTCCCAGAGCTTTCCCATTTAAAAAGAGGTATTAGCACATGAGCTAGTCCCAGGTTCATGTTCTGCTTATGACATATACTCTTCCTGTGATCAAGGGCAAGTGCCCCAGGCCACTCCTGAATGCTATAAGATACAGATGAAGTCGTAAATTTCAGATGAGTTTCAAATATACATTGGTGGAGTTTATATACTGAGGGTTCCTACAAATATGAAATCACAGGTCTGGGTAGGTCTCTTGATACACCCGTGCACACATAAATAAATGCACACACGTATCGTATCTATCTTTATGTATCTATTATTCATGCATAAGTATTATTTAGAGACACTATGTGAATATGCATGGAGCTGGAAGCTCTACAGAACAATGTTGTTAGTATCACTTTGTAGGAATGCTATAAAATTCATCAATGTCTCTTATGATAAGCACTATTACTTGTTAAAACTAAGTTTTAAATGGGTGACCTCCCCAATACAGCAATACCCTATTTTATCTTGAGAACAATGAACTTGATTATACATTCAATTTGCAAGGAACCATTTATTGTGAAAACGAGGGTCAGCATATTCCTTCAAAAGGAAGAATGCAAGAAACCTTACTTCTTTTTTAGTTAGAATGTAAATTCCTCCCCTAGAAACAACAGTTTGCATCAATGTGTTTTATTATCATTTGCATTTCTTAGCTTAAAACACTGAAAGAAAGAGGGAAGGATGTGTGGGTGGGAAGGCAGGGGAAACCCTTAAGCTCCCTGGAAAGTTAAGTGTTTTATTAAATCCAGGATTTTCTAAGCAAAAAATGAAGACTCTACTGCAGTCAGCATTTAGGCAGTGAAACTGATACATACCAAAACACTTTCCTGTCTTCTTAAGTAGCATGATTTTTGCTTTAAATACCTAGATAATGCTTTCATCAAATCTTCATTTCATTTACCCATGCAAACAGTTAAAAGCCCATCCATTTCCTATTGGCTGAATAATCATAAAACATCATCTGCTCATAAAATTATCTTTAATGTCAGAATAGAATATTTAATTGTTTACTAAGACATTTTTGAGGGTAGGGACCATTTCATTTCTGTATCCCCACAGCTAAGCACACTGTCAACAAGAAATGTTTGCTGATCGATGGGATGAGATTAATAACTGAAAGCCACCTGTCACCCCCAACCTCTCTCAGTGTTAGGGATTACAGGAAAAAAAAACCACTCCCAGCCTTTTCTTTTGATCACACTTCTTAGTACAGGGTTGTGTTCCCTTAATGGGAGACCTCTTCCTAACTTATGGTGACTATCCTGTATACTTCCTAAATCTTCACCTCTGCAAGCCATGTCATAACCAGGTAATGGATATTTACCCAACAATTACCAAATAGTTTTGGGGTCCCCAGTTTTTTAAATTGAGTCTTTTCTCTTGGTCTATGCAAATGAGGTACAGTTAGGTGGCATAGTGGGTAGAGTACTGGGCCTGGAATCAGGAAGACTCATCTTCCTGAGCACAAATCTGGCCTCAGACACTTTCTAGCTATGTGACTCTGGGTGAGTCACTTAACCTTGTTTGCCTCAGTTTCCTCATCTGTAAAGTAAGCTGGAAAAGGAAATGGCAAACTACTCTAGTACCTTGGCCAAGTAAACTTCAAATGGGGTCACAAAGAGTCTGACAGGATTGAAAATTTCTGAAATGCAAATGAGTGGGTGAGGAAAAGGTAGCTAGGCATTTTATTCCTTAGGGACAAATTTATTCTCTCTGCTGGGCACTCAGTTCCATTTTTGGCTTTATGATATGCAAATGAGTCACTCAAAGCCTCATATCCTTTATAAGAACAAACAAACCTGCTCACAATTGTATATCCTTTACAAAGTTCAAAACGATCCATTCACATCTAAATGGGGTTCATTCTTTTCAAGATGCAAATACACTCTGGATGGGAAGGGCCTTTATATTGCCTCAAAACTTGTCCCTTACAGTTTTAAAATTTCCAGAAGTCTAAAGGGGAACACCCTTATGTGTACGGATTATCTATTTAGTCATATATGAACATATTATATCCCCCACTAGAATATAAAGTTTTTGAAGGCAAAAACTATTTCATTTTTGTGCTATGTTCCTAACACTTGGTACAAAGCCTGAGACATAGGAGAAGCTTAATAAATACTTGTTAGTTGAGTGATTGGTCTTTTATTTTTCCTACTATAAACAATACTACTGCGTATCAGATAAAGTTCTCCTCCCCGACCCTGGTACTTATTAATAACATTCAAGTCTACACATCCACAGAGAAAGTGATGAAAAACTTTCCAAAATGGAAAGGATCCCCTCAGAAAGGGGCTGGTTCCCCATCACTAGAAATCCCTACATGAAACAAGCATTTGTTGAGCAAGCAGTGGAGGGAATTCTTGTTCAAGTATGAGTTGGACTAGGTGACCTTTGGAGTGCCTTCCATTTCTTAAGTTTCTTTGATTCCATAATTTCCTAGAGTTAAAAGTATGTGCATTTAAAATGATATTAAAAATCATCATTTATTGTGTCCCGCCGCATGTTCGGCCCTATGTTGCTGCACACATCCACATCCCTAGACTTGACTCAGCCCAAACGCACTGTACTTTTCCACTTTTGAACATGTTTTCTATTTTTCAGTGTTTTTCATGGACGGCAAACTAGAGAAAGACTTAATGACAAGGCAGCTTGGGAAGCAGATGCCTTGACACCAACTCAAAGGGGTTTGTAAAAGTCCCCTTTGATTTGGAGGAAACAAACATTTTAAGACACAAAGTTGGAAATGGTTAAGACACTGTTACCCACAGTTCTTGGTACTAGATTATACCCTATTGAAAGAATCATCATCTTCAGCCTTATTCCAGTAGGAGGATTCAGCTGTTCTGTGCCAACCACGTATTTCAGCAGTCCCTCACAACTGCATAATTTTGAAATGCAGCTGCACATGCTTAAGTAATAATAATGATTCACATTTATACAGCTCTTTATGATTACAAAGCACCTCATTTCCATTTACTTTTTAGGTCAGTGTTGTAGGTTAGGTGGCACAAGTATTGTTATCTTCCAAAAGCTATTACCTATGAATATCCACTAGTTTTACACCATTTGGGGGATATGAGAGGAGGAGAAGAAATGAACCATTGATCTCCCGATAAAGAAACTCTGTCCACCAGTGCAGATCCACATCAGCTCTGCTGCTCTACCTAGTAACAGGGTTACTTGGGGGCAAAGACACAAGACTAGCATGTGTCAGAGGCAGATCTAGAATTTAGACCTTTCTGACTCTACAGTCTGCTTTTTAGCAGTCACTCTTTTGTTGTTGTTGAGTCGTTTCAACTGTTTCCCCATTTGGGGTTTTCTTGGCAAAAATACTAGAATGGTTTGTCATTTCCTTCTCAAGCTCATTTTACAGATGAGGAAACTGAGGGAAACAGGGTTAAGTGACCTGCCCAGGGTCACACAGCTAGGAAGTGTCTAAAGCCAGATTTGAACTTAGGTCTTTCTGATTCCAGGCCCAGCACTCTGTCCGCTGTGTCACCTAGACACACTACTCTAGGAGTTCTTAACCTTTTTGTGTGGGTCATGGACCTCTTTGGCAGTCTGGCATGGT
This sequence comes from Trichosurus vulpecula, assembly GCF_011100635.1. Taxonomy (NCBI): domain Eukaryota; kingdom Metazoa; phylum Chordata; class Mammalia; order Diprotodontia; family Phalangeridae; genus Trichosurus; species Trichosurus vulpecula. Next base: position 157,439,120 of record NC_050573.1, read on the forward strand.
ACATGGAGCCATTCCCAGAATAATGTTTCTAAAAGTTCAAAATAAAATGTAGGATTACGAAGGAAACCAATTATATTGGACTATAGCTATAAAAACTATTAAGAAAAACCAGTTCAAGGATCTCACATCAAGACCCCCTGTATTATCATGTTGTATCTTTGACCACTACTATAAAATACAGTCTAAATGATCTTAGTCATTGTGAACTTTACCCATGTTCTATGCAGCAGTCTGAGTCTATCTAAATGTCACAGAAAAAAATGAGTGCACGGAATTCCTCCCTCCATTCTTTGGGGGTTTGGCTTATGGTAGCAAACTGAAAGTCTTGCTCCTAGTCACTAATGGAGTTACACAGACAGGGGGTGGTATCCAAGATCAATCAAATTTTTTGGTCCAATCTAGTTATATTCTTAATGCTATTTTCAGATCTGCCTAGAAATTAATTTCTTCATCCTCAAATCCTAAAGTAACTCCTACAGGCAAATTAATGCCTTTGGAAGTAATATGGACTTTCAGATCTCTGGGAAGTCATTTAGTAAATTGTGTCACCACATATGGTGATAGAATATTGCTGAAAAGCATTCCAACTTTAATTTTAAGTAAGACTGAGCAGTACTAAAGAGGGTAAAATATTGGTTTCAGTGTCAGAAGGTACAGGGTTGAATGATAGCTCTGCTCCATTAAGGACCAATTGATTTACTCAATTCTTGTCCTATTTTCTTTTCCAAGGAGGAGCTTTGAAATGCAGAGGATAGAACAAAAATGGCTGATAGGAAACTGAAACCCAAGTTAATAAGGAGATATTAATATCTAGTATTTTTATAGCACCTCCTATGTGGTAGGCACTGTGCTAAGTGTTGTACAAGTATTATTTCATTTGATCCTCACAACGACCCCGAGAGGTGGGTACTATTAAGATCCCCTTTTTATAGTGGAGGAAATTGAGGCAAACAGAGGTTAAGTGACTTGTCCATAGTCACACAGCTAATAAGGCTGTGAGGCCAGATTTAAACTCAGGTTCTCCTGCCTCCAAGTCTAGCATACTACCCACTGGGCTACCTAGTTGCTATTAAGAAAGCATTCAGCTTTCTTAGATGTGTTCAAGTCACATAAACCAGGAGAATGACTAGGTTACTCTGAAAGAACTGGTAGATATCATTGCTGGGCCACCATTAGTAACGCCCTAAAGATGAAGAAAGAGAAAAGTACTAGAAGGCTTTCATTAGGGAAAATATTGTGATATTTTTCCAAAAAGGACAGAGAGTTAGGATTGTAAACTATAAGTTAATGAGCTTGACTCTGATTCTTGTCAAAATTCTAGAAATTGTTATTAAAACAATGGTTAATAATAATCTAGCAGATGATGCAATAACCACAAAAAGTAAACATAGCTTCACCAAGACCCAGTTATGAGCTGTCTATGTGAATGGCAAGATGGAAGGTTAGATGTTCCAAGTGTAAATCTTCTTCTACAACTTGAAATCTCCTAGCCCTCCCCTGCATTGAGGACAGCTAGCACAGACAACTTGGTAAACTTCAGTTTTAAGGTTCTGTTGGGGGAAAGGGAACACTTCTACCCAGTTCCCTCAAGAAAATAATTCACTTTAAACCCTCCACACCCACAAAAGGGCTGAAAAAACATTGATCATGAATGAAAACACAAGAGAGGAAGAGTGGTGGTATAGATGAAGGGGGTATTCCATGTTTTAGGAAAAGTCATGTTTACTTTTTGTGGTTACTACTTCATCTTATAGATGATTATTAACCATTATTTTAATAATAATTTCTAGAATTTTGACAAGAATTGGAATCAAGCTAATTAGCTTATAGTTTACAGTCCTGACTCTCTTCCCTTTTTGAAAAATATCACACTATTTTCCCTAATACATCCCTGATATAATTTCCACAGGGTAGAGATATAGTGAGACTCTACAACTCCCAAGTGGAGGATGTCGGGGACAACCAACCTCTGGAATCTATGCTAGAGAAAATGTGGGTATCATGGCAATGAAAGGGGAAGGGTCAAACTGTAAGGAAAGATGTCTGAGATAAACTATGAGCAATAGAAGAAATATCAAGACAAAAAAATCAAAACAAAAAGGATAAGTATAAGTCCATCTCCTAAGGAGACAAACCAACAGTAAGACTCATGAAGACAGAAGGAAAATTTAGCAAAAATTTTAAAATAGGCCAAAACAGACTGAATAAGTAATGCTTCAAAGAAACCAAACCAAAAACTTCTGATGAAAAAGAAAACAAGATAACACATTCTTTGGAATTCCCAGTGCTTGTGTTATAGCAGCAATAAGAATTTCCAGAATGATTCAAAAGATAAATCAAACTTTTAAAAGATGACGTTAAAATGAAGAGTAGATCAGAAATTAGTATTTTCAAAGGTAAAATAAATAAGATAAAGAGTAGGTAACTCAGAATATATAATGGAGAATATGCATAAGTAGAGGCTTTGAGAAATGGAATGAAAGATGTGAAATTCAAAAATACACAAAGAGAAAAAAAATAGCAGAAGAAAAGCATAAAAAAAAACTTTGAAAAAATGTGAATTCTATGGGCCAAAATACAAGAAAATTGTCTAGAAAATTTAAATACAAAAGACAATGTAACAGGAATCAGTATGAGATGTTAGAAGGAGGAATGAGTTTGGAATCATAGTACCCAAGGTCAAGTCCTGGCTCTATCACTTGAGAAAGTCACCTAAGCTCTTTAGGTATACTTTTTAAACTATAATTTGAGAGGTGAAGGTGTAGACTAGATGACCTTTAACTCTTTTTCCATCTCTAGATCTGATACCATGATTGATAGAATCTGCAGATAATTGACAAAGAAAACCTCAAACCTGAAGGTCTAAGGCACATAATGATTCAATTCCACAATTTTGATATCAAATATATATACAAACATATATGTAAATAGACAATATGTATACCCCAAGTGCCTTCGCTTTTTGTAATATATTCCAATATCTTCTCTGATATACATATTTATATATGTGTGTATTTGTATGTATATATGTGTATATATAATTGCTTTTTGCAATATATTCCAATATCTTCTCTGACATATATATGTATATGTATATCCTGCAAAGCTAAGCATAACAATTTTTTTTTAAATGAAACATATGAACTTTCAACAGAAAGGAAGCATCCGAATCATTCTACTCAAAGAAACCTGAAGTGCATAGAGCATTCTCATTGTGGACATTCCAAACATGAGAAACACAGGAAAGATAAATAAGTAGAATTATTGAGAAAAGTACAAACAAAATTATTTCTCTATTGTGTAAGTAGGGCAAGACAAGGCTATTGTTCCCCACATCTGACTCCTGCAAAAAATAAAGAAATATAATCAAGAGCTAATAGAAAGAACAAAGTGGGAACATCAAGGGACAAAAAGATCTAAGAAACCCAAAGCTCAGGGGAACTTAAAAAAAAGACCCATATGTATGGGGAGAATGGGTAGCTGGTCTCATAGTAGAAAGAGAAACAAAAGAATGGCATTAAAACTCATTTCAGCAGCACGAATTTTAGAATGGATTTTGTTTGGAAAGAGTGAACATCTTTGTTGATTAGCTTCTCTGAGTGAGAATTTTGTTTTGGGGACTATATCCCACTAGAGGAGAGTGGGTGTAGGGGTCTCCTGGATTGTAAGCATCCAGGTAGCAAGTGTCAAAAGTCCAGAGATAGGATGTGCTGGGCTTAGAGACGGCTAAGTGTTTATGGTGATATTAAGAAGTAATTGCCTCATTCATGAATTGATATTTCTAAGAGGAAAGCACAACAGACAAAAGTCCTTCCAAACATAAGCAAATAACATACAGGAAACAAAGAACAATAAAGATAAGTTTGGATTCTGTGATAGCTAACATAGGAATGTGTACTAACATAGCAATGGGCTACAGAAGTGAGCTCAAGTTTTGTATTACTGAATCCTTTTCATGGGGGACTCATAAGGAAAATTAAGGAACTTTGTCTATATACATATATCTATATGCACACACACATATATACATCTACATCTATCTATACATATATACATATTCCATTAATGGGAAAACAGATTTCAGAATAGCATAGATAACAATAGTATTAAGAACAAATTAACAATAATAGAAATAAGAACAAAATAAAGTGAATATTTCTTGGACAAGGGTGCCTCAAAACACTACTTAAGAAGTGGAGAGGGGCCACGATGGCGGCTGGAAAGCAGGGACAAGCGTGCGCTCCCTGCCGAGTCCCTCCAAAACCCTATAAAAAATGGCTCTGAACCAATTCTAGAACCGCAGAACACATAAAACAGCAGAGGGAAGCAGGGCTCCAGCCCAGGAGAGCCTAGATGGTCTCTGGGTGAGGTCTATCCCACATGGAGCTGGGAGCTGGGAGCTGGGAGCGGAGCAGAGCAGAGCCCAATGTGAGCAGCGCGGACCAACCAGACCAGAAGCCGGGCGGAATGTGCCCTACCACCCTGAATCAGTGAGCTGCGACAGTTACCAGACTTCTCAACCCACAAACACCAAAGACAGCATAGAAGGTTAGTGGGAAAAGCTGCGGGAGTGGAAGGAGTTCGCAGTTCGGCTTCCAGCCCCAGGGGCAGCGGAGGAGGGGCAACTACAGCTGCTGTTGCTTCTGGCCCCAGGCCCACCTGGTGGGAGGAATTAAGTGGCGGATCAGAGCAGGAGTGCATAGCCTGCTGAAGATCTAAGCCCAGTCTAGGTTGGCGGTTCTTGGGGAAGGAGTAGTGCTGGTGTGACAGAGCTGGCACCTCCCCCCCCCAAACGTGGAACATAGAACTCTTTAGTCTACAAGCAGTCATACCCCACTGAAAAACTCAAGGGTCAAGTTAGTTGGTTGGGAATATGGCCAGGCAGCGAAAACGCACCCAGATTCAGTCTCAGACTTTGCATTCTTTCTTTGCTGACAAAGAAGACCAAAACATACAGACAGAAGAAGTTGACAAAGTCAAAGAGCCTACAACAGAAACCTCCAAGAAAAACATGAACTGGTCCCAGGCCATGGAAGAACTCAAAAAGGATTTGGAAAAGCAAGTCAGAGAAGTAGAGGAATAATTGGGAAGAGAAATGAGAAGGATGCGAGAAAACCATGAAAAACAAGTCAATGACTTGCTAAAGGAGACCCAAAAAATACTGAAAAATACACTGAAGAAAACAACACCTTAAAAAATAGACTAACTCAAATGGCAAAAGAGCTCCAAAAAGCCAATGAGGAGAAGAATGCCTTGAAAGGCAGAATTAGCCAAATGGAAAAGGAGGTCCAAAAGACCACTGAAGAAAATACTACCTTAAAAATTAGATTGGAGCAAGTGGAAGCTAGTGACTTGATGAGAAATCAAGATATTATAAAACAGAACCAAAGGAATGAAAAAATGGAAGACAATGTGAAATATCTCATTGGAAAAACCACTGACCTGGAAAACAGATCCAGGAGAGAGAATTTAAAAATTATTGGACTACCTGAAAGCCATGATCAAAAAAAGAGCCTAGATAGCATCTTTCAAGAAATTATCAAGGAGAACTGCCCTGATATTCTAGAGCCACAGGGCAAAATAGAAATTGAAAGAATCCACAGATTGCCTCCTCAAATAGATCCCAAAAAGAAATCTCCTAGGAATATTGTCGCCAAATTCCAGAGCTCCCAGATCAAGGAGAAATTACTGCAAGCAGCTAGAAAGAAACAATTTGAGTATTGTGGAAACCCAATCAGAATAACCCAAGATCTGGCAGCTTCTACGTTAAGAGATAGAAGGGCTTGGAATACAATATTCTGGAGGTCAATGGAGCTAGGATTAAAACCTAGAATCACCTACCCAGCAAAACTGAGTATCATGCTCCAAGGCAAAACATGGACTTTCAATAAAACAGAGGACTTTCAAGCTTTCTCAGTGAAAAGACCAGAACTGAATAAAAAATTTGACTTTCAAACACAAGAATCAAGAGAAGCATGAAAAGGTAATCAAGAAACAGAAATTGCAAGGGACTTACTAAAGTTGAACTGTTTTGTTTACATTCCTACATGGAAAGATGATGTGTATGATTCATGAGACCTCAGCATTAGGGTAGCTGAAGGGAATATGTATGTATGTATATATCTATGTGTATACACACACACACACACACACACACACACACACACACATATATATGTATAAGAGAGAGAGCGAGCAGACACAGGGTGAGTTGAAGATAAGGGAAGATATCTAAAAGAAATAAAATCAAATTAAGGGATGAGAGAGCAACATACTGAGAGAGGGAGATAAGGAGAGATAGAATGGGATGGATTATCTCACATAAAGGTGGCAAGAGGAAGCAGTTCTGTGGGAGGAGGGGAGAGGGCAGGTGAGGGGGGAATGAGTGAACCTTGCTCTCATCAGATTTGGCCTGAGGAGGGAATACCATACATACCCAACTGGGTATCTTACCCCACAGGAAAGAAGAGGGAGGAAGATTAAAAAAAAGGGGGGGGATGATGGAGGGGAGGGCAGATGGGAGTGGAGGTAATCAAAAACAAACACTTTCGATAGGGGACAGGGTCAAGGGAGAAAATTCAATAAAGCTGGTTGGGTTGGGAAGGAGCAAAATATAGTTAGTCTTTCACAACATGAGTATTGTGGAAGGGTTATACATAATGATACACATGTGGCCTATGTTGAATTGCTTGACTTCTTAGGGAGGGTGGGTGAGAAGGGAAGAGGGGAGAGAATTTGGAACTCAAAGTCTTAAAAACAGATGTTCAAAAACAAAAAAAAAGTTTTTGCATGCAACTAGAAAATAAGATACACAGGCAATGGGGCATAGAAATTTATCTTGCCCTACAAGAAAGGAAGGGAAAAGGGGATGGGAGGGGAGTGGGGTGATAGAGGGGAGGGCTGACTGGGGAACAGGGCAACCAGAATATATGCCATCTTGGAGTGGGGGGGAGGGTAGAAATGGGGAGAAAATTTGTAATCCAAACTCTTGTGAAAATCAATGCTGAAAACTAAATATGTCAAATAAATAAATTTAAATTAAAAAAAAAAGAAGTGGAGAGGCGCCTCAGAACTATATGCTTTTTTGGATGGGGAGGGCATTGAGGATTAAAAGGAGGTAAAATAAATAAAGGAGAGAAAAAGAGCAATTTAAATAAATTCAAGGAACTTGAGATAGATCAGGTAAATGGGTATGTGAGACAAAACCTGAGGGAATTCACAAAGCCAACATTAGTGCAGGCAAAACTAATCACATAAGCACTGACTTAAAAAGGGGGAAAGGAGGAGATATTGATACAAAACAAATAAATGGAGAAAAACACAAACCAACAAACCCTACAGCTTTAAGTAAAAGTTAATTAAATAACTTACTAAAATGAAATAAAGTGGCATACATGATTTCTTAAAAACCCAACAGTTAACTATATATGAGAAACATCTAAAAAAGACACACGCCAGACGGAAGAAAAAAAACACTGGTCATTTCCAACTAACCTTATTTCCTTTATTTTGACAAGGTTACTAGACTAGAAAGTTAGGGTAACTCTATAGATAAACAGTTCATTTCGATTTAGGCAAATCATTTGACAAAGTGTCTCTTGCTATGCTTATGGAAACAATAGGGAAATATATACCAAGCAATGGTCCCATTAAGTGGAGTGAGAATTGGTAGAATAGCTAGACCCAACAAGTAGTTAGTTATCAATGGTTCAATGTCACCTTTGAAGAAGATCTCCAGTGGTATGCTTTAGGGATCAGGGATTGGTTCTAACATTTTTATCACTGATTTGGGTAAAGATAGATGGCATGCTGATCAAATCTGCAGATGACACAATGATGAGAAGAATAAACAAAATGCTAGATGAAAGTTAGGATTTTATAAGTTGGTAAAAGAAAAAAAGAATAGGAACAATATGTCAAAAAATATTTACAGGAGCTCTTTTCGTGGTGGCAAAGAATTGGATACTGAGGTAATATCTATCAACTAGGGGATAGCTGAGTGAGTTAAGATATATGCATATGAATGTAATGGAATACTATTGTGCTGTAAGAAATAATGAAGGGGATGGCTTTAGAAAAACTTGAGAAGACTTATTGAACTGATGCAAAGTGAACTGAGCAGAACAAGGAGAACAAGTTATACAATAACAACAGTATTGTAAAGATAATCAACTTTGAAGGATTTAGGTTCTCTGAAACACAATAATCAGCCACGATTCCAAAGAACTAAGGATGAAATGTGTTATTTGTCTCCAGACAGAGAAATTACTGATTAACTAGAATATGGATGAAAACATTTTATTTTCTTTTTCTTTTTTTCAGGGAGTGGTATATGTGGGAGGGAATTGGCTAATAAGGGAATTTGTTTAGCGCAACTACATATTTGTAATGGGATTGGGTTTGTTTGGGACTTTGGAGGGGGTTTTTGCCTTCTCAATTTATTGGGGGTAGGGAGAGGTGGAAGGGAGAGAATTTGGTTGCCCTCTCATGACATATAAATATCAGTTGAAAGAATTGGGAGTGTTTAACCTGAAGAAGAAATGGTTTAGGAGGAAAAATGGGAGTTTTCTTCATGTATTTGTAGTGCCATCATAAGGAAGAGGGGTTAGGCCTATCCTGCTTAGCAGAACTAGGAGTAATGGGTACCATCTGTAAAAGGGGTCCAGGGAAGTTATGTCTGCGTACCTGAATCCTGAATCTACTTACTAATGGCTCTGGCTAAGCTCTGACACTACTGCTTGGCCCTTCTTGTTAATATTTCCTGACTTCACTAATACATACAATCTGCAGTAGGTAAAAGGCAAAATCTTTGCCTTATGTCAGAAAATCTTAAACAATCACACACACTGCCCCCTACAGAGCACAGCCAGTCCTATGGGCCAGACTGACATATGATCGATGACATATGACCTCTAACAGTAATGTCTGGGCTCTCTGTGGCTGGCAGAACATGCTGTATTCATTGCAACCAAAGTGTCAGGCTTATTAGCTGATAGGCAGCCAAGAGAATAACAACCTGAATGAATCCCTCCTGCCATTGACCCTCTGACAAAAGCTGCTGATCTATCTCCAGCAAGAACATGACAAGGTGAGAAATGACAAGGTGAGAAAAAAAGAGAAGCTTGGACATCATTTGATTTTTAGGAAAGCTGACAAGACTATTAAGTTTTCTAACAGACTTAGACATTCTTGACCTCATTCATAATAACAAAAACAGAAGTGTGGGGAGGGAGAGCCAAAGTACTCACTCTCTCACCTACGAGTCACCCTTCTGGGATGCTTATCATGGCTTTCCCCCAGTACATTATTATCCAGCACCCAGATACAAAAGAAAACAGATTTGTTGGTTCACAGACAATTGCCAAATTCAAAGATTGCCCTGGCAAGCAACTATGAGAAACTCAGATTATCCAACTGGAATGTTCTCCAAACATAGATGGTATATCCAAGATTCATTTGAAAAGTGAGCTTCTTATCCATTTTTATGCAGAGTTGCAGTAGTTACATAGATAACCCATAGTTATGCAAACAAACTAGCCTATAAAGATTACTTTTTCAAATAGTAGCATTCTACTTTTTCAAATAGCAATCATTACCTAAGACTACCTAAGTTTTCTAGTTACTGCCTACATCAACAAGTTGCCAGTTACAACACTGAGTTGATAATAGCAATTCCACTAGCATTGGCTCACATTTAAATTGTTCTTTGTGGATCAGGGATCACAGATCAGGAAGCATTTTCCTTGGAATAAATAACTGCAGTCCTAATAGTAATAGGTCACATTTAAATAACACTTAGCCATTTCGCAAAGGGTTTTCCTTGGACCCATCCCTTGAAGTAGACTGCATAAATATCATCCTCATTTTACAAAGAAGGTAGGAGAATCTGAGAAAGGTTAAATTACTTGCCCAAGGTTCTAGCTCCTGAATAGGCTGAAATGTGATCATTGAGCTTCAGATTCCAAAATCTGTTGCTCTTTCTCCACTTCATCATACTAGGTGGTTCCATTTTGTCTTTGTATCCACAGCACCTGGCACGGTGCCTGACATTATAGGTGCTAAATAAATACCTGTTGATTGCTAAGTTGATTCTGAAATTTACTCCCCTTGTATCTTATATCAGTGAGATGTTTGCTTACCGATACAGTCAAGTCATATTGGTTATTAAACTTGTTTTATATCCAATCAAAATATGGAGTTATTTGACATAAATTTATTCAACTTTCTCTGATCAAACTCATTACATATGTCAAAATAGTCTCAATTTCATTTGTCAATTTTCCTTACAAGCAAACATTTAGTCACAGTAATTAATATGTACTCATTTTCTTTCTAGTTCTATAATACTTCCATATTGCACAAATACATCAGTTTCTAGCCAAGGGTAAGATTCAGCACACTGGCGCATTTCAGTTCTCTGGTTATTTTAAGAAAAATGACTGAAATGCCTAGTCATAAGATCACAAATTTAGCACTAGAAGAGACCTTAGAGGTTATGGAGTCCAACCCTCCCATTTTAGATGGAAGCCCAGAGACATTAAGTGACCTGCCCATTGTCTCACAGTTAATAAGTGTTTGAGGTGGGATTTGAACCTGGACCTTCCTGACTACACCATACTGCATCTCAAAATTCATAAACCCAAAGGGAAATATAGTCTTTGAAGACTGTGGAGCAGTTCTTCAGGATAATTTTGTTCCAATGAGTGATAATCAGTTTCTTCAGGTCTTCTGCATCATCAATATGGACCTTTACATATATTTTCCTCCGTGACAGAGATCTTCCTCTGTCTTTCCTTGTTAAAAAGGTAAAATTTCTCAAAATATTAACCTAAAGACCTAGAAGACAAAGGCTTTCTTTTCATCATTTTCATAGATTGCTTCTATTTTTTTCTAGTTTTTCCTCCTCTCTTATTTGATTTTTTAATTCTTTTTTATTTTCTTCCTTATGGTTTTGTACTCTTTTTCCAACTGGTTAACTTTCTTTTCATAATTTTCTTGAACTGCTTTTATTTTTTCTAATTTTTCCTCATTCTTTCTTATTTGATTTTTAGTTCTTTTTTATTTTCTTCCTTACAATTTGATAGGGTGATTCTAAAAAAAAAACAAAATTGGGTAGGAAAAGGTAAAATGGAGCAATTATAAAAATGGGGCACAAAAGGAAGAACTAATACAAAGAAAACAGGTAGGGGTGGAGGGCAGGTAATGTTGGTACCTTTTCTCATATGGGTTGAAGAAGAAACAAAATATACATCTCAAGAGGTTTAGAAGTCGTCTGAACTTCTAGAGAGGTGAAAAAACTGGGGGATAGGGGTTAGAAGAGGGACTTTTAAAAGAGTGTATAGAATAAGATTAGCAGGGAGAAGATAAGGGAGGAAATTTTAAAGAGGTGGGTAAAATAAGGAATAGAAGAATAAAGGGAAAAGATAAGGTAATGAGGAAAGGGCAAAATGAGAGGCTGAGAAGGAAAATTATGAGTAAAAATACGATGAAGGGAAATTCACAAATAGTAATTATAACTTTGAATGTACGTGGGATGAACTCACCCATAAAATGGAAATGGATAGCAGAATGGATTAAAAATAAGAATCTAACAATATGTTGCTTACCAGAAACACATTTAAGAATGAGAGATACACACAGAGTTAACAACAATATTGTTTTAAGAATAACTTAGAGAAAATAAGTTATTTTTATTATTATAAATACCCAAATTAACTATAAAGGACATATGAAGAAATTCACTAACTGCATCCAGAGAAAGAACTGATAAATGGAAGTATATATGTAATAATTTTACACACACACATATACTTATATATGAATACATATATATACATATATTTGTGTCTAATGGTAGCTATCTCTAGGTGGGGGGGTGGGAAGAAGAAAAAAGAAATTTAGATGAGAATTCTATTGTATATTTGAGAAGAATAGCAAGTTGTAGATAGTAGATTTACAGTTTCATGTGCAATCATCTTTTTTATTGTACTATGTTATGAAAGTAATTTCCATAAATTAAAAATAAAATTTAAAAAAAGTCAAAGGCTTAAATACTCCATGTTACTTTTCTCATGAAATGGGAAGCCTTTAAGAATAGAGCTTGAATTCCCCAACCTGTTGTTCCCTTGGCTGGGAAGTTGACTAAAATTATGTTTGATTTCTCTTTCCTAAAAGATAATGCAAGAAATTGCAGAGGTGGGGCAAGGATCTGAGAGAGGGGAGGAGCCCCTGCAGTTGTTTGTGGGAAGCCTATGTGTTCCCCATAGAATAAGTGGATGCTCCTGATGATGTGACATGCTTTCATGAGATAAAAGGTATGAAGACTGTAGCACATGGGAGGAACCTAGAGAGAGGTCCATGGTTTGACATGGCACCTGTGTCAAATATGACAGGAATAATGAAATATAATGGAGAAGCTCTGGAAATATTCTTTGCCTGTGAGAGAAAACCTTGCTGATTGTGACACTGTTGGCTGAAAGCTGTGTAAAAGGACAACCTACAATTTGGTTGAGAAAGCTGCAGAAAATGAGGATTGACAACACTGTAAGGGATTAGAGAATTATAAGCAGAATGTCAAGCTACACTCAACAGGCAGCCCGTGGAGCCATCCATCAATCAATTAACAGGCTTTCATTAACCATGGAGAAGTGCACCATTTGAGATTTGGCCACAAGATCCTCCCCACATTTGCTGAGTCTCAGTCACGTGCTAAGAAGGAAGCCACACTAGACTTGTGTCTATCTGTAAGTGCCTGATTGTATACAGGCATCCAGAAAAAGGTTGTTCAGTGATGGGTACTGTTATTTTGGGGGAGTTCTAGTATCAGCTTTCACTAATTTTCATTGACCTATAAATAAACAATTTCATTCTTTGAGTCTGGGAATATATGTATTTACAAGAAAAGTTTATGATTCGTAAATGAGATATTTATAAAAAGCACTTAGCACAGTACTTAGCACATAGTAGGTTGTTAATAGATGCTTTTTAAAAAGGGTTGGGGATAACACACTATGCTGTCAGATAGGAGGAAACTTCCAGATTTCATATAGGTGGAAACTTCCAAATTATCTGGGAGCAGGAAATGAAACAAACATGCCAAAGCATAACCCAGACCTTTGTGACAAGTGAGAGCTACCGACCCAAGAGTCATGCTTTTGTGGACAAACCTTTGTTCCTCCTCCCTCTAAGACCTGGCTAGTAATAATACCTACTACCCTTTCACACAGAGGATGTCAAAGAAGGAAAGGGATGCAACTAGACTTGTGATTTCATCATTAGAGAGAATTCCCTCTACAAGTGGGTACCTTCTCTGCAGCTCAGTGAGTTGCCTAGAAGAGAGGTGTCAAACACCAACCACATGAGACCCAAAATACTCCTGAGGGTGGCCAGAACCAGATTAAAATGTAATTAGGAAATTATAACAAAATAAATAAAAATACAATAGAAGACAGATAATGTTAATATGGGGTTTTCTAAGTCATTATGTGGCCTATAGGTATCTTTATATATGGTTTGTTGTTGTCGTTGTTCAGTCATGTCCAACACTTCATGATCCTATTTCAGTTTGGTTTTGTTTTTTGGGGCAAAGATACTTGAAATGATTTGCCATTTCCTTCTCCAGTGGATTAAGGCAAACAGAGGTTAAGTGACTTGTCCACAGTCACATAGCTAGTGAGTATCTGAGGCCGGATTTGAACTCAGATCTTCCTGACTCCAGACCCAGAGCTCTATTTACTGAGCCACCTACCTCCCTCCTATGCATGGTTTAGTGGCTCTCATTTCCACTGGAGTTTAACACCACCAGAGCACTGACAGGTTACACAGATTCACATAAGTATGTGTCAGAGGCAAGACTTAAACCCAGGCCTTCTTGGATTTGAGGCAGATTTCTATCCATTATGCATCACTCAGTACCTTTCATGTGAATGGGAGGAAGATAAAGCTAGTTTTGTTCTGTTATGTTTTGTTTTGCTTTTTTCCCAGTGGTACATACATTCTGTTACTGTGATGTTATTACCTGAATTCTTTATTCTGTAATCAAATTTATAACTTCAATATGAAACTGCCAAATAGGGTTCTGCATTCAGATTAACCTTAATAGTAGACAGATAAAAAAGGACATTTTTCTTTGGCTACTGTCTGTGAGGCAGCATTTTATACTAGGTAATATGCTGGTCATAGAGTCAGAAAGTCCTGGGTTTGAATTCTGCCTCAGGATTAGTGGCTGTGTGGCCTTGAGCAATTCATTTAACCTCACTGGGCCTCAAGTTTCCTCATTTATTTAATAAGGGGGTTGAACTTTATGACCTGTAAATGCTTTTCAGGCTCTAAATCTGTATCTTCTGGTGCTCCGTTCAAAACACTGTCCATAAAAGTTTTTGTATTTGTTTTCTGTAAGTAGTTGGGTCAGCATTCATGGAGCACATATTCTTTAGCAGTTAAAGCAGAACTTTGCCGTGCTATTGATGATTTCATTTCTATTGGCAGATACTTCTTTGATGCACTGATTCCAGAATCAATTCACAAAGCAAACTGGATAGTTCTTATCCCTTTGAATTAGGTGGCATTTTTAAAAGCTCTTAAACCACATATTATACATTAAAATTTGCCAGAACTCAACCTACATTTCTTTTAAAGGCAATGTACATTTCTAGGCTATTACTGGGTACCTGAAAAAAAATCCTAGTAGTTTATAAAATATTTATGTTGTATTTCAGTAAATCCATTTTATGGAGAAAGAAGTATCAACCCTTCCTTGGTAAGACATGTATTTAAGCCTAAGAAAAAAAAAAGGTCAATCAAATTTCACTTACCCAATCTATTTTGTCCACATTCCAATATTTTTTTAAATCCCGGAACTGTATTAGCATCCCTTTCAGTCCCACAACAATGACACTTGCAAGAACACACTACAAATTTTAAAAAAGTTAATAATAAAAATTAGTAGTTCTTCCAAGTTATACACATATATTTATGTATATTTTTACATAAAGAGTACTTATTTTAGATAGATGGATAGATGGATAGAGAGATAGATAACCATTAGTTTGATGGAGTAGTTGCTTAAAATGACAATGAGACTTTTCCTTCCATTAAGAAGTAACATATTAGCCTCCTATCCTAAGGAATTCATGATTAGTGCCAATCAGTAAAATAAGAAAGGTACTGGATTACCAAGTGGAAGGTACATTGAGATATCCCCAACTCCTGATTATAAAGAACTTTTCACTAAGCATATAAGCATAAAACTAAATAGAATATCTGCTCAATGCAAATGAAAAAGATAAATAACAGAAATAATGTACACAAGTGTGTAATGTTTTTCCCAGAAGGTGTTTTATAGACTGACGAGAAATATGTAATATTTTTTACTCATATAGCTTAGCATTTCCTATTATTTTACTAAAAATACCCTTAATAAACACCCTCAAAGGATACTGTGACATTATTATTTACATCTCACAAATGAGAAAATTATAGCAATTAATTAGGAGCAACCTCTCCAGAACCCTGGATTATACCAGGATTGTCATTTGCATCACTGAGACGTGTTAGTCTGTGCAGGGCAGTTTGAAAATTTGCCAACAAGGTTACAGAGTGTTATGTGTAAATATATTTCAAGGATGAAAAGAGATTATCCTATTCCCTCTTTTGACCTCACTAGTCAAGATAATGAGGCTATTCATAAAGAGACATGCCAACATAGACTCTCATTTTAAAGCAAAAGTCATACTGTACCATGGGCAACCAGTAAAGCAATGGTCCTACTGCATAGATGACGATCAGGACCAAAATACAAGATATTAGGCAAGCCACCTGAAATACACAACAAAAGCACAGACATTTGAAAGAATTTTTCAGAATGTTTTTCAATAATTATAGCAAAACAAGGTATCACTAGTTTTGTTTGATTAGAAGTTATCAGCAATTTTTAGAATTGTTAGGCTCCTAGTGACCTGCCAGAGAGGTAGTGTGGAACAACAGAAAAAGCACTAGACCTGGCATCTGAAGAGGCCTCAATTCAAATTCCACTTCTGCCACTTCAAGAGCTATGGGACCATAAGCAAGTCATTTGATGTCCCATTAGAATTTATTTTATTTTTGAAAGAGTTTCTTTTCTCCCCTTCCTTCTCTCCTCGCCTCTCTTTTCTTTTCTTTGTGCCTGACACAGAACATATTTAATAAATGTTTTCTGACTAAGTGACTGGCACAGATTCAGTTTCCTTCCTTGTAAATTACAGATGGTGGCAGCTAGATGAGGCAGTGGATAGAGTGTGGGGCCTGGGATCGGGAAGACTCTTCTTCCTGAGTTCATACCTGGCCTTAGACACTTACTAGCTATGTGATCCTGGGCAAGTCACTTAACCCTGTTTGTCTCAGTTTCCTCATCTATAAAATGAGTTGGAGAAGGAAACATTAAACCACTCCAGCATCTTTACCAAAAAAAACCCCAAATGGGGTCATGAAATGTTAGGCACAACTGAAAATGACAAATATAGGAACAATGATTACTATAATAACTCGTTCATACAGCTGGCCAGTATCATAGCGTGAGAAGTGTGCTCACCCTAGAAAGAACAATACTGGTTGTGAAGTCAGGAAAAAGTGCTCATTATATTCAATATACATTCATCCTTCTGAATGAAAGGGTAGCTCCCTAACAGAGCATGCTTGCTCAGACAAATGTAAGCCCTTTTATGCACTGTTTCCAATTCGAATTTCCCTCCTGCCTCCCATTGACTAGGTACTTCAGGGTTCACAGTCTATCTGAAAAACACCTAAACCCCACCCCCACATGGGTCTCCATTCCTGCCACATTCTTCATTTTCTTTATAGAATGACTTGTCATAAACTCTTTGATAAGAGGCTGAACTCAGGATGTTTTAAGTTTCCTTCACCATCAACATAAGAAGAGTCTTAACATTCAAAACAGTGTAGTAAAATGAAAATCTCCTCAGGCCTTTGGAGTTGTAGATTGGATCCAAAGTACAAGGAAGAAGTTGTTTGCCTTTAGATACGCTGATAAGAATGAAGTGTTAATCAACATTCCCAAAACCATCTCTCTAATCTATTTGTTTTTCTGCCTTCCCCAGCAAATACAAGACTTCTAGTATATTGCATATTTTCTGTGGAAACAGAAGTTCGGTTTATCTCTTATAGTAGAATCATAGATTTAGAGATAGAAGGTACCTGAGAGGTCCTCTAAGTCCAACAAACTCATTTTTATGCATGAGGAAACTGAGACCCATTGAGGTTAAATTATTCGTCCAAGGTCAAAAGGTTGACAGATGTGGGATTCAAACTCTGGTCCTCTGACTCAAAATCTAACATTCTTTCAATTGAGATTGATTGTCAAGAGTCTGGCAAACTTTTAATCACTCTATAAATGTCAGCTGTTATATATGAAGAAAGTAAAATAATTGGCAAACTGGAACACTCAGATACTGATACTGATAAAACATAATAGTTATGTAGCATTTTTTTGAAAGATAATGGGCAAACATGGCTCAGGATGAGAAAGCATAGAGAGATTATGAGTTATAATGGTAAAAAATACCTCAATAGGATCATAGATCCCTCTAAGTATCTTTTATTTATGGAGCTGACAAGATGGTATATAAAGATGAGCAGAGATTTGGAGCAGTGACTTTCTACAGCGAAAAATATTTAAGTAAAATTTCCAGAACATAGCAGGGTAGAGAGAGGGACAGCCTTGGAGCCTTTGGCTTCATTAGTAATCCAATCCAATTCAACTCAGTGACCATTTTTTAACTATAAACAAGGCACTGTGCTAGATGTTGGGGAAACCAAGAAAAGGAAACAGAATCAGGGGCCAAGTCAAAGCCATCTCAGCATAGCAATCCAATTCAATTCAATAAACACCCATTAAGCACATCCAAGTGCTGATGTGGTTTTAAAGTTGACATAAAACAGAGCTCTTGCCCTCAAGGTGTTTACAGTTTAGTAGCTCACAAAGCAACCTCTATAACGGATGGCACAAAGTTCCTTTGATGGTGAGGGTGGAAAGAGTCTACCAGTCCTCCATATTCAGTCACTTTGTTGATACACACACACACACACACACACACACACACACACACACGCTATGTTAGAGAAGTACCTGAATACCTATACATGGGTGTATGTCTGTGTGTGTGTACGTGTATGTAACACACATGAATATTTGGCCAAGATCTATGATAGCCTATTTTTGGGAAGCTCCTGGTATAGAAACCCCCTCCACTCATGCAGAATGAATGTGTGAATTAATAAGGCATTTATTAAGTATTTACTATATACAAAGCACCATGATAAGGGCTGGGGATACAAAGAGAAAAGTAAGACAGTTCCTGCTTTCAAGGAGACAACACATAAGGAAATTTTCCACTGCAAAGCAAGTGGAAAAGTCCCATAGTTCTTAGAGTACAATGGCAAAGCAGGTGTGAAGGTCTTGCTGAGTATGGTAAGTGCCTTGTTTGCCCTTGATCAGACAACTAGCATGCGTAAGAAGCAGACTCAGAAGCCAGGTCTTCCTGGCTTTCTAGCTACCCTTCCATGTTGCATCTCATTCCCTTGGATATAAAGGGGAAGATCAACAAGGCTAGAAATTCTAAGGAATGTTAGGTGCCAAAGAGAAGGCATTCTACACTACTAAATCATTTCTTTATTGAAACCATATGGAAGGAATTCATGTTTAGGTGTTTTCCTACAGTGTGAGTTTTTGCTTAGACCATAAATACAACAATCAATATATCATGAGAGTTCAGTGGTTGAGCATACGAGTAAGGCTTATGCATTCCACTGGGATGACACGGTAAAAAATAAATCCAGGCACAGGCTGCTGGTGGGAAATCAATGTTCCTATGCAAACTGAAGAGCACATACATAAGTGTATTAGAAGACAGGAGTCAGGAATGAATGAGTTGTAAATAATGCACATATATGCAACTTTCACTCAGGAAATACATCAGATAAATTTGAACCCCATAAAATAACCACCCAAAATGTGAAAGCTGCAAGATCTTAGAGTCCATTTAAGCCAACTCTCTTAAATGACAGATGAGAAAACTGATGCTCAGAGTGGTTACATGGGCCATCCAAAATAACAGCTAGTTCAAGTACTTGGCCTCCAAAATGATCCATCACTGTCATCATGGTCATAAGCTGAATAACATCAAAATGGAGCCACAATGAATAACATAGTCTATTGAAATAAAAAATAACCCATCTCTAATTAACATAGTGCTTTGTTTGGAATATGAAGTCCAAGACATGTGGATCTACACTAAGTTTAATAGACTATAAATGGGAAGTGAAAATCATTTCTATAGAAAATGTAACTGAACCTGGGGTTCAAGTATTCACTTTTCCATTAGTGGCTTGATCAACTCTGACACGGTATAAAGGAATAAGCATTGAATTGGGGGTTAAAAGACCTGAGTTGAAATCCCAGTTCTGCTGTAGAACTTATAATAATACATCCTTGGGTAAGTCATTGACCCCCCATGAGTCTGAATAAAATAAAAATAGAGATAATAATGCTTAAACTGCTTCTTTCAGAGAGTCTTTTGTGATGGACTAAGACATAAAATACTTTTAAAATCACAAACGCAATATAAATGTTAGCTATTGTTACAAAGCTCCAAATGAGCTAGACCATGGGAGCAAACAATTTGAGATAGCAAGCTTAATCCTGCCACAAACTCACTAGCCTGACCTTCCTTTGCTCTTGGCTCCAACATAGTGACATCAGTATATCTATTTTGCCAAAAGCCTCTTAGAGGTCTTGCCCTATGCAGCTACTTCCAAGTCATAGAAAACCTTTCAAAATATCGTGTCGTTGCCTATTAAAGTTTCATGCTTCTTCGTTCCAATTCACTCTCCTTATAAGGCTTGGGAACCTAAGAGCTAAAAGGACTGCCCTGCTTCCAAAGATCACAGAATTTGGTGATTATACATTTCAACCTGCTCATTTTACAAGGGTGATCAACCCAACAATTGGAGGAGGAAGCAAGCTCAATTCAACAGACATAATTTATTTATAAAGGACCTACTACCTCCAATGTACTGCCCCAGGAGCTAGAGATACAAAGACAGAAATGAAAACAATGCCAGCCTTCAAGTAGGTAAATTCAGCATAGATGGAAGATGCATGTAATTCCTATATCAGCTCCATTTATAGCAAGCATTCACTTACTGAAGCGTAACGTCAACTAGTCAACTTGTTGCTTACTTTCTCCTACAGTCCTTGTCCACACAGGGAAAGTCACAATGGCAGCAGGGATTGACAGAGTCAGGGCATGGGAAAGAGCCCATGACATCTGGTTCCTTATTTTTTTTTCTCCAGTGATAGAAATACCAGTCAAATCATCCATGCATTACAAAACCAATGGAGATTATATTATTTTAAAAACAATAAGGAATAATATTCCTTTTTAAAATTTTCTTTACAGAACCAAAATTCTCAACTATCCAACCATCCTTCACCACTTTAAAATGTCATACAATTATGATAACATACAGAGCATTAAGGTTTGCCAAGAACCATGTGAGGTAGGTAGTATCATTATTCTCATTTTATAGATGAGGAAACCAAGGTTCAGTCATATTAATTCTCTTGCTCAGGAATGCACAATTAGTATGTGTCCGAAGAAAGTCTGAACTGGTGACTTTCTGACTCCAAGTACAGCACTCTAACCCTTGTACCATGTTGCTTTATAGAAAATGGCTAAGGGAAAAAATGGTTTTTTCTAAGTGAGATCATCTGAGTGATTTTGAGCAAATGACACAGTCTCTAGAGGTCAATTTTCTCATCTATAAAACAAGGGGGTTGAATTAGATGACCTTTGAGGTCACTCCCAGGTCTAGATCTATGATCCTAAGATCAAACCTGATAATTTTCAAGGTTTAGTCTCAAAATATTTGAGACTAAATGATCACAAAATATTTCATGCTTTCCTCTTGTTAAATACTGGGAAATATTTATTACATACAGCTATCCTTGGTTTTCAGTGAGGATAGAGTAGATGTTATTATCTAAATGTGTAAGGCATGGAAGACTAATGTGTCCTATCCCAACTAGCCCCATTAGGGAGCTGGGTCTGTCAAGTAGGGAACTCAACTGATCTCCACAGCAAGGTCAGACTCAGGGTGTAATACAATGAGAGGCAGAAGTCTGATAGATACACAAGAGGAAATACCAGAATTCCAGAGCAGGGCCTGATCTCAAAGGCTATCTATCTAGTCCAATTCCCTCATTCACAGGTGAAGAACGGATGGTCCAGAAAAATTTTAACACCTGCTTGACCAAGAACCCCTTCAGCAGTCAAGTAGTCATTGTTACCACTTGATGTAACTTGTATAGGTCAAAGATCAACCAGTGGCCTTACACATGTGAGAGAAGCTTGCCCATTTGGCCAGTATATAGTCTCTCCATAAGGCAATAACTAAACCCATGATGGGTTTAAGCCAGATAGTGGTCCGGACATAAAGTCATAGGTCAACAACAGCAGAATGGAGAGAACAGAATCAAAAGTAGGGCTTCCAGACACCCCCTGGCCACCCAAGCTTCTCATTTGTGTTGCCATGTATGATAACAACCACACATTATCACTTAGCTTGATGAGCTGTTGTTGAAGCCTTCCCTGACTCCCCTTCTCCAGTGCTTTCCTGCTTTTAATTATTTCCAATTTATCTGATATATAGCTTTCTTTGCACATATTTGCTTGCAAGTTGTCTCCCCCATTAGATTGTAAGTTCCTTGAGGGCAGGAATCATCTTTTGCCTTTTTTTATATTCCCAGTGCTTAGCATAGTGCCTGGCACATAGTAGCTGCTTAGTTAACGTTGACTTATCTAAGACAGTGGCAGGCACTGTGTTCATGTCAAGGCACCTGGGTAAAGTGATCCTTTTTGGTACTTTGCTCTGGGAACCTTTAGGCTCACATCTAAATAGTTTCATATTTCCAAGGGTTTTTTGGCTACATGCAACTTTTGACCTTAAGAAAGATAATGCCTTATTAGGGATTGTTATCATATTTATGTCACATAGAAAAGTAGTTCCATCTGAAAGAGCATCTCTTAAATAGGACCTTTAAGTTTTGGCTTGTCTCTCCCAAACCATGTGAGCTATCAGGATGCCCATATAATCTTAATAGCTATGTGATGTTAAAAGGTCTGAAATGACTACCATGGGAAAGCATGCTAGATCTGGGTATGGACACAGAGTTGGATTCTTTCTCCATGTGACTGGATGGGAACTGTCATAGATTATAGGTCATCTCAGCAAGCTACATAGGATGTAAATGCAGCTTATTATCAGATGTTTTATGCTAGGACAGTATTTTTTCCAGTTTTTTTACTACTTCCAGGACCTAATAGGCAAAAAAATAATGAAGAGAGTTCTATTTCAAAATGCTTGGCAAGATTTTTATGTCTTAACCACTTGAGCTCAAGGGTTTTTTTATCCTCTCATATTCCTTACTGGATATAAACTATTGCCTTTCACCCACCCCTTACCATCTTTTATTATTTGCTTAAATGTATGCTGGACCAAAAAAAGAGAAGAGCTTCTGGGAATGAGCCTAGCATTTACATAGCATCTTAAGCTTTGCCAAGCACTTTATATACACACCCTCTCATTTGAACTTTACAACAAACCTATGAGATAGGTATTATGCATTATTAATCCAATTTTTAAGCTAATCAAGGTTTAGAAAAAATTAGTGACCTGCCCATTGTCTTACAGATTTATGGACAGGATTTGAATTCAGGTCTTCCTTACCCCAAATCTAGCACTCAGTTTACTATGCCATAGTACCTTTCCCACAGGAATAGAGAAATTAGAGAAGGAAAATCCCTTAGAGAACATCTGATCCAAAAATCTCCTTTTATAGTTGAAGAAACTGCAATCCAAGAAGAGGAAACTTATTTGTCCAAGGTCACACAAGTAGTTAATAGCAATGAAAGGATTTGAATCCAAGTCCTCTTACTCCCAAACCAATAACTTTTTATTATGTCACATGCCTATCAATAGATGAACCTAATTATATCAATTTCTTTGGGAAGTAAAATGGCAATGGAATCATACAAACTGAGGACTGGAAGGTTCTTTAGGTATTATTTAATCTAGTCCTCTCATTCCATAGGTGAAGAAATTAAGAAAAAGATTTTAGTGACTTGCGTCAAATCGCTAGGCTAGAGAGAGGCAAAACAGAGACTAGAACTCTGGTTTCTGACTCTGAGTCAAGTGGTGTTTCCACTACAATCCCCTGAAAAGTAGCACTGTCTATCATACACTCAACACCATTCACCACTGAAAACATATGCCATCAGCATGAATGTACCATCCCCAGAACCACAGGGTCTACACACAAAGGAGAAAAACTTCCCTGTTACACAAGGTGAGTATTTCAGGAGACATATTTCCTGGCAAACAAATACCCAAAATTGGCTAGGATATATGGGTATATAAGTTTAAGTTTGGGATACTAGAGTTGTATGTACAGTCAAACATGTTTCAATGAAATAAAACATGATGGCTCTTTAGAATCATGAAAACAGAGTAACTGGTTGAGTGACTGAGTTTTTCCACTTTTTGGTTGATTAAACAGTCACAGACCACAGTTATTTGCCAACTTATAGTACAGTAATCTTCCACTAATGTCTCACTTTGATGCCTTAGTACCAAATAGAACTGATCTTCTTTTACTCAAAATCTAAGCCAGGAGCAAGCAAACTATTTCAGGTTCTACTAAGCATGGCAGACTTTGAATAGGGCTTGTAATATAGCTTGTTTCAACCTGGAAAACATAACAATGCATTTAAAATTTGTTTTTTGTTACACGTAAAAATGCATGCCATGTAGTAACAGGCAGACATTCTCAGGGAATATTACTAAGAGGCTATTAATTCACCAACCATTTATTAAACACACTTATTAGATGCAAAGCAATATGCTACAAGCAAGGCTACCATTAGAAAAGCTATTGCTGCTGTTTTTGTTATTTTACTATTATTTTTAACGTTTACACCACATTTTTGTCTAAATATAGTCTGTAAAAACAAATTTTAAGGACTTAAAATAATTTCATTTTACTTTTTAAAAATGAATAACTGGAATTATTCTAGATCATTAACTGGCAGAATTATGACAGTTTTTAAATCTCCCATGGACCACTAGAGGGAGCTTTGATTATAATAATTGTTGGAGCAGCATTTTAGTCTAAAGGAGAGTTTTCATTTTTTCTGTAATTATCAGCTTAAATGTTGTTGGTAAATGCTTATAGGAAAGAAAAGGCATTCTTACAGGGCCAATTTAGAAAAAGGATGAAGTTTAAGCATGTTCAGAACTTGCAAAGAGGCTGATCATTATCATCTAAACTGCTGAAATCCAGATTCTACACCCACAACTTTTTTGAAAGAATTCTCCAAGGTCACCATTTGCCCTGCCCAAGAATGCCTTAGAGAACCAGGAAGGGCTGAGGTGTCACCAAAAAAAAGTTATTGCTGAACTTGTGACATAGTCACCTATATCCAGTTCTTTGCCTTATTCTGTAGCTAAGATCTCAGGCAGTTTACAGGCCAGTCCAATGCATCAGCGTTTCCAGGGAGATAGCCAACATGGGCAGACACAAGTATCATCACAAAGAGAAACTACCTAAGCAACTAGACTCCCCAGAACTGCCACTGTTCTGTTACAAAGAGG
The DNA here is from genome assembly GCF_011100635.1 of Trichosurus vulpecula. Taxonomy (NCBI): domain Eukaryota; kingdom Metazoa; phylum Chordata; class Mammalia; order Diprotodontia; family Phalangeridae; genus Trichosurus; species Trichosurus vulpecula. The sequence continues at coordinate 157,463,825 of NC_050573.1, forward strand.
CTTCACTGGAACCTTTTGCTCTCTTTCCTTTCAATGCACACAATATGGTGGGCAAGCCTAAGACTAGCCCGGATGTTTAGTAACCTTACTTCTCTAGGCTTCCTACAAGTAGCCTCAGTGTGGGAGACAAGGAGGTGTCCTTACTGAGGCGATGGCAGCAGCTGCTACCCGAAAGGCTCATATGCAATTCCCTGATTATGGTAACATCAATGACCCATCAGGCCAATAAAACATCTCCTCTTCAGTGCTTCATTTGCTGATCTCTCCTCAGTATTTGGTACTATCATACACTTCTCTTCCTTGAGGATCTCTCCACTCCTGGATACTGTGACTCTGATTTCTCTTGGTTCTCTCCCCTGACCCATCCTTTCTGCGTTCTTTCACTAGGTCCCCTTCTTTCTTCCACCTTCTAGGTGCAAACATCAACCAGTGCTCTGGTTGTTTTGGTCTGTTTTCTCTTTTATCCCTAAACCCATTCCTTTGTCAACCTTGACGTCAATTAACCTTCTATGCAGATAACTTACAAAGCAGTATTTCCAACACCAACCCCTCTCCTGAGTTCCAGTTCCACATTTTTAGCCCCTCAAACTCTAAGTACCCCGAGATGAATTCACTATCTTCCTTTCTAAACTTACTACTCCTCTTCAATTCCACATTTCTAAAAAAACCACTGCAATTAATTCTTCTAGTCACCCGGGCACCTTGGAATAAGCCTCCTCTCCTATGTTTTTCCTTACCTCTCAGATTCTCTACTACTTGTACAGTAAAACACAAAATCCTTAGCAGGTGTCTAAGATCCTTTACAAACTGTACTCCATTCACCTTTCCAGTCTTATTTGTACTTACTTTTATGCACATGTGTTATGTACCCTCTCAGTAGAATATAAGCCCCTTGAAGGCAGGACTGGCACAGTGCCCCTTGTACATAGTGGGCACTTCATAAATGCTCACTGAATTAAATTTGTGGCACATTAAATCAAATCCCCAGGTTGCAGCTCCTGACACAGGACACTGCTGTCTCTCCTTTACTCCTATTAGGTTACCTGTGTCTTTGATCCAGTGCTATAGAGGCCTGCTGTTCTCCCCATTGCTGCAGCACTCGGTATACAAAAGAAAAAGGAAGGAATGACATTGCTGAGGCCATGAGCCAAAAACTCCTGCAAAGTTAAAAAGAGAATATGCAACTTAGCAGTCACAGGGAAACAGTTAAAGACACATTAACAACCTCTGTAAATAGCATTGGGGGACCACTTTTCAAAGCACAACGCTAAAGTCAGGACTTTCTGTTTGGGGAAATCTCTGAAGGTTTCAGCCTTAATCTGGAGTCAGAACTGTCCCTTGACAGCCTTCTGGAAAAATGTCTCCTGACTGTAACTGTTCTTACAGCTGGAAACAAGACACACAATTCAATTCGACTGAATAAACACTGACTGAGCAGCGACTTACTGTGTGTAATGCCCTGGGCTAAGCCCACCTGGGAGCTTGGCACCTGCCCCCCAGAGCTCACCTTAGAGTAGGGAGTACATTACAAAGTGTCATGTGGGAGAGGTACAGAAAAGACGCCATGAGAGTCCAAAGGAAGAAGGTGGCCATGCTAGTAGCCTTGGTGCCAAGGCACCTCGACTGGGGCCTTAAGGCCTGGGTAGGAATTCAACTAGTGAAGCAGTTAGAGGATGGCCATTCCACGGTGAGGCCCGGGAAGAGTAAAGGGGAACATGTGAAGTAAGGCTAGACAGTTAGGGGGGCATCATCTTGTTGAGAGTAAAGGGCTAAATGACCCTCCTGTCAGAGGCATATTGACTTAGAAAATCAATCAAGAATTTCTCAGGCTACAAGTTGGGAACTTCTGATGTAAGTCATTAATATAAATAAGGCAATTAGGAGAAGAGAGACAAGATTTCAGGGAAAGATGATGAGTTCTGGCATGGGATATCTGCAGGGTGAGAAGTACTTTACCTGGTTGTCATCAACTGAATATTTGAACTTTTTGGCAGAACCTTGGGCAAGGGCTAATGAGGCTACATAGCCAACTAGTGCAACCCCAAATGCTTCAGTGACAACTTCTGAAAGAATATTCATTGGGGGTGCCCTGGGTGAAGGAATTCTGCAGAAAGAAAAAACATATTGTTATCATTAACCACAGCTGAGATCCAGCAATTCCTTCTAATCAAATCAATTTACATAATGATCCTGTGGCTTACAGAAGGCAATTAAAATATATTACCACGAGAAATTTAAGTAGCATTGTCCTCAAAAACTATTTTCTTGATTGAGACATAGTTTTATGATAGAGAAGGGCATGAAGAAACTACATTGTAGCTCAAACTACAAATCAACATGCAGTCATGAAGTACCTACTACATGCAAGACACTGTTAGGCACTAGAAAAAATGAGGCAAAAACAATGAACAGTCCTTGACCCTAAGGAGTTTATATTTTACAGGGAGAATACAATCTGTACACAGATAAGTAAATACAAAGCCTATACAAAGAACTTCCATGGGCAGGAGGGTGCTAACAATTAGGCAGGAGAGGAGAAGGATTAGGAAAAGTCTTATAACAGAGATGGCACCTGGGTGGAGCCTTGATAAGGCTCTAAGTGAGGAAGGGTGGGGAGGATCCAGCAGATGTGGGTTATAATTCTGGCTCTGCCACCTACCAGCTGGATGATACTGAGACCTTCTCCGAAACTCTCTGTGCTTCAGTTTTCTCATCTACTGTTGTTGTTAAGTCGCTTTCCAGTTGGGTCCAACTCTCTGTGACTCCATTTGGGGCTTTCTTGGCAGACATACTGGAGTGGATTGCCATTTCCTTCTCCAGTTCATTTTAACAGATGAGGAAACTGAAGCAAACAGGGTTAAGTGACTTGCCCAGGGGCAGATAGCTAGTAAGTATCTGAGGCCAAATTTGAACTCATGAAGATGAGTCTTTCTGTGGTTCCAGGCCCAGTGCTCCATCCACTGTACCATGTAGCTGCCCTTTATTCTTACCAGGACATGGGGATAATGCCTATATCAGAGGGTTCTTGTGAGGATCAAATGAGATGAAAGATGTGAGGCCATTTTGTAAGCCAGAAAGTGCTATATAAATATAAAGAATATTATTAAAAAGCATTTATGTCCAGGGTATTATGGTTAAACCACAAAAATTCTCATAGGAATTTCCTGATTAGTTTTTGTTTTTCTTTTTAATCTGAAGAGTACCAATTCCATGTCGTTGCTTTCTGTTGTAATTTAAACCTTCTAAAATAATTACAGGAGTTAATTTGAACTTCATTCCTTCCTGTGAACACTAAAGTGCTATATCTCATGGTGTATATCTCCTTATTCAATCCACTGTTAAGTCTCAAATGAAATTGTGATTTTTAACTTAAAGCACTGCCGTTGATATGCAGTCATGTCTGACACTTTGTGACCCCTTTTGGGGTTTTCCTGTCAAAGACACTGAAGTGGTATGCCATTTCCTTCTCAAGCTCATTTTACAGATGAGGAACTGAGGCCAACAGGGATAAGTGACTTGCCCAGGTTATACAGCTAGTCAGTGTCTGAGGCCAGATTTGAACTTGGAAAGTCTTCCTGACTTCAGGCCTGTAACTCTATCCCCTGCACCACCCAGATGATGAATACTGAGGTATCTATCAACCTGTCATGAACAATAGGGAGGTCTGCTAACTACACAAAGAATGTATCTGAGATATGAAAAAAGTCCCAAGTTTTCTCAGACCTGATAGATGGACACATCTATCTAGTGATTAAAATACAGACAAATTATGCAACTAGAAGGAAGCTAGAAATCACTGGTAAAGAACAGGAAATCATAGGCAACAAACTTAAGCCACTAGGGGCATAGGTAGCATTTTCATCACTGCTGCAAAATGGGGCGGGGGGGGGAGATATCTAAATTCAGAAAGCAAAAAGTTGGTTTAAAAATGGTCTCAGTTTCCACATCCATAAAAGATAAAGATAACACTAAATGATCTCCAATATTCCCTCCAAGTTCAAATCTATGATCTTACAGTCTCAAGATGTCTTGGTTTAAAATACAGCAATATCACAGTCAATCAACAAGCACTGGATAAGTGGCCACTATATTCCAAGTACTTACTAGGTGTTGGTATTAACTCTAGGACAATAATCAAGTATGTTTAAGAAGTAAAATTTGTAGTCATTCAAATTTTATCAAGATGCCTTAAAACTGAAAATATAGGGGGCGATAAACTCTGTGTGGATGTAGATGTGTATACCATATCAGAGACAACAAAGAGTAGTAGATATGACATAAGGAAAATTAAAGAATAAGACCTATAATTCATAAGAGGCAGCATACAAAAAGAAGGGCACTAATAAAACTGTAGAATCAGATATCCACATACTAACAAACATTCTTTGAGTAGCAAATTAGGTGAATGAGAAATCTTAGTTCAAAGCAGAGAATTTTACATTAAAAGTGTCTTTGAAATCTGGTATCCACTGAGGTCCAATGTGACTTATAACTGGAATATGGTTACTGAAAGTTATACCTTGATAGAAGTGGTAGAATGTATTGTATATAAAAATATATACTCATAAGGAAATACAAGGGCTTGAATAGGTAAATATGATAGAAAGCATTTGGATGAGAACCAATGGAAGAAGCAACAGAAGTGACAATGTGGCAGGAATATATACGCTACAATTTGCTGAGCCAAAAGTAGAAAATGGATGAACTTGAAATATACAACAAAATTTGCCAGGACATACCAGCTAGATATCTACTTTAGCTCTTTCTTGGCTAAAAGTAAAGACAGGCCATAAATTCTTGACTTGTCTCAACTATAATCTAATTCCTTAAAATGTAATATATGTACATACATATATACACATATATGTATGTATGTGTGTATTTATACATACATATATACATACATATACACACACATATATATGCACGTGTGTGTGTGTATGTATGTATATGGAACTGATTCTAAACCAAACAGGAAAAACTGGTTTTTGAAGAATAAATAAAAGATCCCTATGCCATTTTTTATTTCATAATAGGTTAAGGAGGAGAAAGTAGGGCAAAATATGATGTACAAACAAGATTTTTAGGATGGATTTAAGAAAGTTCAGATAAAGAATAGGTAAGATGTCATGGCTTAAATTTCTATAGGGGATTTTGGCACAAAAGAGTTGGATTGCTCTTAAAACTCTGATAACACAAACATATGATTCTGATGAAAGAGAAAAGGCATAAAGAGAATTATATAAATGCATACAGCTTATTGGCCAACTTGGATTTTAAAGTATTTGAATAGGAGATGGAAGCAAGGACTGCTAATTAAGAATGAATATTAGCAAGTGATAGCACTCTGTAAAAGCAGTACTTAAAACATAAAAAAGCTAATGTTGGTGATTAGTGCCAATAATAGCAAAAAAGCAATTTTTAAGCTATGTTGGAGTCAAGAGCCACATTTTTTTAAAAAGGGGAATGGGGTAAGAGTGAAGTATGATAGGAACAGATGATAGAGAGAAAGCAGAACTATTCATTTCCTATGTTTTCTCTACAAAAGAATGATTTTCAGGAAAAGCAAAGATAGAACAAAAAAGCTAACAGATTTGATAACCAAAAGAAATGAGATGTTAAAAAAGAACCAAATTGCACCCATTTAGATGAATTTACCCGATTTGGGGTAATGCTAACTCAGTAACCTAGATAAGCTATATTTCAGGGTACTGAAAGAACCAGTGGATTTGAATTGCAAAATCATGAAGAAAAGTAGAGGTGCCACAAGACTAAAGATAGACAAATGTCCTAATTTTCCCCCAAAAGGGCAAAAGGTAATTTTTTCAACTCTAGGCTGGCATAGTTGATTTCCATTCACGGCAAAAATCAAAAGAATATTATCAAGAACACAGTTTGTGAGTATTTGGAAAGGAAAGCAGTTAGTTATCATTAAGAGCCAGCATGAGTTCAATAAGAAGAGTTCATACTAGACTAACCTCATTTCCTTTTTTGACAAGATTAGTTGACTCAATCAAGAGAATATTATAGACAATATGTCTGGATTTCAGGAAAGAATTTGAAAAAAAAATCCTTTTACACAAGATGGAAAGATGTGGGCTAGATGATAGGATATTTAGGTGGATGCAAAACTGGGTTCCAAGCAAAACAAGTATTTGGCTTTCTTCTCTGCGATCCATGTCTCTATCACCTACTACAACACTTGGTGCTGGTCTTTATTCTGTGGCAATGTATGGTGGATTAGTTCTTTTTATCATGTTCCTTCTATATGATACCCCAAAAGTCATCAGGCATGCAGAAGTAGTGCCAATGCATGGCACAGAAAGATATGACCCCATTAACTCGATGATGGGAATCTACGGTCTTCATGACTAAAATAAGTCACTTAACCTCTCAATAATCAAGCAATTTTCTAAGACTAAATTAAAGTTGCCAATTTGAATTGCTAGAGCTCTCCAGACTAATGAAAGTACAGGTCACAGGGCGGAAAGAAAATGACACAGATTGACAGTCCCATATAGTTCTGATAGGTCAACATACCAGTTATAATATAAATAAACGTGTTAGAATAAATACAAAGGCAAGGCAGTGCTAAGAAGGTAGTTTAATCCCCATGTGCAATATTAACCTTCTCACTGGAGAGCCTATAAAGTATTTGAAGGAGCTGGGGGTGGTTTTTTTTTTCTTAGAGAAGTCCTAAGGTAAGGTAGGGGGAGCATGATAGCTATCTTCAGGTATCTGAAGAGCTGTCCACTCAATCATAATTGTTCTGTTAGGCCATAAAGGGCAGAAATAGAAACAAAGTATTAAAAGTAGAATGGGCTGCCCTGGTAGGTAATGAGCTCTCCCATCATTGTAGGTCTTCAAACAGAGGCTGGATGACCTTGAAAGAGGTTAAGTATGGTATGGAGGAGATTCTTTTCCACATGGAAGTTGTACTAGATAGTCTTTGAGGCCCCTTCCAACTTTTGAGATTATAGTACCTGAACATTCATTATGTTACTTCTATTGAATGGGTATCATTTTTCTTACATACAATCAGGCATTTACAAATGTTTTCTTCTGGCCCACCCAATTTACAGTAAAAAATGTGACTCATTTCCAGGTCTTCCTAACTTGGGAAATTCTTTCTTTTTGAGCTATTGAAACCATCTTTGAAATAAATGGAAAACAGGGCAGAGGTGGAGGAGGAGAGCAGGGCAGAGGGTCTAGTCTTTGTACATTCGACCAGGTCGGGAGGCCAGATACGCTGCTGAACTGACCAGCAGAAGTGAGCATTTCAAAAATAATCAGTGAATCTGCTGCGACATCTTGCTGGCAGCAAGGTTTGTGTGTCTCCAGGCCCTGACTCTACCTTCCTGGACTCTCCACCCAGCACTCACCCTGACCTCTCATGTTCTGAGGAATTCCATTCTAAAGACAGATAAATGGCTCTGGTAATCCAATAGGGGCTATGCTACCAAATCAAGACTTGGGGTCAGATGCGGAAAAACTGGCCAAGAAATTAAGGAAACAGCATTCCAACCATCAGCAGAAAGAATGTTTAAAATTGATCGCATGGGAAGATGGTTTGTTGCTGGAGGAGCTGCTATTGGTCTTGGAGCACTTTGCTTCTAAGGCCTGGGAATGTCAAATGAGATTGGGGCTATTGAAAAAGCAGTAATTTGGCCACAGTATGTGAAGGGTGGAATTCATGACACCTATGTTTTTCACAGGGAGTGTTGGTCTAACAGCATTGTCTGCCTTAGCAGTTAGCTGATCATCTGTTTTAAAGACCTTTATAATGAAAGGGTTTTGGTTGACAATTGGAGCAAGTTCTGAAGCCATGATTGGAGCTGGAATGCTGGTTCAGTCAATAACATGAATGGAGCCCAGGCCTAAAACATCTTGCTTGGATGTTCCCTTCTGGTGTTATGGGTACAGTGGTGGCCCCTCTAACTCCTCTGATCCTCAAAGCTCTTTGCTACACAGCAGGCATTGTGGGTGGCCTCTCTACTGTAGCCATGTGTGCTCTGAGTGAAAAACTTTTAAACATGAAAGCAGCAGTGTGAGTGGGCCTGGGTGCTGTTTTTGTTTCTTCTCTGGGATCTATGTTTCTATCACCTACCACTACACTTGGTGCTGGTCTTTATTCTGTGGCAATGTATGGTGGATTAGTTGTTTTTATCATGTTCCTTCTACATGATACCCCAAAAGTCATCAGGCATGCAGAAGTAGTGCCAATGCATGTCACAGAAAGATATGACCCCATTAACTCGATGATGGGAATCTACATGCTTACACTAAATATCTTTATGCAAGTAGCCACCATGCAAGAAATTGGGAGCAACAGGAAGAAATGAACTGACTGCATTTTGAACCATCCAAACCTTGTTTATGTTCTTGGTGTGTATACTTATTAAATTGTTTCTTGCATAAGCAGCTCTGGTTGAAGTCAGAAGTTCAGAATCACTTCAGCATGGTTAAGATATTCCAGTACAATGCAATGCTTCAAGTTCTACCTTTCTCAAGAATAAATTTAGCACTTCTCTTGCAAATAAGCACATAAGCTTCCCAGTTTTCATCTTTGAGTAACTGCTAATGGAAAAGGATCAAACTTTTCAGAATTGCCACTTTATTCCAACATTCTGTTGATTGTCCAGATTTTTACTTGTTTCATAATATTATTTTACAAAGACTCTTAGAAACATCCACAAAGGAGTCAAATGTGTACAAGAGACAGCCCCAGGGTTGATGGAAAGGACCTGCCTCTAGTTTTAGATTCAGTAGTAAGAGTGTTTAAGGGATTGTCACTTGCTAACTGGCAATGGATAGGGTTTATCTGGTCTAGTTATTGGCATACAGCTGTCTTTAACATAATTAGCACCCATTTGATATTTTTAGATGAAACATCTACCCTAAAAAGAGAGCCAAGTATCAATGTGACAGTATCTTTGGAATATCAATATAATACTCATATTTCAAGTATAGGGAAAGCATTTTGGCAATCCATCTAGTCTCAAAATGTTAACCTCCCCCGAATATTTCTATCATAGTTTATATTTGTAAGTTCCATTTTTGAATCATCTAGAACTATTTATTCTGAGACATATTTTGCTTTAAATTTAAAGCTTCAAAAGTATTAAATAGGCTGCCTATTGCAACCGTGCTACAGTAAGTTTATGGATACATTACAGATGTGGCTTTTTCAACATAGGTCAAAGATTGTAGCTTATCTTTGTCTTTTATTTTTTAAAGAGATCCTATTTGTTATTTAGGACGTAGAATCACTTTCCTCTACAGCACTATCAGAGATCAATGTTACTGCATTCTTCCCTACTAAATGTTAAATTTAGAGGCCAAATTAGTTGTGTCTTCATAATATATTGTTTTTATTCATGTTAATTTTTCCACAGATTTCCCCCCTTGGTCCATTATTAATGTAGAAACAACTTCTTTGTAAGTAAAGTTTGTATATTTATGACACATTTGGAAGTGTTTTTTTAATGAATGAAATTGAGTCTATAAAATTATTGCAATGATATAATTATTTCTGGCAAGATGTACTTACCACCAGCTATCCAGAAATAGCTAATCTATTCATTGGAGAGATATGGTATACTTATTTCTGAAATAATAAAGATCTGGCTTGAAAAAAAGAAAGAAATGACAAATATAAGCAAATAAAGACCACATTACCCATCTGGAATATGTCCCACAACATCCAATCCGTAGGTATATTCCATGTTGGCACAATAGCAAGCAAATGATGCAGCAATAATCTATTTGATTAAATAAAAAAGAAACATTAAAGACTTCACAGATACTCAATAACCAGCTGAAAAGTAAACATTTTTATGTTTCCTTGTATTTTTAATGAGAAAACATTTGCTAGGTAGATACTGGGATTTGTTGAGAAAAATTACATTTTAAATCAAGGAAAAACCAACACGACTGATTTCTAAGTACAATTGCTAGTTAACCCTATTGTTCCTCAAAACAGTATCATCCATAATTTTTTTTACTAAATCCCGCGTATAATAATTGTAACTCATTTCCATAGCACTTCGAACTTTACAGACATGACCTGCCCTCCCAACTTTGTGAGGCAGACAGTATAAGTAATAGCACGCTCATCTTCCAGAGGATGAAACCGAAGCTAATCAGGATAAGTTAGGTGTCTTGCCCAAAATCATACTGGTAGTGAGTGGCACAGTGAGGATAAGTCCTACATGCGGGTACTTAAACTTTTTGTGTGTCATGGACTCCTTTGATAGTCTTGGGAAACCTATGGACCCCTGTGTCAGAATAATGTTTTCAAGTACATAAAATGAAATAGATAAGATCACAAAGGAAACCAAAGGTAATGAAAGTAAACATGCATTTTTTTTCTTACACCAGTTTACAAATCTCCTGAAATCAATCCACAGAAGAGGTCTGTGAATCCCAGGTTAAAAACCCCTGTTTTATTTAAAGTATACCACACCCCATACTCTGTTTGTAGTAGCACATTCAAAAGTTACTAGAGGGGCAGCCAGGTGGCACAGTGAGTAGAGCACCGGCCCTGGAGTCAGGAGTACCTGAGTTCAAATCGGGCCTCAGACACGTGACACATTTACTAACTGTATGACCTTGGGCAAGTCACTTAACCCCAATTGCCCTGCCTTCCCCTTTGCAAAAAAAAGTTACTAAGAGATGTACATGGCCTGGAAAGACAAGACCATAGATTGGGCACTCAAGGGGGACTTTATGAGATCACATAATCCAACCATCTCATTTTTACAAATGAGGCAACTGAGGCTAAGACACAAGTCACACAGGTTGAAAGAACAGAGCTTTAATTTTAATTCAAGTGCTCTCCCTCCAAATCCAGGTTTTAAGAATAAAAGATACCATCCAGGCAAGTCCATTAGCCTATTCAGCTCAGCATTCTGACTGGCAACTTTTTGTCTTTTAGGCTGCTTGTTATTATAGTTACCTCATTAAATAAGAAAACTGTTAACTTACAAAAGTACCTAACAGAGGTATCATCTAAAATCTACTGATCACTGAAGGGCTTTAGTTATTTAGTGAGAAGTTGGGTAGACATCAAGAAATTTGTTCAACACAACTGGCTAACCTTTGCAAAAACGATTATGAATTTTCCACATGTCACTTTAGATTTGTCTTCTTTGTGTTGTCTTTAACTAACATTATAAACTTCCATAGCATTGGGAGAGTGTTCCCTTTTAGTCACAAAACAAGATCAAAATAAAACAAAACCTAATATATTCCAAAGTTGACATTCAATAACTCGTGACAATAACAGCTCTATTGTTAAAAAAAACAGTACTGAGAATGTGCCTTAAAATATATCCTTACCTCCCATATAACTATAACCAGATTGACACTGATGGAAACTCAATCAATGAATTTTATTGGACTATAATTCAAAATCATGAAAAGCTGGTCCCAAGGTAAAGAAATTATACTAGCCTTACAAAAGGCGATGCTCCATAGATGTGAGACTTTGTCAGCTGTTACATCTGTAATACATGCAGCAGAAGTCACATAGTCAAGATATTGAGTTACCCTAACCTGAGTCACTGAATTGGTCTCCCACAGATAGTGATTCACCTTTATCACTTTATCACTTCAGTGTCCCAAAGTGAGTCAGACCTCTTGTAATCAGTGCAACCTTACTTTATATTCAGAAGTGATGGGCATCCCTTTTGTTTGTACCAAGTTTGCTTTCTGGATTCCACAGTAGTGTAATAAAATCATATCCATCTCCAAAAAAGCATTTACAAAACATGTATTTGCACCTGGCTTTGGTCTAATCTATGTTATATGGTTGTTTCTCTCAAGATAGGCCTCACAAAAGGCAGCAAAGCAGAAAGTGCTGGTCTGCCCACAGGGAGATGGGGAGTTTTTTCCTCTTCTAATGACCTGTGTGATATTAGGTAGTTCATTTCCACTCTCTGGGCCTCAGTTTCCTCATATGTAGATGAAGAGTACAGAACAGATTCCTTGCAGCTATACAATTCTAATAAGAATAATGGAAGAGTCCTCTGCCCCTATGGCTCTTTCCTCCAGTCAGTTACTTTTAAAACCTCCATTCTTCCTTCATTCTTCTCTGAGCCCACTCCTGACACTAGACTTCTTCCTTCTACCCTGGCCCCCTGTTTTTAAGTTTCCTTTTATGTGCTGCATTCCCACCCAGCCCCCTTTGAATGTAAGCTCCTAGAGAGCAGACACCGGTTTCCTTTTTACTTCTATTCATGTTTCTCATGCTTAGCTTAACAAATGCTGATTGACTTGACTTGTTGGCTTTCTATATGCACTGTCAGAGCTACCTCACTCTAAGTGAGTACCTGAAAAGGCCTTAGCCTAAAAGGGCCAGGGTATCCCATTGCATCCTAGGTCATCTCCAGTCATACTGATGACTATCTGGTCACTGGATCCGGATGGCTCTGGAGGAGAAAGTAAGGCTAGCAAGACCTTGCACAGCCCTTCCTCACTCAAATCAAAGTCAACTGCAAATAATATCATCATTTCCCTGATGTCATGGTCCTCTTCGAAAATAAAGGACAACCACAAGAACCTCTAAGGTAGGCAGATCAAATACTACTGTATTCACTCCATGAAAGTGGAAAGTGAGTCTCAGGTGGACATTAGAGAGCTCCTCCCTGATCCTCCACTTAAAGAGGGGGCCCAGGACAGCCATCTCATAATTTCCCACTCAATTGCAGGTCTCCATCATGCCCCATGCCTGGTACTCTTTGTCTCCTAACTTCCCCATTCCCTTAAGTGTTTTTGTATGTTTCCCCCATTAGAATGTAAGCTCTTCTCGAGGGTGGGGACAGTCTTTTGCCTTTCTTTGGACCCCACTGCTTAGCAGAGTGTCTAGTACCTAGCAGGCACTTAATAAATATTTATTGACTAATAATAGAACTTACATATCTGAGAGGTACTTCATTTCTCCACCTGGATATTTCAAAGAAGAATAAATAATACTGAAGATTGCTATAAACACGTGTATATTTTTGGTGAGTCCAAATAGCCTTAGTGGTTTAATATCTTAGAGATTTGGGGGGGGGGAATCATCTTTCTATGAAATACCTCATCAAAATACATTCTGTAAGGACAATTTTCCCAACTGCCAGTTTTCAAATCAACAAACATATATTAACTTCCTACTATATGTAAGGTACTATGACAGACCCTAGAAAGAGATTAGAAATGATGCAGAAACTTCTTACTTCAAGGAGCCTACTGAATCATGAAGAGTAGGAAAGGGCAAATAAAATGACATAAAATAGTATCTACTAAGGACAAAGGAGAACCAAGAGAACTGCTATGAGAGAGTGGAGAGCAGAGGAATGATAGGGTCATAAATCTAGAGCTGGAGAGGACTAGAGAAGGGTCATCTAATCCTCATTCTACAGAAAAGGAAACATGAGCCCACAGAGATGCCCTGATTTGCCTAAAGTCATACAGGTAGAAAGCATCAAAAGTAAGATTTGAACCCAAATCCTCTCACTCCAGAATAGGTGCCCTTTCTACACTACTCCACAGCATCTCTTTAATCTGGAGGTACTGAGGAGAAAGTAAGGAAGGGGGAGGGTCAGATAAGGATTTTTGGAAAGGGCAGCATCTGAAATGGATATTTGGGACTTGGAAGAAGGGATGGATATCACAATAATAGACATAAATTGGGGAGGGAGGTGGTATTTTTTCTAAAAACTGAAAATAGAATAAAGGCAAAAGACAGAAGAGGGGTAGGATGACAGGAAAGGAAGGGAATAAGCATTCATAAAGCATCTACTATGTATCAGGCACTGTGCTAAGTACTTTTTACAAATACTATTTAATTTGATCCTCACAACAACTCTGCAAGGTAGGTGTTCTTATTTTCTCCATTTAGCAAACAGCGATTAAGTGACTTGCCCAGGGTCACAATCTACTAAGCATCTGAGGCCAGATTTGTATTCAGGTCTCCCTGACTCCAGGCCCATCATTTTATCCACTGCGCCATTAGGTTGAGAACAAGGAACAAGGAATAGTGTGATATGCCTTGCATGTAGAGTGGAAAGGAGGGGCCAGATGTGAAAGAGATTTTAGAAGCAGAAATGACAGGATTTAGAAAATTATTAAATGTGTGGAGTGAAGGAGAGGGAAGATTCAAAGATGTTCTGAGATTGTGAGTACGAGTAACTTGAAGCATGGTGAATCCATTGTTGTTTATCCTTTGTTTCAGACAAGGACCCACATCACAGGGTGAGGTCTTTACTTGTAAATGAATTGCATTTAAGTGAGACAGAGTTGCACAAAGTTGTCAGCCTTCATTCTCTCTTGCAGAGTCATAGAAGTTCAGTAGCAGGACAAAAGTCAGGATGACTGGAAAAGGCCCAGGATGCAGCGGATGACCTTGGCTTCCTGGATGTCTCAACAAGCTCTAAGTGCTCCACAGTACCTGCTTCAGCTGCTTTCATGGCTGTTCAGGACAAACTGTTCTCATCCTCCCATTCTACCAGGGAAAGTCTTCACATGCTTGGGATAGACATCCCTCTAACTCACTGATGTGTCTGAAGCCCACTGGTTACCCCCAATGATGTTAATGGTGAATCCACTAACAAGGATATAGAAGGGATGGGAAGGGCAGAGTTAGTGGGGAAAGATGACAAGTTCAATTTTAGATGTGTTGAGTTTAAGATGCCAGTAGGCCATCTAAGTAGGGCTCTCCATAAATAGTTGGACATCTGAAATGCGCTCTGGAGAAAGAATGAGAGAAGAGAGGTGGGAAGTAAAAAATAGATATTCAGGAGTGATCTGAATAAGGGAGATCCTTGAAGACGTGGTAGAGAATGAAATCAACAAAGAAAGCAGAGTGAAAAAGAGAAGAGAGTCTAGGATAGAACACAGGAATTCCCATGTTTAAGGGTCAGTTAGAAGACAAGAAATTGGATAGAGACAGAGAGATGAGAGGAGAATGATGACAGTCAACGTCATCAAAAACTAATATTGGGAGAGTATCAAGAAGGTGGGAGTTGTCCACAGAGTAAACTGTTTCAGAAATGGCAAGGAGTGTGAGGGTAGAAAAAAAGTCATTGGATTTGATGATTAGGAGGCCTACAAGTAACCTGGGAGAGAGAAGTATCAGTAGAATGATAGGAGTGGAATTCACAGTGAAAAGAGTTGAGGAAGAGAAAGGAGTGATGAAGAGGGGCTAGCAAGTGCATATCACTCTCTAGTTTTACAAATTAATGGAATTTCTATAAAATACTGAAACTATAAAGGGATATCATAATGATATAAATGATCATTTAAGAATGACTCCCAATACACATTGAGACTAAATGTTTATTAATCCACTAATTTTAATTAGCAATCAGTCAATGAATTGGGAGACCTTGCTAGCATTGACACTTCTTGACCTAATAGTTTTGTTTTTTTTAGCTGTGGTCATTTAAGGCTTTTCAAACATCAAAATCCTTTAAAAAAAAAGCAAATATTCTTAGAAGTAAATGTTAAACATTAGAAAAATTTGGACCCTTTTCCAGGTTCCACAAACACCACCTTACTATGCTAACAGTCCCTGATTAACACAGTAGACATCAAAGATAAAAACACCACTATGCAGATAAAATAAGTTCCAACATGGGCCCCATTGACAAATTTTAATTTGCCAGTCATTTATATCTTTTTGCCAGTTTCTTGGACATTAGCCATGACATCTATATGCCAGATCAGTAAAATACAGATTTTCAACACCATCTTCATATTGCTTTGCCAGTTATAATGCCCACGACTTTTCGAGTATAGCCTTCAAAAGAGTCTCACAGTACTACGATCTTAGGCTGTGTTCTTGTACTTGTGTGATAAATCACAAACATATGAGCAATGCTTTATAAATTGGAAACATATGTGACTTCTTTTTTTAATTATTTACTCAAACTGTTTCCTGTTCTTACATTAATGTATAGCCACGCAAATTAGTCCTGCCTTTAATGAGAGGCAGGTGTAGCTGTGGGTAACCATAGACAACATAGTAAGCATTGGCAGATTCCTCAAACAACTGTGAGCTTTGTACTCAGAAATCCTAATAGTTGATTTCCTACTTACCAGAACTAAATCGACAGGAAGGACAACTTTAATTTTCCTTTTAAACTGTTCATTGAGCTCTTTAACAAGAACAAGCACCACGATGCTGAGCAAGGACAACAGCAGAGCTTCTAATTGAACCGACTTGATGTTTTCAAAGACATAGGCATAGATCTACAGGGACACAAGAACAGAAACACACAGAAACAAAATTACTGGGGTTGTTCATCAACACAAAGCTGCCACATACCAAGCTCTGGACTCAGAGATGTAGCAATAGTTTGCTTAAGGGCACTAATCACACTGAGGTAGTACAGTTGGTATCAATAGCATCTGCATCGTTACTTTTGGCTCTCTGTACAGAACAATCCAAGCTATTCCTTTGTGGTGGTTCTCTACAAAGGCACTGCTGGAGTGGTTGATGCTTTATGTATATCCATCAATCATACCACCAAACAAATGGAGCATGAGAGATTAGTTGAACCCCAAAAGACTACAAACAAAAAAATTCCACCTGTTACTCTCTCCCCTCCTTTGCCAAACTGCAAAAAATATCTTAACTGTATGTCCCCTCCCTACTACCACTTTCTACCTTTTGCACTAGAAATTATAATTAAATCAACAATATCATTATTTTTGCATATCAGGGCATATTAGTTGACTACTCTATGGATCAACTTGCCATCCTTGTGACACCCCAGACCAAAACTCTCTTCCCTGGTGTAACAACAATGCTGCTTACAGCTGCTGTGAAGGTGTAAGACCAACAACACCAGCACACAAGAAGGCTGCTAGCACAGGTTCTTTGATCTGCTTTTCTAAGGATTTACAATCTCACTTGAACTAAACATACATATATCATTCACTTAGTTCAGGGGAAAAAGTCAGCACCCTGAACTTCAGAGAAAACACAAACAGAATTATAAGCAGAAATTATATAAACAGAGGAAATAACACAAATCAGCAGACAGGGCTTCTGTCTGTCCATAGCAATACATACATAGTTACCACAGAGAGAAAACCACCAACACCTTAACAGCTACCCAGAGGCTTGTCTGGCCAAATCACACAAAAACTCTTCCAATGAGTGAGGCCCAAAGCAAAATGCTACCCTCCAAGTATATATATACTTCTTCAGGGTCAGGGGATGTCACAACCATGTGACTCAAACTCATGTGACTTAGGCTTTCTCTTGACTTAACCAGGTCACCAAAGACTCTTGATTCAAAGACTCGATTCAAACAATGGCAAGACTCAGTCAAAGGCACTTGAATGCCTTAGTGCTAAGAAGCACTCCAAAAGGAAAAACAGCAAAAAGTCCCACTTTGCTTGTCCTTACACCTGGATACCACTCCTTCTTAAATGCATTTTTCTTTCCAATTAGAATGCAAGATACTTGATGACAGGGACAATCTCGGTTTTGAATTTGTATCCCTAATACCTAGGATATTGCCTAGGACACATATGAAGTGCCTAATAAATGCTTATTCATTCATTCGATATTTTCTGATGTCTTGGATTCTCTACTTGTTAGCTGTTTGGCCTTGGACAAGCCATGTTAACTGCCGTAAGAATCATTTGCCTTTTTTGTGAAATAGGTACATAATACCTGAACTGTATATCTTAGGCAATTGCTCTGAGCATGATAATGTATCTAAAAGTGGTTTAAAAACTATAAAAACACTACAAAAATGGGCGTCACTTCCTCTGTTTCTCTGGTCTTTAACTTTCCCTTCTTTTTCTCCTTCTCCTTCCTCCTCTTCTTTTCTTCATAACCACAAATATATAAAATAATTTCTAATGGTATCTGTAAAACTTTCATAACATTTGATTGTTAACTATTCATAAAATTCTATCAATGATATTGGGCTGTTTGTTATAATACCCTTTGGACACTTTGCAACAGCAATCCTCACTGAAAAGCAGGTAACAATGTTATTTTAGATTAACAAAGCAATTAATTAATGATGATTCATAATTTTACAGTGATAAATGGCTAAATGGTTACTTAAAATGGCACAATCTTTTGGTGCCATGTAAGCTAAATATACAGCTATTTTTCACAATTCAAAGACGATATTATTTATGCTTGGTGTAATGGAAAAGTCCATTGTCGGACCAGGAGTTCTTCCGCATGGCATATCGTACACTCAAAATTCTAATGAAGAGGTTTCAAGATAGACATACTCTGTATAAAACTAGACCAACAAACACAGTGGAATCATTAATAAATTACAACCAAACTCTAACCTAAATTATGAAATTTTTCTATAGTAGTTTGGGCAAACCCTATAAACTAGCCTGGCTCAGGTCCAGCACCCAGTTCAAATCAGTTATATAATTCACCATTCTTTCAGGTCCAGGTAAACACTCAGAAGGAAGTTCCTAGGCATTTCCCCTTGGTTTCTCTATTCCCATAATTTCTTGAAGGGAGGATGGGAAGATTTGTTTCCTGAACCCGTAGGATTTAGTTCTAACCAATTTGCCTCTCCTTCAGTGAGATGCATTAGGGCTCAGTACTTTCCCATTGCTTTGCTCTTATGAAGAAACAGATGATGTCTTTCCAAGGTGTGGAAGCTAGATTTATTTTTTTTAGACACAAAAGTCCAAACTCATCTGAAACTCATCATCTCCGGTTGCAAAACTAAAAGTTGGCAGACTCTGAAGAAGGAAAGAGCTCCACTTCCCATCTCCTTTCAAGGATGTCACTGGATTCTGTGGCCCCTTCCCTCAGTCTCAGCAAATGTCTTCCTCATCACTCCCTCAGGAGTCCAAATTCATCTGTGCTTCTCCTCTACCTCCCTTATCTGCCTCTCTCCCACATTATCTCTCTAGTACTTCACTATCCAGGTTAAGTCCCAAGTTCTCCTCCACTTGGCTGCTCATCAGCCATGATTTCCTCTGATGACTTGGGATGCAAGGTCTCCATACCTTGGGAGTATTTCAAAAGGACTCCAACCAGCAGACTATACCCCTCAGTTTCCTAGTATAGTCTTTGTTCCTTCTAAAGCAGGGGTTCTTAACTATTTTGTGACTATATTAATAATAATAGCTAGCATTTATATAGCACTTCAGGATTTCCAAAGCACTTTCCAAATATCTTATTTTATCCTCAAAGCAATCCTAGAAGGTAGGTGCCATTACTATCCCCTTTTTACAGATGAGGGAATGGAGGGAGAGAGACTTTAAATGACTTGCCTAGAGCCATACCATTTGGTAAGTGTCTAAGGCTAGCTTTGTCCTGACTCAGATATAGTACTCTAACCCCTATGCCACCTAGCTGTCTCATTGATCCCTTTGGCAGTCTTGTGTATTCCATGGACCCTTTCTCAAAATAATGTTTTTAATTGTGAAAAATAAAATACATAGGATTATGCAGGAAACCAATTGTACTGAAATGTTGTTATCACAATGCTCTTTTTTTTCTAGTTCACTGACCCCAGGTGAAGAAATGTTACTCTTAGAGACTGATGTTAAGCTTTTCTCTCTTGAATTTTGGCTGTCCAGGATCACATCTCCATTTTAAAACTATGATCCTATGGAGGTAATTGTGCTCTGCAATAGTGTCCCATAAGATAACATTTTCACGGATCCGATTAACAATGTTTGGTGGTACATGCCTGCTATATAAGATTCCCTTAAACTGAATATTGGTAATATTGCCATCAAGTCACATTTTACTGTCCTTTAATGATATCTAAAGGACATGACAGAATTAACCATAAGACTTACAGATTCGTAAGCTTCATTTTATTAGCCCTTGGTATTCTAGAAATAGTTTTTAATTCAAAATAATCCATAATTACAGAATCACTGGACTGCAAAAGATCTCAAGAAATAACCTATTTCATGAACTTTCCTCTAGAATGGATTTGCTTCGAAAGAAAAATGGGAAAGCCTTCATTTTTAATAACTGGAATAAGTAGGCCATGGGATATGAGAATCTATCTAAAGAACCAACCTGAGGCTCCTTTCAAATCTGGAGACTAAAAACAAAGCCTTAACCTTAACCAGCAGGTAGATGGCACAGTAAATAGAATGCCTGGCCTGGGGTCAGGAAGAAATCATGTTCCTGAGTTCAAATCTGGCTTCATACACTTATTAGCTATCTGTGTGTGATCCTGGGCAAGTCATTTAATCCTGTTTGCCTGAGTATCCTCTTCTGTAAAATGAGCTGGAGAAGGAAATGGCAAACCACTCCTGTATCTTTGCCAAGAAAACCCCAGATGCAGTCAAGAAGAGTTGGACAAAACTGAAAATGACCGATCAACAACAAAACTTTTAGCAATGACATTAATAAAATAGCTCCAAATGTGACACTCCAGTAGCATCTTGGATAGAGTGTTTCCAATGGAGTCACGAAAACCTGAATTGAAATACTGTCTCAGATGCATACTAGCCAAATGACCATAGGCAAGTCCTTTACCTCCAATGAACCTCAGTTTCCCCATCTGTAAAATGAGGTGATATTAGTATGAACCTATTTCACAGGCCTGTTAGAAGGAACAAATGAAATAACATGCAAAACAATTTACAAATATCAAAGTGGCATATATATGCTAGCTATTAAATGGGAGAACTCGTAAATCTGTGTGAGAAAACAGGGACAGTTTTGCTGGGAGAAGAGAGAATAAAAGGAAAGAACAGCTAAATTGTACTGCATTACCATGTCACTTGAAAATAAGAAACATATTTAACTTGCTCCTTTGGAAATTCTGATAGTAAACATTAAAAAATCCTTATATTCTCATTCAAAGGATTTATTTTCATTTTTTTCTTCATTCCTGCCCATGGGACTTGAAAAAAAAAACTAAATGATGAAATCAAGGAGATGGAAAATTTGCCCAATATTTGTGAAGAAAGTTGAGAGCTTTTCAGTATCACAAGCTTTTAGAGTTTGGAGGGAGCTTAAAGATCATTTATTCCTACCCCTTCCACTTGACAAATGAAGAAACTGAGATGCAGAGAAGATGAATAGTTTTTATGGTCACAAAATTAATAGGTAGTTTCAGGTGGTTGATATGAAGGGAAAAAAAATCACTTTTGCTTAAGGAAAATTTCCCTGTATGTCTCAAAGTCTTCAGTCAATTCCATCCCAGAAATCTTGACAGATAAACTATGATAAGTAAATGTGGGAGAGCAAAGGAGGAATAAAAGCTTAAGTAACCAATAAACAGATTTATTGTGTAGAACAGGAACAAAAATTTCTGCCTCAAATCAACTCTGTAGACTCAAATAGAATTTAAAAAATACAAATAATACAGTGATATTAGGAGCCTACTTGCTTCATTATCTTTCATAGTAACATAGTAATTATCAGTTCACATTGCATTACCTTCTAGTTGTTTAAGAATGGGGAAAAGGGGGAGGGCTGGTGGAAGGTACAATAAAATGCTTCTCCCCCACTCAACCCTGCCATAACAAGAGACTTCAGTTAAAGGGCCAGCAAGGGCTCATGAGAGGAAGTGATTTTCTGTTGTTAACAGTGTTAGATCTCCTTGATTCAAAATTGCTATGTCCGTTACAAAAGGGAAATACCCATTATGACCCTCAAGACCTAGCCTAGAATAAAGAGCACAATGCAAGGACTGATTTCACCTTCAGTCTTTAGGGAGTAGGGCAGCTTGAGACATTAAGACTCTCCTAAGAAGAGAGATAATTACACGTGACCTGACTAGAATGACGAGATGGCAGATATAAGGATGCATAGTGTTCCTGTTCAACCCTTCAACTCCAGTGATCAGAAGAAGAGCAGGTAATTCTTACTTTTTCCTTCTCTTCTTTTGTACTAGTAAAGAAGTAGGCAATAATACTTCCCCTCACTTTCCTTCTGATTCTATGGAGAAAAGAGAGCTACATGGATTCATATCAAGGTTTAACTAGATAATAAAGTAAAGCCACATGAAAGAACGTGCGTGTATGTCTTTGGAATGGGTATGTGTCTTTGGGGTTACTCTTAAAAATTATGTCCCCAACTTATTTATTGAAGTAATTTCTGCTATGAATGTTGTTGTTGAGTAGTTTTCAGTCACATCTGACTCTTCAAAATCCCATTTGGGGTTTTCTTGCCAAAGATACAGGACTGGCTTGCCATTTCCTTCTCCAGCTCATTTTACAGATAAGAAAACTGAGGCAAACAGGGTTAAGTGACTTGCCCAGGGTCACACAGCAGTAAGTGTCTGATGCCAGATTTGAACTCAAGAAGATAAGTCTTCCTGACTCCAGGCACTACACCACCTGGTTACACTTACTGTCAATGAATTTCCACATTCATACTAAGCTCAAAATGTTTCCTAGTGCCCATATATAATTGCAAGTTATAATTAATTATATCTTGCCTCTCTTAATCACAATTGTTTCTTTTGTCACATATAGGATGAAGAGGGGGAAGGAGAAAATCAACAAACATTTATTAAATGCCTACTCTGTGCCAGGTGCTGAGAATACAAAGACAAAAATGAAACATTCCATGCCTGTGAGATGCTTAAATTTTATCAGGGAGAGAGATTGCACACACACACACACACACACACACACACACACACAAAGGGGAAGGGAGATGGAAGAGCATTCATTAAATACCTTCTATATGCCAGACACTATGCTAAGCATGCTACAGATATTGTTTTAATTATCTTCACAATAATTCTGGAAGATAAGTGTATTGTGATCCCCATTTTGCAATAGGCAGACAAAAATTAAATAACTTGCCCAGGGACACATACCTACTAAGTGTCTAAGAACACATCTGAACTCAGATCTTCCTCACTCCACACTGAGTTTTCTATCCACCATGCCTCATACGTGAACGTGTGTGTTATATTTATAGGCATATCAATGAATAAGGAGTTTATATTGTGCTCTGAAAATTATGGAGGAGGACCAAACTCAAGATCACCCCCAGAAACTTGATCTTTAGCATCTCCAACTCTTCTAACAACATAAAGAAAAAATTAAGCACATGAATCAAAAGATTAGGAATCCAAAAGAATATCTTGTCTCTATTTCCTAAGAAGGGGACAGCAATGGTTAGGTTAGGAACAAAATTATGACTGGCTTTTAAGAAGGGAACAATACACATGAAGAGTTGAACACTACTGGAAAGGCTTAAAGTAAAAAAGAGCCCCTCATGAGGAAGGGGACTGATGGAAAGTACAGTTTTTCCCAGTTGGAAAGAAGGGATTGAATAGTCACAGAAGGCTGAAAGCTTGGGAGTGGGAGAAGCCTTGGGAATGTTGTCCTGGGTCAGCACTCGAGGCCAGCTCACTGCAAGTGAAGGGCTCTACTATGTCAAACTGCATGTAATCATGAGCCGTTGGACTCAGTCTGGATTACTTATGCACTTAAAGAGTGATCTGTCTGGATGGAATTTTGTGGTTTCCATGATTGGTGCTACTACTGTGACCTGAGAAATTTAGCCCCATTCTACTTCCTCTTCATCCCCTGACTAATAATTATCTCCTGGTAAATGGCATCAATTACCCCTGGGAGTTTCTTGTTCTCTTTAAATTTTGTTTATTTGTTATACTTAACTTTTGTAATGTTTTTTGTCTCTAGAAAAAGCAGATAAGTTATTGTTTTGTTGGGTTTTTTTTGTAGAATTCTAAACAAGTGTTCACTATCAAAGAGTGTACCACACAGAGTAAATTTGAAAAGGAAAACTTAACTATGAGCCCAGGAAGAAGAGCTCTCTCTCTCTCTCTCTCTCTCTCTCTCTCTCTCTCTCTCTCTCTCTCTCTCTCTCTCTCTCTCTCTCTTCTACTCCTCTTGTTTTCCTTCTATCTTTCTTCTTTCTCCTCCTCTCCCCAAACAGGAGTTTTACAAAGAAGGGAATCTAAAAGGCAAAGGTCAGCATAGATTGCATGAAGTACAGCCAGTGCAAAAGCACACAGATGGGAGATGGATTACCTGTATAAGTAGATAAATTTAGCTAAACTGTGCAGAAAGGGGATAATTGATCTCATTAATATATTCTAAAGTTAGAAAAGCATTCTGGGTAATTTGTAAAAGGTTTTAAAAACCCAAAAGAGGAATTAATATTTTTTTCCTAGAAGTAATAGGGAGCCGTTGGAGTTTATCAAGTAAGGGAGTAGCATGGTCAAACCTGCACCATAGGAAAATTACTTTGGCCACTATGCAGAGGATGGTTAGAAGAAAAAAGAATCTTAAGGAAAGGAAACCAATTAGACGAATATTATAATCATCCAGGCAAGAAGTTTTAAGGGCCTGAACTAGATTGTTAATCATGTATGAAGATAAAAGGAATGAATTAAAGATTTGTGGAGATAGATGCAACAAGATTTTATAACTGATTGGATAAAAGAGCAAATGAGAAGTCAAGGATAATGTCTGTGTCACTGGGTAACTGAAAGGGTGGTAGTGCCCTCAACAGAAATAAAAAAGTTCAGAAGAAAGATGAGTTTGGGGTAAAGCATGATGAGTTCAATTTAGGACATGGTGAGTTTGAGACGTCTGTGGATTTCCAGTCTGAAATATCAAATAATCTATTTGCAAGCAGAAAAGACCTAACGTAAGAAAGACATTTAATGTAATATTGCTCACTTGGGCCAGCCAATCTTAGTAGAGGAGTTATAAATTTAACAGTAGGGAAAAAAGGAAAGGATGAAATTACTCTTTTACTAAGTCTCCAGCCAACATTTTCTCAGTTAAGAACTGATGATGTTAGAAGAAACTATTACACTTTGACAATTCATAAGCTCCAATGTTATAAATATCTGTTCTGGTAATATAAAAAAGATAAAATGATGAGCCCCTCACTTAAAGAGCCCTAAATCAGGGTAACTAAGGCAAAGAAAAGTAATAACTGGCCTAAGCTTAAGTCCATGCCATTAAATATACAGATAAGTCAGAGTAAGCCAATGAACACAGAAGTATGTAGTACTTTCTTAACAACCATCATGTCAGCCCTACCACATTTTAAAATAAAATGTTTAATTTTTACTATCAGGTTCAGCCAATTCCATTCAATTTAGTGAGCATTTATCCATTAGCTGCTATATGCTGGGAACTGTGCTGACTTCAAGAAGGTCACTGAGAAGTTGGAAAATAGGATGGAAACAAAAACACATACATATAAATAAGCCACGAAAATCGTCCTTCAACTGAATTAATTTAGTGTCTTATCAAGATAGCCAAAAACATGGAGCAGGCACAAAGCCCCACATGTGCCTCATGATTCATCAATGACTTGAACAAACTTTCTTGACAGACGTTAACAATGGTTAATGCTACTTAAAGGCATTTACATGGGATATATACATAGATATACACACATATATACATACACTGTATATGTATATATATACACATACATACACAAATATAAGCACACATATATGTTGTTTTTGTGTGTGATACATACATATGTGTGTGCATGTTATATATCTATATAGTGTATATTATATATATACACACACACATATATAAACATATCACTAACTTCCAATACAAACAGTCATTACTAAAATAAGGTTGAATTTGCTACATTTAATCTTCTGAATATCACTCTAGTTGGGCACTCATGATCTGTTTCCCATCTTCCTTTCTAGGCTCATTGCACATTATTGCTCTCCTCAAATTCTGAGAGACTGCCACCTTGGTACTCAAGAAGACAAAGGAGTTCTTCATGTTTACAGCACCTGATACGCTATCTCCCATTTGTACAAGCTGCTCCTCTCCACCCCCACCTCCCCACACACACTCCAGAATTTTTGTTTTTAATGTACTTATCTCTGAGCCTCTTCAATGGCTGTCACCTGTGCTGGGAATACAGTCCCTTCTCACCTCTTTCTCCAGGAGCCAGCTCAAGTACCCCCTCCACATGAAGCCTTTTCTGAACCTCATACTGCTGGGGCCCTCCCTCCAAACTACCTTATAGTTAATTTGTATTTATTTATTTTTTCTATTTATTCTGCATATACTTACAATATTTCATATGTTTATATATGCATACACGTACATACCTGTGCATGGTTGTATATATGTGTATGTAATATATATGTTCAAATGTATATCACATATGTGTATATATGAATCTATATGCATATACACATCTGCATATGATTTTCCATTATAAGCACCTTGAAAGTATGCATTATTTTATTCATTGCATTTATATCCCCAGAAGCTGACACATAGAACGTGCTTTATAAATGCTTGCTGATTGATTTCCATGATCTGAGTTTTTTCAGCTTGCCCCTGTTTAGATCTGTATTTTATCTTATATTTCATCTCATCTAAGCCTAGTAATATACTTATTTGTTTATTTATTTTTATTTATTGATATGCCTACACTGGTCAACAACACCTTATTGTGTGATCTGGAAATGAGGGTATGCTGACAAACACAGTATGGCTCCTTTCTTTGCCTAGAACTGGTGAGATCCATTTCCATTCCTCTTATCAGATACTATTGGAGAATAACAAAAGTATTCCAGTTTTCAGTCTATTTCATGCACATCTGTGATTTGTCTGCTTTAGTGGTCAGTGCTTCTGCACCGAAGTCTTTTTAGCAGGTGGCGTATTGGTATTTCTGGTTTGTTCCAAAGGATCTCTCACCTTCTTGTGTTACCAGGACACAAAGGTGTACTACTCCCTTTGTGTCAGATGTATCCCCACGATGTAGGGTCAGCCTGCAATTCCACGAACCCTAGTCAATTTGTTCACTCTCAGGAAGTTACATCCCACTGACTGAGCTGCGCCCCGCCATACACACACACACACACACACACA
Source organism: Trichosurus vulpecula (assembly GCF_011100635.1). Lineage (NCBI taxonomy): Eukaryota > Metazoa > Chordata > Mammalia > Diprotodontia > Phalangeridae > Trichosurus > Trichosurus vulpecula. The sequence goes on from NC_050573.1 coordinate 157,490,639, forward strand.
CACTTAGCAGTGTCACCGGATTTTGATTCATCACCATTTCAGGGTTCCAGAGACCTTCACAGATGCTCTAAGGGTCTTAGGATGTACGCTCCTCCTTTTTACCATTCCTTCTCTCACTCGCGGTATGGACAAGAACACTTCACCAGGGGCACACTTTTTCTCCAATGTGTTTCAATGCCTTTTAACTAATGAATTCTTAAGGTATATTTTATGTCCCTAAACTCCTTATGAAAAAAATACATTTTTGAAACTGAATCTCAGCTAAAAGAACTGTTTTCTTCCATAACATCCTTTTATATGTACTACATATATTTCCCCTGTGGGAGAGCCTTTAAAACATTATAAAACTTAATTTATAGACATGGAGAAACATTTAGAAAGATATGTAGAAACAATATAGAAAATATAGAAAAATGTTAATAGCAATTTTTAAACATCCACAGTAAATTATCTTAGAAGTAATAAAGCTAAAAATTACTCTATTTAATATCTTGCTCAAAGCCCTTCTTTAAGATCTTCTCTTAAAGGTGTATTTGAAAACTGACTTTAACATGGCACCTTAAGGTTAACAAAGCTCTTAACATTCATAATCTCAATCAATCTTTACAATTCTGAGGTCAGCGCAGTTAAAATACTTACATAGAAATGGCTTTATTCTCTAGATCTTTTTTTCTAATTGATATTTTTGTAGTTATATCATAGTGAATTCTGGAAATGATCCTTCCCCCTTCCCACCCTACTACCCCAATGCCCAAATCCTTTCCTGTAACAAAGAAAAGGAGTTAGAAATTTTTGGAGAATGACTGAATCTGACAATGCATACAACATCCTGACCTAGTAGTTCTCCACCTTGAAGACGGGTGCTTCCTTTCCAGAACTTACGATCAAGACAGAAAGAATTAAGTTAAATAAACCAAGTTTACTTAGCAGTTTTGGACCTGTGAGTTCCAACTCTTAAATTTTATTTTAAAATAGAAAATTCCCTTAAATGATAAGAATAGCAAATGTATTTTAATTAAAATTGGTTATCATTGATAATTTTATGATCCCCATTTTACAGATGAGAAAATTGAAACTGAGAGAGACCAAGTGATTTTCCAAGGGTCACACTTCAGTGGAGTTAACTGACTCCGTATCATGACTCCAAAGCTTGCTCTCTAGTTACTATATCATGTTGCCTCTCAAATAGGGGTTACCCAAAGGAAGAAAGAGTGGTGTGCCAATTTAGATTTCATTAGGGAATGGTTTAGGCATTCAGTCCATAAACATTTAATAAGAACTTACTATATGCTGGGTACAGTGCTATGCACTAGGGACACACACACACCCACACACACACAAAAGGCAAAAGACAGTCCCTGCTCTCAAGGAGCTCAAAATCTAATGGAAGAGACAACATGCAACGAGGTACAAAAAGGATAATAAAAATATGCTCATATTCTTCTCTCATATTGTTTCATTATGTTCTGTGTTTACCTCATACCAAACAGTTGGTTGAACAGTAAAACCAAAAAAAAATCAGTCAACATACAGATATCTTAAAGTATCTAAATGTTTGACCTTTGGACAAGCCATCTGGATCTGAGATGTGAATTTTCACCCAATCCATATGTTCTGGTATCACAAAGCTATAACTATACCCCTCTTACTCCACCCGGGCTCCAACAGCAACAATAAAAATAGGACAGGGTAAGAAATGGATTTTGAACCAAATGGCTAGTACTATTTCTTACACAGTTATGGCCCTACTCTCCATGTCTTTTTTTAAAATGCACACTTTTTGTATTTATACCAGTCAATTCTGGAAATTGTCCTCCTCCCTACCCTCCCCAACACCCAAAACGAATCCTTTCCTGTAATGAAGAAAAACAATTAAACAAAAACACTTCAGAGAGCGACCACATCTGACCATGTATACAAGTCTGATCTAGTAGCTCTCCACCTCTGTCCTAAGGAGAGAGCCTCCTTCCCAGATCTTAGGATCAAGACCGGAAGAAGTAAGTTATACAAGCTGATTTTACTTAATTAGTAAGCAGTTTCTGACTTGTGGATCCCAACTCTAAAATTATCTTTTCAAAAAAAAATTAGAAAATTCCTTTAAATGATAAGAATGACAAATATATGTGACTCATTCAGCCAAAGAAATAAATCTTTTTTTCCCTCTAAACCCATAAATCGGTGATTCCCCTCAGAGAACACAGATGTCAAGGCAAAAACAGTATCCTCCCCAATCTACGCCTGCTTTAAAATCCTTCCTAATCACACAATCATAGTATTAGAAAGCACCTCAGAGGCCCTCTTAGTCTCCTCCTCCTCATTTTACAAGGAAGAAACATGAGGCCCAGGGCATTTAAGTGATTTGTCCAAGGCCACACAGGTAGTAAATATCAGTGGTAGGATTCAAACCTGCATCCTCTGATTCTAGTGACCTTTCACTTGGACTTGGCTGAAACATCAATTCTCTCATTAACTTTTTGCCTATTCTCTCCAGGGGGTCTGAACTCTCCCCAAACTGAACTCCAAGAGGACTTTCATCGTATCTCCACTTTCACAGTCGGTCATACATGTAGCTGTCTACTTCTTCCATTTGTCCTCCTACCTCATGAATACCTCTCCCTTTGCTTCTCTATTTTTTGAAAGCAATGAGCAAGGACCATATATCATTCACCTTTGTATCTCTTACAATGCCAATTAAAGTGTGTTACATAGAATGGGCAGTCAAAGAATGAGATTGGCTTTAATAAACTCCTCAATGGCAAGTTAACTGCATTATTTTATAGCCACAGTCATATACTCAGGGATCTCTTGAAAACAGGTGGGCTGCAGCTGCAATTAAAAAGAAGATGCAATCCTTGACTAACTATTAAATACTACTTCACTATGAAATAAGTCTGGAGGGATATTAAGTCTCAGGATGAGGAGGGGTTTGTTGTTGTTTTTATCTTCGAGGGAATAGAGTATCATGGAAATCTTTTAATAGGAAAATAAAGTGATTAGATATGTGCTTAAGGAAATTTGTATTCTAAGGAAGGCAGACTGAAATTTGAGGCCAAAACATGTAGTATGACAACAATACAGGTGAACGATGATAAAGGCTTGCTTTAGGGTGGTAGTCATGTAAATGGCAAGAAGGGAATGGATACAAAAGAAGTTGTGAAGGTAAAATTAACAAAACACGGAAACCGAAGGATACAGAAGATAAGGGAGAGGGAGGCATTTTGTGGTCCTAAACTCCTTGGAGTTTGCAACTGCAAGGTTCCAAACTTGGGTGGCAAGAAGGATGAATGTGACTTCAAGAAAAATATGGAAATTGGGAAGGAGAGAGAATTTGGAGGAAAAGAAAATGAATTCTCTTTGGACATATTGAGTTTGAGATGCTTATAGGACATCAAGTCAGAACTGTGCAATAGACATTTGGTGATATGGAACTAGAGTTTAGGAGAGAGACAAGGCCTGGATATTTCGATCCAGGAGTTAGCCAAATCATGATAGTAATAGCAAGAATTTAGATAGTGCTTTGAGGTTTACAAAATGCTGTATTTATTATTCAATTTAATCCTCTAAATACCCCCTGTAAGGCAGGTACTATTTTTACCCCTGTTTTATTCATGAGGAAATAAAGGCCAGGAGAAGTTAAATTACTTGGCCAGGCTCAGGTCACAGCACTATATAAGTGTATGGGCCAGGAGAGGAATTTAGATTTGGCCAGTTTTAAGTCTAGTATTCCACCTTGCCTATCCCCATAGAGGTGAGAGTTGAACCCATGATCATGAAATCACTGAGAGCATGTAGAAGTAGAGAAAGAAGGGGTCTTTGGTACTAAGGATCATCTGAGATGGAACAGCTGGACTGGTAAGAGAGGAAGGAGAGGACACAAAGAAGTGTCACAAAAACACAAAGAGGAGAGAGTATCCACAGGATGACGGAGCTCAAATGCTATCAAAAGGTCAAGACCACGATAACTGAAAAGGGGTACTCAGATATGTCAATTAAGAGATGATTGGTAACCCTCCAGAGAACAGTTTAGAGATCTGCAGCCAGGTTGCAAAGGGCTGAGGAGCGGGGGGGAATAGGAGTGGATATGACAAGTTTAGCTAGCTTTTTTTCTAGGAATTTGGCTGAAAAGGGAAGTGAAACATGGGATTATTGTTTGAAGGGATTATAGGGTTTGTTGAAGGTTTCTAAGAATGGCTAAACTTGGCTACGCATATAGGTAGCAGGGAAAGAGAGAATGAAAATTAGGGGAGGGCAATGACTAGGCGTGGGCAATCTGCTGGAGATGGGAAGTGGATCAAGGATAGAAGGAGAAAGATTCACCTTAGTAAGAAACCAACCATCATATCATTGCAGACTGAAACAAAGAAGGAGAGAGTGGGAGATGATGTCAATGGGTTTTGAGATGTAGAATGGAGGTAGGAGCGGGGAGGAATTCTACAATAAATATTCTAGAAAAGATGTATTTCCAACATATGATGAGCTTTAGGACATTAACTTCCAGGTTAGGCCAAACTTTCTGACTCCCTTACCGGCCACAATTGCTCATGGGTACAGAGTGTGTAGCTAAGTGGTACAGTGGACTAAATACTAGATTTAGATTCAGAAAAAAAAGAAAAAAAAACTTGAGTTCAGTGTCCTGCCTTAGACACTAAAATCCATGTGACCCTGGGCAAGTCACTCAGCTTCTCCACATGGGTAAAATGAGGGGGATAGCCCCCAAGATTTCTTCCAGCTCTCTATGAATCACTGCATACTAGACTTCTTGGTTTCTTAGAAATGAAGCAACAGAGCAGTTCTTTCTGTACTTATTGATTAATTCACAATGGTCCCATGACTGCACACATACCAGAAAGAGAGAGAAGAGTGCAATGCCCCAGGGCCATACCAAAGTTGCTGGAATATGCATTTCAAGTACATATGTTTGCAGTCATAAAAAAAATGACCACCCCAGAATGAAAGGAACAAGGGAAATGCCAGGGCATTGTCTGGATAAGACTACAGTTTGCAGCACAAGGCTCAACTCATAAGAAGATGCTTGGAGGAGAGCATGGGGGACGGGTGGAGGCTCATAAAAAACATCATTAGAATACAATAGAAAATCTGGCTGGTAGAGAATGCAACTATAATGAGTGTCATGTGAAGAATCATCAATGTGGATGATTTATCATAAAAGACAAAATTCTCTTGTTGTATTTCTATGATGCCTGTCACAGGCACATTAGACATGGACACACACATATCTATCACTTGTCTGTTATTGTATTAACTTTTTGTTTGTTTCTGGAAATGCTTAAAGTAAAAAGCTAAGTTAATATAAGTCCCAGATAACATAAACTACAGGAGTTAAATGCTTATATTGGGAATCACTGCCATTCAAATTTGATCAAAAAAGGAAAATATTCAGCCATCCTTGCCTGGATCTATCTATATATACAACCAATCCACCATTTTAAACTCACTGACAGTTTGAACAAATAATTCATTTGAATAATTTTTGGCTTAGTTACTTATTTAGAATGACCCCTCTACATAATTTAAAAGGTCAGAAAAATTTAGCAATGATTGTTCTAGAAACATGAAAAATACGTCTTCTATGTATTAAGAGCTGAGTTTGAATTAATCAAAGGATTAAGTATATACCCATGCTATAATATGCTTACCCTTTTTAAAGAAATTTTTCCAAATCACTATTTTCCAAGTATATTACATTTGGGGAAAAAATAGATCATGTTATATGATACACTTCCTTTAATACTGTTCAATTGGAATTGCCCATTCTCTACTGTGAGTTCATGTCTCAACAAGGTTTGCAAATGAGCAAATAAATCAATACAATAATAGCTGTAATGATACGTAAAACAGACAGTTCTTAACCTTGGGAATTATGGGGTTCTTTTCTAGCTGTTCAGTGCTAAAGCCCCAGACCTAGTCTTCACCCAAACAAGCAAGAAGCAGCCTTTTTCCTTCCTACCATTCTTGGACTCCATTACAAAAGAAAACCAAAAAGAATCTCAATCATTATTCCCCATTCTTCTTTCCCTACCCTTAGAGAAAAAGCATTAGATCTCCCATTGCAGTAAAATTCCAATTAATGTAAAATAATTAAGCACACCACTAACATCAATGAACCTGACTAATTAGACACTCAAGTAAGTAACATTATTTTCCTTGAATTCCACTGTTTGGGGGAAAGGAGGCTCATAAGTACAGACTAATATTTAGGATTTAGTTTTTAAAAAAACCTTCCCAGAAAACTTTCTAAGGTTACAATTCAGTCTTCTGTCTGCTCCCTCACCATCACTGAGATTTGCGATGACCCTTAATGAAATCAATCAACAAGCATTTTTTAAGATACTCAGGATGCAAATACAAAACTGAGAGTCCATTCCTGCCCTCAAAGAGCTTACCTCCACAGTGCAGAAACAACAGGCACACAAATAAGGAAATATTAAGTGGTACAGAAAGTAATTTCAAGAGGGAGAGGAAAGCAACCAGTAACTAGGACAATGAATTCATGTTTACTATATTTTATTTACTAAGAAAGAAAAGGGAATTAATATAATTTTAAAAAACCCTTTTCATCAAAGCTTAAAAGAGAAATGGTCCTCTATTTAACTTCAGCTAAAAATTCAGTCAGAAAACTCCTCTCCCACTAAGCATCTACTTCCTAAATAGAATAGTAAGTTTCACAGGGATGGAAAGGAAATAAACATTAAAATTAATTATTTTAAGGTCTTTCTTAATGAAATAATATTACTGAAATGCATAATTCATATTCTATTATGCCTAGAATAACATAGGTAAGTCCTGCCTCTGACACATACTGACTGTAACCCTAGAGAAGTCATTTGACCTCTCAGTCTTTTAGGCAATTCTCTAAGACAAGTTTTCTTATCCAAGAGCTTCCATTATCAAAATCCAGTTTCTATTGCCTATTTTATTAACCATTATTCATCTGATAGTATTTTTGTTTGCAGTGAGGTTATTGTCTCCTTCAGGACTGGGTATAAATCTTAGCAGAAAAAAGAAGTGACATTATAGTCAGCAAACATTAATACAATGGCATATCCCTTTGTAGGATGTATTATAATAGTTAATCCCATATGACATCTAGTCTATACCTCATATCTAAGATTCCTAACTCCCAACATGTGATGCTAAGCCCACAATAAAAAAATCCTTTCAGGAAAGGGCGCAACATTTTCGGTATCATCTGCATTCAAGCTTTTAATGAAAGGATTTGTTCAGATCATTTCCCTGTTCTGTTAGAACAAGATGTCCCTCCTTAAATGTTTTTTTCTCTCCTTTTTTAAAAAATGGGATATTATGTTTCTGTGTCTTGAGAATCTTATCTTTAAAAAGAAGGCCTATTTCGAAGGATATGCTCAGCTGATTGAAATTAGCAATACTTGGGGCACAGTTCAGAAACATGGATTATGCCAAGGATAAACCTATTATTTGTAAGGTCTTTATTTACAAAAATATTTAGTGGATGTAAATAAGTCAAAAATGCATCTAAGTCTCAAGACTCTGAGTTAGAAGGAACATCTAGTCCAACTCCTACCTGAAACATTCATCCCACCTAAATCATCTCTGATAACACAACTGGTCATCCAGACTCCATGAAAAAAAAAGTCTGAAAAAGGTAGTAGCTCATTGCCCCAAAAGCAGTCTGTTTCATTTTTGAATAGCTTAAGCAGCTAGAAATTGTTTTCCCCCCTTATATTGTCCCTATAACTCTAACCTTAAAATCTGCTTTCCATTGCTGCTACATTCTAGTTTCTAGACCCAAAAAGAACAAGTCTAATCTAATGACTACACAATAGTGTATCAAATATTTGAAGAGGGCAATCAGATCTCTCACCCTGAAATTTTCTTCTCCAAGATAAACAGATGCAGTTCTTTTAAAATATCCACATATGGCAACACAATTTGTTTTTTTTAAATAGTTAATTGTGTTTAATGTGCCAAATGATTAATCCTATTGACCATTGCCAATCAACCTACATCAATTTAAAATGATCAATATGGCATGGCATATTTATCTAAATAACATACATTCTTAAGAAGAAGAGGAGAAAAAAACACTATTTTTGGTCATTTGATTGCTTCTTTCAGAGACATTACAAATGAGCAAAAGAGACTATAAAACTAAAAGCAGTCCCTCAAAAGCAAGCAAAGATGATAACAAGGAAATTGGCATATGAGAGACCCATAATACACAATGTCCAACCAGGGGTGGGGAACTTGCAGCCTCAAGGCCACATGTGGCCCTCTAGGTCCTCAAGTGCCCCCTTTAACTGAATCCAAATCTCTTTTATAAAAGGATTTGTTCTGTGAAGTTTGGGGTCAGTAAAAGGGCTGCACTTGAGGACCTAGAGGGCCACATGTGGCCTCAAGGCTGAAGGTTCCCCACCCCTGTTCCAACCCCTTAAACCAGCAGCTGCTGGGATCATGTATTGGCCATATGTGGAACAAGGGAAAAAGCATTGAATTCTGAGTCAGAATACCTAAGATAGAGTCCTGTCTCTGAACTGTACTAGATGTATGACCTGGAACAATCCACTGATGCCCTTTGAGGCTCTTTATCAACTCTAGCTCTGCAGCTATGATTATGAATGATCCATAAGATGGAAATAATCACATACTTATGTGAAAAACTCCCAGGGCTACTATGAGCATCAACTGAGATAATTCAATTAAATTCATTTAATTAATGCAAACCACAATGCATCATATGAATATTATCTATTATTGATTTACTATCATATTACAGGATCCTCAATTAATAATTGGAAAGGACCTTAAAGGTTGTCTCATCCAAGCCCTTCATTTTATAGATTAGGAAACCGGGGCCCCCTACGTAGAATACATGCTTAATAAATATTTCTTTTTATTATTTTTTTTACATTGCCAGGGAGATTAGAATGCTAGAGTTTTGCTTCTTTTAGGTGTTCAAATCCCTTCATAACCTGGCCTCTCCCTACCTTTCCAATTATCTTATACTTACCCCTAGTGACAGTGGCCTCCATGTCATGTCATTCCTCAAACAAGATGTGGTATATCCCAGCTCTGGGAATTTTCACAGGTTATCCCCCATGTCTGAAACTCCTCCCCTTCATCTCTACCTCCTGGCTTCGCCAACTTCCTTCAGATTCCAACTAAAATCCCATCTTCTGCAAAAAGTCTTTCCTGGTCCTCATTGGATGTTTATTGCCAATTTGTCCTGTCTATATCTTGTTTGTACACAGTTGTTTGCATGGTGTTTTCCCAATTCATCTTTGAGAAGAGGAACTGGTTTTTGCCTTTCTTTGTACTCCAATGCTTAGCACAGTACAATGCCTGGCACATTGCAATTGTTTACTAATTGCTTATTAAGTGACTGGCCCTCTGATTGACCTGATCTTGATTGAGAATCTACATCCTATCCTTCAAATGGATTGTGGAAAGTAGAAGTCTCAAGAGCACGCAGAGCTTAGAGGAAACATTCCATTTGGAAGCAGAGATGTGGAGCTGGATATAGAAACTATAGGGACAAGAAGTGCCATTAATTTGTCAGTACCAGTCTCCAGACCTGAGACCATGTGGGCAGGTTTGCAGGAGGCATGTTGCGATAGATGCTACATCACTGAAACTTCTCTGAGCTGCAGACCCCAAGGCAATATTCCTTCCTTCACCCTCTCCCTTTAGGATCCCTGGCTCTCCTCTCCAGAGTCAGAGAAAAATCTGTTTGGTTTTTTTCACATGTTGACTGTTCTTTGCTTAAACGTTTATTTTGTCTCTTAATTCATTAACTGTGATAAATTGTTAACCACAGGCATTGCTAATCTGGATGTATTTATTGGGAATTCATTGGGGAGGAGGCAATTGTCAAACTGTGTACTAGGAAAAAGAAATTTTGAAGCTGATATATTTTTGCCAGTAATCTGCTGGCTGAGGGTTTATAGCTGAAAAAAAATACAATTGAGTCATTTTTACAATATCCCAGGAGAGAGAAAATACTTATTCTGGGATCCTTCTAGGCAGTGAATGAGTCAGCAGGTTCTGGAGGGGGTGGGGAGAATAGGGTGGGTTGGAGGCTGTGACCAGCTGAACTAGTACTTACATTTTGTGTCATTTTTTGACCCAGACTAAATTTGAGGAAGATACAGAGGGGGAAATCCAAGGGATTATCTGGAGAGAAATTGTCACCCAAGGGAAGGCATAGTAGTCCAGACCCTCAGAAGATGAGAAGTGAATGTGAGTGACTGACCAACACAGCAGCACACAATAACATCCCTTCTGGAGATTATCTTTTCTTCTGAACTAGATTATAATGTCCTTTAGGCCAGGTACTCTGTTTTGCTCACCCTTTTAACTTTTCTAGTGCCTAGCACATTTCTAGTGTTTACTGGTTCAGAGAATTATTTCACCTTCTTAATACTAGAGAAAATTCAATTGACAAATAATCATTGTTTCTTTTGTACTAGGCTCTGGGGCATAAGCGGCAATAGAATGAAGGCTCCTATGAATCCAAATTTACCAAGCAACAATCAAAAGGGAGAAATGAGTTGTCTTGGTATAGCTTTGTGAAATGTTGACACATGATGGCATCAGTTATGAGCTACCTACTTCTGTGCTGGCAAAACCATTCCACCCATTACTTTCTATCTAAGTGACAACCAGATATCTGTACAAGGCAGCACAATAAGCAAGACACTGATATTTCTCTGCCTTTATTGACTGCTTCAATGATAGTCAGATTACAGTTGATTGGTTCAACTAAAGTCATAGCCAACTTTTGGGTAGTCCTGGAACAATTCTTTAGACACACAGAAGTACATTTTCATTATAATCAGTTCCAGGAAAAGAAATTCACCCAGGATCATGCAGGCTCTGTGAAGGAGCTTCCCAATATCAGAGAAAGGAATAAGGGGAGGTCATATTAAAAGGTTTTGTAGCTCCCCAAAGCTAAGGACCTTCAAAGTGGGAGGAGGAAGAATGAGAGAGAGAAAGAGAGAGAGAAGGAAGGAAGGAAGGATAGATAAATGGATGGATGGGGAAAGGCCTCTTGAAGGAGGTGACAGAGCAGAATTTTAATGCAGATAAGAATTCTAAGAGGCAGAGGTGAGGAAGGAGTGCATTCCACACATAAGGAAAAGCCTGTACAAGGTCAGTCAGTTAACTAGCATTTATTTAGTGCCTACTGTGTACCAGACATTATGCTAAGCCCTGGAGATACAAAGGAATGCTCTCAAGGAGCTCCCAGTCAAATGGGAGAGACAACATGCAAATAACTACGTACAGACAAGATATATGGGATAAACTGAAGATAATCAGCAGAGGGAAGACACTAGCATTAAGGGACACTGGAAAACTCTTCTTGAAGAAAGTGGGTCTTTACTGAGATCTGAAGAAATCTAAGGAAACCAAGAAGTAGAGATAAGGCAGAAGGCATAGAGATGGGAGAAGGAATGCTAGGAACAAGGAGTAGCAAATAAGTTGGAACAGAGTATGGACAGGAGTAATGTCTAATAGGTCTAGAAAGGAAGGCTGGGGTCAGAGTAAAATGGGTTTCAAATACCAAACAGAGGATCTTGTTTACCTGTTGTTACCTTTTTGCATTTTAGAAAGATTGGGGCGGGGGGATGAATAGAGGGCAGCCAAGATGGTGGATTAAAGGCAACACAGCTGAACTCTCTCAACATTCCCCTCCAAACAACTTTAAAATAACTCCTCAAATCAGATTTTGGAGCAGCAGAGCCAACAAAAAGTCAGGGTAAAACATTTTTCCAGCCTAAGAAAACTTAGGAGGTCAGCAGGAAACGTCTATGATACTGGCGCGGAAGCCTGTCTGGACCCCACACAGATTGTGGCAGCATCAGTGGCAACAGCAGTAGCTTCAGGAGCTCTCAGCCCAGAGACACTAAGGGGGTCAGACAATTGGTCAGAAAGAAATTAGAGGGGACCCTCTGCCTGGCACTGGGTAGAGCTGGCACAATTGACAACTCTATTGTTCATACACAGTTCTGGGCCAAAGTTGCAGGATGCAGAGGAGTGCTTTTGACCAGTCACAACAGAGTAGAGGCCTTGGTCACAGCTGCAAGGCAAAAAGAGTATTAGCACTTCTGGCTACAAGAGATGAGGGGCCCTGATTATAGTCCCAGGCCCAGAAGGAGCACTAGACTTTGTGGCTGAAGGAAAGCAGGAGCCCTTCCTGAGTAAAGACCAGAGCACAGACCAGGAAAACAGTGACCATACCTCTCTGCAGACATATCACCTTGGAAGCACCAAAAACTTGTAGACTCTCAGAGCTAGCTCTGAAAACAGAGGCACAGAAAGGCCTGAAGCTTGGAATAATGCTTTCCCATCCCCACCTGAGTAAAGCCCAACTTTAATATAAAGTAAAAAACAGGCTAGAAAAATGACAACAGCAACAAAATGACCATAAAAGGCTACTACAGTGTCAGGGAAGACCAAGACATAAACATAAGGAGACACTGTGTGAGAGAGCTACAAACAAAGCCCCAAATAAAAATGCCAATTGGACCCAAGACCAACAAGAATTCCTGGAAGAGTTGAAGAATTAAAGAAAGAGATGAGTAGTAGAGGAAAAATTGGGAAAAGAAATGAGAATGTTGCAAGAAAATTATTCAAAAGATTTAACAGTTTGATAAAAGAGGCACACACACACACACACACACACAAACTAAAAAGAACAATACCTTAAAAAACAAAATTGGCCTAATGGTAAAAGAGGCACAAAAATCCACTGAAGGAAATAATTCTTTAAAAACCAGAATGTGCCAAATGGAAAAAAGAAATACAAAACTTCACTGAAAAATATAATTTCTTAAAAATTAGAATTGGGCAAGTGGAAACTAATGACTCCATGAGACATCAAGAAACAATAAAACAAAGTCAAAAGGGTGAAAAAATAAAAGAAAATGTGAAATATTTCATTGGAAAAACAATTCACTTGGAAAACAGATCAAGGGGAGACAATTTAAGCATTTCTGGACTACTTGAAAGCCATAGTCAAAGACAGAGCCTAGACATCATATCTCAAGAAATTATCAAGGGAAACTGCCTTGACATCTTAGATTCAAAGGGTAAAATAGAAACTGACTCTGCCAATCATCTCTTGAATGAAATGAAATGAAAATTCTCACGTATATTATAGCCAAATTCCAGAGTTCCCAGATCAAAGAAAATACTTCAAGCAATCAGAAATTCAAATACTGTGGAGCCACAGGCAGGATCACACAAGATTTAGAAACTTCCACATTAAAGAAGTAGAGAGTTTGAAATAAGACATTCCAGAAGGCAAAAGAGCCAGGATTACAACCAAGAATAACCCACCCAGAACAACTGAACATAATCCTTCAGGGTAGAAATCATATTTATTGAAATATAGGACTTTCAAGCATTCCTAACGAAAAGAGCAGAGTTGAAAAGAAATTTGGACATTTAAACACATGACTCAAGAGAAGCACAAAAAGGTAGACATGAAAGACAAATCATAAGGACCTCAATAAAGTTAAACTGTTTACATTCTGATATGGGAAGATGATTCTTGTAAATCAAAAGAACTTTATAGTTATTTGGGCAGTTAAAAGGAGTTCACACAGACAGAGGGCATGGATACAAATCAATTATGTTGGAATGATCTCCAAAAACTGAAGGAGTAAGAAAAAGGGATGCAATGGGAGAAGAAGGAAAGGAGAGGTTGAATGAGAATTTTTTTCTCCCACATAAAAGAAGGAAGAGCTCACATGCAAGGAAGAGCTTTTACAGTTGGGGTGGGGGAGGCAATGCTTAAACCTTGTTCTCCTCAGAATTGGTTCAAAGAGGGAAATATATATTCACACTCAGTAACTTACCCAGTAGGGAAATAAGAGGGGAAGGAGGTAAAAGAAGGGGTGGGGAGATAAAAGGGAGGACATATTAAGGGAGGTGGCTGCTAGAAGCAAGACAGACTTTTGGTGAAGGACAGGATAAAAAGAGTGATGGAAGGAAATACTCTGTTAGTGATCATAACTGTGAATGGGAATGGGATAAGCTCACCCAAAAAACAGAAACAGATAGCAGAATGAATTAGAAACCAGAATCCAACTGCATGTTGTTTACAAGAGATCCACTTGAAACAGAAAGACACACACAGAGTTAAAATAAAGGGTTGGAGCAGAATCTACTATGCTTCAGATGAAGTGAAAAAAGGCAGAGATAGCAATTGGGATCTCAGACAAAGCAAAATCAAAAATAGACCTAATTAAAAGGGATAATCAGGGAATTTCTATAATTGATGATAGACAGACAGACACAGGTACATAGATGGATGTGCTGTGTAGAAAATAACAGCAAGACGAGACCTGGGTTCACGGTAAATATAAGTGTGGATTTATTGGCCAAGCACACGACTACCTGGAGTGCATACCCAAAGTATACTCAAATCAGGCAGTTCTGAACTGAGGGACTACAATGCTCATAAAGGCAAAAACCACAATTACACAACTAGGGAGGGTTGCTAGCAGAAGCAATGATGTACAGAAGCAAAGATCAGCCATTGGTTGAATCCATCAGCTCAGAGCTAGTTTGGAAATATGGTGAGATTCAGGGATGCGACCATCCTGTGACACAGGGTGGTCAGTTTCCTAGAATGGGTGGCCCTCTTAGATTGTAATTGGTTTCCTATAACTGGGTGGAGGGTTCAGGGTGGAATTTCCCAGAAAGTAACCTCTACTTGATCAGCTATGGTCTGGGTGGAGGGACCTAGCTTGGTCAGCAGAATACCTGCACAATAATACAGGGTGTGGGGCCACCTGGCAACTGGGGGGCTCCTTCCCAAAATAAACCATACTTTACCCTAGCAACTGATCCTTGCACATAATGTTGATGTAGAGAGAATATACAGAATGCTGAATCATGAGGAAGGGAGCTCAGGGGACTAGCCTTGGGCAATCTACCCAGGACTATGCCTTAAACTGTTTCAAGCCATTTCAGGTGTGTACAGAGACAAAGACAAGAATATGAAGGGGATTAATGGTGGGCTCAAAAGGGATTAATGGTGGGCTTCTAATGGTGGGCTTCATTTGGGTGTAACAGATGGACCGATGGATTGTTATCATTCATTTTCAAAGAGCACCAATGACATCAAGGGTGATGTCTTGACTTGTGTGTGAATGGATTCAAGTGAGGCAGAGTTGTACAAAGTCATCAGCCTCACTCTTTCTTCAAGAGTCATCAAAGTCCAGTGGCAAGACAATGGCAAGATGACTAGACTGAAATGCAGTGGATGACCTTGGCATCTGTGATGTCTAACCAAGCTCTAAGCACTCCACAATGTCTGTTTCCATTGCCTTTATGGACATTGGAATAAATTGTTCTCATCTGCTCATTACACTGAGAAAAGTCTTCGCATGCTTGGGTAGACACCCTCCTAATCACTAAAGGGAGACTCAACCTGGTTTAGCCTGTCTGCTGAGATGGTTTACTGGGATGTAGCCACTGAACACGCTACAGCTTCTTGGAGCCACAGGAAAACTACATTTTGCAAAAAGATACGATAGACAATGAAGTAATATAAAAAAATTTACAGCAAGTTTCTCTGATAAAGGCCTCATTTCTCGAATATATACTGAGCATAGAACTGAGTTAA
The DNA here is from genome assembly GCF_011100635.1 of Trichosurus vulpecula. Taxonomy (NCBI): domain Eukaryota; kingdom Metazoa; phylum Chordata; class Mammalia; order Diprotodontia; family Phalangeridae; genus Trichosurus; species Trichosurus vulpecula. Next base: position 157,506,273 of record NC_050573.1, read on the forward strand.
ATTTATAAAATAAGAGTCATTCCCCAATTGATAAATGATCAAGCAGAAAGTGTTTGAAAAAAGAAATCAAAGCTCTATATAATCATATGAAAAAATACTCTAAATCACTATTGATTAGAGAAAGGCAAATTAAAATAATTCTGAGGTACTACCTCACACCTATCAGAGATGAAAAATGCTAGAGGGGATGAGGAAAAATACACTAATGAACTGTTGGTGGACTAGGGAACTTATCCAATTATTTTGGAGAACAGTTTGGAACTAGCCCAAAGGGCTGTAAAACTTTACCCAGCAATGAGATCTGTATCTCAAAGAGATCAAAATAAAAGGATGCATATGTATAAAAACATATGGCAAAGAATAAGAAATTGAGGAGATACTTATCAACTGGAGAGTGGCTGAGTAAGTCATAGCATATGAATGTGAAGGAATACTATCTTACTATGGGAAATGACAAGGGGAATGGTTTCAGAAAAACACATCAAGACCTATATGAAATGATGCGAAGTGAAGTGAGAAGAACCGGGTGAGCATTAGGCACAGTAATAGCAATGGTGTACTGATGATCAGCTGTGAAAGACTTGGATACTCTGATCCATACAATGATCCAAGACAATTCCAAAGAACTCTTGCTAGAAAAAATACTATCTACTTCCAGAGAGAGAATTGATGAACTCCAAGTGCAAACTGAAGTAAAATTTTCTCATTTTATTTTCCTTGTTTTTTAAAAAATATTACTAACATGGATATACGTTTTGCATCATTTCGCATATATAATTAATATCATATTGCTTGCCTTCTCAGTGAGTAGGAGAGGGGGTCAGGAGGGAAAGAATTTGAAACTCATAAGTCTCCTATGTCATTCTTCTGGAAAATATGAGAGAAATACAGGCTAGATGGTAGTACAGTTAGGTGAACTGGGTCTGGATGAATGGTAGAACTCAAAACATATTCATTAATAGTTTCATGTCAACTTGGAAGGAGATGTCTTTGCCACCCAGTGTCTCAACACTGAACTATGTCTCTAGGCAAAATAGGCACGATTGCTTATTAGGTGAATTGTAGGGGGAATTTTTGTTCAGGTAGTTGGCCAATACATTCAAACTACCCTTCTTCAAAGTTTTTTTTTCCTTAAAAATGTAGCATTTCTGTACTAGAAAACAATTTTGTTTCCCCTCCTCGAACCTCAAGGTCAACAAAGTCCCTTCCAGCTCTGAGATTAAGCATCTCTCTTCCTATTGAGGCTAATAAAGTTCTTCATGAGATAAATAATTACATCTAATGGTACATTGATACCATTTTGGGTCTGTGACATTTGACTTGCTGTATTCTCATTATGTCTAATTTATAATTATCAAGATCTAGTGCTGAAGCCCAATGAGAACTTTACTAGCTGAAAGAACACTTTCTTAAGAAATGAATCAGATTTGTTGTTGTTGTTGTTATTTAAATTACATGAGTTTCAGTTTCCTTATCTGGACAATGAGGGAAATGGACTATAACATCCCTCCCAGTTCTAAAGTTCTGTGCTTTTCTGCCTGGAATGAAATGTTATTTGCTACTCATGGGTTTATTTCCTGTATATGTTTCATTGTTTAAAGCAAAGACCAAACCTGACCCTGAATAAGAGATATGAGAATGCACTTCCTTCTGTTCTTTGAAGTAAGGCACTAAGATTGTAGAACACTGAATACACTAACTGACTCAGTTGATGTGCTGATTTGGTTTGCTGGACTGCTTTTTCTGTCTTTTTTATTCTTTATTATAAGGAATAATTGTTCTCTGAGTGGGTAAGAGGGAGAGTTATTTTGGGGAATAAAAGAGATGTAAAGGCAAGAAATATCAATACTATTTTAAAAAGCAAAGATTAAAATCATATTTTGCCTAAATTAAAAAGAAAAAAGATATGAACCACAAGCCATCAAGATCACCTCCCCAAAAGAGTTAACACAAATAATATGTAAAGAAAACACACAAATAAGTCTCATCCCCAGAGTCTCTCTTTCCATCAACACAAGCAAAACCCAAAGGGGAAAAAAGACAACATTCCATTTATTAAGAAAGCTTCCATCCCAACATTCTGATCAGTAAATGCAACCCACATTGGGAATAAATCCATTGGCTGCCCCTGCAGGGGACAATTTAAGCTTGAGACCCAAATGTGAGCTGGGGAAAGCATGGTATAAGTTAAAAGGCCAGAGGCAGAAGGGGTATGTGAAACCTTTCTGGAGCAAACTTGCAACTCAGCATTCCAAGGCCCAGGTGGCATCCAGCCATCCCTTGTTTAGAAAAATGACTTTAAGTTGAATTACTTGAATACTAAATTTTGTGGTGATGCATTTTTTCAGTGACTTGTGGGGGTTGGAGGGAGACTAGCCCAAGATGGTTGAGTTGCAAAAATATTTGCTCTCTGATATAGAATACTAGGGTAACCTTTGTTACAAATTCCCATATAATTGTTCCATGTCCGAATTGGACCTGCCACATTGTCTGTTCCCCACATCACTGATTGAATCAAGCTGGACCTCAGCAGTTCCTCCTCCCCACCCCCATCATTTACTCCAGCCATTTTTTCAGGGTATACTGTGATGCTCAAGAGGAATGTCACAATATCTACACAGAAAATGTGGGATTTAATAAATCACTAAATCACATTCTTTATTCCAAAATCCCAAAGGTCCTATGTCTTCAAAGGAGATTTGTTCTCCACATAGAAATCTCATTTGTACATATTTAATTGTGATCTCATTCTCTATAAAAGAAAATGTTTCATTGGCTCAGCTTCTCTTTTGACGTTTCTATCCCACTTTATTAACATTCTTGGTTCCTGCTTTTCAGCCCTAAGGGGTATCCAAACCAGAAAAGTGCTTGTAGTTAAGCATGTGTATATTAGGGGTGGAGGAGAGGATTGGGGGGAAGGGAAGGTTAGAGGGGGGGAAATGAAATTGTTTTCCAGTACTGAAATGCTATATTTTTAAGGAAAAAAAAAACTTCGAAGAAGGGTAGTTTGAATGTATTGCCAAAGTTGTCTTTTGCTCTTTGGTCTGACGTGTAGAACTGTACACAATTATGTACTACAGTATGCATATAAAACTGATGTCATGGCAACCAGCTTTGCCAAATTCATTGTATGCTGCTGCTGACTGAGATACTGGCGCCATCTCAAAGAAATCCACATGTGCTAATATGCACTAGGAATTTTTGAAATTTTTATAGTGCCTTTCGGGGAAAACATCCTTTCCAATAAAGTAATACTTCATAATTTCTCAATGATATTTTGAAATAAATATTCTAAAAGGTAAAAATTTTCCCCTATTTTGGGGGGTATACTAAAGTATGAGGCAAATCTTTTATTCTATAAGGAAGTCAAGGACATGTGAATTTAATGTAAAAGCAGAATCCTCAAGACAAAAGTATTTTCTTTGTGCCTCTAATACTGCCATTCATTCTTTTGCATGTATTTACTATTACAGTATACAGTTTACAAGACTGGTGTGTACTGAGGGTTCTCTTATGCCCAATAGATGGCAATATTCTTTTAAACTGAAAACCTATACAAAAAATAATTATGTAGGATTTTCCAGTGCAACCTAGAGATCAAGATTGCACAGGTTCACTCTCCAGTGTAATCTCTCTCTCTCTCTCTCTCTCTCTCTCTCTCTCTCTCTCTCTCTCTCTCCCTCTCTCTCTCTGTCTATCTCCACATACCAGAAAAGGAATCCTCACTACCAGACAGCTAAGAAGCAAACATCCATGCAGACTTTGCTCCAGTGAGGGGAACCTTATTCATTTATTACCTCTTAAGGTTTTTCATTCCTATCCTGGACAGTTCTAGTTGTTTTGTTTTTCCTGACATTAAGCCTTAATTTACCTCTTTGAAATTTCTGTTCTTCATTTTTTCCTTTGGCACCAAACAAATTAAGTCTATGCCTCTTCCACACAAAACTTCTCCAGAAACTTAATGACAATCATGTCTCTTCTGGATAAACATCTTCAATTCCTTCAACTGATCTTGATATGACATAGACTTAATATCTTTCCCATTCTGGTTGCCTTTCTTTGGATGTTTTCCAGTCATTCCTAAACTATGATTCCTAATAGAGAATACAATACACCAAAGGTGATTTGACTAGAGCACAACTGTATCATCTGCTTCCTCCTGTAAACTATGACTTCCAAGGAAAATGCAAACTAAGATAATTAGTGTTTTTGGATGCCAAACCACACTACTGACTTATATTGGGCTTACAGTCCACTAAACCCCCCAGATCTTTTTCAAGAAAAATGCTCTCTAACCATGATTGGCCCATCTTGAACTTGTAGAGCTGAAGAAGCTAGGTAAACTTCCATCTATATAATTTCCCTGATCTACCAGTTTAGCAGCCCTGACAAAAAAGGAAATACTATTTATCCTGTGAGGCCCAATTCAGGAACCAGCTTCTTTATAAGGTCTCCCCTTATCCCCTAGTTGAAAGCAGTTGTTTCTCTTTGAACTTCATAGCATTTTGTATCTTTCCTAAACACGCATTCTAATTTTTTTAGTAGTTAATTGTGCACACAGTTAACCTCCTCTACTAGATAGATTTTTAAAATGCAGTGACCACAAAGAGCCATCATTGCTTCAGCAGGGGCAGATCACACCAAATAAATCCACCTCACTCCCCAGCATGTATTCTTTTGATCCAGTGACAGTGGACTCCTGGCTGTTCCACAAACAAATCACTCTATTTCTTGGCTCCAGGTATTTTCTTTGGCTATCTGCCATGCCTTAAACACTTTTCTTTTCTGTGCTCCACCTGTTGACCTCTCTGGCTTCCTTTAAGACCTAACTAAAATCTCATCTTTTGCTAGAAGTCTTTCTTAACCCCTCTTAATTCCTTGTCCCTTCCCTCTGTTAATCATTTCCTAGTTATCTCATAAATATATACACACATGTATATACATACATACATATATATATATATTTGACTTGTATATGTGTTATTTGTTTGACTGTAAGCTCCCTGAGGGCAGGGATTATCTTTTTCCTCTTTTTGTATCCCCATTGCTTAGAACAGTGCCCATGACATAGTAGGTGCTTAATAAACATTTATTGATTATTTCCTTAATAACACTTAATAAACATATATTGATTGACTATTTTAAAAAAGAAGATGAGAGAAAAGAAGTCTCAGAGACAGTAAGATAGTAAAGGTGGAATAAATTTAAAGTTGGGCAAATAGTCCAGTTTTTCTGGAATGCTGTGAAATAAGTTAGAAAAGTTAGGATTGAGATGAATTGTGGAGAGCCTAGAATGCCAAGAATAATACTCATACTTAATGCTATGTACAATTAGAAGACATTGAAGGTTTTTGAGAAAAGGGTTGGTGTAGTCTGAGCTACGTATTAAGAACACTGCTGTGGTAGCTTTGAATGGGGGAGACAATGGTAGTAGAAAACCACTTGAGATACCTTTGCCATAGTCCAATTGAAAGGTAATAAGGTTTTACTCAGGTACCTTAATCCCATGCTGGGATCTATTCTCACTTCCCCTAGGTAAGTGATCCAGAGGCAACTTCAGGCTTTTGTTTCTAGCACTGATTACTCTAAAACTGATTATACTAATGAGTACATTCCAATTGCCCCATAGTAAACCATGCACAGTATGGTATTCCATGGTTAAGTATAACTCTTAGCAAACCACATGTTTTTGACTAAGCAATGACCTCATCCACCAACATGCCAGAAAACAACGTTTTACTGTATTAACCACAAAACAGACAGGAGCTGGGTACATGTATAAATGGGCCAAAGTTCTATACTCTCATAAACAAAGAACTTCCTTTCTCAATATCTTACCATCACAATGTATAGTGAAAACCACTCCAATTAAAAGTAATATGAATTCAGTTTGGAGCCAGCCCTCAAACCTCTAATTCTACTATCATTTTATTACAGGACCTTGGTCACCAAATGATAGGTGCAATGGGAAAATTTAGCCTAAAGAAAGGACCAGGATGAGGGGAGAGGCTGCTAACACTCTTCAAGTATTTAAAGGGTTTCCATATGAAAGAAAGATTAGAGCTGTTCTATTTGGCCCCAGAGGTCATGGGCAGGAATAATAGTTAGAAGTCTGGCAGATGTGAGTTTGAAATAAGGACAAACTTTCTGGATTATTATGGACCACCTTAATGAGCAGATGGGGAGAATAGGGAGTCCTTAGTCTCTGGAAGTTTATAGGCAAAATCTAGAAGGCCTTTTGTTGAGGATGTTACAGAGAGCATTCAGCATCCACTTAGGGATTGGACAAGACGACCCTTGATACTCTACAACTCTGAGATTCTGCGGTTCTGTCAAAAATCGCTTTCACTTCTCTGGCACCGTGTTCATCTGAGAAAGAAATACAATCCTGTTTGCCACCTACATAACAAGGGTACAAAATTTTACATGTTAAGAAAACATTTTGAGCTTGTTACCTAAGAGGAGAACATGACAGAATACTGAGTAGGTAAGCCTCCAGTTATACAAATATATTTAAATATGTTACACGGATATAGACACAGTGGGGGAGGGAAGAGAGGATGGGGGGCAGAGAGAAAGAGGAGAGAGGGAAGACAGAGAGAGAGGGGGCAGAGAGAGAGAGACAGAGAGAGAGAACCCTATGATCCTATTGTAGATATATCATTTCCATTTAGAAATTATCGAGGCATTTTGAACAGGACACTAATTACTTACTTGGCCTCCAGGATGTCACTTAAATTCTCATGACTAGTTTCCTTATCTGTCACATGATGACATGTAATCTCCCTTTCTAACTCTTGGCCTATGAGAGTAGACTAAACCAACTCCATTACACCTCTTGCTCTTGCTGTGCATATAACAATCAAATCCATACTACTATCTCTACTGGAAAGGACTGACACTAATGCTGGGTGGCTCTTCTCACAATCTCTGCCGATGTCCTAGACCAAAGCTGCCTTTTAGAGTCACCACCTTCTGATTATGTTGTATCCATCCACTGGGATACAGGCTGTTTGCAGCGACTGTCTCACTTTTGCATTTGCATTCCCAGAGCCTAATACAGTGCCTGGCACATTTTTTTCAGTCATTCAGTCATGTCCAACTTTTCATGACCCCAGGAACCATAGCACACCAATACTGTCCATGAGGTTTCCTTGGCAAAGATACTGGAGCCATTGGCCATCTCCCTCCCCAGTGAACTGTGGCAAACAGAGGGTAAGTGACTTGCCCGAGATCAGAGTTAATAAGTGCTGGGGCCATATCTGAACTCGGGTCTTCCTGATTCTGGGCTCAGCACTCTATCTGCCGATAGGTACTTAATTTATACTGTTAATTGATTTTTAAAGACACATCAAGATATCAAAGACCTTTGATTCTGCTTTTTATTTTTTCTGAGTATTGATCATTTTATTAATAATGTTATCATATTTTCTTACTTAAGAGTATTTTATTTTTTTCAATTACAAGTAAAGATAGTTTAAACATTCATTTTTCTAAGATTTTGAGTTCCACATTTTTTCCTCACTCCCTCCTTCCCCTTCTCCACCTCCATGATGGCAAGCAATCTGATATAAGTTATACACATACATCAGGTAACAATTTCGGTGGGATTCCCTTTCCCAACCTTAAAAGGGGGTTGGACTAGATAAGGAATGGGAAACCTGCAGCCTCGAGGCCACACATTGTTCTCTAGGTCCTAGAGTGGGGCCCTCTGACTGAACTCAAACTTCACAGAACAAATACAAATCCCCTTAATAAAAGGATTTGTTCTGTAAAACTTGGACTCAGTCAAAGGGGTGCACTTGAGGACCTAGAGGGTCACATGTGGCCTCAAGGCCAAAGATTCCCCACCCCTGATCTAGTCCAACTGCCCTTTTATGGTCGGGAAAGAGAAGCCCAAGAAAACGGTTACTTGCTAAGATGATACAGGTGCTTAAGGAGGTGAGCCAAGATTAAAACCGGGTCTTGGGGTTAAAAATCCAGTGCTTTTTCCATCATGCAATGCTATCTCTTAATTTAGTCTAATGAGGTTAAGTATCCATACAATAATATACTCCTACTTGGCTGTCTGCCTTCAAAAGGCTTCTATAATAAATGACACTGTTGCACAATTATTCTTTTTCTCTTGGTCTAAGAAAAACAGTTATCTCACGGGAAGTGTTCCATATGGAAAAGAAATCACTTATGCTTCCTGGGCCTGAGTGTCCTCATTTGTCATTTAGTTAATTAGCATTTATTAAGTGCCTACTATGTTCCAAGCCCTTCACTAAGCACTGGGGGATACAAAGAAAGGCAAAAAAAACCAGTTCATGCTCTCAAGGAGCTCAAAGTCTAATAGGGAAGACAACATTCAAATAACCACGGTCTATACAAAATATATTAGATAATCAACAACAACAACAAAAAAAGGTTTCTTGAAGAAGAGGGACCTGAAGGAAGCCAGAAGGCAGAGATGAGGAGGGAGAGCACTTCAGGCATGGGAAACAAGTGAAAAAGTTGGGAGGTGGGAGATGTTCAAGGAACAGCAAGACAGCCAATGTCACTGAATAGCAGAATATATGAAGAAAAGTATAAGGTATAAGAAGACTGAAAAGGTAGGAAGGGAACAATTTATCAAGGGCTTTGAGAGCCAAACAGAGAAATTTCTACGTGATCCTAGAGCTAACAAGCTAATAGAGAGCTATCGTCATTTAGTGAACTATTGACTAGTTCAATATGATGGATATGAGCTGATCTGCATTTTAGGAAGATCAAATTTGATAGCTGCATGGAGAATGGATTGGAGTAGGAAAAGATTTGAGATAAGGAGACCAACCAGTAGGCTAATATAAAAGATTATTTGTAAAACTGACAGGGTTGAATTGGAAGATCTCTAAGATCCCTTCTATCTATGATATTCTGTGGTTATCAACCAACTTATAAATGCTTTATGGGAAAGGGCCCTACTTCATCTGTATGCATGTGTGTGCTCACTAGTATCTGTTGGAGGTCTCAGAATGTAGCAGGTGTTCACTAAGCACTTGGTAATCATCATATTGCGTTTTTTATATCGAGCCAGTCATAGACCATGCTTCACATCCCATCCAGAACTCCACCTGGACACCAAAACCTACCCAACATGGGCATTTTGCTATCTCCTCTGCTGTTGTCTTCTTTCTTCCTTCAAGTGCCCCACCAGCCTGGACCTCTAGAGACTATTATGCCCTTCACAGCAGAGAATTCATCCACTGAGCTGTCCTGACTGCTGGGTGAGTGAATAGGAACTCACTTCAACCCACTATATCTAGCCAGTCCCAGATCATGCTGCACGTGTAATTTAGCCATCTACCAGGACACTGAGGTCTACCCACTCCCTAACCCAACACCCTATATACATTTTCCACTTCTTCCTCTTGGAACAAAATCCAAGTCAATATTACCATGACTGTGGCACAGGGCATAAGAAACTACTGCCCTGTGGCTCTCTTTAAAGTTCTAGTGATTTTTCAAGCTGCCTCATCTGTAAAATAAAGTGGTTGAACTAGTTGGAATTTGAGTTCCTTTCCAAATCTTGATCTATAATCTTATGACATAGACTTCTTTCCTCCCCAGCCAATGGCTGCGGGTAGATGACCACATAGGATGTAAAACATGGTCATGTCTAAGGATGGGCATATGTAATGGGCTAGATGAATTTGTACTCCCTCACTCATCAAGAGAACTCAGCTCTATGCATGTTATGTCTGCCTGTTAGAATGTAAGTTTGTTGAGGGCAAGAATTTGAGAATAGTCTGGAGGTCCAGTCTGATGGGTCCCTTGAAGGAAGAAGAAAGGCAGGCAACAGCAGAGGAGATAGCAAAATGCTCATCTATCCAGGTGGATTTCTGGATGGGATGTGAAGCATGGTCTATCTAGGACTGGCTCAATATAATAAACACAATATGATGATTACCAAGTGCTTAGGGAACACCTGCTACATTCTGAGAGCTCCAACAGATACCAGTGAGCACACACATGCATAAAGATGAAGTAGGGCCCTTTCCCATAAAGCATTTATAAGGTGGTTGATAACCACTGAATATTATAGACAGAAGGGATCTTAGAGATCTTCTAATTCAACCCTGTCAGTTTTACAAATAATCTTTTATGTTAGCCTACTGGTTGGTCTCCTTGTCTCAAATCTTTTCCTACTCCAATCCCTCCTCCATGCAGCTATCAAATTCTATCAGCTATCACCTGAGTCTTCATATATCCAGTCTTAGCATAGTGCCTGGAACTAGTGGGTACTTAATAAATATTTGATTCAATGATTCTAAAGATACATCAAGATATCAAGGGCTTAGAATTGTTTATGCTGTCCTGTCACCGTGGAAGCTCTATCCACTGACAAAGACAGCAAGTGCTTATAACTTATAGCTTATTGTAAGTAATAGAAAGTTCTGGCAAGTGTCAGAAGCAAGATCTGAACTGTGATCTTCCTGGGTTCTCACATTCAATCCACTACGCCCTTCTTTCTAAAGATATCACCCTATGGCTAATGTGGAAATATGTTTTGCATTATTTCACATGTATCATTGATATCATATTGCTTGCCTTCTCAGTGGGTATGGGAAGGGATGAAAGAATTTAGAACTCAAAATTTAAAAAAAAATTACAAATAAATAATTGAAATGTAAAAAAAAAGCTACCACCTATGACACAAATAGACAATAGATAATTTATTGTCTTGGAACCTGTTAACTAGGATTTATGTTTGAAGAGGAACTTTTAAAGTGTTTAAAGATTCTTTAGGCCTAACAAATGCATGTCAGAGACATGACAAACTGTAACAGATTCAGTGTGCTTTTCTGAAGTGTCTGCCTGGCAGAATTAACCTATCATTATATGGTACGAACAATGGGACTTCACAGGAGACAAAAGGCAATTCTACTCAGCAGCATGGCATAGATGTAACTTCTGATGAAGCATGGAAAATGAGGCAGACAAGTGATCTATCACCTAGAATTACTAGAAGTCCTTATAGATAACAGGCCATCTCAGGCATTCTTGGTGAGACTGATCACAATGCCCCAGGTTCTGCCTCTGCCCAAATTTTAACCCAATGAATAAATTAAAAAATGAAAAGAAAACATTCATTAAGTCCGATGCCAGGTACTGTGCTAAGCACTGGGAATACAAATACAGAAATGAAATAGTCCTTGTACTTCAGGAGTATTCATTGCTCTGGGTCACTCTCTCAAACTATAAATTGCAAAGAAGGGGAGGGGTACAAATCTATGTTGGGAGAGGGAATTACCTCCCTGAAAGTTCCCTATCCCAATGGGATTACAATTCCATTCTAATAGAGGGAGGAAATATCTATCTATATCTATCTGTATCTATATTTATATATACATATATGTATACATACATATACACAGATAGCCATAGATAGATATTGTTTCAACAATCTGGCTAGCAGTTGCTGTGGGGGTGTAAGATCCACCAACAGCCAGCACCCAGAAAGCTGCCAGCACGTTGCAAAAGCACAGGTTCTTTTGATCTGCTTTAATAAGGAAAGCAAGGTTAAAGGGGTTGACAAGCTTACTTTAATCCAACACACAAATATCATTCACTTAGTTCAGGGGAAAAGACCAGCACACTGAACTTCAGAGCAAAGTACAAACAAATTACAAACATCAACAGACAGACCAGATACAATTCATAGTTACCAACATCTAGGTTCAGCCCGGGAGCTCAGAACAAGGGCTGGTCCAGAGTCACGCGCCACCACGGCTATGAGTAAGAGCTCCAAAGAAGAAAAGGCCAACCCCTGGTTTTATATCTTTTTCAGCATCAGGGGTGAGTCACACACGCGACTCACCCACGTGACCTAAAATCGTCACAAAGAGGCGATTTAAACCCACGTGGCCTAAGAGCCTCTGATGACCCAAACCTATCACTCAAACTCATTTGTAAATTAGGCCCTCCCCTGAGTTAGCCCCACCTTGGGCCCCACCTTAGTTACCAATCGACACCCACATAGGTTAGGTTAACACCTAATAGGGGTTAGAGCCTGGGGCTTAGCACTTAGTAAGACTCAATGAAATACGCTGAATTACTCAAAGCAAACAAAAGCCAAACTCTTCAAGGGCACTTGTTGAACTAAGTGCAAAGGAGCCCATTTTGCTTACCAACACAGATATATAGATAGATAGGGAAGTAGTGGCCAGGGAAGGAAACTTTACCTAGGGAGTCACAGGAATGGTGAGATGATCCACATGGCAGCCAATGGCCCTAGGAAGACTGGGAGATGAAGGGTGAAACATGGTCTGGTCTAAGACGAACTCTATATAGTGGAATAGATGAATTTGTACTCACTCACCAATCCAAACAGCTGTTTTTGAGAATTCCAAAACTAAGTGGATTACGCCTCAGGGACTAGGGGCATGATTTCTGGAGTTGTAGACTAAAAGGTACTGGTCCATGTGGAGATACATGAGGTAGTGGCAGGACAGGTGGGAAGATAGCCCAGGGGGAAGGCTGGATGGAATGTGAAGTGTGATTTGGTCTGGGCTCAGCTGGGTTTGCTTCCACTAACTCATCAATCACAACAGCTCAGCCCCCAGAAAGGAGTTCTAATCCTGAAGGGTTAACTATGATCTGCATGTGGTTGAAAAGACCAATTCACTCCCAACAGACATCTAAATCTACTGCACATGGACAGACTGTCTTTGGATTTGTGATGACAGGCACTAATTGCAAAAGCTGTTACCATTCTGGGTCCACTTCCTAGGACCTGAAGACTTGGCCTAAAAACCAACAACAAACAAAAACCTTATCCTGCTCATCATAGCTGCCTGCTAGTCTGATCTAGTTTCTCAAAAGTGTCATATTCTTTGATGATATAGTTTAGTGAATTCTTGGAAAAAACAATTTTTTTTCTGCTTTTCCTGCCAAATCCAGGCAATTCAGTTTCCCCAATCCCCAATTCAGTTTCAGTTCTGTATGAGTTTCTTGGGAAGGTGATCATCCATTCTCTACACATAAACAACCCAGTTCAATTACCTAATGATAAGCATAATGAATACAGAGGGCTAACCTTGGAATCAAGACAACTTGAGTTCAAATCTTGCCTCTGACACAAATGGCTATGTGACTCTAGGCAACCAGCAATCTTTCATAGCTCTAGGCCACTCTCAGAGACTATAAATTGCAGAGAAGGGGTACGAATCTGTATTGATAGAGGTAATCACCTCATTGAAATTTCCCTATACCAATGGAATTGAAAGTCTGAATAAAAAAAGAAATAAACCCCCTCATATGAGTAAATTTCTATACCCTCATTACTGATCATCCCATTAGCTATTTGCTATTTAATATATTCCATATATTAACTTAAACTATCCAGAAGTACAATGGGCTTCTCTAGAAGGTAGTGGGTTTTTCATCATTGCAGGTCTTCAAGCAAAGGTTAAGATTGTCACTAAATGGACACCTTGTATTTGGGATTCTTTGGAGGTACTGAAAGGATTAGATAGTTGCTGAAGTCTATTCCAATTCTAAAATTCTATGATTTTGTGATTCTGATGAAATTTTCCAAAGAAGTCATATGTGACATCTGACCTATGCATTTCAGTACAGAATAAACTAAACAGACTCTTTGCTTTTGCTTGATCCAGGATCTGAAGCTCAGTTGATGATGAATTCTATGTTTGACTTCCTAGAGGAGAAACTAGCCCCCTTGATTGGTTTTCCAATTTCCCCATCAAACGAAAGCATTGTTGATCATGCTATTGCCCATGGATTAGACTTCAAGGACAATTATCAGCCTTGCATTGCTAAATAAATTCCTAGACCATGAGGTTCTCCTCATAGAGACTGGTGCCTAAACTTTGCCTCTTTAAGGCTTTGATCAGTCAAATCAAAGCATAATGCAAGCCCCACAAAGTGGTATGAGGTCAAGTCGTTATCATCAAGTCTGACACTGCTATGCCTTCTTCCCATTTAACTGAAGGCTCTTTGAAGGCAGGGGCTATTTTCTGTTTTTCTTGATATCCCCAGCTCTTGGCGCAGTGCCATGTACATCATAGGCACTTTATAAATGCTTTTTGAGTTGATTCATCAGCACTTTGAAAGCATAATCCTTTATATATATATGACATCTCCTAGATGACAGTCCCCAGTCTGTTGAATTAAAGTCTTGCAGATGACTAAGATTATACGCCAGCATTAATTTCCACACTCCATGAGACATCTATCCATAAGAATGACTTTAAAGAATAGACTGACCAATGATAGGTTTACTGCTCAAACCTGCTCTATCCACTGTAAATGTTTATAAGATCAATCTAGAGCTAGAAGGGTTCTCCAAGGCTGGGTAGTCCAAATCCTTCCACTTTACAATTGAGGAAACTGAGGCCCAAGGGGTTAAGTGATTTACACAAAGTCACACATGTAGTAAGCAACTGAGGCAGAATTTGATTGCAACTTCTCAGGCTCCAGAGCCAGATTTCATTGTACAACCACTGATGAACCCAAGAATGACATCATGAAATAATCTTTTACAACACTAGCAGATCAGATCTTAGGCAGATACCAGGCAAGTTTGGCTGACCCTAAAAGTTTGCTTGACTATAGTTTCACTTATTCAGTAGGTGTCACAGTAAGGGAAAATTATGAACTCCTGAGGAGTCAGAGTTTTTTAAGTCCAAATTCCATGAGAGCCCACTGCAGGGCAAGACCAATGTACAAAGCCTAAAAACCCCTTTGCCCCTCAGTGCCAGGTGGCTTGCTGCTGAATTGGCTGTCTGAAGATGGGGTTCCTTCTGCCAATGTTTTACCAAGGTTCTGGCCGAAAGTCATGGGAAGAATTTTATATGGCATATGGTTTTGTTAGGAAACTGGGTCAGTCTTGGGTTAGATGGTTAAAGAGTGAATTTAATGGCATGTTTGATTCTACAAAAGAAAAATAAAATAGTCATTCTCTCTTAACCTTACCCAATTACAGCATGGTTTTAGTTTTCCTTGTAAGTGATTAATTTTAAATTAACTATTTCTCATTTTAAATTGTATTTCAAAAACCAGAGAATATCTTATTTGAATAAAGGGTATCTAGAGAGACAGTTTAGTATAGTAGATAGAACTTGTAGTTTGGGAGACCTGAATTTGAATCCTGCCTCTGGCGCTTAAAAACTACGTAACTCTGGACAAAGCCACTTAAACTCTTTGAACCTCAGTTTCCTCAACTGTAAAAATGAGAATAATGATAACTATAACAATATCTTGAAGAGTTGCTACAAAACTCCAATGAGATTAAAATACTAGAAATGTCACTATTAATTATTATTATTAATACTATTATTATTTCACAATGGAAAGAGTACTGAACTTAAAGCCGTGGGATCTGCATTTGAATTCTGGTTCTGTCCCTCCCTGTGTAGACCACTTAACTTCCCTGGGCCTCAGTTTCCTCATCAGTAAAATGAGGGGATTGAGCTAGACGGCCTCTGAGGTCCCTTGTACCTCTAGATCTGCGATCCCAATACAGATATTAAACACATTCTTCTTGCTGAATTGAAGGTGAAAAAGAAAACAAACAAAAAAGAAGAGGAAAAGGACATGACAAACTCACATAAAAGAATCCCAATGGTCCTGAGATATAAGGCATTTTCATTCCAAGGAGATATTTGACTTGTGAGGTCACAACGTGGGTGGCAGCTCCAGTTGTCATTGCACTGATCACAGGCTCTGTTAGCAAGAAAGTGGCACTGCCCAGCTGCAGCACAAACATGGCGATCTGGGGAACCAAAGACAGGCAGGCATCATCTCTAAGTCCACTCAAACGCAACACTCCCGAGCTCCTAAAATAATCATTTTATTAGGAAGCACCAGGCTGTCCACAAGTAATAGGAAGATCCATTCATGAACTGAAAGCTCCCTTTGTCAGAAACTGACTTCAGTGCTGATGTGACATGAAACATATTGTACCAATTTATTTTATGTTTGCTCCTAAACAAAATTCCCAGGCCTTTTAAACAAAATTAGGTGCAAAAGGAAAGTTCAGTTGAAGCTGTTAAATTTCCTGATTTTTAAATGGAACCAATCCAAAAAAAAACTTTTTAAAGACATGTCCATATACATAACAATAGCAATAGTACATAAAAGCCATATAATATTCAAGGAAACCAAAAAATAAGGAAATTGACAGCAACCCATTGGTAACGATGAGCCTAATTCACTCCTTCACATCTGGTGGGCTTGAGGCTTCCCAGGCATGAAGGAAAGAAAGGGATCTTTTGAGACCCTTCAAGATTCTGGGACATAAGTCCCAGCCGTTTTGGCTCTGTTCCCTCTGAGCAGCTGAAAAAAGGCTCCTTGGAGTTGATATTCTGAGTAGAAATGCAAAAGCGGGGAGAGAAGAGGAAAGAGCCGTCAATGGCAACAACAAAGATTATAGAAGAATCACTATAGAAACAATGTCCTCCAAACCATCCCTCCCATAACACTCCCAGCATTACTCCTCAATCAAATCTACATGAATTTATTAACACACAGATGAAGCAGTAGTGCACAGAGTGCTGCAAAATTCAGTGAGAATGGGAAGGACAGGAATTCGTCTCCCATACCTCTATTTCCTCCTTTGAATAGTTCATCCACTATGGGAAAACACAGGCTGACTCCCTATCTCTGCTAGAAAAAGTGTGCCTTGCTGTGTCTTAACACATATTTTTGTTGTTCAGTCGTTTCAGTCATGTCTGACTCTTTGTGACCCCATTTAGGGTTTTCTTGGCAAAGATACCAGAGTAGTTTGTTATTTCCTTCTCCAGCTCATTTTACAGATAAGCTGAGGCAAACGGTTAAATGACTTGCCCAGGGTCACACAGCTAGTAAGTATCTGGTCAATTTGAACTCAGGAAGCTGTCTTCCTGACTTCAGGACAGATATTCTATCTACTATGCCATCTGGCTGCCCCATCTTAACACATATACAGCATTCCATTTTATAATAATTTTGTCAATATTGGCATATGATTACAATACATTTGAATTATACAGTATGACAATTTCCCCAAATAATTGTTAATAGGAATTTGTATCATTTTTAACTTTGTGTCTTCAGCACATAGCACAGTGCCTGACCCACAACAGACAATAAATAAATACTTACTGACTTACTGAATGATACCATATCCAAGAGTTACCCTATGTGTTGTCTTCGTAGCAAAAACAGAAGACAGGTAAGCCATTAAGATAACTAATCCAGAATCTCAGAATTGGAGGCTGCATTTTAAATCATCTTTCCAACCTTCAACCTGAGGTAGAAATACTATTCTGTACCAAAACCCTCTACCTCCTGACAAGCAGGCATTCTTTGAACAGTTTTAGTTATTGAAAGTTACTACCTTACAAGGCAGTCCACTTAATTTTTGCACAGATTTAATTATTAGAAACTAGAAAATAACTTTGTTGACCCTAACTTTGCTTTCTGCAGCTACATAGAATAAAGCTAATCCGTTTCAAATAAAAGCTTTTCATATATTTGAAGGCAGCTAGTATATGGCTCTTTCTTCTCTTTTCCAAATTTCATATTTTCAGACCCTTCTCCTGTTCCTTGTATAGATGGTTAAAAGCCCTTCCTAGATCTGTGTCACCTGTAAATTTGATAGGAACATAATTTACCTTTTCCCAAGTCACTGATGTACATGTGTAAAAAAGGAGGAATGAAGGAGGGAGAGAAGAGAGAGGGGGGGGGAGGGAGGAAGGGGGGGAGGGGGGGAGAGAGAGAGAGAGAGAGAGAGAGAGAGAGAGAGAGAGCAAGAAGACAAGAAAAAAGAAAAGGATAAGACCAAGGAAACAGCCTTGCCACATGTCATTTAAGACAACTCTCCAGGTTTACATGACTCCATAAATTAATATTATTTGGTGATGGTTGTACAAGCAGTTATGAATTCATGTTACCATAATATCATTAATCTCATATCTTTCACCTTGTTTGAAAAAATAATATTAGGAACTTTATCAAATGTCTTCCTAAAATTAAGTTGCATTGATTTCAGCATTCCTCTGTTTTATCAGTGAAAAAAAGAAAAACCAGTTTTGAAAAAGAAATGAGATTGAATTAGCACAACTGTTTTTTAGTGAGCCCATTCTGGCTTTTACTGATCACCATATCATCTTCTAAATGGTTAAAAATCAAATGCTAAATAATCTATTCTACAGTTTTACCAGTAATCAATGTTACGTCTGATAGTCCACAGTTTCTGGGATCCACCTTTTCCCTCAGGATAATAACTGCTCAGTTCTATTCTTCTAGCCTTTATATTTGCCATGATTGCTCAAAGATTATTGAAAGTAGAATTACACAGTCTCAAACATTCTCCAACAAATTCACAGCTCCACAAAAATGCCCTCTACTACATATCCAGACTTTGTTTGAAAACCTAACCCATTATCTTTGGAGGCAGCCCAAATTCATTTTTGAATAGCTTTAATTATTAGAAAATACTCTTTTCTCAAGCCAAGCTTTAACTTATTTGCCTCTTTGAAATTTTTATGTATTCCTTCTATTCCTGTCTTCTGTCTTCTGGAACAAAAAAGAGTAAGTTTAATCCATCTTCCAAGTGTCAGCCCATCAAAAATATGAAGACAGCTATTATGCCCCACCCCTAAATTTTCTCCAGACTAAACATTCTCAGTTCCCTCCACTAATCTTCATATGGCATAATCTTGAGGCTTTTGCCCATTCCACTCATCTTCTTCTGGGAAGTCTCCAGCTGGTAAATGTTCTTCCTAAAATATGGCACCCAGAACTCAACACAACACTCAAAAAGTAGTGTGACCAGGGAAGGCTGCATTGGGACGGTCACGTCCCTAGTACCAAACCAAAGTTCCCTGAGATTATGCACCTTTTATTGGCTGCTATCTCGACCAGTTGAGCACCTGCTGGGTGCCAGGCACTGTGCTAAGCTCTGGAGTTACAAAAAGAGGCCAAAAGGCAGTCCCTGCCCTCAAGGAGATTACAATCTAGCACAGTAGAAAGCAATTCAGCAACTACATTTCTGTCATTCTTCCGTTAGTGGTCTATATGAACAGGTAATTTGAAATGGGCTTAAAGGATTCTATTACTATTTATTTGTTTTGGGTTTCAGCGTCCATTTCACTATATTTGTTCTATACTTACACTAATCATCACTTTCCTTGACAAAGGATATAGTAGCAAAATCAGAGTTCAATTTTTAAAAATTTGTTAAAATCCTACCAGTTGGAAGAGACAGCAAATCTATCTTTCCCTTGTTCTTTTTTGCCCTGATCATACCTAACAAATTCTTTTTTTTGTGCTTATCATAAGCTCATTCAGGAGTTCCACTGTCCCAATATACCTAATAATGTGTTATATCATCTAATAACGTGTTTTGATAATAACCCCAAATGATGTTATAAGCCACATCACATATGTGCTCTTATATTCTTTATATTTCCTTCCTTTCATCATTTAGGATAATAGGATGACAGATTCAGATCTGGAACGGACCTTAGAGGCCATCTGTCCAATCTCTTCCTTTTAGAGGTGAGGAACAGGATCAGTAGAGGTAAAGTGACTTGCCTGATATCACAAAGGTTGACAGGAGCAGAAGCAGGATTCAAACTCAGGTCCTTTGATTCCAAATCCAGAACACCCCACTGTATTCACATACTGGAAGTACTTTTTAGTCCTGTGACCTCTCCTTTGGTTTGACTGTTCTTCCAAGAACTTCTATTTAAAGGAGAAGACGCAGGCCAACCCTGTCTTCATTCCTCTCCAGGCTGCTGTGCTTCTGACTCCCAGAATTTTTCTCCCATGCTTCCACACTGGGTACTTATTTTCCACCTGCCCTGCCCATACACACACACACATTTTTCATCTTCCTATTATATATTGTCTTCCTCCATTAGAATGAGGGACTTCCCCTTGGTTACAAAAATTGTCTTACTTTATGCTTGTATTAGTATCCCCAGTGCTTAGCCCATAATAAGTGCTTAATAAATGTTTGCTAACTGATTTTGTTGATTATATCTGAGCACATTAGAGAGTTTCCTATGAAGCCACATTGGTTTCTTTTGATATTTGTCTTTTAAATCTGCATTAGGTTCATTTGAGTTTTTCTAATCCCATCATTTTTGAGATCTTACCATAATTCTTGAGACTCTAGCCATAGCATCATTTCTCTGAATGGGCATTTTTCAAAGTCTATAATATCTTTCTTTTAGCTATGTTCCCTTATTTGGACATCACAATCTCTGGGATAAAATGGTCACTTTCTTCTAAGGTTCCTATCATT
Source organism: Trichosurus vulpecula (assembly GCF_011100635.1). Taxonomy (NCBI): domain Eukaryota; kingdom Metazoa; phylum Chordata; class Mammalia; order Diprotodontia; family Phalangeridae; genus Trichosurus; species Trichosurus vulpecula. The sequence continues at coordinate 157,526,551 of NC_050573.1, forward strand.
TCACTTAACCACATAACTCTTCTTGGTTTATTTTGACTGAGTCTATTTGTAACTTCCTTTAACTTTTTGAGAAATGAAATTGGTAGCAAAGCAACTCACTTTCTTGAGCCCTTAGTGCTATTTTTTTTCTGGATTATTTATTTATTTAATATTTTTAGTTTTCAGCATTGATTTTCACAAGAGTTTGAATTACAAATTTTCTCCCCGTTTCTACCCTCCCCCCCCCCACTCCAAGATGGCATATATTCTGATTGCCCCATTCCCCAGTCTGCCCTCCCTTCTGTTGCCCCACTTCCCCTGATCCCCCTTTCCCTTACTTTCTTGTAGGGCAAGATAAAGTTCTATGCTCATTGCCTGTATATCTTATTTCCTAGTTGCATGCAAAAACTTTTTTTTGAACATCTGTTTTTTAAAACTTTGAGTTCCAAATTCTCTCTCCTCTTCCCTCCCCACCTACCCTCCCTAAGAAGGTAAGTAATTCAACATAGGCCACATGCGTATCCTTATGTTAAACAATTCCACAATACTCATGTTGTGAAAGACTAACAATATTTTGCTCCTTCCTATCCTATCCCCCTTTATTCAATTTTCTCCCTTGACCCTGTCGCTTTTCGAAAGTGTTTGCTTTTAATTACCTCCTTCACCTATCCGCCTTCCCTTCTATCATCCCCCCTTTTTTAATCTCCTTCCTCCTTCTTTCCTGTGGGGAAGATATCCAATTGAGTGTATATGTTATTCCCTCCTCAGGTCAAATCTGATGAGAGCAAGATTCATTCATTCCTCCTCACCTGCCCCCTCTTCCCTTCCTACAGAACTGCTTTTTCTTGCCACTTTTATGCAAGATAATTTACCCCATTCTATCTCTCTCTTTCTCCCTCTCTCAATATATTCCTCTCTCATCCCTTAATTTGATTTTATTTTTTTAGATATCATCCCTTCATATTCAACTCACCCTGTGCCCTCTGTCTCTATATATATGTAGATTCCCTTCAGCAACCCTAAAACTGAGGTCTTGTGAATTATATATATCATCTTTCCATGTAGGAATGTAAACAAAACAGTTCAACTTTAGTTAAGTCCCTTGTGATTTTTCTTTCTTGTTTACCTTTTCAAGCTTTTCTTGATTCTTGTGTTTGAAAGTCAAATTTTCTATTCAGCTCTGGTCTTTTCATTGAGAAAGCTTGAAAGTCCTCTATTTTATTGAAAATCTATATTTTGCCTTGGAGCATGATACTCAGTTTTGCTGGATAGGTGATTCTTGGTTTTAAACCTAGCTCCATTGACCTCTGGAATATCATATTCCAAGCCCTTCAATCCCTTAATGTAGAAGCTGCTAGATCTTGTGTTATCCTGATTGTGTTTCCACAATACTCAAATTGTTTCCTTCTGGCTGCTTGCAGTATGTTCTCCTTGATCTGGGAGCTCTGGAATTTGGCAACAATATTCCTAAGAATTTTCTTTTTGGGATCTTTTTTAGGAGGCAATCTGTGGATTCTTTCAATTTCTATTTTACCCTCTGGCTCTAGAATATCAGGGAACTTCTCCTTGATAATTTCTTGAAAGATGATATGTAGGCTCTTTTTTTGATCATGGCTTTCAGGTAGTCCAATAATTTTTAAATTATCTCTCCTGGATCTATTTTCCAGGTCAGTGGTTTTTCCAATGAGATATTTCACATTGTCTTCCACTTTTTCATTGCTTTGGTTCTGTTTTATATCTTGATTTCTCATAAAGTCACTAGCTTCCACTTGCTTCAATCTAATTTTTAAGGTAGTATTTTCTTCAGTGGCCTTTTGGACCTCCTCTTCCATTTGGCTAATTCTGCCTTTCAAGGCATTCTTGTCCACATTGGCTTTTTGGAGCTCTTTTGCCATTTGAGTTAGTCTATTCTCTAAGGTGTTATTTTCTTCACTATTTTTTGGGTCTCCTTTAGCAAGTCATTGACTTGTTTTCTGTGATTTTCTCGCATCCTTCTCATTTCTCTTCCCAATTTTTCCTCTACTTCTCTAACTTGCTTTTCCAAATCCTTTTTGAGCTCTTCCATGGCCTAGGACCAGTTCATGTTTTTCTTGGAGGCTTTTGATGTAGGCTCTTTGACTCTACTGACTTCTTTTGGCTGTATGTTTTGATCTTCTTTGTCACCAAAGAAAGATTTCAAAGTCTGAGTCTGAATCTGAATCTGTTTTTGCTGCCTGGCCATGTTCCCAGACAAGTTACTTGACCCTTGAGTTTTTTGTCGGGATATGACTGCTTGTAGTGTATAGAGTACTTTGTCCCAAGCTTGAGGGGCAAAACTGTTGTTTTCAGAGCTTTTTCTACACAGCAAGCTCTGCCACACCAGCACTACTCCTCTCCCAAGAACCTCTAACCCAGACTGGACTCAGATCAAAGCTGGCTCTGCACTCCTGCTCTGATCCACCACTTAATTCCTCCCACAAGGTGGGCCTCAGGTGAGGAGCAACTGCAGCTGTAGCTCTGTAAGCAGCCTCAGAGCTGCATCACCTCCGCTGCCCCCAGGGCGGTGGCCAACAGCCAACTCCTTTCACTCTGTCCCTGCAGTTTTTCCCACAAACCTTCTCTGTTGTCTTTGGTGTTTGTGGGTTGAGAAGTCTGGTAACTGCCACACCTCACTGATTCAGGGCGCTAGGGCCTGTTCAGCCTGGCTCCCAGTCTGGTTGATCTGGGCTCAGCTCTGCTCCCAATTCCATGTGATAGACCTTACCCAGCGACCATCCAGGCCGTCCTGGGCTGGATCCCTGCTTCCCTCTGCTATTTTGTGGGTTCTGCAGTTCTAGAATTTGTTTAGAGACATTTTTATAGGTGTTTGGAGGGACTTGGCGGGGAGCTCATGTGAGTCCCTGCTCTCCAGCTGCCATCTTGGCTCCGCCCCCCTCAGTGCTTTAATAGAATGACAATATATCTCTGAAGAGTTGAAAGGCCCAATCATTACTAAAACTTGCACCCTTGGTAGTTTTAGGATCTTAATCAGAAAGGTATCGACAATCTGTGTACACTATCGAAAGAATATCATTCCTGTTTCTTGTTCCTTTTTATCTTCGTCTAAATGCCTTACATACAGGTGTTTGTGTTCGAAACATACCATGCTGCTCAATCCCTCTCCTACATTTCTTTTCAAGTACAGCTTATGTAAAAAATCTATGATTTCCTCAGCACAGGGAACTTCTGGTTTGGAAGCTTCCTCCATCAAGACATATTTCAGTCCATCCATGATTTAATACATAAGGCCTGAGGCGCATAGCCTCACACAGGTGTCCTCAGGCACAGGGACTTAAGAGTGTAGCTGGGTTCAAAGAACTAATAAGTGTTAGAGGCAGATTTGATCCTAGAGTTTCCTGACTCCAAGGTGAACATTCTATATACACTACATCGTCTCACCTCTTAAAGCATACTATACCTTACCGTTATCATATTGCCATTCAAGAGGCAGCTGGGTGACACACTGGATAGATCTCTGAGCCTGGAGTCTGGAAGACCCAAGTTCAAATCTGATCTCAAATACTAACTGTGACCCTGGACAAGTCACGTAATCTCTGGCTCTGTTTTCTCATTTGTGAAATGGGGATAACAACCTATCCTACCTCCTATGGTTGTCATGAGGAACAAACAAGAAAATAACTGTAAGGCATTTAGCAGTGTGAAGAGCAAGGAGAAAAATGCCAAGATAAATCTATAGAACCAGATACCATAAAGGACAACAAATATGACATGAAAAACAATAGTGGAAGAGGATGGTGGAAGGAAAAAGAACTGGAATGCTCCTTCTGGCTTTCAAATGCCTGCATGCACCAGTGGAGAGAATAAGAATAATAAACATGATGAACTTGTTTTTATTTTTTATAATTACAACTTAATTTTATCAATAACTTTGGCTTTTATACCTTCATTCCTAAAGATATTTCTTTTCTTTTCCTACCCAGTGAACCATCCTTTTTAACAAAGAATTTTTTTAAAAGAGGGGATAAAAGCAGCTCAGGGAAACTAACTAACACATCAACTGAGTCAGAAAGTACATGTAATGTACCTCAACCATCATCCCCACTTCTGCCATAAAAGGAGGGAGGTACATAATGAGTTTCGTGACTACTGATATAACAGGTGCTATATAAAAGCACACAACGGGTGCTAGATAAATGTTAGCCATCATCATCACTGTCATTAGGAGGCCCATCATATCAAGTATTGCTGAGATTTATGAACGTTACATTTTTTGTTGTTGTTTAGTAGTCTCAATTGTATTCGACTCTTTGTGACCTCATTTGGGGTTTACTTGGCAAAGATACTGGAGTGGTTTGCCATTTCCTTCTCCAGTTCATTTTACAGATGAGGAAACCGAGGCAAACAGGGATACATGACTTGCCCAGTCACACATCTAGTATGAGTCCGAGGCCAAATTTGAATTCAGAAAGATGAGTCTTCCTGACTCCAGGCCTGGCACTCTATTCACTTAGCTACCTAGCTGACCCTAGTGTTGCATTTACCTTACATTAAAAAATTCAAAATCACATTCCTCAGTGGATAAGTTAAAGGATTATTTCAACAATCCAGCTAGCAGCTGTTGTGGGAGTGAAAGACCAACACAAGCCCATCAACAAGCATGCTGCCAAAGCCCAAGTTCTTTTGATCTGCTTTACTAAGGAAAGCAACGCTAAGGGGTTAACGAGCCTACTTTAATTCAGCATACAAATACCGTTCACTTAGCTCAGGGAAAAAAGCCAGCACCCTGAACTTCAGGGCAAAATACATACAAATTGCAGACGTTGACAGACAGACCGAATATAATTCATAGTTACCAACATCTAAGTGCATCCTGGGAGCTCATAACAAGGGCTGGCCCAGAGTCACATGCACCACCACTGCTGTGGGTAAGAGCTCCAAGAGTGAGAAAGCCAACCCCTGGTTTCATATCTTTTTCAGGGTCAAGGGTGAGTCACACATGTGACTCACCCATATGACCTAAAATCATCACAAAGAGGTGACTTAAACCAACGTGGTCTAAAAGCCTCTGATGTCCCAAACATGTCACTCAAACTCATGTGCAAATTAGGCCCTCCCCTGAGGCAAGGAGGTCACCAAGGACCCTCAATCTAATCAAGGAAACAAAGGCCAAACTCTTCAAGGGCACTTCACTGTATTAAGTGCTAAGAGCCCACTTTGTTTACCAACACAAGGATATGAATAAATAGTTCACAAAAGAACTGAAAACTCTTAGCAATCATATAAGAGACTTCTCCAAATAACTAATAATAAAAATTCTAATCAAAATAGCTTAGGTTTTACTTTGCACAAAGAAAATCAGGAAGGATGACAAAAAGATGAAATTAGTGTGGAAAGGCAGACATCCTCATAAATATATTGTTGGTAGAGTTGTGAATTGATCCAACTACTCTGGAAAGCAATTAGGAATTACTCAAATAAAATGAGTAAAATGTCCACACACTTTGACTCAGAGATTTGTTAGGCATGTTATCATGAGGACTTAGACAAAAATCAAGATTCCATATTTACCAAAATATTCATAGCAGTACTTTTTGTAACAACAAAATATTGCAACAAAGTGAATGTCTATGGGGAAATGGTTCAACAGACGGGGGTGCGTGACTGTTACAGGCTAATGCTACTCTGCAAGAAATTATTAATATGGAGAATTCCAAGAAGCATAGGAAAACTTATGTGAACTTATGCAAACAGCAATAAGTGGAACAGGAAAGCAGAGGTGGGAGATTATGGTTGAGGTGCAATACACATACTGTCTGACTCAGCTGATGCATTGGTTAATTTCTCTGAACTGCCTTTTTTCTCTTTTTAAAAAATTCTTTGTTACAAAGGATAATTCACTGGACAGAAAAGGAAAAGCAGTATCTTCAGGAAGATATTAGTTTTTTAAAATGTTCATTATATTTATTATTTATACTCTCTCCACTGGTCCAGGTAGGCATCTGAAAACCAGAAATATTATTCTAGCTCATTTTCCCCGTCATCCTTGTCTTCCTCTATTGTGTTTTTCCTGTCATATTTGCTGTCCTTTACGGTACCTGGGTTGATAAATTTATCTTGGCAGTTCTCTCCTTGTTCTTCAATTTTTTGTTACGTAAACTCATGTTACTCTGGTTCATAGGTTTAAGCCAAACACATTTTTCTGGTCCTCATGAGATATGTTCTTTCCTTACCTAGGGGCCCATCATTCTGGTACCTTGTACCATAGTCCCGAAAACCAAATTCCATTCATTGACCCTATTTATTTACCTAATGGTTCACTTTCCATATCTTCCTTTCTAACTCAAAGTCTCAACCAATTGCTACAAGAAATGAAAATACAACTTGTACTCTTACGTCTATTAGGGAATTCTCCCCCTCTAGAGGTCTTCCAGAGGAGACCAGATAGCCGCTTGATGGAGAACTCGTAAAGCGGGTTATTGGTGGAGCATATGCTGCTCTAGATGACTAGGGGCTCTTCTCAGTTCTGAGATCCTTTGGTTTCTTGATCTGGACTTCAAAGATCATCAAATTTATTTGGAGTCAAAACACCCAGAAATGTGTGTATACGTACATATGTGTGTGTATTTATACATATATAGCTTTACAATTTATATAATTATTGTATTTTATAATACAATTATATTATTATATAATATGCAATATCATATATAAATATCGTATTTATACTATATAAAATAAATATAAATATATAATTAGATATTATAATACAATTATATTATATAATACAATTTATATAATTCTTTCCTTATGCCCTGTGTTAATAATATTTTCATTTTACAGATGAAGAAACTGAGGCAAATAGGGTTAAGTGACTTGCCCGGGGTCACATAGCTAGTAAGTGTCTGAGGCCAGATCTGAACTCAGGAAGACGAGACTTCCTGACTCCAGGTCCAGTGCCCTGTCCACTGTGCCACTTAGATGCCCAATAATTTTTTTGTGTTTTGTTCAGCTGTCTCAGTCATATCTGACTCTTGCAACCCCTTTTGGGGTTTTCTTGGCAAAGATCCTGGGATGGTTTGACATTTTCTTCTCCAGTTCATTTTACATATGAGGAAACTGAGGCAAACAGTTAAGTGACTTACCCAGGGTCACACAGCTAGTAAGTGTCAGGGCAGATTTGAACTCAGGAAGATGTGTCTTTCTGACTCCTGCCCAGTGCTCTATTCATTGCACCACTTAGCTGCATTAAGTGACTGCTAGTTCCCAGTTACATTGCAAACAAATCTGGGTCTTTTGACTCAAAGTATATTTAACGATTTTGGGTCATGGACAGTAAAACAAAAGCTTTCAGAGGTGAAAAGGACTTTATACATACATGTATGTGCATATGCACACTTCTGTCTACAAAGACATGTGTATATACATAATACATTGTGTGCTCTTATTATCAGCAAAGTCATCATTATTATTTCCACATGAATAAAAGGTTCCAAAGTGAACACAGTGACCAAAACATTCTGATTAGTTTCACCACGCTACCTGAGTTCACCAGATCACTGAGTATGGAAACCTTCCCAGAGAAACTACAAAAATGACCCTTCCATTTAAAATTAAATAACATTCCATCCATGAGCATTACTGCTAGAAGTGGGAAACAAAACAAATTAGATTGACCTGTTACTCGGGTTAGGCAACTTATGCCATCTGCAAGAAAAAAATCAGTTAATTAGAAATGAATTTTGAAATCCTTGTTGGATAAGTTAGATAATAAGTGTTGGAAGATGCTAAGTGTTGGATGTAGAAGCAATTTTACATAAGGAAGTACTCATCCATTAGGAATGCTGATTTCATAATAATGTGCTATATCAAGTTACCAATGTTGCTTTATATCTACACTGGCACCACTGAATTTTCATTTGCAAGATACATCATTTTGACTCTCCATTAGTTTTATGGTGCAATGGCCTTTAGCCAAAAGCCATAAAGTCTGGAGATGATATTGACATGGTGGATTATTTGTAAGCCCAAAGCAGCACGATACGGTGGAAAAGAGCACTGAATGTAGAGATACAGAACCCAGGTTTGAATCTCAGTTCTGCTATTAACTGGCTGGTGGCCATGGGCAGGACACTTGGTGTCCTTGGGTTTCAGTTTCCTCATTCCTAAGTGAACAAGAGAGCCTCCAACATCCTGTTCAGCTATGATTCTACGATCCCAACTGTCACACCTCCTCACAGTGGAACCAGTTGCCAATTTTATCAGAATATTTCAATGAACATTAAGTGCCTACTATGTGCCAGGCACTGTGCTAAGTGCTGGGGACACAAAAAGAGCAAAAGCAGTCCCTGCCCTCGAGGAGCTCAGAATCTGACGGATTTGTCAGTAGGACTAGTATTTGTCAGTGGTAGGAAAGCTGCCACCAGTTTTGGCAAGGTAAGAAAAATCACACCATACTTTCCATCTCAAGCAAACTTACTAAAGAACTGAGCAGTAAAGAAAGGACTTTGTGTGAATTGTTTGCAGCTTAACACCGCCTCCCCTCAATTACTTATGTAGTAATGCAAACACCATCCTTTGCCAATATAGAAACTGGCAATCTGTTACTCTCAACAAAGAATGCCAGAACAGCAGGGATTTTTTTTTTGTTTTCTGTTTTTTTGCAAGTGGTATTTTTTCAAAAGTACAAATCATCTTATTAAAGTAAAAATGCTTTGAGGGAATTAAGTTAGGTAGCCATGAAGTAGGCACAAAAAATATGGTTGTCTATGTTAACTATAGACTCAGTTCATTCTTCAACTTGAGAGAATCCTAGGATTCAGATATAAAAGGGAACCTTGGAGATCACCTAATGCAACCCCTTTATTTTACAGATGAGGAAGCTCATACTCAGAGAGATGACTTCCACAAGGCCACCTAGCTAGTAAGTGGCAATGCTGCAAAATTAATCCAGAAAAAATGCTGGGCTTCATTTCCCCAAGTGTCCAAATCTTTCACTGAGTGTACAGTGGGAGGCAATGGATCCATAGGATTACAGATTTAAGGCTGTTAAGAGCCTTAGGGACCATTTGGTCCAACTCCCTCATTTTATAGATGAGGAAACTGAGGCCCAGAGAGATTACATGACTTGCCCAAGGTCACACAGGAGGTACCTATAATCAGAGGCAAGCTAGAAAGCCTGACTCCATGCCCAGCATACCTTCCCCTGCACTGCCCATTCATAGTTTTTTACATTAATGTTTTTAGGTCTTTAGGGTACTATTTGGATCATGACTACTTCAGTGGTTACAAAAACAGAGTTAGATTTGTCCAATTTGGTTAAGTTCATTGTATAATCAATCCTATTTTAGTTTGGAATCACAAACTTTGAGAAATATCTTATTTTGTATTCATTCAAAAGGACTAATGATTAGATTGTAGATTTCTTCTCATCTTTGTGGTTTTCTTTTCTTTTTTTTCTTTAATAACTCACCCCTTTCCACGACCAAGAATAATGACCAGAAGACATCTTTCAATTACCTTGTGGTTTTCTTCTAAACTGCAGTTCTTATCTCAAGAGGTACATTATTTGCCAAGACTGGGAAACAAAGATGACTCAAGTCAAAGTGATTTGCCATTTGCAGCCAAATTCCTATGTTCCTACCTCTGCTTCTGGGTCATTTCCACTGCCTTGATACAGCTCTACCCTTGAAAGACTTGGATGGAAAAACAGCCATTTCAGACAAAAAAGACTAGAATCGAGTAGTCAGGTAAAAGAGCATCCTCCTTTTCGATTCCTCCAAGGAGCCAAAAATTTTTTGTAGTCTTGTACTTGATCTTTTTTCCCTCATACTCTTAAAAAATGCCCCCAGCCTGGGATAAATCCTTAAAATTAAGAGTTCATAAACTGGAGAGGTCAACGAATCTCCAGGGACTCCCTGCCAATACAACCCATTGGGCATATAAAACAATATTGTAAACACACAAGTTTCAATGAAAAGTCAATTTCTTCTAGATGACAATATACCCCACATCCAAAGTAAAAGTAGAAATAAAAATGTAATAATGTTCCAAAAACATTGTCAACATTATGGCTAATGAAGTTGTGATGTAAAGGGGAATTCTTTGAGGGCCAAACAATGCCCAAACCATCCTTGAATCATAGGGGATTCCCCAATAAAGGATGAGTATGCATTTGTAACTTTAAAAATTGCTTTGGCTTCTTTTGGGGAGTTTAACAAAAATTCCACTGTTCCTGCCCCTCTAACATGGTGATATCACTATAGTCTTTCACCAAAATAAACAGCAATAAACTACCTAATCATTTTCTCTTTTACAAAGGAAGAGGGGAAAAATCAGCTCCCAATATTTGTTAATGAAGTATTTTATGGAAAGCTGAATTTAAAAAATTATTCCTGTGATTTTATTTGGCAACAAAGAATTTTATGAAAAATCAAATTTTTTAAAAAATTCATATCTGAGATTTTATTGGGATAGGGAACTCCCAGTGAGTAAATTTCCTCTACCAATGGATTGATAATTGCTCTGTACCTAATAGTCTTAGTTGCAGAACTCGATTATCAGTTCATAAAATACACCCCAGTTGTTTTTAGTCACACGGGTGACCTGTACAAGTAGTCAAAATGTCTGGTACAAGCTATGAAGATTGACCAAGATAAAATTTGGTACAGAGTATATTTTGTAATCATCATGTGCTCTATATAAAGTAAATGTTTCTTAGATTTTATTTTGTATTCTGAAACTGTCCTTGAGATACTAAAGAAGAATGTGCAGGGTTCATTTCCATACTTGAGGTTGAAAAGAGCACAGCATAACATGGATCTGGGGAACCCCTGTACCATATAATATATGGTATTCACAAAACATCATTTCCGTTCACTAACAGGGCTTCACCAGTTAGGGAAAAATTGTAACTGAGAGTATTCTTTTAATTATAATACAATAATAATAATAATAGCTATCATTTATGTAGCACTTGTTGTGTGAGACACTGAGTTAAACCCTTTATGCTATTATCTTATTTAAATCTCACAACATCCCTGTGAGACATGTCCTATTATTATCCCCATTTTAAGGATGAGGAAACTGAAGCAAACAGAAGTTAAGTGAATTTTCCTAAGGGCACAAAGTATGTCTGATGTTAGATTTTTAGCCAGGTCTTCCTGACTCCCAGATCAGCACTGTGCACTACACGACCTAACTTTCATCATAAGAAGCAATTAAAAGCTTATTAACAGTTTAAAGTGTTACCTGGCAGGCAATCTGCCTGCTCATTAGGAAGGGGGAGGGGGTAGGATTTCAATCTGAAATGGCAAAAATGTTTCATGTCGGCAATTTTCAATTGGTCATTAGGTTTTTTATGTTAACATTCTTAAAGGATGATTTTGTGTGTCATTTACTTAGAGGCAAAGATAATGTTTTAGTCATAGAAGTTCCAGTTGTTTTGGGTTTCCTCAGGCTCAAAGTGCAGCTGGAAAGATTTAGGTTAAACATTAGTAACAACTCCCTGACTGAAGTAGCCATAAGACATCAAAACACATGACCAAGGAAGGCTTTTGGTCTTATATCTCTCTGACAATTTAAAAAAAAGCGGGGGGAGCGGCTAGACAATCTTTATAGAAAGGATTATCAAAGTTTCTTAAACTGTTTTGTGTCATGAGCCCTTCAGCAGTATGGTGAAGCCTGTGTACCTCTTCGATGAATAATGTTTTTAAATGCACAAAATAAAATTCATAGGATTACAAAGAAAACCAACTCTAATGAAATACAATTATCAAAAGAAAAAAAATTAAGTTCCTGAGCCCCATCTTAAAAACTTCTGGATACTATCCTACCAAGAGGCAGAATGGACTAGCTGGTTTCAGCAGATTCCTTCTAGACCTGTCATCTGATTATTTTATAGCTCCTCAAAAATATTACTGTTAAATCGGGTCAAAAAGGGAGAGTCCCTTCACAAGGCCTGAGTTCATTTGTTCACTTGCACAAGGGGAGGCCCTGTCGCTCTAGGCCTCCCTGTTGTCATCCTCTGCTTGTGCAACTCTCAAACAATGAAACTGTGTCTCGCCATGAACTCCAAGAGAGAAACCCTGTGCTGTGGTTGCTTCAGAGCAGAGGAGCTTGGGAGGATTTCCAGAAGTAAATGGGTAGAGGACAATCCCCAACTCCTCTCCAGTTCTTGGAAGACGCTAGCAGCAGGCAAAAATCCCATCTTGGTGTAACAAAAAAGCCACAGGGAGAGTAAAAGGAAGATGCTTTTAAAAGTGATTTGCCTCCACTTGAAGGCTTGTTTGTAAGGCAAGGGTGCTCATTAATACTGGCATTTAAAGGGTCCCAACTTGGCTTTGGTGAGTGGGCATGGGGTTTATATATCTTGGCTGCTACTGTTGTTTGGCAGGAACTTTTTTTTCTTTCTCCCCTTTTCTCTTTCTCTCTCTCCTTTCCTCCTCCCTCCTCTCCCTTCCTTCTCTTCTCTTCCCTTCTTCTTCTTTTATCAATAGTTGATTTTCTGTGTCATTTACTTAAAGGTGAAAACAATGCTTTAGTCATAAAAGTTCTAGTTTGTTTGGGGTTTCCTCAGGCTCAAAGTGCTGCTGGAAAGATTTAAGCTAAACATTAGTATTAACTTCTTGACCAAAATAGTTTTGAGACATCAACACAGATAACCAAGGAAGAACTTCCTTCTTTCCTTTCTTGCTACATTCCTATCTTCCTATCTTCTTTCCTGCCTTCATTCCTCCCTTCCTCCAATACTCTCTTCTTTCTTTCTCCCTCCCTCCTTTCCTTCCTTCTTTTCTTTTTTCTTTCTATCTTCCTTCCTTTCTTCCTTCCTCCCTTCCTCTTTCTTTCTTCCTTCCTTCCTTTCTTTCTTTCTCTCTTTCACTAAACAGCAGGGCTCATAACAAAAAATATCACATCAGTTCCATTCCAAAGGTTTCTTTACAAAATGTTACTTAATTTGCTTTAGAAACAGACTGAATGAACGGTAAAAGAAACCCCCAAACTGCTCAATCCAACCACTGTCACATCAAAAGAACTGCACATGATCTAATAATAGATTTTCCTGTGATATTACAAACCCATGAGGAAGAACTTAGGAAATATTTTGAAGTTCAATTAAAAAAATATTTTGCTGAGTTCCAAATAAAACTTCAATCCAAATCCTGCCTCTTTTTTTAGATATATTATAAGACGGTTGTTATTTTTTTATGAATGTTTCAGCCCCAAGGGCCAACAGAAATAAACTAGAGGAAAAAAAAACTTTTGAAACTCAACTATAAAAATTGATATTATTCATAACTGTAATTAGGAATGAAGTCCAGCAGAATGTATGCTCCTTGAAGGCAGAGATTGTTTCATTTTTGATTTTATATCCCTAGTGCTTGGCTCAGTGCCTTGCAAACACTTAGAGTTTAGTAAATGTTTGTTGAAGTGAATCATTTAAATACATTTCTTAAACACTGACCAAAATATATAATCTTGTATCAGAGTAAAAACTTCCTGTTATATAAGACCAAATGCCATTTCCCCACAGAGAAGTAGTCAAAGGATACAAATGGTTCTTAAATGAAGAACTGCAAACAATTGTCAATCATCTGAAATAACCTTCCAAATTACTACCAATAATAAAAATGCAAATGAAAACAATCCAGAGGTTTCATCTCATATTCAGTGATTGGCAAAAATGACAAGTAATGGGAATAGTTGATGTTGAAAGGTCTGTAAAAAGACAAGAACACTAAGGTACTGTGGTTGGGGCTATGGATTGGTACAATCATCCTAGAAAGAAATTTGGAATCATGCAAATATTCTATGACTCAGAGATTCCCTTGGGGGATATACTAAGCATATCCCCCAAGGAGGTCATTGATAAGAAGAAAGTCACCTTATATAGCAGTATTTTTTGTGGTAGCAAGGACTGGAAATAAAATAGATGCTCACTGATTAAGGAATGGCTAAATGTATCACAGTACCAGATTGGAAAGGGATATTATTATTCTTATCTAAGAGATGATAAAAATGATGAATACAGAGAAAGACAGTAAGATTTACATGAACTGATGCAAAGTGAAGTAAGCAGAGCCAGGAAAACATTACATATAATGACTATAACAATGAGAATGGGGAAAAAACTCCACGATTTCACGTTTTATTTTGATTAATTCTCAAAACTGAACGTTGTGAAACTATAAAGAATAAGCATGGCCTCCAAAAAACAAATAGGAAAAGAAACTTCCTCCCAACCTTTTCCCTTGCAGAGGCCAAGGATTACAGGTGTGTATATTGCATATAATGTCCTTTTTTTTGCTATGTTAATCAGTTTTGCTAATTTTTTTTCTCTTCCTTTTTTTTAGTGTCTTTACTATAAGGGATGGTTCTTACGTAGGGGGGAAGAGGAAGGATAAAGGGAAAACATGGCTATGCAAAAACAAAATATTTATCAATAAAGCTTATTTTTAAAAAGATATCAGTAAATTGGTCATGGTGGCATATGCATGCCTAAAATTCCTGTTTCTAGGGAGACTGAGACTGATAGAACATTTGAACTTGGAATTTCTGAGTAGCAATAGGGCTCAAGCCAATTGTGCATCCAACATCAATATAGTGAACCCCTGGGAGTAGAGGGACAGGTAGCAGATTGCTTAATAAGGGATGAGCCAGCTCAAGTCAGACCCTGGTTAGAGCTTCTATACTGTGCAACACTGGGATGGGGCAGCGAGTAAACACTGAATTCCCAGCTTGGGTAAGATAGGGAAAGCCAGCTTCCAAAAACAAATAGACAAAACTAAATGGATATTAGCATTAAAAAATACAAAAAAACTTTTCACTTCTTGATCAGCTCTTGAAAAAGAAAATTAAAGGACGAAAACCAAATGATAACTAATATCTAAAGAGCAGAACGTAAGTGGTTGATTTCTCTGAATGAGGAACCACAACTAGCACTAACATTAGTCATAAAGAAAGTTCCTCTGCTCAACAAGACTCTCTGGTAAAACTCCTAGGCAACCACTCAAGCACCTCAAAAGCACTCATTTAGAGACATATAATTTATGTGCTAATTGTAAAACATTTGTGTGTTCATTTACGCAGGTTCCCTAAATACCTGACAGTCGTGTTAGGCCAGTTCTAGTTTTTCTCTCTATTACAAATCATAATAATAAAAGCTAGTATTTATGTGTTGCTTTAAAGTACAGAGTGGTTTATGTACCTTATCTCATTTTATCCTCATGACCCTCCCCTCTCAGGTGTTATTACCATCCTTATTTATAGACGAGCAAGCTGAGACTGAGAGAGGTTAAGTGACTTGCCTGGGATCAATCAATAAACATTTATTAAGCACCTACTATATACCAGGCAGCATAGTAAGTATGGGGGATACAATAAAAGGTAAAAGACAGTCCTTGCCCTGAAGGACATTACAATCTAATGGGGAGACAACATGTAAACAAATATATACAAAGCAAGCTAAATATAGGATAAATAAATAATTAACAGATGGAAGGCGCTAGAATTAAGATGGGCTGGAGAAGGCTTCCTGTAGAAGGTGGGATTTTAGTGGTGACATACAAAAGGCCAGTAGTAGTCAAAGGAGAGTAGGGCATGGGGGACAACGAGAGAGAACATCTGAAGCTGAGAGATGGAATGTCTTATTTGTGGAACAGCCAAGAGGCCAGTGTCACTGGATCAAAGAGTATATGTCAGGTAGTAAAGTATAAAAAGACTGGAAAGGTGGGAGGGGGCTAGGTTAGGAAAGGCTTGGAATGCCAGAACATTTTGTATTTGTGTCTGGAGACAACAGGAAACCACTGGAGTTTATTGTGACATGGTGACATGACCAGACCTGAGTTTTAGGAAAATCATTTTAGTGGCTGACTGAAGAATGGATTGGAGTAGGGAGAGACTTGAGGCAGGTAGAACCACCAGCAGGCTACTGCAGTAGTTGGTGTGAGGTGATGAGGGTCTGCACTGGAGTGGTGGCAGTGTTAAGGAAAGAAAGGAGGGTATTTGAAAGATGTTGCAAAGGTGAAATCAATAGGCCTTGGCATCATCAAAATTTCAATGCTGGAAATCCTCGCAAATTTACAATAAATTATTAAATTTAGGATGCATCATTTTAAAAAATATTTTCTATTTTTAAATTACACAAATTAAAAAAAAACTGTTAAAGAGTTAATGAAAGTAGATTTCCAGGGGGGCACTGAGTAATTTTACTTTATGAAAAGGGGGCCATATGCCATATAAGTTTGGGAACCTCTGAATTACATGATTCCTGAATCCTTTCTAGAGCTAGAACTATGATTAGTAAGATACCATGACCCCGTGAGGAAGATACTACAATTAATTTAAAAGAAATTTATTAAGAGCCTACTGAGTGCCCAGCATTTACTAGGCTATGATCTATCAGCTTTCAGCTGAACTAGATATGACATCTCCAACCTCCTTATGCAAAAAATGGAAGAGGCTCTGCCCTCAAGGAATTTAGATTTTATCAGGGCAGATAACATGTATGTGTGGATATACATATATAAAATAATTACAGGATCATTTGGTTGAGGACAGATATTAGCAGCTAGGGAAAGTCAAGTAAAGTCTCATGTAGGAGGTGACTCCTGAGTTAAGTTCTGAAGGAAACTGAGTTGGAGCAAGAGCTGGCCAAACCACTGTTACCACCTCAATTTTCACCTCTTCTTACACCCAGATAAAGACGCCCTGTGTCCAAGAGCTCCAGAGATGAATCCCCTAAGCCATCCTCCCTACATCTAGCCCAGTCTCTGCAGTCATTGCCCAGAGGAGCATCCCTTTGGAGAAGGGGTCCTTCATCTTCACCACCACTAACACCAGCCACTACCCAACTGCTACTTAGGGGCATGTGAGCCCAAGAACCCCAAGAATAGCAGGGCACTACCAAATCCATTCTGACATGAACTTTCCCCACTTGCCACCCACTGGATAAATTCATGTGGGGGTGTGAGCAGGCCATTACCTCTCTTTACAAGCAGAACAGCTCAGCTTCCCTCACCCCCTCAGCAACCTCAGTTACTGAAGACCCTGAAAAGCAAGTTCTCACCACCAAAGTCCTTGGCACTGTCAAATGGTCCAATGTCAGAAATAAATACAGTTTTATCAATGGAAATTACACCAAAGAGGATACAGTGCTATCTGCTTTGTTGCTGCATCCTAAGCACGACTGGGTCTTTCCATTTAACTCATAGCTTAAACTTCCTAATAGGGCTATCCCATACTATTAGGAAGTGAGCTCCTTGAAAGCAGGGACTTTCTTGCTTTTCTATTTGCATATGCAACACTTAGAACAGTGCTTTGCAAATAGCAAGCACTTAATAAATGCTTTTTAATTCGTTCAGTTATTTATATTATATGTAAAATGCTATGCTAGGCAATATTCAACATAGATATTGAATATAAACAAGAGCTTTTTAAAGAATTCACCAGCCACAGAGACTCCTTCTTAGACTGAGGCACTTCACTAGATTTCCTCCATCACAAGAGCAAACACTTTGGGAGCATACATCACCCTATTTTATTCCTCAATTAATGTTTATTACCAGAAAGATGCTGACCAAGGTTATTTCTGTTGTATTTTCCAAGGAATCTGGAATGGTTTTGCTATTTGCTCTTTTGCCAACAAGGTAGGCACCTTATTGCAAAGGAGTTTAAACAGCAGTTTTTCTACTGAAGTCAACAAGCATTTATTAAAGGTTTGCTATATGCCAGGCTCTGTGCTAAATGCAGGGGGTTTGGGGTTTCTTTTTGTAATTAATAAACAACAAACATAACGGGAGTTTTTATTGACTACATCTTTTTTTTTAATTGTGAAATACTAAAAATGTGGTCCAATTGTTTCATATGACTCAAAAGTCTGCTCATTTCCTACAAATGGAGGATTTTTTCAATCCATGTGTAGATGTCTCTCATGGAGATTTTTCATAGATAGGAGACTAGGCATATACAGTAGGAAGAAGGGAAGGAAACAAGCATTTACCAAGGATCATGTGCCAGACATTGTGCTAAGCCCTTTACAAATAGCATTTCATATGATCCACACAATAACCCTACAAGGCAGGTGCTATAATTACTCCCATTTTACAGTAGAGGAAACTGGCATTTGGAGGGTGACTTGCCCAGGGTCACACAACAGAAGCCAGATTTGAATTCAAGTCTTCCTGACTCCAGGTCCAGGGTTTCTGTCTACTTTGCCACGTAGCTGCCTATATGCACATTAGAAAGGTGGTTATTTGTGTTCTATTTGTCAACTTTTCATTAAAAATCTCTAAGATTTTCCCCATATTTTTGGTTTCTTCTCCTCTTTCAGTTGCTTTATAACTGATCTTTCAGTGCCCTGATCATTACACCACCTCCAGCATAGACTTCCTCTATTTGCAGCTAGTCCAATCTGGCTGCTTCTCTTATCCATGTTCCTCATAGTGATAATTCTGACTCTTCTATTAGCACATACAGAACAGAGATGCTTTGGTCTAAGCATGGTGCTTCTACTGCTAGCCTTGATGGAGATAATGATTTTTTGCAAGTCTTTTTCATTTTTCCTTCCATTTTCAACCTTGAAAGACATTGGGATGACTTTACTTGTTGAGATATCTTGCCAAGTTTTCCTTAAACTGGTTTTTACCCTCCACTGACTGCTTTTCTTTCCTTTATGAGATTATATTGCTCATAATCCTCCACCATCCTTCTTCGAGCGATTTTACAAAGAAATTTACAGTCTAACCCATTGTTGCATTTGGCAATCATCTCTCTCTCTCTGTTTGGCAAGTAAATCAGTTGTTTGTTTACTTTTGGGTTCTTAAGCAGCTTTGAGCTGACCTTGGAGGCAGTAAGACCTGGATTTCAGTCCCACTTTGGACAAAGACCAGCTGTGTAACCCTGGGCATGTCACTCTCATCTCAAGACCCCTAAGCAACCCTCTAAGACAATAAGTTGCAGAGAAGATGCCAACCTGCATTGGTAGGGGGGGGAAGGGAAAGCAAAGGGAATGAGCATTTATATAGTATCTACAACATACCAGGCACTATACTAAGTGCTTTTTACAAATCTTATCTTATTGGATCCTCACAACAACCCTTTGAGGTAGGTGTTACTATTATCCCTATTTGAGGAAACTAAGGGTCACACAGCTAGTATCTGAGGTTAGATTTGAATTCAGCCCCTGACTCCAGGACCACTGTGCCACCAGGCTGCCTAGATGGATCTTCATTGGGAAGATCCCAATACAAATGAAATCACAAATCTACGTCCTATCCCTAAACTTTTGGAAAAAATTACTAGAGTCAGTCTCAATGCCATTCTTGTTACCTAGCTACCATTTATTTTAATTATTTATTTAGATAGTTTGGGATTAAACCATTTCAATTATATTTAAGATTTTTTTCTCATTATTATTCTTTCCTTTTTCAGGGTGGTTGTTGTTTTGGCTTACTAATTCTAATTCCAGGTCTGACTATACAAAGATAGCTGGCTCCCCTATCAATAACAAGTCTTTTCTTACCCATTAATATGTTGTGATTTGGCGCTTGACATGTTCAGTGCCTACCATTGTTTTTCTTGAAGGCACTGGAAATACAAAGACAAAAATGAATTGAACCCTGACCTCAAGGAGCTTACATGCTACTGGAGGGATATGACATGTAGACAGGTAACTATGATGCAAGGTCAGGAGTAATGAGAATAAATGAGAGATCAGATAAAATATACAAGGAACATCCAAGGAGTGAGAGAATACTAAGAGAGGGTCAGAGAAGGCTACTTAGAGGAGGTGGTCCCTGAATTAAGCCTTGAAGGAAGTAGTGTGAAAGGCAAAAATGAGGAGAAATTCTGGGAATGCCTCTGTAGATGCAGGAAGGTATGAAAGGGTCTCAAGAACTCAACATGTTGATATTGAGTTCAGCAAAAAGCTAGATATTTATTCAGTTTAACTATGTTTTACATAGAGTGCCTGTGGGGAGTAAAGTAAAAAAAATATTGAAAAGGTAGGTTGGACCCCCACTGTGGAGGGTGTTAAATCCCAGGCAGAGAAGGTGTATCTTATCCTACGAGCAAGAGGAAGCTGCTGATGGGTTTTGAGCAGGAAGTGACACAGTCAGACCCATATCTCAGGAAGCATTGAATTAACTAATGGAGCAAGGTTTTGGAGGATAGGGATGGGCTGGAATCAAGAGCATAGGTAGGAGCAAAAGAGAAAAGGCCCTTCTTCCTCAATGATGGGAACAGAGAAAGAGAAAGAGGGGTAAGGTACAGAGATTTCTGAGGCAAAGAGAAAGAACAATGAGGCAGCTCATGTTCCACTGCCTTGATATTTTCAGCAAAGTAGGAGTGAAGGGGGATGAAGAGCTTGAGGGAAGTGAAAAAAAATTGTGACAGCTACAGGGAATGCTAGGCGTCAGTAAGGGATGGATAAAAGGATTGTCAAACAATAGTGAAAACCCAGCCAAAGCTAGGCTGCATTGACTGTGTAGTAGATGTAAATAACACAGTTATGTTGACTTTTTCTTCAGCAATGCTCAACGGCCTGGGTGTGGGAGTAGAGAAAGTCTCTTTTTTCTGAGTTCTACTTGCACATCTCCAACTTTGTACTGGACATCTAAAGCTTAGGAAGACTAAAACAAAACTAGTTATCCCATCACCATCTTTCTAGGGGCGCAGTTTCACAACTTTCGTGTCATCCTCATTCTCACTCATCCCACATAAGCAGCCACCAGATCTTGGTGCATTCCTTCCCTTCTATCTGCTTCTATGGACATATGCTAGTTCAGGCACATGTTACTTCTCAATCATGTAACCGACATAGCCTCTTAGCTGGTCTGCCTATCTCAAATCTCATATTTCTCCAACCCATCCTCAATGCAGCTGCTAAAGTGATTTTCCTAAAGCATGAGTCTGACCCTGGCTCTCCCTACTCAAGAAATTCTAATGGTTCCTATTGTCTGAAGGATCTGGGATCCTCTGTTTAATATTCAAAGACACTGACATGCTGAATTCAACCTACCTTTCCAGCCTATTAATGATTATTCCCTTCTTGGACTTTACTGTCCAGCCTTTTTGCTCACATAGGATATCCATCTCAAGTTTCTAAGTCTTTACATCAGCCATCTTGAATCCTGGAAAGCAAATGTACTTCCTCCTCAATTGCTTCTCTTAGAATCTCTTGATTCCCCTGATCCAACCATTTTGGAGAGCAATTTGGAACTATGCCTGAGGGCTATAAAACTGTGCATACCCTTTCTCCCAGCAATACCACTTCTAGGTCTGTATCCCAAAGAGATGATAAAAATGGGAAAAGGGCCCACATGTACAAAGATATTTATGGCAGCTCTTTTTGTGGTAGCCAAGAATTGGAAATTGAGGGGATGCCCATCAACTGGGGAATCACTGAACAAGTTGTGTGTGGTATATGAATGTAATGTAATACTATTGTTCCATAAGATATGATGAGCAGGAGGACTTCAAAAAAAACTGGAAAGACTTACATGAACTGATGCTGAATAAAGTGAGCATAATCCAGAGAACATTGCACACAGCAACAGTAACACTGTGGAAGGACTAACTTTGAGAGACTTAGCTCTTTTCAGCAATGCAAGGCTCTAAGACAATTCCAAAACAAAGCATACAATTTGCTCTCTCCTTTTTTGGGGGGTTCTTCTTTCTTGTGGTTTTCCCCTTTGATTCTAATTCTTCTTTACAATAGGACTAATGTGGAAATGTGCTTAATATGATTATACATATATAGCTTATATCAGATTGTATGCCATCTTGGGGTGGAGGGAGGGAAGAAAGGGGGAGAAAATTCAGAACTCAAAATCTTATCGAAGTGAATGTTGAAAACTAAAAATAAATAAGTAAATTTAATGTTTTAAAAATTGATAGATAGAAGAAAAAAAGAATCTCTGGATTCCTTCAAAACTCAGCCCAAATGCTACCTTCTACATGAGGCCTACCCCCAAGCTACTAGTGCCTTAATTTGAATTTGTTTTTATCTATTTTGTATCCTTTTATATAGGCATGTGTTGTCTCCAGCATTAGAATGTAAGTTCCTCAAGGGCAAAGACTGTTTCACTTTGTCTTTGGATTCCTAGCATCTAGTATAGGCCCTAGTATGTAACAGGCACTTAATCAATAGTTTCTGACTTAATGAAAAAGTAATACATTTTGTTATGTAGTCTATGAGCAAGTAAATATATCCATATTCAAAAACGGCCATTAAGGACCCATCCTCGGCCAGCAAACACTATGAATTCTATTTCTACTCAATGAATAAAGTCAATTTTCAAAGGCTACTTAATTTAAAACTAAGAAGGAACTAAGTCATTGAGAATGTGGCCCAGAATATGCCTAGACTAAGGGAAGTATGGCATTTTCAGCTCTAAGTCCAACTTTTCCACTTTACAGATATGAAAACTACAGGGGATCCATGATATCCAACGGTCACCCCTCTAGTTGGGGTAGTGCCAGGAGTACAGCCTTGTTCTCCTGATTCCTAGCTCAATATTCTTGCCATCTTGCCATCCTGTACTCCATTTGTAAAATGGATATAGTAGAAACTGAATATGAGCTACTGTATAGGAATACAGAAAAGATTAACGTCTTATTGTCTAGTAGGTTTCTGCATCTCCTCAATCAGTAATATTCGAAACCTATAAGCATATCTGGCCTAGGAAGTTGTACATGGGCATTTTCTGAAAGAGTCAATTAAGCCCTACGTTGTTTCTATTTGGCTTGGTTTTTAATTTATCCCATATAACCTGTACGGCTCATAACTATTAGGAGGTGGCACAGTACATAGAGCACTGGACTTGGAAGCCTGGAAGATGAGTTCTAATCCTATCTATGTCACTTTCTAGCTGTGTGACCCTGGGCAAGTCATTTACCCTCTTCCTGCTTCAGCTTCCTCATAGAAATAATAGCATTTATCTCCCAGAATTGAGTCTTAAATGAGAAAACATATATATAAATATAAATATATATGTATATATGTATAAATAGAAATATATATGTATGTATATGTGTATATATATGTATATGTATATATATATACATGTAGACACATGTATACATATTTAAGATAGTTGTAACACTCTAAGGTTTGTTAAATGCTTTACATAACTATGTAATTTGTCACAAGAAATTTATAACATAGATGCTATAATTATCCCCATTTTAAAGATGAGAAAACTGAGGCTCAGAGTCATTAAGCTGTTTAACCAAAGTTACAAAGGTAGTGAGAGCTGAACCCAGATCTTCCTGAATTACTTTCAACTCCATGAGCCAGTAATTGGGGAGAGGGGAAATGTCCTATGAAAGGAAAATACATTGTCCCATCCACACCAATTATTAGAGCACACTTCAGGATCCTGGAGGAATGTTATAAAGATATATCTCTTCTTTTTTCTTCTTCACCAAATGATACGGACTAAAGCTATTTGTAAGTTAATTCATTCATACTGTATCCCCATTTTTGAAAGAGTTTAAAATAGGGGAGTAAGAATCTTGAATATTTCATCTACTACAAGGAATTCTCTGATCTTGTCACCCAGAAAATGGGTACCTCATTTTATCACTGTCCCAAAGAAACAACTTTTTCCAACCTGACTCTTGTGCCATTATATTCTTTCTCCAAAAGATTTATAGATGTGGCCCAACATCTCTCCTCAGACTCTCATATCCAATTCTCACTGGCTCCAGATGCTGGCCCTCCACACTCTGTTCACATATAAGCAAGGTCATAAATTTAAGAGGTTGTAAGTTCTGGGCCTTTTTTTAAAATTACCCCTCCCCTTTAACAAACTTGCCAATGGGGTGAGGTGAATCAATGGAGTAAAACAGAGAACTGATCTTGAAAACAGTCTTGGATCAAGAGGCGATGTGATATAGTGGGGAAAGGGCTAGATTTGTTGTCCAAAGACCTAGGTTAGAAGCATAGCTCTGCCACTGACTTGCTGCGCGACTTTGAACAATTCACTTTACTTCTCTAGGACTCAGTTTCTTCATCTCTAAAGTTGAGGCAGCTGGACTAAATGATTTCTAAAGCCCCTTACAGCTCTAAATACTATGATGCTTTAGTATGGCATATAGCCATGTATTTGATAACTTTAATTTGCAAAAGGTGCCCCCAGTCAGTTAATTCAAAGAACAGCACATAGAATCCTGTACTGCAGAATCTACTGTTTATAGATTTCCAAACTCTTGGATAAAATAATTCAGCGACTAGGAACTTTTTATTTGTTTTAAATTGCCTCCACTAAAACGCTGTTCTGATGCCAACTATGGTTAGCGAATACTGTTTACAGTTTCATCCCAGCCCCATCCCAAATGCTAGAAAATTTCACAAACAGAGTTAGGAAATAAGGAGGGGAGAAAAATGTTAATGTGAAAAAGAAAATTAAAGTTAAAAAATGAAGTAAAATGAGAGTAACTAATCACCATTAGTAGACTGTAGTTCATTGATAGCGATGACTGTTGTGGCCTTTCTTTGTGTCTCTAGCACTTAGCAGTGCCTGGCACATAGTAGGTGTTTAATAAATGACTTCACTTGTTTACAGATGGCTATTAAAATGACCATTTTCAGGCCAATTTATTTTGCTTGGGGTTACTGGGGCATTGAGAGGCATTTTCCAGTCTTATTTCACACATAAGCATTTATTAAATACCTACTATGTGCCAGGCACTATGCTAAGCACTGGGGATACAAAAAGAGGCAAAAGACAATCTCTGCCTTCAAGAAGCTTACATTCTAGTAGGGGAGACAACAGGCAAACAAATATATACAAAGCAAGCTTTATATTGGGTAAATCAGAGATAATTAAAGGAGGGAAGGCACTGGAATTAAGAGGGGTTGAGGAAGACTTTGTTTAGAAGGTAGGATTTTAGAGAGACTTAAAGGAAGCCAGGGAGGTTAGGGTACTCTATGCTCTTGCCAAATGGTTCCATTAATTCTTCACCACCCACCCCTTATCACTGTCATGCATTTTGCTCATACCATACCCTGTACCTTAACTGCCAGCACATTCTCTCCTGCCCCCACAGTACACCCTCGCATTTCAACTTGTTGAATTTCTACCTGTCATTTTCATCTAATCTCATACCCCAACTCCTCCACAAAGTTTTCTCTGAGCCTCTTACCCATAGTCAGATGTAATCTCTTCTTCCTCCAAACTCTGCTGGCACTCTGTACACATCCTCTGCACTTGTCCCATTCTATTTATGTTACATTTCATATTATATCATATAGTAGCTATATTATAGTTGTATTATAAATTTAGAGACCAGAGACCACCTCATTTTTCAGATGAAGGGCAAGTAACTTGTTCCAGCATTCTTTTTGAATGCTACACTTCTCTTCATGCTGCATAAGATCATATTAGGTTTTATTTTCTTAATAGCTATTGCTATAAAGTGGCAGAGATGCTTCTTCCATGTGTTATGGCACCTATTAGACTGTGCATTCTATGTCCTATGTATTCTACAACCTAATATAGTGCCACTGTCCTTACAGATAGCAGATCCTTAATAAATGTCAACTGAATTTGTTGATCATAGTAAGTGGGTTGCCTAGTATTTAATACATTAATAATTAATTAATAATACATAATTATAATTATATATTATAAACAATAACACACAATAATGATAATTAATTAACAATAAATTAAATAAACTTGATGATTTCATTTGTAACTGAGCCAGTCAAGGACTGGACATCATGGCCATTCCAAAAATCACTATCATATCACATGAAGTGTTTTCACCACCCAGTTAAAACCCCACATAATACAATGCTTTAGGAACAATCAAAATAAACCAATTTGAAAATGGCAGGCTTGGAGCCATAGGCTCCAAGGCAGGTACAACCACAGCCAGGTAGCATTTATACAACACATGCTAAGTGCCAGGTATTGTGCTAAGCGCTTTACATTTACTATATCATTTGATCCTCACAACAAGCCTGGGTTGTTATTGTTCAGTCATTTCAGTAGTGTCCAACTCTTAGGGTTTTCTTGGCAAAGATACTGGAGTGGTTTGCCATTTCCTTCTCCAGGTCATTTTATAGATGAGGAAACTGAGGCAAACAGGGTTAAGTGATTTACCCAGCGTCACACAGCTAGAAAGTGTCTGCAGTCATATTTGAACTCAGGTCTTCAAATACTATAAATATTAGATGCTGTAGATAAGAGAACTGGACTTGGAGTCAGGAAGATCTCGGTTCATATTCCAATCAGATACTCACGAAGCTGTGTGATTCCAGGCAAGTCACTCAATCTCTTCTACCCTCAGTCTGCTCGTCTCTAAAGTGGGGATGATAACAGCACCTACCTCAAGGGTTGTGGTGAGGATTAAATAAGTTACAAATGAGCTGCACTTTGCAAACCTTAAAGCGCTATATAAATGCTAGCTGTTGCTATTACTACCCTTGTTGTGGTCATTGCTGCTGTTGCAGGTTTTCTAAATCTGGCATTACCATAATGTCCATCTAAACTCTCAGACATGAAAGGAGAATTACAATGAGGGAAATGGCTCGTAGGACTTAAAGCGTCCCAGTTGTCTGTGGAGAGACGAGCTTGAGGGTCAGAGAGAGTCCAGCCATCTGTTCTGAAATTGGCTGCAAACTCTTCCATGTATAATTGAATATCCTGAGGTGGAGCTAAGCACTAAGGAAAGCAGCTGTGTGATAAAACTGTGAGACAGGACGTATAAGTCTTGGGATCATATTTTTCTTATAATTAAAAGATCTGGAAACTGAATTATATTATTGAAATATCATATGTAATTAGTCCCTCTCTTTATCTGGTGATCCCAGCACCTTTAACCCTTGGAATCTAAGATACGATTTCTGAAAAGTCATTATTAGCATTCTAAATTTCCCTTTTTATTTCTCACCATTAGTATTTTAATTCCAAGTTTATGTAAAGGAATAGATAGTAGCATTAAATCTTGATGATTCTACACTGTTTCCAGCTGTGGTTCCCTTCATTCATGGGAATGAGAATGCCTGGGAAAAAAGTCACTAAATAAGTTTTACTGGTAATATGTCTTTCTTGTCTGAGATCTTTCAGAACAAAGTCCTACATCTTGAAACTGCTAGTATGGTTTAGAGAAAGGGGAAAAGGTCCAGACTTTGCACAATTACAAATTCAAAGAGAAATTACAGATGGAAAAGACATATTAGGTCATCTAACCTGCCCCCTGCCAGTGCTGGATTTCTTCCCACAGCATATTCTCTAGTGTTCTGCCCAGTCCAGTTGGTGGGGAACATTTCAAAAATATAAACCTTATGTGGTGGAAAAGTATACACTTATTTAGGTAAACCTATCTCCGTATATGCAGTTTTGTTCCTTTAAAAATGTCTTATTAGTGCTTCTTTTTAAAAACCATTATCATTTCCCAATAATACCCTCTCCCCCACCAAATTAGAACCCTCCTTCATAACAACAAAAAGTAATTAACCAAAATCAACTGTCACAGCAATCATACGTGGTAGTATATACATAATTCTGTACCAGGTGTTCACCACCTCTCACGTGAGAATATAGGGGTATGTTTCATTCCTCTAGAGCTAAGATTCGTCATCACATTTAATCTGAAGTATGATGCTTTTCAGTATCATTTTCATTTGAAGCATATGTAATTTCAAAGAAAGCATACAGAGAGAGCATTTATTTTTTTTTCCTTTTCTTTTCTCCCCAACAATTACTCTTTTCTTTGACCAATGTGTATTTGATAAATAGTGCTGGGCAATTCACATCAAGTGGGGCATTGGATTAAGACAGTACCTTTTAAATTCATCTTTCTGGTTTGTTATTTTGTACCATCTTAGTGAAAAATGTCAAAGCTTAATGACAATCCTTTAATATTTTGGACTACTGGAATTATTAGATGTAGGAGTATATTATCTCTGTGTCAATCAGAGGGGTTTTAGAACCAAACAGAAACTGAAGCAGAACAGTTCCAAATCTGAGGCAACCTATCCATGTCTGACCCACTAAATTCACATGGCAAATTAATTCTCAGATGGAGGCAGATGCCAGATCTCTTGGAGAGACTCAAATTATATCATACTGTCCAAGTAAAGAGGAAAGAGCTGCCAAGACTGCCTACATAAATCCCAGAATATTCTTACATCATCTGTGCTGGAAAAAAAAGAAAAAGAAAAAAAGATGAAGGCTAACAGGCTACCCAGGCAACGGATGGTTGTTTCGGGGAAGCACATACATCAGCCATGGAAAATACCTGTTACGCCTTCTGGTCTGGTCAGTTGCCTAAGCAGGGACATCATTTGATCTTTTTGCAAGTCTGTTGTCCAGTCTTGAGTTCCTCTAATCTTATTTCAGAATATCTTTAAATTCAATCCAACAAATATTTATTAAGTGTTTATAATATCTGTATTTCATCAGTCCCTTTATCCATATTTCACAGTCAAATGGAATCACTGTGTGAATCACAATTTTCCTTTCTTTGCAAGAATTCTTTTGCTCCCATCCATCTCCATTTTGAATGGTCCTCAACTATTTTTGTCCTTCAGAGTTTACATTCTTTTAAACCTTATAAGTAATTTTATGTTGTTCAGTAATGTCTTGGCTATCTGAAACTCAGCTGGCTGCCAAAATCTCCCATATAGAATATATCTGAGGGAGAAGAATGAGGAGGAGGAGAAGGAAGAAGAGGAGAAAAAGGAGAACAAGGACAAGAAGGAGAAGGAGATGAAGGAGAAGGAAGAGAAAAGGAGAATAAAAATGAGAAGGAGGAGAAGGAGAAGGAGAAGGGGAGGAAGAAGATGAGGAGGAAGAAGAGGAGGAGGAAGAAGAAAGGGAAGAAGAGGAAGAGGAAGAAGAGGAAGAGGAAGAAGAGGAAGCAGAAGAAGAAGAGGAAGAAGAAGAAGAGGAAGCAGAAGAAAAGGAGGAAAAGGAAGAGGAGAAGGAGGAAGAAGAAGAAGAAGAAGAAGAAGAAGAAGAAGAAGAAGAAGAAGAGAAGTTCATTTATCTGGTTTTCATGCTGATTAGCTGATTAGAAGGAACTACTCACATTAAGATATTGAAGGAAGTATTTCAATGATTGTTCAGGCAATCAATATGTGTACAACAAATCTAGTTCATCTGACACCAGAGCAATGTGCTGTGCTGTCTTCATGATAAATGGATTATACGGTTTTTTTTCCTAAACCAAATTTTTATATTCACTTGTATATAAAAATTTCTTAGTCAATTCAATTCCACTTAAGAAACATTTATCAAGGGCCCTAGCTGGCATAATGAAGAGAGATCTGGGCAGAGAGATCTGAAGACAGAAAGATCTGATTTCAAATTGACCTCAGACATTTACTAACTAGGTGATTCTGGGCGAGTCACTTAACCTCTGTCTGCTCGTTTTTCTCAGCTATAAAATAAGAATCATAACAGCCCCTACTTCACAGGATTGTTGTGAGGATCAAATGAGATAACATTTGCAAACTACTTAGACATAGTGCCTGACACATAGTGGGAGCTTAATAAATGCTTGTTCCCTCCTTCCCCTCCTTATGTTACAGACATCAAGAATAAAAAGATGAAAAAGACAGCACCATTCCTTTCCTCAAGTAACTTAGATCAGATGACTAGTACATTTTTCTTAAACTAAAGGAAAAAAACACAAAAAACCTCTTAAGATACCTCCCATTTGTTAGCATTCTCTCGCTTCTCAAATTGTCTGTTATTTACTATATTTAATCACCTGTGTTCGTACTGGACACTCTCAATAGAATGTAACCTCTTTGAAGGAAGGCATCCTTTGGTTTTTGTCTGTTTTGCATTTGATTCCCAGTACCAAGTACAGTGGTCTTGAATCTAGGAAGTGCTTAAGAAGTATTTAGGTGAGGGGTTAGATGGATGATTTTAGGGGCACAGAGAGCTCTCAGGGAGGAACTATCTTTAAGAAAGCAGTTCATCGGCTTTTCTCTAACTTCTAGTCTTAAAGAACTGCCTAGAACACTACTGAGAGGTTAAGTGTCTTGCCAGGGTCATACCACCAATATGTGTCGGAGTTTTCCTGTAGAAATAGCATGGAATAATAGACACGAAGCTAGACTTGGATTCCCAAAGACCTAGGTTCAAATCCCACCACAGACTCACGAGCTGGATGATCCAGGATAAGTCACTTAATCTGTTTGTTCTGTCTCCTTTCTATAACATCAGATTCAATGTCCCCATTTCAGCTCTAAACCTCTGATCCTGTGATTCTAACTTCAAAGCCTGCCTCTATTCACTGGCTCTCTAAGAAATGTTTGTTTAACTGAATTAATCAGGGAGGATATGACATTTCATGATATAAGGTAAAGTGTTATAAGATCCAAGCAAAGTACTATAACACTTTTGAGGAGGCAGTCATCAACTGGAGGAGGGAAAAAGGTGGCAGCAGAAATGAGGAAAGGCTTCACAGAGGAAGCGGCATCTTGACTGGGCTTTGAAGACAGAAAGATTTCCATAAGCAAAAAATGGAAGTCACTTTTGAGGCCAGGGAATGTTTTTCTCTTTCTCTTTATTTTCCCCATGGGAGGCATCTCTAGTTGTCCTGATCTATATCTTGCCACTGGACCAAGATGTCTCTGGAGGAGAAAGTGAGGCCCGTGACTTTGTACAACCCTCTCTCACTGAAATCCAGTTCACTTGCAAGTCATGGCATCACCTTAGTGATTTCGTGGTCCTCTTCAAGAGCCAAGGACAAACAGCAACAACAACATTTTCACAATGACAAACAGCCTTGCACAGAGTAGCTACTTGAATGCTGTCTGAGTTGAACGCACAGAGGAAGGGGAAGGTAGGACAAGATTCTGGTACGGCTGTGATCAGATTCCTTGGGTGAGCTCTTTGAGGACAGGGGCTATTTTCAGTCCTTTGGGTTGGTTCAGGTTGTTGTCTGCCTTTCTTTGTATCCTCAGCACATAGCACAGTGCCTGGTATATAATAAGTGCTTAATAAATGCTTCTTGATTTGACTTGATTAATACCAATACCCCAGTTTGGCTAGAACATAAAGTACATAAATGGGTACAGCATGAAATAATGATAAAAAGGTAGCTTACCTAGTCTTCCCTCTATGGAAGTCAAACTTAACGACAAGGAGGGCACCCAGAGGAGCCATCTCTCCTTTTCACCAAAAGAATCTGAAATGCTTCCTACTTATCAGCCTACCCTGCGCTGTCTCCATCCACCAAGATCTTTCTCTATTACCATGTCCCAGATGCTCCTTTCACTATCTGGATCCTTCTCTTTTTCTTTGTATTTACCCCATATATCCTTTCTTCCAGAACCATATCTATACCTCACTTCCCCTCATTACTAACAATATTCTGCCTTCCATGATCAAAGATTCTCCATTCTCCAGATATAGAAGCCACTTGTACTCTCCCGGTTCTTTCCCTAAGCTAAACTCCCTCTGAGCCGGAGAGAAGGAAAGAGGAAGGAAACAAGCATTTATTAAGTACTTTAATCTGTCATGCTTTACAGATATTCTCATTGGATAAAGTGCTAAGCACTTGGTAAATGTCATCTCATTTGATCCTCACAACAATCCTGGGAGGTGGGTACTATTATTATCCCCAATTTACAGAGTTGAGGAAACTGAGTCAAACAGAAATTAAGTGACTTGCCCAGGGTAACACAGCTACTAAGTGTCTGAAGCCACATTTGAACTCAGATCTTCCTGACTTCAGGCCTAGCACTCTATCAACTGTGCTACCCAGCTGCCTCTTGAATGGAATGTGATCATGGTAAGGTATGGGCTGCATTAAGAGGCAAATTGATGTAGTGTATAGAATGCTGGCCTTGGAGACAAGCACTGGGTCTGAAGTCAAGAACACCTGAGTTCAAATCTGGGTTCAGACACTTCCTAGCTGTGTGACCCTAGGCAAGTCACTTAAGCCCTGATGGCCTGACAAAATGGATCCATTGGATCCACTGGAGAAGGAAATGGCAAACCAGTATTTTTGCTAAGAAAATCCCAAATGGGGTCACAGAGGATTGTACACAACAGAAACAACTGAATAACAACACCAAAGCTAGATATTATTGATATCCCTCCATAAAGTCTGGTGTGGAGTTAATAAATAATAGCAGTTATTAATAGCAATTAAACCACCTACCTGAATGATTCCTCCCAAGAATGAAACAGCTGCAGCAACTCCAATCCTCTGCATCTCAAAATCAGATAAGCCCAGCACACCTGAGTTGCTGTATGTGGTGAAGTTCTGGCTGGCCTGAGGAACTAGACGCTCGACAGCATTGGCAGATATTAATGATGTCAAAGCAAAGGTCCCTAGAAAAAAGGCATCATGCATCTGTTAATTATCAGGTAGTGGTGACATCTTAGCTTATAGTACTAAAGCTGAATCCATGGTGGAAAAGCAAAGTGGAGCTGATAGAAAGCTGCTCTATCCCGGTGTTTAAAGTCCTTAGGTGCTTAACCAAAAATGAAGAAGAAAAAGGTCTCAGATTAATGGTCTTGACAGAGCTGGCCAGTAGACAAGGACTTGGTAGAAAAGGACGGCTACAGCAGAAAGTGCAGTCTCTGAAAAGCATGGACGCTTTGATGGGGCTACGTTCTAGTTTCATTAAACTGTTCAACTCTTACATGGAAACAATGCCTCTAGAGCCTGGGCTGTCCATTCCCTGATTTTAGAATCTTTCCCACTTTTGATTATCTTGAAAAGTAGTCTCCTCGTACATCCAAAATTATACCAGTTCCAGCAGAGATTTCTTCTGCATAATAATGATGGTGATGACTTCTACAATATTTGCAACACACTTTACCTACGTTGCCCCATTTGATGTTTGGTCAGGTGTAGTCACTCTTTATTTAAAAAGTTTATTGATACATTTTGTTTTGATACAGAAGACACTTCTCCATCAACATCCAAGTAAATTTTAGTACCCTCTCCAAGCAATAGTCAGCCTACTATCATTTGAAAGGAGGGGCTGTACCCTTAAATTGACCCTGGCATTGGACTAGAGATTTACAGTCTCTCAGTGTCGATTTTCTTGATGCTCTTACATTACTTTGTCTACATTCCCTTCAGTAGAAGATAAGTTTCTTGAAGAGAGTAACTTTTTTTGTCTTTGTTATCGCCCAGCGTATAGCACATTGGAAGTGCTTAGTGAATGCTCTTTGAATTGAATTGTACTGAATTGAATTCCAAAAAAGAAAAAAAAATTGATGGGAACAAATCTGTTCATAACTCTGTGTTTTTATACCTATTCCCCAGCTGTTCCAGTTTTCAAAGTACCTATGGACAATCTAAAGCATCAGTGGGCCCTGAGACAATCATTAGAGAAGTAGCTAGGTGGCACAATGGAGAGAGCACTGGATGCAGAGTCAAGAAAACCTGGGTTCAAATCCTGCCTTAGTCACTTACTAGCTGTGTGACACTGCAAAAGTCACTTAACTTCAGTATGCCTCAGTTTCCTCATTTATAAGATGAGAATAATGACAGTACTTTCTGCCCAATATTCATGTGAGGATCAAATGAGATGATACATGGAAAGCTCTTTGCAAAAAAGGTATAAAATACTAGCTATTATTATTTTTAATGGCACTTCACCCATTTCCACCAAATAAACTTCTCTTTTTTCCTCTTCTCTTGCTGGTTTTCCTCTTCCCTTTCTAACTTTCTAACTGCCTTGAGTCTATACTTCACGATATGACCCTCATGCCATTGTTTAGCCTTGAAGCATGATGCAATAAAAGGAAAATTTGACTTGAAGTTAGAAGACCTAAGTTGGATTTAAGCCCTGTCACTTATTAGATAGGTGGTCCTGGAACTGTCCTCTCACTTTTCTGGGCCTTCATTCCTTCATCTATAAGATGACAAAGAGCACAATAGAGATAAAGAGCTGGGCTTGGAGTCATAGTGTCCTTGGTTCTCATTTCTAGAAGATATTGGATATCTGACCATAGACAGCATCCTGAAGCTCTCAGTGCCCTAGGGAGACTCCTTAATACCATAAGTTATGTCAAGATATTAGGAGACACTGTTTTCCAGAGCTAAGGCCCAGCAATCTGACCTTGGCATAACAAATCCTTTGTGCTCACCCCCTAGATCAGGCCTACATAACCTGAGACCCACAGGCCATTTGAAGCATGCCAAAGGATGTCAGATGGCCCATGAAAAATGTAGAGGAAAACATCCTTTGTATGTAGAGGAAATCCTTTGGCAGGCCACAAGCTGCCCTTTAAGGGCTTTAAGCAGCCTACAGGCTGCCGGTTGTGCAGGCCTGCTCTAGATGAGCTAATGGTCCTTGAGCTCGGGTAAGCATCAACAGGACCAGACACACAGCCCTGATATGAACAGACTTTTTTGTCACTAGACAACCTTGCTTCATTGTCTCTGTTATGCCTCACTACTATTGTTTGACTCTTTGTCTAGCCACAAATATATAAATCAAAGTTCAGCCACACTAGAGTAGGTCCCCCTACTAGGAGCAGGGCCTCAGCACATGTATCTAGATCCCCTCCTTGCTTGCAAGCTGTTTCCCTTACTTTGAAATTAAACTTCTGTTTTATTCCTGACTCCCCTGTCTCTAGCCTGCACTGTTCAGCTCTAGCCATCCACAGTTTAGAGAATAGTTCAGTCTGGTTGACATTAATTGGTGTCAGAAGTGGGATTCGACATAGAATCAGGCCATTAGACTCTCATACCAATGGGAGTGGACTAGGTGCCACCAGAGATATATTTCTCTGGAGCCTGACCCCCGCCCCTCCTCATGTGGTTACTCCTCTGCCCTTGTCCCTGCCCTAATCCTCTGAGTTCCCACCTTGGTCAAACTTGCTATTCTTTGTAAAGAAAGCTCCAGGGCCCCTCCAGTGAGTTGATTATTCTCGGATCACTCTGGTAAGGATGTCCTTTCTTAAACTACGCACCTCTGTTAATTTGTCCTTCTCTGTGCCTCTGTTATTTTTAAACTGCATGCCTCTGTAACTGTGTGCCCCCATTAAAAATCAGTATAGTCAGGATTGTAACTGCGCACTTTGTTAAAGCTATCTGTGTCTGTTTGTATCTATCTTGTTGTTTTGTCTGTGTGTTTTTGTAAAATGTAAAATGTCTGTGTCATGTTTGTATTGTGAGCTAGATTCTGTTTCCTTGAAAGATTTAAAATGCAGCCAGCAAGAAAAAATTCTAACATCTGTGGCCAAAGAGTTTAGAACACTAGGAAAGATTAATGAACTTTCTTACTTGAAGCAGTTGTCCCAGTAAGCGGGACTAACTCTCCCTTTAGGCTTTCTGCAGGAACAAAGTTTGTAGGATACTAAAAACATGTTACAGATTAAGGAGTTTAGAGATTAATCTTTTTAAGATTGTAGGGGAGAACTCCGGAGACTTTGGGGTAATTCTAGGAACTCATTCCCTTCTGAAATATCTTAGTAAGTTTTAGGCTACCACTCTGTAGAATTTGTTTTAAAGAAAAATAAGTATTAAATTTTATAAAAAGTTAAAAGTAGATAACATTTTCCCTTGAAGACTGATAGCTTCATTGTTTTAGGGCAATGAATGATCTGTAAAGAGAAAAATAATAATGGTACCCACTTCCCAGGGTTATTGTAAAATCAAAATAATTATTGTAAAATGTTTAACACAGTGACTGGCATATACTAAGTACTATATTATTTCCTTAATTGAATATAATTGTTCAATACCTTATAACTTTAAAGTGGTTTTTAAAATGCCAAATGTCACAAATAAGATTAATGATTCTTATATGCAATAATTTAGAAACACAATTGATGTCATCTGAAGTTCTGTTTCATGTTTATATATATGTATATATATATGACATTATTTATGTTATTATTGTATTTCTAAATTATCTTATGTTGCAAAATCTGAGAGACCACTGTAACAGAAATGGTATTATAACAACTTTTTAATCTGGATGCTGTACACATTAATTGAGCTTTTTTGAAAGAATGTGACAAAAACAGATATATGAAAACTGTTGAATATTTAATGAGGTATATTTTGTTATAAAGCAGATATTAAGTTTACTATAATAGTGAATTTTCATTTGAAAATCTTAGCTATTATGAAAGTGTACAGGGTGGTTTAAAGATGTAGCTTCAACATATTAATGATGAGTCAACTCTCAGGTTATTTGCTATGTGTCTGAAGCCCCAGAATATGAGTAGTTTTAATTTATAAGTAAAAGATAAATGAAATGTTAAGTGTTGGGGAAATATCAGAAAGATATTCAAGCCCTAAATTGTAGCTAGTGGAATTTTGCTATTTAAGGTAAAAATTCCTGAGGATATAATTTACTGTTGTTTTGAGTTTTGGTTATGAGGATAGTTGTCTACATTGTCATGAAGCCAATAGTAGAAAATGACATGTGGTAAAGTCTGGGAACTGCTAAAGGTGATGTCTGTGCCTCAGAAAACTTCTGGGGACAATGTTGGCATGGACCAAGGTAGGATCTTCATGATTCTATTTCCCCATTGTATTGTTTCCTTTATGAAAAGGAAAATTTCCCACCAGATTAATCCTGAGCCTTGCTTTTAAAACCCTGTGACTACATGATTGGCGGTCAGATATGACTCATGCCTGGAATCAAACAAAACTAAGGGAATTTCCCCCATTATGATATATGATATTGTTATAACTATATCCCTCTTTTTTCCCTTTATAGCAAATTTCTATAATCAAGAAGTTTTATAAGTATAATACCAAATATATTAAATAATAAGTGATATTGGAATATCTCTGAGTTATTATAATAGGATGTAAGTATGAACATGTTGTAATTTTAATATGTGTTTATGATCAAATTATAATATAGTGATGATATCCTCCTAAGAAGGAAATGATTAGACAAGTAATAAGACAAAAATGCAAAAAGTTTTCTAAATAAATGGAATAGTAAATTTTGAGAAAGCAACAGGATTAGACTGTTTTCTCAAGAACTATATGCATAAGTATGATTAGCTTCCAAATTTATCTATAGCGGAAATTCAGGCTTAGAGAATGTTTTAGTAATAAGATCTCAAAATTAGGTTATGATTTTACATATAAATTGTATGGATAATGGTAAAGAAAGTGAAATTATTTTCCCATTATTAAAGTATCTGTCTGATAATTTTAAAACGCAGAAGAGCTTATTTTATAATTGGACCCTCAGGAATTTTTAGAAGATTCTTATATTAGGCACACAATTTAGGTAAGGATATGAACTGAAATCCTCTGAAGTTTCAAAATTGGGGAACCAAATTTAAGTGACTATCAAATTACAGTAAATCAGAATTCTCTCAGAACCTCTAGATTTGGAATAAGAAAAGCAGAGCCCTTTTGGGACTGTCCTGAGAACAAAACCTATTGTCCAAGAAGAGATATCTAGGTACCAGGTAACTACATGAAACATCTGGGATTCAAAATGTGCTGGTTAAATGGACATTGAGAATGGGTTACTATGATATAAGGAGACTTGATGTTAATTAACAGTGGTGACTCTAGTCTCAGCTTTTGAGACTCTGGTTTCTGATCTCAGCCTCAAGATCTTGGTTTATCTTGGTTACCTTGGTGACATGTAAATCTTCCTTCTCAGAACTAGTCCACTGTAGACCTCTAAGTAGTTTGATCTGTACCTGACTTAATGTAATTACGCAATTATGGGAACTGTGAGAAAAACTTTATTGCATTATGTGAACCTACCCCTGTGTGGCTAGGAAACTAGATCATTTCTATGTGTTGTTTAGAGACTCTTAACTAAGGACGTATGTTATACTGACCAGAAACTCAGATCCAAAGATTGACATAAGGGGTTTTCTCAAGCAACCCATATGCCTTCTCCGAAACTACCAATCAATCACTGTTTTTAAGGTCCCTACCAGGTCCTTCTGTCTACTTCCACTACTGCCAAACTTGTGGGTGTGTACTCCTGGATGATCTGAAGAAAGCCCCTGCTCCTGAGTGGATGACAGAACCCTCCAGGGACTACAAGGTTCATCTAGTATGGACCCAGAAGCAGCCGACAGCCCACATCCAGATGAGACAGCTGATTCTGGATGAGGGCTGAGTATACTGTCCGAGTCTTTTCCTCTTCTCTTGTATCATGTGCCCAACCACCAAGGCCCTGATTCAAGCACGTGTTGGCTTTTTCTCCCTCTACATTCTTGCCTCCCCTTTCTGCTTGCAAGCAAACAATGGCTAGATAAAAACGTCTTGTCTTACCCAAGTGACTTCTCGTGGCATCCTGGCTTATACCTGCCTCTCTTTTATTGGCCAAAAGGGTAGGGATTCTTTCAGAACCCCTCCCTTTGGATGAAAGGGGGAAATGTCAAGATATTAGGAGACACCCTGTTTGCCAGAGCTAAGGCCCAGCAAACAAGCTGTGCCCTGAGCTTGGCATAACAACAATCCTTTGTGCTCACCCTCTGGATGAACTGATAGTCCCTGAATTTGGGCAAGCACCAACAGGCCCAGACATGAAGCCCTGCTCTGAACAGATTTTCTTTTGTCACTAAACAACTCTATGTCACTCTTGCTGTAATGCCTCACTACTGTTGCTATACTACGCTGTTTGACTCTTGGTCTAGTCACACTAAAGTGGGTCCCCCTACTAGGGATGGGCCCCAGCACATGTGTCTAGATCCCTTCCTTGCTTGCAAGCCATTTCCCTCACTTTGAAATTAAACTTCTGTTTGATTCCTGATTCTTGTCTCTAGATTGCTCTATTTGGTTCCAGCCATCCACAGGTTAGAGATAGGTTTGGTTCAGTTGACATATACATATACTTTGTGTGTGTGTGTGTGTGGGTGTGTGTGTGAGAGAGAGAGAGAGAGAGACAGACAGGTGGAGAGAGACAGAGAGCAGGGAGAAAGCAAGAGGGGAGGAGAGAGAGGGAAGGGGGAGAGAGAGGAAGACGGGAGAGAGCGAAGAAGAGAGAGAAACAAGAGAAAGGAAAGGGAGGAAGGGAGAAAGGGAGGGAGAAGGAGAAAGGGTGAGGACAGTGAGAGGGAGAGAGAGAAAGACAAAGATTGCTATTGTATTCTAATAAGCATATTTAGTATATAAGGCAGCACGGTATAATGAACAGAAAGCTGGCCTTGGCACCAGGAAGTCACAGCTACTAGTTCTATCTCTAATTACGTCACTTCTTAGGTAGCTCTTTAAGAGAAGAGGTCATAGAATAAACTGATGTAATTGATCAGTTTCCTTATCCAGACCTTCCCTAATCAATTAAATCAGAGGTCTAGCACCTATTCTTTCTCTCTATCAACACCAGTGGAATGCAGGAGTAAAAAGTTAATCAGATCACAGATATAAAACTAGAAAGGACCTGAGAGGCCAAGAAGTCCACTCCCACCCTGCTCCACCCCATTTTTATAGATCAAGAAACTGAGCCATAGAGAATTTGGGACCTGGCCGGTTATACAGTGAAAGAGCCAGGATTTCAACTGTTCTTCTAACTCCAAATCCAGCAAGCTTTCCTTTGCACCACAAAGTGTACCAAGCTGACTAATCCTAATTAGCATTCCTCAGCTTCATCACCTATTTTACCACTCCTCAAAATCTTAAACGGACCCAAATCTTACTAGCTTCAGTGAATACCCCACATTAATCATCATTTGTCAGTTTGTCTATCTTCTTCAACAACCAATGCACCTCCAGAATTCCCAAATTTCTGAAACCCAAGTTCCCTTCCCTATTTCTCATGTGATACTGAAATCAGGATCAAATTTCCTGTGTGCCATGGAGAATCATCAACCCATTTCTCCCTCCTCATAAATGAGGTCATTTTAAATCAAAATCAGAAAGGAAACAAAAACACACATCTTGGGGCAAGATAATTAGAACAAATTATGCTTTCTGTATTTCTGCTAAAGAGTTGTTTTTTGGACAAAACAGATCATTTGTTTGTCAAAGCTTTACCACCATCAGGCAGAATCTCGCTTAGGGAATTACATGAGATATCTGCCCTTAAAATGGGGGCAAAACGACAGCTGTAGTGACCTTTTCTTTCACAAAACAGTATTTATTTGTTAAGAAGAAAGCAGAGGGGCAGAGGGGGCAGCATTGTCGCTGAAATAAAATATTATATGGAAATAAAATGCTTTATAAACAAAAAGTTTATCAGTCTTTACCCCAAGGACTCCAGTTGTTTCTCTAAATAAAGATCATGAGTAGGTCAAAAAATAATTAAACCATATCAGTTTATGTAATTACTCTGATATATACATAAATACTGATAAAATACATAGTACCATGTGGAGAAAGCCACTGATGTGACTAATTTACTCTAAATAACCTTAAAGGTTTGCATCAGACCAAGCCAAGAAATAAGAAGGTCCAGCTGACTCTTTGTCCTTTGGTGGAGTACACATGATGAAATAAAATGCCTTCAGCGAAGGATTGAGAAAGAGTTGCAGAATGAGTGTTTTTTCAATATGCAAATGATATGTATTTTGGAATGCACGGTACTTACATGGTAGAATACAAGGTATCTGTGGAGTGCTTAAAGATATTTGCTAACTATGCTAACTACAGATACACATGTTATTTTGAAATCATATAGCCAGTCAAAAGTCCACCATAGAGCCTTAGGAAACAAACTATGTAAATATGTATTTAGGCCCTTATCAAAATATAAATTTTTGACCTCCTAAAACAAATCCATTATGGCCTATCATGTGAATTCATTCTGCCTTTATCTATAAAAGGTTCAACAGAGGAAATGTTTTGGGGTTAATCTTTGGATCAAACCTGATCTATTTTTTCCCCTCCTTTCTCTTAAAATGTGAAGAGGAGATGCTAATAGGCAATGGGGGAAAGGAATGTGAAATATTTAATGGTTAAGAGTTTGGAAAAAATCAGTTTCTTATTCATTAGAAGAGTTTTGTTGCATTTGTTTATCACAAAAGAAAATCCTATGCTCTCAAGCTCTTATTGCCTTTGGCTTTTATAGGGCAAGAGCAGCTAGGAGAATGTACACCCTAAATATTTTTGTGTGGTTATTTTATTTCAACTTCAGCATGAAGCAAATTTATGTAACCCAGGTACAAGAGAACCTCTGCAGAAATACACTTGTGAAAGATGAAACGATATAATTCACACATATCAAAGGGACAATTGAGAAAATTATCTGGATGATTGGAAAATAAAATGCTCTTCCATAAAAATCCGGGTATTTTAGGAAAGAATGTCTCTTTTGGAGTTTCCCACTTCTCTTCGATATTCAGATATGCAAAGGCAGGAATTGCTTTAGAAACCACATGGTACAATACTTATTTAAAACAGGAAAGGATTCATTAATAGTAGCTAGGATTTACATAATGCTTTCACTTTTCAAAGTTCTTATTCTCTCCTTTCTTATTTTATCCTCATAATATCTCTTTAGATGGATGAATGGACAGATGGATACATATATACATAGGTAATAGACAGTATTCCATCCATTAGCTAGCATTTATATAGCACTGAGTTTGGCAAAGTGCTTTACAAATATCATCTCATATTTTTCTTCACAACAACTATAGAATGTAGGTACTATTATTATCCCCAGTTAGAGGAAACTGAAGCAAAGAAAGGTTAAGTGACTTACTTAAGGTCAAATAGATAGTAAGTATCTGAGGCTGATTTGAGCTTAGGTCTTCCTGAATCCAAGTCCTGTGCTCTATCCACTGCATTACAGAGGTGGTTGTCTACCATTAACAAAAGTACTTAGCATATAAGTCACAACTTGTTTAGAAACCTGACTTTTATTTATCAAATAATTGAGTCCCTTTCATTACTAAGTTACAAAACATAAGTACATATAAATACTTACCTGTTGCAACATGGCGCCCCATTCCAAAGATGGCATAAATAATGGCTGGAAACAGAGAGCCATATAAACCAAACACCGGGTGGACAGAAGAGAGAATAGCAAAGGCCAACCCTGTAAATAAGATCATGGAAATTAATTATGAGCAAATTATTCCCAAGACATGGTCCACAATAACAATGGAAAAAAACTTTAGTTTTATTTGATTTAAAATCTAACACATCACCATAATTAATTATCTTACATGCTCATGTAAAGCATAAGGCATATACCCTATTAGGTAGCAACCTTCTAGAGTTGCATTTATGCTGAGAGATATAAACCTCTGCAAGGAAGAACAATTTTTAAGATCTGTGCCAGATACTGTGATTACATATTTTGATACAGAAACAAAAACAAAACAGTCTATACAATAAAGGAGTTTACATTCTATTGGGAAAAACTATATATACCTGCATAAATAAATACACAATATATACAAAGTAGTCTCCATGGGGAACTAGTTTCTGGGAGTATTGGGAAAGACTTCATGTAGGAGTGGGCTCTTTGGCTGAGCACTGAAGGAAGTCAGAGCTTCCAAGAGGCAAAGATGAAGAAAAAGTCACTTCCAAAGAGCCTGTACAAATATTAACTCCTCTGGATGACCTACGTGTCCGTCAACAGTCAATAAGTATATATTAATTGCTTACTATGTGTCAGGCACTGTACTATGTGCTAGGGAAGGATACATAAGCACAATTATAAAACATAAACATAACTTACCTGAGAGATAATTTCTATTTATAAGGCATTTGTATCTTTTCTAATTACTTTCGTGTGCATTGTTTTATTCCTATGACATAGATAGGGCAGGTATAATTATCACCATTAGAAAAATAAGGCAAGGGGCAGCTAGGTGGAGCAGTGAGTAGAGCACTAGCCTACAAGAAGACCTGAGTTCAAATCCGGCCTCAGACACTTGACACATTTACTAGCTGTGTGACCTTGGGCAAGTCACTTAACCCCAATTGCCTTGCCTCCCACCTCCAAAAAAAAAAAAGGAAAAGAAAAAGAAAAATAAGGCAACATAGACCAAGAGAGGTGAACAATGTAAGGCAATATGTAACAAAAATCCACATCTCCTGATTGGGGGTTGTGCCATCTTCTATTATGGCATGCTGCTTCTAATGTCCTATGATCAAGGTCTAATTTATAAGCTAAGGAACTAATTGTCTTGCTTGAAGAACAAACACAAAATAAGTCATGAATTTGCTAACTGTTCTTCCAAGTGGAAGATGTTGTTACTTGACCCATTACAGTCCAATGTTAGTTTCTTGAGGTCAAAAACTGCTTGTCATTTTGTTTTGCATCTCCAGTATGAATAGTGCCTTGTATCTATTAGGCACTTAATAAATGTCTGCTGAACGAATTTTAGATATTGAATATACATGAGAAAACTAACACGCAGACATATGATGGCCATGTCTACATGACTGTAGCTAGAATAAATATGATCAAAACCATCTGCATTGTAATTCATTAATATCATTCCATAGACAACAAGTATAAGTACTTGCAAAAATCCTATATAGGCAGAGTACAGAAAATCTTTTAATTATAACCAATGAAACCAATTCTCTGATAATCATCTTAGACATCTTAAAAGACTTGTCCAAAGCAATAATATTATTGACAGAGCCTGCATTTAAAAGAAACAATTCCTGTACTTAAACAATGAAATCACAATTTTTTGTCTCAATTTTCAATACTTTTTAAAAGCAACTTTAACTTCCCCAATCCTAAACTTAATTATAAGAATAAATTTTGGCTGGTATAAAGCCATCCACTAAATGTGACTCCAGATCTTCATGATTTGGAGGTGACACTGGATTTTCAAAGATGGTGCCAAGAGAGTCCACATACTGGCAGGTCTTCTCACAAACTGAAAAAGCTTTGAAAACAGGCCCAGCGATGAATTGTAAATGTAAACAGGTGATGAATTGGCCCTTTTTCAGGTTCAGAAACTCATGAAGACAGACCA
The DNA here is from genome assembly GCF_011100635.1 of Trichosurus vulpecula. Classification (NCBI taxonomy): domain Eukaryota; kingdom Metazoa; phylum Chordata; class Mammalia; order Diprotodontia; family Phalangeridae; genus Trichosurus; species Trichosurus vulpecula. Next base: position 157,570,323 of record NC_050573.1, read on the forward strand.
TGAAGTAAAGGAGGAGTTATGAACTACATTAGTGAATGGAGGTCCTCTAATGACAAAACTACAGATTTTTAAGTAGTAATTTGGTTGTTATTATTATAGGCAGTGAAATATGTGTGTGTGTGTGCGTGTGCGCGTAGCTAAAGGTAGCTGTAGATAACAGATTCTGATTTATACCATCGATGATCATCATTCCCTAGTCTTGAAAACAAGAACTGGCTAAGTTTTTGTTAGTTTTTTCCTGAAGAATGGTTTTTAACCCTAAATTCTCAGTTCTGAGCCTACCTCCTGGATGACTAAGCATGTTATGCTATGAAAAATGATACATTTTTCATGAAAAACATAAAAAACCCACCTATCTACCTAGGAAAATAGGCAAGAAATCGGCTAATGGATGAACAATCACAAAGACCTGCCTGCAGGACTGAAGTTGGGCTAGGACAGAAGCACCATAATATCTCTGCCTCAAGCTCTCCAATGAAGGTTTAGTGAGTGAAGGAAGACTATGATCTCCTGAGATGCCCATTCTACTTTTGAATGGCTCTTTCAGGAAGTTTTTCTGCCATCAAGGCAAACTCTGTCTCTCTAAAATGTTAAAATACCAACAGAAAGGAGAGCTAAGATTTGTGTAGGTTGTTTTTATGAAGACGTTAGAAGCTATTGAGGCCAAACCCATCTTCATTTTAATGATAAAGAAGCTGAGGCAAAAGAGATAAATTAGGTGATTTCTTCATGGTCTTAACATGTGGTAAATGTCTGAGGCATGATTTGAAACCAGACCCCCCGACTCCAGGTCTAATGATCTATGCACTATACCATGCTGCCTCTGTCAAGACCATCTTTTCCCAAACAGGACTAAACTGTGAAGCCTAAGATTAAGTCTGATGATGTTCTAATGACTGAGTTATCTAGACAAAATTTTCTTTATTCCACACCAAGCTCAAATTACTTACAGAGCTATACCCTGATTAGTACGAATAATGAATCTTGTGAAGTGGTCTCATTATTCAAATTCACACTGTATATTTCCATCGGGCTGGAATCAATTACCGTATTTTGCATAATTATTACTTCAAATTGTATGAATTTGAATACATCTTGTGACCATGACACAAGATTCATTATTTGCACAAAGCAGAACCTAGCTGTTTAATACTGTACAATTTACAAAGTGTTTTTCTAATTACACCATGAAGTAGATAATACAACCATAATATCATCATCACTTTAACTGACATATATGATGCTTTCAGATTTTCAAAGCTCTTGACATACATTATCTCATTTGTTCCTCACTAAAACCCTATAAATTAAGTACCATGGGTTGTTTTTTTTAATCTTTTTATTAAGAAACTGGGTCTGAGAGATGAAGCATTGTACATTGGAAAGAATGATAAACTTTGAGTCACATGATCTGAATTTGAATCTCAGCTTTGCCACTTGCTGTGTGAACCGGGACAGGTCAATTAACTTCTCAGGGCCTGAATTTATCAACTGTAAAAAGAGGGGTCTGGAAGAGATGACCGCTTACTTTCATTGCCCAGGGTCATATAACTAGAAGGTGTAAGAGTTATATCATTGCATCCATTTTACCAATGAAGATCTAAAGTTATAAAAAGCTTATTCTACCTACCCAAGGATATATATTGAGAAAATGGCAGAACTGGGACTTTTGAGCTTTTATGTCTTCTGATTTCAAGACCAATGTTCTTTTTATTATCAATCAATCAATTAAGCATTTATTAAGCAACTACTATGAACAAGTCACCATTCTACAGGGTGTTCCTAAAGTCTGGACACAGGCAAAAAATCACATTTTCAAGAAATGAAGAACGAAATTTTCAACAACATCTTATTTAATTGGAATATTAACAAATAACATCTTGAATATGATTTCTATCATTTGCGATGGAAAGGCTGATGCGCTTTGCAAGATTCACATGAACTCGATGCAATAAGTCCACATTGCCGTCAATTTTAGCACATTCACTCTTTAGGCATTTATGGATTCAATCAAGTGTCTTGCATCTCTGATTTTCATTGAGTACACCTTCTCCTTTAGCATACCCCAGAAAAAGAAATCACTAAATAACAGAGTCTTTGGTGAAACAGTTAATGAGATGTTAATGAGATTTCCTATATGTCCTGATTTTAGGGACACGCTGAAATGTTTTTGTTCAGTCGTTTCAGTTGTGTCTGACTCTTTGTGACCCCACTTCAAGTTTTCTTGGCAAAGATACTAGAGTGGTTTGCCATTTCCTTCTCCAGCTTATTTTACAAATGAGGAAACTGAGGCAAACAGGGTTAAGTGACTTGTCTAGGGTCACACAAGTAGTAAGTGTCTGAGCCTGGATTTTAACTCAAGAAGATGAGTCTTCCTGACTCCAGGCCAGGCACTCTATCCACTAAGCCACCTAGCTGCCCACATTGTTCTATACAACACTTAAATTCTAAGGTCCATAGACAATTAAGTGGGTTTCCCTAGATTCTGTACCCCTATCCAATCAAAAGAAATGCTGGTGAGACATGCACTGGACCTAAAGATTTGGAAATCTTGTACAATGCAAAATGTTATCACTTAAATAAATTCCACAAGACTAAATCAAGGACTAGAGACCAAAATACCTTTTCCTTGACCTCACATTAAATGGATACAGAACTTTCATTCTCAGCAGTGGTATTATTCACACCCCATGGAAAACCTGGCTCTAGGCTGCAGTAGGCTTGAACAATGGACAAGAGAAGCATTGTCCCAGAGTGATAGCTTACTCAAAAAAACTGACAATCTCCTACAAGAAGTTAGGCCTGCAAAAGTACCTCCCTGAAAGGAAAAGCCTCATCTCTCTGCTCATTTCATACTTCTATTCATACTATAAACTCTGCAACTCTTTTCTTTGAGGGGAAAAACCTTAAAAAAAAAAACTTCAGTGGAAATACCAATTACTTAGACTCAAATAGATTCCCTTATCATTTATGGATTAGAAGTATATGCACCTCCTGTTTGATGATAAACCATACTATGCATTACATTAAAAAATTACAATTACAACTCTGTTATGGAGATCTGAAATGCAGATCAGTATAATCAATCATGAATATCTGTTACAGAATTATATTCAGTAATCTATGGAGAGAGGAAAAACAACACCCCCAAACAGACAATGTGAGATAAAAATCCCTGGAAAGAACTACCAAGGACTAAAAACATACTGTACCAAACTGGCCAAATAAAAAGAGTAATTTTTCAATGGAGAAGAGAGAAGAGGGAGAGAAAGACAAAGAAGAGAAAAAAGAGATGGAAGAGGAAAAGGATGGGGGAGGAGAAGGAAAAGAAAGAGAGGGAGGGAGAGCAGGAAAAGGAGAAGGGGGAGGAAAAAGAAGGAAAAGAAGGGGAAGGAAAAGAAGGAGGGGCAGGAGAAGGAAGAGTAAGGTGGTACAAAACTAGGGATTATTTAGATATCTGATTATCTACTGAGACCAGAAAAGAGTTGATAATATTGGCTATGTCACTCTGGTAAGACTGACACTGCTATAAAAGAATAATGACTGGGAAACTATTTTTGAGAGAGTCCATTCTTCTTTTTTTTGGAGGGGGGAAGGCAGGGCAATTGGGGTTAAGTGACTTGCCCAGAGTCACACAGCTAAGTAAGTGTGTCAAGTGTCTGAGACCACATTTGAACTCAGGTCCTCCTGACTGTAGGGCTGGTGCTCTACTCACTGTGCCACCTAGCTGCCCCAAGAGAGTTAATTCTTGAATGAATACATGTACGATTAATAACAGCTCCCTACCATTTATATAGCAACTTAAGGTTTGCAAAATACATAACGTAACAAATCTGATGAATTAATGAATGAAAAAGCTCCTAATATGTGCCAAGCACTATGGTAAGCACTAGTTATACAAATAGGAAAAATCTAGATGATCTCTCCTCTCAAAGAGCTCATTCTAATTGGAAAAGGCAAGTCATAAAGAAAATTCATCTGCAGGCAGAGAGCAAGACCCACGAGTCCTACAAGGGCAGCAGTGGGGCAGATGGCAAGGCTGAAAGGTCCTTAAGTTATCTAAGTAGGTCAGATGACAGTGTCAGTGAACACAGGTTCTGGCAACAGGGCAGAGGTAGAGATAGAACACATTGCTAGGTGGTGTGATGGATAGCTGTATTAGACCTGTAATCAGGAAGATGAGGTCAAATATTGCTTCAGATACAGACTAGTTGTATGATCCTAGGCAAGTCACTTAACTTTTTCCAGCCTTAATTTCTCCTTCAGTATAATTTGGATAATAATGATAATTATAGCATTGTTGTGAGAATCAAAATGAGACAGCAAATGTAAAGTGCTTCCAAAAATGAATGCTAGTTATTAAGGTAAATCCTGGAGAATGTCAGGAGGTAGTGGAAGCGGCAGATGGTAAGGTCTGGTGGCCCTGCATCTTACTCCACTGTCTTTGCCAAAAAACTCCAAATGGGGTCAAGAAGAGTCAGACTGAAACAACTAAACAACAACAACGTATTACATGGATAGTAGTCCACCAGAATAAGATTAAGAATGCGAAAGACATTTGCATAAGGTGTCTGTAGTTCTCCTGTATGGTAAGCTTTACACAACTGGAACCTAGAACTCTTGGTTTTGTGATAGTAAAAGGACCCAAGTCCATATATCTAAGTCCCAGTTAACAAAACCCGATACTCTGTAGCTAATTTAGCTCAACAGACCTACTCTTCCACTAGAATCCCTTCTCTCTAGAATTTATTTGCAGAAAGAGCTTGACTCTGGAATCAGAGGACCTGGTTCAAATTCTGTCTCTGATCCTATTACCTATCTGACCTTGGACAAGTAATTTAACTCCCTGACTTCCACTTCCTCATCTATAAAATAAAGGGCCTTGTACCAGACAGCTTGAGGCCCCTTCCAGCTGTAAATCTTTAATTTTATGATGCTATGATGTGGTTTTCCTTGTCCTTCTGTCTCAGTTTTTATTACAGCCTACCCAGAGAGCAGGGGAGGTTCCTTAAACCACATTCTGAGCATTAACACAGTGGCCTTAAATAAATATTAAAATATATTAAAGGCTTCCCAGCTTAATTTTGAAAATCTTTAAAGTCTCCAGTCTTGAATTTTCTATTCAAGTTACTGACAAATTCTGTATCAATTCTGTAGCCATTTATACTGACTAGAGGCTGCTAGGTGATACAGTATATAAGAGTAGTGGGCCTGGAGTCGGGAAGACCTGAGTTCAAATTTGGCCTCAGACACTTACTGTGTGACCCTGGGAAAGTCACTTAACCCTGTTTGCCTCAGTTTCCTCATCTGTAAAATGGGCTGGAGAAGGCAATGGCAAACCACTCCAGTATCTTTGCAAGAATATCCCAAATGGGGTCATGAAGAGTCAGACAAGACTGAAATAACTGAACAAAATACTGACTAGAGAGTCAATCCCTTAAATCTGGTGGGACTCATATTTCTTACCTATAAAATGAGGAGGTTGGACTACATGATCTCTAAGGTCCTTCTAGCTCTAAAACTGTAATCCCATCACCCTATTTCCTTTTTCCTATTTCCTATTTCCTATTTACTTTTGAAGGAAATCAACTTGGGGTTGCTAGAGACACAATGAGGTTGCCAATACAGTGAACATAAAAGATGTTCTTTGAATGACCATTTTATAACCTGTTATATAGCTACTAAGAAAACGTGTTTAAGTGATTCCAAAAAAGGCCAGAATTCTTAGAACACCACTGCTCTAATGTCTAGGAAATGATGCCTAGAGAAATTATAAAAGGCCAAATGAGAATAAGGAAGAGCCAACCACATCTGGAACGGTGGCACTGTGAGTTATGAAGAATAGAGTTTCCACAAGAAAGGATATAATTCAATTTTCCCATTATACTCACTAATTCCTGGTATAAATGAAAAGAAAGCCTGTATAAAAATGTTGAGGAGGCTGAACCCAGACTGGTATGTAGAAATTTTGAGAGAAACTCTCTTCCCCAAATTCATCCACATACTCTTAGACCAGGCTCTCAGTTTGCTCCTCACATATTCTATCAGACAGCCAATTAATGAAGAGTTACCAGTTTGCTTGTTAGGTTTTTACCCTGCAGATAAATGGAAGACTCTGTTCTCTGAGGCTGGCTGGCCGGCAATTTCCTCACATATTAAGTTCACTTGATTGTTTTCTTAAGAGCTGCCTTCTTTGAGGTGGTGGTTGGTTGTTGGTTTTGTTTTTTTTTTTTTAAGTAGCCGAACTAAAACAAAATTATGTTTTTCAGTTCTGTGTTTCAGTCCCATGTGTGGATTGCTTCAGTGTTAGAAGATTCCTAGACTTGGAATACATATATCTTCAAACTAAATATGCTATACTCTTCCTTACAAATCATGTTGCCAGCTTTTCTCAAAAACAAACTGGAAAGTTACTTCATGTAAAGAAAAAATACCCAGGAGTGAAAGCTTAGTAATTACTTCTAAAGGGAAACTAGGTAGGGTCAGGGTTGCTATAGGCAGACCGAGTGCCATGGGGCATCTTTAATTAGGTATTTCTCATAAGCTCTCCTTTGCTGAAACATAAATATTTTAAATGACAGACATGACATAGTAGAAAGAACACTAGATTTGGAGTTACAGATACTGAGTTCCAATCCTGCCGCTGCCAAACTTTGCCTCTGTGAGCCTGGGAAAGCCATTTTGGCCTCAGTTTCCATATCTGTAAATGAGGGGATTTACCTTACGATGTTCCTTGCAATTTTAAATCTACCTATGATTCCATCTATAAAATTCTCCAGATTGGGTAATAAAGGCTAAGTATTAGATTCCATAATAGGAGAGAGAGGAGGAAAGAGGGAAAGTATTCAAAAGAAACTAGGGGAAAAGAGAGTTTGAAGCATTCTACAAGTGTATCGGAAAAGCAAGAAAATGCTAAAGCCCAACAGTAAAGGGTGTATCATTCAAACATTTTATTTCTTCTAGAAAAGAAGTCATTTGCTACAAGAATGAAGACAGAGAAAAGGGCATTTAGAAAACCATAATTAAAGTCAAAATGGTCTAAGAATATAAGAAGAGGATCATGGCCAATTTCCTCAAAAGCATGTTTCTGAAGGGGTCACCATTAAAGAGGATTCATCAGTTCATACAGTCCACATACTTTGAACTCCTTAAGAGAGGTCTGAGTTCATAGGAGAGACACCAAGAGAGAAACTAGAAATCAATTCAATTCTGTGAGTATTTTAAGTACTTATTACATACAAGGCACAGGGCTAGGCAATGGAGACAGAGAAATAAAAATGACACGATCCCCATCCAAAAGGCGCTCAAATCTTACTATGAGGGCAGACGTGAAATGCAACATGTACCCATATAAGTATCATAAAGGTTGGGTAGGATAGGGTTATGAGAACGAATTACGCAAATTATATTACAAGAATTTAAGGAAAAATGTAACATTTTCAGCTGGGGGAGCAGGGAAGACTACCTAGAAGAGGGGTCAACTGAGCTGAGCCTTGAAAGAAAACATGGATCCTGAAAGTGGGGGGAGGGAGACAGAGAAAGGGACAGAGAGATGAAGAGAGACAAAGAGAGACAGAGAGATGGAGAAAGACAGAAACAGAGAGACAGAGACAGAGAGGCAGTGAGAGAAAAAAGGGAAGGGAATAAACATTTATATACCACCTACTATGTGGCAGGCACTTTTACAAATACAACTTCATTTAATCTTCACAACAACTCTGCAAGGTGTTATGATTATCCCCATTTTACAGCTGAGAAAACTTGAGACAAACAGAGGTTAAGCAACTTGGCCAGGGTCACACACCTGGGAAGTGTCTAAGGTCAGATCTAAACTTATGTCTTTCTAACTCCAGGTACAGTATTCCATCCACTGTACTACCAACTGTCTCTGAAAACGAAAGATAAGAAGGAAGTGCATTCCAAGCATGGGGGACAGTCTACATGAATACACAGAATGTGGAATGTCTGAAGGGGAATAATGTAAATGTAGAGGGCCTCCACTTGTGGCCTAGGCCCTATATGTAGCATGGGAGTGTAGTTGTGCAGCTCAAAAGGAGGCAGACTAGACATCTCTCGCCTCTTCTTCCCTCACTATTCTCCAAAGGAGACTTTAAATCCCATAGGGGCAGAAGCAGGAGGTTAAGCCCAACAGAAGCTTGGCAAGAGAGAAAGGAGAGAGAGGAGAGAGAAAAGAGAGAAAGGAGAGGGAGTGAGTGAGGCGGAGGGAGAGAGAGAAAGAGAGAGACAGAGAGAGAAAGAGAGAGACAGACAGACAGAGACAGAGAGGCAGAGACAGACAGAGAGACAGAGAGACAGAGAGAGAAAGAGAGAGACAGACAGACAGAGACAGAGAGGCAGAGACAGACAGAGAGACAGAGAGGCAGAGAGAGAGAGAGAGAGAGAGAGAGAGAGAGAGAGAGAGAGAGAGAGAGAGAGAGAATGAGAGAATCACACTAAAATTATATTAATCTTTTCCCTTAAATATTAGTCCAGCGGATGTGATCAGATTTGATCTAACTTCTGATCACTGCGTCACTGCTGAGGGGAGTGAGGACCCTAAGATTTATATTCAAGGCTTCAAAGGCCAGTTCTATAATCAGTACACGTAGCAAATAGCAAAGAAACCCATTTATCCAAATTCTAGCAAAATAGAAATCAGAGAAGGTATACATATGAGAATATTTACAAGGCAAATAGCATGAAAGAGCTTTCCAATTGAGAGCACAAGTCAGCCCAGCCAAGAGAGAGAGATTCCTAGGTGTCACCCAAGAGTGTAACAATCTGGGGACAGGGCCTTGATGGAGACCGTGAGATCCTCTCCTATCTTCCTTCAGCAACCTTAAGTGGGATTGGTCTCTTCCATCTTCCCTTTTGAAGCTAGAAGCCCAAAATGTCCAAAGCAACTCAACACCTGAAGATGGTCTTCTGAAGAACCAAAGAGAGCAACTCTTACCAACTCCGCCCTGACCCTCATGTAGGGTAGGGCTTTCATCTTGACCAGTGAGGGGAAAGGACCATACCAATGGGCTTTGGAATTGAGGTCACATAAATTAAGACTGAAGCCAGATTTTGAAGAGCCTTAAATGTTATGTTAAACATTTCATATTTATCTTGTTTGAGGCAATATGGAGCCACATAGAAGGTTTTTAAGCAGGAGAATGAAATGGTCAGGTATCACACAGGTCAACAAGCATTTATTAAGTACCTACCGGCCAGGCATTGTGCTAAGTGTTGGGGATACAAAGAAAGGCAAAAGATAGTTCCTATTCTCAAGAAATTCAGTCTGTTGGAGGAATGTAAAGAATGATTGGAAAAACTGGGGATATCTGAGCAGAAAAAAAGGATACATTAGGAGAGAGAAGACTATTGTGTTTGAAAGGGTATCCACTGCGGGGGAAAAGATCAAACTTCTGCTTGGCCTCAAAGAATAGTACTAGGCACAATTGCTTGAAGCTGCAAAGAGGCAATTGAGGGCTCATTGTTAGGGAGAATTCCCCAACAACTGGAGCTTTCCAAAAAGTGAAATGGTTTCTTTGTGAGGTAGGGTAAGAGAGAATGGGAAAAGCATTTATGAAGCTCCTACTATGTGCCAGGCATGAAAGATCTCATTTGATGAGTTCCCCAGCACTATATAATTTCAGGTGGAACCTTAGATGAGAACAGGTTAAAGATGTTTTAGAGGGCATTCTTATTTATGTATAGGTTGGACTAGATGACTTCTGATCCCTTCCAACACTAAGATCATGCATTCTGCCAATCTGTAATTGTGGTCCTCAATATATCTGGCATATAGTAGGTGCTTAATAAATGCTTTTTGACTGACTGTCTTCAAACACCAATTCTATTCAGTGGAGCCCTGGACTGTTTAGTGAGAACTGAAGCCCAGGTCACCCAAGCTCTGACTTTACCTTGCTCCCACCGAGAATTTCTTCCAGAAACTTCAGAATAGAGTTCATGCCTAAGTTTCCACAGATGTGGGCCAAAGGGCACTATTTTGCCCACTAGAAATTCGAAGTACTCAAAATATCCCATAAATATGTGGAACACATTTCCTTTCCTTCACGTTCACCCCAGGGACCCATACACACCTCCATTCTCCTGGTTCTACCATAAAGATCTGTACCCCCCTCAGAGGGAAAACAAACTTTGTGTTGGTGCTCTCACCCTTGATATGCTAAGGAGTCTCTCCTTCATGCCAGCGACCCATTCAGGCCTCCAGTATCATGACAACACCTTGAGGGTGTAGACTCAAGTCTCAGCTGTGCCACTTATTAATTGTGGGACCTTGGGCAAGCTGTTCAAGTTCTCTGGACTTCCTATTTCTTATCTGTAAAGTAGGGGACCACATTAGGTAACCTTTTGGGTCCCTTTAAGTTCTAAATCTATGATGCTATGATGACTGTTGTTTGGTCGTTTCAGTTGTGTCTGACTTTTTGTTATCTTATGTGGGGATTCCTCGGCAAGTTTACTGGAGTGCTTTGCCATTTCCTTCTCCAGAGGAAACTGAGGCAAAGTTAAGCAACTTGCCCAGGGTCACACAGCTAGTAAGTGTCGGGGGTTAAATTTGAACTCAAATCTTCTTGACTAAAGGCGCGGTGCTCTATCTAATTTGCCTCCTACCTGTCCACTATAATAATAGTCAACAAGCTCTGGCTTTATCCTGGACGATGCCTTGAAAAACCATGCTGAATATAATAATAGTTAATGATACTTGCTGGCATTTACATAGTACTTTAAGGTTTGCAAAGTATAATACACGTTTTCTCCTTTGATACTCATAACAACTCTGTGAGTTAGGTTCCATTATTATCTTCATTTTATGCATGAGAAAACTGAGGCAGAGAGAGGTTAAGTGACTGGCCTATGGTCACAAAGCTAGTAAGTCTCTGTAGGAGAATTTGAACTCAGGCGTTCCTAATTGCAAGTCCAGGCCTTTAATATACTCCACAACACCCCCTGGAAGGGGACAAATTTGGAGGATCTAGAGAAGCAACTTCCCTTCACATCAGAATGTGGGAATCCACTTTGCATCTGCAACTCTTACCAGGCTTCAACTCTAGGGAACAAGATGGCCCTTCCAGGAAAAGCTTATCACTTCTTTATCTCAAATTATTTATTTATTTATTTGATATTTTTAGTTTTCAGTATTGATTTCCACAAGAGTTTGGATTATAAATTTTCTCCCCATTTCTACCCTCCCCCCACTCTAAGATGGCATATATCCTGATTGCCCCATTACTCAGTCAGCCCTCCTTTCTGTCACCCCACTCCCTCCCATCCCCTTTTCCCCTACTTTATTGTAGGGCAAGATAGTTTTCTATACCCCATTGCCTGTATATCTTATTTCCTAGTTGCATGTAAAAACTTTTTTTTGAACATATGCTTTTAAAACTTTGAGTTCCAAATTCTCTCCCCTCTTCCCTCTCCACCGACTCTCCCTAAGAAGGCAAGCAATTCAACATAGGCCACATGTGTGTCATTATGCAAAACCCTTCCACAATACTCATGTTGTGAAAGACTAACCATATTTTGCTCCTTCCCATCCTATCCCCCTTTATTCAATTTTCTCCCTTGACCCTGTCCCCTTTAAAAAGCGTTTGCTTTTGATTTCCCCCTCCCCCTATCTGCCCTCCCTTCTATCTTCCCCCCTTTTGATCTCCTTCCTCCTTCTTTCCTGTGGGGTAAGACACCCAATTGAGTGTGTATGTTATTCCCTCCTCAGGTCAAATCTGATGAGAGTAGGATTCACTCATTCCCCCTTACCTGCCCCTTCTCCCCTTCCTACAGAACTGCTTTCTCTTGCCACTTTTATGAGAGATAATTTACCGCATTCTATCTCTCTCTTTCTCCCTCTCTCAATATATTCCTCTCTCATCCCTTAATTTGATTTTATTTTTTTAGATATCCCTTCATATTCAACTTACCCTGTGCCCTCTGTCTCTCTATATATTTATATTCCCTTCAGCTACCCTAAAACTGAGGTCTCATGTATTATACACATCATCTCTCCATGAAGGAATGTAAACAAAACACTTCAACTTTAGTAAGTCCCTTGCAATTTCTCTTTCTTGTTTACCTTTTCATGCTTCTCTTGATTCTTGTGTTTGAAAGTCAAATTTTCTATTCAGCTCTGGTCTTTTCACTGAGAAAGCTTGAAAGTCCTCTTTTTTATTGAAAATCCATATTTTGCCTTGGAGCATGATGCTCAGTTTTGCTGGGTAGGTGATTCTGGGTTTTAATCCTAGCTTCTTTGACCTCTGGAATATGATATTCCAAGCCCTTCAATCCCTTAATGTAGAAGCTGCTAGATCTTGTATTATTCTGATTGTGTTTCCACAACACTCAAATTGTTTCTTTCTGGCTGCTTGCAGTATTTTCTCCTTGATCTGGGAGCTCTGGAATTTGGCAACAATATTCCTAGGAGTTTTCTTGTTGGGATCTTTTTCAGGAGGTGACTGGTGGATTCTTTCAATTTCTATTTTACCCTCTGGCTCTAGAATATGAGGGCAGTTCTCCTTGATAATTTCTTGAAAGATGATATCTAGGCTCTTTTTTTGATCATGGCTTTCAGGTAGTCCAATAATTTTTAAGTTATCTCTCCTGGATCTATTTTCCAGGTCAGTGGTTTTTCCAATGAGCTATTTCACAGTCTTCCACTTTTTCATTCCTTTGGTTCTGTTTGATAATATCTTGATTTCTCATAAAGTCACTAGCTTCCACTTGCTCCAATCTAATTTTTAAGGTAGTATTTTCTTCAGTGGTCTTTTGGACCTCCTCTTCCATTTGGCTAATTCTGCCTTTCAAGGCATTCTTCTCCTCATTGGCTTTTTGGATCTCTTTTGCCATTTGATTAGTCTATTTTTTAAGGTGTTGTTTTCTTCAGTATTTTTTGGGTCTCCTTTAGCAAGTCATTGACATGGTTTTCTGGCATCACTCCATTTCTCTTCCAAATTTTTCCTCTAGTTCTCTTACTTGCTTTTCCAAATCCTTTTTGAGCTCTTCCATGGCCTGAGACCAGTTCACGTTTGTCTTGGAGGCTTTTGATGTAGGCTCTTTGACTTTGTTGACTTCTTCTGGCTGTACGTTTTGGTCTTCTTTGTCACCAAAGAAAGATTCCAAAGTATGAGTCTGAATCTGAGTCCATTTTCGCTGCCTGTTCATGTTCCCAGCCAACTACTTGACCCTTGAGCTTTTCTCGGGGTATGACTGCTTGTAGAATAAAGAGTACCTTGTCCCATGCTTGAGGGGCTGCACTGTTGTTTTCAGAGCTATTTCTACACAGCAAGCTCTGCCACATCAGCACTCCTCCTCCCCCAAGAACTGCCAACCTGGACTGTGACTCAGATCTAAGCAGGCTCTGCACTCCTGCTCTAATCCCCCACTTAATTCCTCCCACCAGGTGGGCCTGGGGCCAGAAGCAATTGCAGCTGTAGCTCTGTAAGCAGCCTCAGAGCTGCACCACCTCTGCTGCCCCAGGGTGGTGGCCAACAGCCAACTCCTTTCACTCAGTCCCCACAGTTTTTCCCACTAACCTTCTCTGTTGCCTTTGGTGTTTGTGGGTTGAGAAGTCTGGTAAGTGCCACAGCTCACTGACTCAAAGTGCTACGGCCTGTAAGGCCTGGCTCCCAGTCTGGTTGGTCTAGGCATGGCCCATGCTGGGCTCTGCTCCCAGCACGGTGCAATAGACCTTACCCAGTGACCATCCAGGCCGTCCTGGGCTGGAACCCTGCTTCCCTATGCTATTTGTGGGTTCTGCAGTTCTCAAATTTGTTCAGAGCCATTTTTATAGGTGTATGGAGGGTCCTGGGGGAGAGCTTTAGGTAAGTCCCTGCTTTCCAGCCACCATCTTGGCTCTACCCCTCCAGCTTATCACTTCTAAACTTGCTAACAAGATGCTAACTTAAGCCTTGACTGACTCTTCCCTCTGGCAGCAGGGTGGTGATCCAAACAGCTCCCAATAGCTTCCTTTGTAAAGGATGGAAACTGGCCTCTCAGTCTATTCTACTCTGCATCTGCTGCCCTTCTGGGTCTCAACTCCACAGAACAAAATGCCTCCAGGCCAAGAATTCCTGCGTATCCCATCCCCACTCCCCTTTCCTACCTGTGCATTGTCTCCCCCTTTAGACTGTAAGTTTGTTGAGGTCAAAGGCATTTTTTTTCTTTTCATTATTTATATCCACAGTGCTTAGCACAGTGCCTGACACTTTATAGGCACTTAATAAATGTTTACCGGATTGGAATATCTAACTCAAAACAGCAGAGGAGGTCAAAGTCCCCCATTTTTTAATCTTCTGCATCATGTCCAGGCCCTTCATACAGGACCGCTAAGACTCTCCCAGAAAGCTGGGTTTCAGGAACTCTCAGCAGTGTGAAGTTCAGAAACTGCCACCTCTGAGTCACACAATTCCCTCTAGATCCTCCACCTCTCCAGGGCTACAGCGAGGAAATGAAGATCTAGGAACTCTCCTGGGGCTGTGTATCTGAGGAGCTCCACCAGTGCCGCTTGCTGCTATGTCTAGACTCACGTGACAATAATAATAACAGTAATATATGCACATATGTATACTAACAGCAAAGACCTATATAACATTTCAGGTTTGCAACGTGTTTTACACGTCATCTCCTTTGATCATCACAACCCTGGGAAGTAGGTGCTAGTGTTATTCCCATTTTACAAATAAGTAAACTGAGGCTGAAAGAGGTTAAGTGACTTGTTCAAGGACACAAAGCTAGTTAAATATCTGAGGCAGGATTTGAACTTAGGTCTCCCTGACCACAAGTCCAGTGCTCTGTCTACTGTACCACCTCAAATGAGGACCCAATTAGTCTGCAAATGCACCTGAAATGTGCTTCTTTTCCAAGGCTTCCATCAACAACTCCTGGGCTGGGCACTGGCAGCATAGGTTGCGCAGCTACACAGGCCCTCTCCATCTGACCTCTCCACAGGATCTAGGTCAGTTCTCAGATTATGATTTCTGGCACATGCCCAGATCTCTCTTTGGAGCTCTCTGGAAAAGCCAACTCAATAATTACAAATCCATTTTAAAGGCTCAGCACAAAGCGAGGGAAGGGGGTGGTCTATAGCTGGCCAAGCCAACTGATTTATTTCCAGTAATGTAAGTAAGATACAATCGCACTTCCTCAGTGAGATGAAAATTACTTTGGTTGATACATATGTCATCTATGGCCAGAAATTGTTCTTAATCCTCTCGTTCAGTTGCCAGTAGACACATCCATCTCCTCATAGAGAGATGGACTTCCCAATAACCCATTCAAATTGACCAGGGAACTTTTTATTCATTCATTCATTAAATAAGCATTTATTAAGTGCCTACTATGTGCCAGGAACTAGAACAAAGTGACATTAGAGGGAATCCAGTCCAACTCTCTTATTTTACAGATGAGGAAATTGAGACTCAGAGGGGCTGAATAAATTACCCAAGTTCACACAGCTACCAAGTGGAAGAGCTGGGATTCAAACTCAGATCGTATATCTCCAAGTCCAATATTTTTTACAATATGCCATATAGATCAATCCTCTATATCAATACATTGATTTGTATTATTGCTAGTTACTTTCATATGTGTGTTTATACATATATATACACATACATGCACACATATACCATACATCGCATATATACATATGTACACATATAAATATAGCATGTATACATATATAGTATATATAGGCATACTATATTATATTATATATGTTATATATTATATATGTTATATATAGTATATACATATATAATTACACATGCATATAATTCAATTAAACAAATATTGATTAAATTAAGTACCTACTCTATACAGAGAGCACTATGTTAAGTGCTAGGGGAAATTACAGAAAAAATAATTAATAAGATGCATTCCCTGCCTTTATAGAGAGTACAACCTAACAAGGGTGAGTATCCAATGCACACACAAATAGCTATAGTACAAAGTACAACTGCAAACTCACAAGATAGGTACAAACTAGTGCTACGTTAAGTCCAAGGAAGGAAATATCATTTGTCACTGGAGAGATCAAGGGAGATTTCATAGAGGTCACAGAACTTTAGCTGAGAAGTAGGCAGTGTGGTATAGCGGACACAGAGGTGGGCACAAAGCAGACACAAAGGCTTGGGACTGAGGTTCAACCTCGGACAAGTCACTTAATTTCTTAGTGCTCTAAGCAGCTTTCTAAGGTTCCTACAGTGGTAAGGCGAATTTCCTTATTTGGTAGTTCCCTATGTCAATGAAATCATACATTCAAAAAAAAACTTTAATTGGGGACTTGATGAATAGGCAGGTTTTCGACAAATAGATGTTAATGGAAAAGATAATTATAGATATAGAAAAAGAGGGTGGCAGAGAGGACAGTATGAGCATAGCTGAAGAGGTGGGAATGCATAGTAATTGAATCTTCAAGGGACAATACTTAGTCCAGTTGGGATGTAGCATAGAGGATATAGTGTGTAATCTGTGAGAAAAGGCTAGGAAAAAACAGGGTGTCACCGGAATGTAGAAAGCTTAGAACGCCAAACAAAAGAGTTTGAACTTAATTTAGAAGACATTAGTTGTCAGGTAGATGACTTTCCAGTGGCACTTCGGGAGAAACTGACATCCAGCTGTCCCCTTCCCTTTCAGGCACGCACTCTAAGCTCAACAAAATGCCATTTAAGCCTGAGAATATTTTCAGCACTCTTCTGAAGGGTGAGCTAGCAGAATGCTCACCCTCACTGATAAAAGAAGATACCCTGTAAAGAGTTAGAACTTCAAGAAAACTCCCATCTCCTCCTAGTCCTCATGTTTGGATCATTTTTTTAAAGAAAAAAAAGATTTTTTTTTGTTTTACATCAGTTTCATTTCCTAATATATATTTCCCCTCTCCAAACCCAACATCCCTTGAACAAAGAACAAAAAAGAAAGAAAAAAAAGTTCAGCAAAACTAATGAATACATCCATCAAGTCAGATGGTAGATATTGTTTTCTACCTCCATAGGCCCCCATCTCTCAGCAGAAGGGAAAGAGGAACATTCACATATCTTTCCTTCAAGGCCAAGTTTGATCATTACAATTATACACCATTGTTTAGGATTCATTCCATTTGCATTGCTAGGTCATTCTTGTTCACAGTGTGGGAATAGCAATATCCAAAATGATTCACAGGAACATTTTGAAGGTACTAATTAACCCCAAAGTGATAAATGTACGGCTATTAGTTAATGTCCTCCATGCCAAGGAGAGAGTCTTTCAGAAAACATGAAACAGTTATGTGCAAGTGTAAATAAGGGAACAGTTGGTCACATGCTCAGGTTTCCCCCACAGACCTGACTAAATCCTGCTAGTGTCTGGGGAGAGCACTGACATGAGCTACACAAAGTCCCAGAAACCAGTTAGGAAAAAATAGCTTTTGTTGCAAACCCTTTACTCTACCTTTTCCTTGGAGATTCTTGCAGTCCTGAATATAGGAGTGGAGAATGAAGAATCCTCCCTGTGGTTTGAGGCTCTGGTTGCTACATGAAGGATTCCTATTTAGAAAAGTAAACAATGCTACCAAATGCCAAGTGGGACTAGGAGGAGCAGTAATGCTGCTGTGGCAGCTGGGTGGTGTGGTGGCTAGCATGCTGGACTTGGAGTCGGGAAGACCTGAGTTCAAATTCCACCTTGGATACTAATTAGATGCGTGATGCTGGGTAAGTCACTTAATCCCTCTCAGCCTCAGTTTCCTCATCTACAAATAATAATAGTACCTACTTCACAGGGTTGTGAGGATCAAAGGAGATAACGTATATAAAACAATATATGAATGCTATTATTATCCAAAGGTAAGACTTTTTTGTACTGTTAGTTGTAGTCTTTGAATAGTAATAGATCACATTTATGTAATACTTAAAATTTGCAAAAGTACTTTACATGCAAGATCTCACTTGTGCTTTACAATAACACTGTGAATTAAGCATTACAGGTTTTATTATCCTCATTTTACAGACAAGGAAACTGAGGCCCAGTGTCTTGAAATGAATCGTTCATGGTCACACAGCTAAGTAAGGACTAGAAGTGGGATTTGAACTCAGTTCTTTCTGACCTCAAGTCCAGTATTCTATCCATAATGCCACAGTGTGCCAATATGAACTCTAGGTCTGGTAGTGCCAACCCAAGCACAGGACTTTTGAGATGTCTCCTCCATAGCGAGACTTCTTGCTTCCTAGTTCTACTTAATAATAGGAGGTTATTCAATTATGCCCACCGTTGTTTTTTTTTTAATTAGGAAATAAGGGTATTAATTCCTTATGGCTAGAGAAAGAATATGATTGAACTACTCTCTTGGACCCATACCCCAAAGATAAAATCACTTGGAGGCTATGATGCGGTAAATTATTTCTATGAGTGCGCTAAATGCTTGCCTGTGCTTTTGAAAGAGTTAATTTACCTCTCCTGGAAAATCCAGTTACTTCCAGAGAGGAGTAGTTTGCCCATCATGGCTAGCTTCCAGTAAGTATAAAATAACAAACACAACGAACAAGAAGACTGCAAAATAGCTACCCAAGGAAAAAAACGGTTTGCATCTCTAATTTAGGACAATCAACCAGACTGAAGAGTTATTGTTTATTTGACCAGCTTCAGTCAAGGTTGGAACTCCCCTTGGAAGAATGAAACCTCAGAGAAGGAAGCTATCCTGATACATAATATCACATTAAAGAAAATAATGATGCTTTCAATTTTGTACAATCCCACTTTTTCTGGGACATTTAAATTACTTTATGCATAGCACATTAAACACAGTTGCTAGTCACAGAGATCTAAAAGGCAATGGGCCAGTAAATGTCCTTGAGTCTAGCCCTGGGGGCAGCTAGGTGGCGCAATAAGTAGAGCACTGGCCCTGGAGTCAGTAGGACCCGAGTTCAAATCCGCCCTCAGACACTTGGCACACTTACTAGCTGTGTGACCTTGGGCAAGTCACTTAACCCCAATTGCCCTGCCTTACCCCCTGCCAAAAAAAAGCCTAGCCCTGAAAATAAGCATTGGTTTTTGTGCCTAGAGTAGAACTGCAAATCAGTCAGTGTGGGCCAAGCAAGAATGATAGTGTTAGGTGAAAATATTTAACACTGTCTATCTATCCCTTCTGTTTTCTCTTGTATTTATTTTATGATGTACGTATGTGTCTTATAAACTTCGAATATATTTGTAAAACAAATGATTGTGTTCTTTTAGCCCAGTGATACAAGAATTATGAAAACAAGGGAAAGACAGCAACAAGAAATGGGAATGTCATTGCTAAGTGGCTTTTGTTGATTCTGTTTTTGCCAGATCTCTGATTTCATCAAGGTGGAGAGCTCCTGATGAGGGGGTTGGCACATTGATACCTGCTCAGCCACTTAAAGTCTTAAAGACTTGTCTGAGGCACTGAGAGGTTAGTTGGTTTGCCCAACATCAGAGGATGGACTTGAACCCAAGTCTCCAAGGACAACCCTCTACCCACTAAGACACACTGCTTCTCGACTCATAAGTGTACAAGAGTACGTATGTTTTTCAGAGAGATCAGAATTTCTTCAAAGCTGACGTGCTCCATTCCTTTGTTTTAAGAATAACTAGATCCAAGACATTCTAGATAAGCAACTACCTTTGAAGTGCCCACCTTTTTCATGAAACCATCACAATATACATGTATCTTGGACAGACTGCAGATGGATAAGGGATCTCTGCCATCTTCTGTATAATAACCTTTCACACACTTAAAGGTCATTATTTGTCATCCCTGAACCCTCTCTCCAAGCTATTCCCAGCTTACTTAACCTTTCTGCCCTTATACCTTTTTGTGACTGTCTATAAAATGTTGTCCAAGTTCCCCTGCCTCCCTCTTAAAATTGTAGAACTCTCAATTAGACTAGCACTTAAATAAAGGTCCCATGGGGTATTTATAAAACTCATTCTTACGCTGCCCCCTTCCCCTTCCACATCCACAGTAATGGAAAATGGGGAGAGAGATTGCTAAAAATCACTGAATCCTTATTTCATCTGCAAACATTAACTTGATTGTCGGTAATCTGAATGCTCAATCTTTGTCCATAACCAACAAATTGCAGCCAAATGGAATTATGGCCTCCAGGTTCTTCTTGAAGAGGTGAATAAAGGAATTGATTTCACTGTGTTCCCAAAGACAAGAAACATTTAATGGGATACTTGGTCAAATCACCTTGCAATATTCATGAACATAAATAAATAGACT
This sequence comes from Trichosurus vulpecula, assembly GCF_011100635.1. Taxonomy (NCBI): domain Eukaryota; kingdom Metazoa; phylum Chordata; class Mammalia; order Diprotodontia; family Phalangeridae; genus Trichosurus; species Trichosurus vulpecula. The sequence continues at coordinate 157,590,541 of NC_050573.1, forward strand.
ACAATAAAAAATAAATATAGCTTATGTACCAACATCTATTGCAGACAGAGGGTGAAGTAGAGGAATTTATGAAAAACTTGTGAGGGATCTCCAAATTAAATAAACATGTAACATCATAATATATGATTTCAATGCAAAGGTGTATAAAACAGATGCTGTTGACAATATGTGGGAAAATGTGGTTCAAGGAATAAAAGAACAAAGATATGTAGACTAATCATAGGCTTCATTTGTGTATCATGAGCACTTTCTTGAAGTTTACTGAACTGTAATCTCCTCAACCAGATTATTAAATTCCTTGAAGACAAGAAGTATGCCTTATCTAAAAGTGAATTCCACTTTTAGATAACTATTAGCACCGCACTCTCTGCACACAGTCAGCACTGTATAATGTTTGTTGTATTCTATTTTTAAAATAAGCCAAGAAAGTGTTAGGGATGGCAAGTCCTGAAAATAACATCCCCTTCCCCAAAATGACAATGACTCTATTTTAACAGAAAGGGAACCCCTGGTTTCCCCATATGGGAATCATTTCAGAATCAACTGTTTGTATTCAGCTAGGTCATCAAACAAGGAGAATAAAGATCAAAAGCAATGCCTAATATGGTATTGATTTTATCCTTCAAAGTTGAAGAAAAGATAAAAATGAGAAGACGCTACAGACAATTGCAGCAGCTGCGCCACTACCTGCTTAAACAAGCTGCAAACTCCAAAAATGGGAAATAGACAAAGGTAAAGACAATGATTCTGTCACTGTTTCATCAAGAAGCTGAGCTGATTCAAAACAGTCAACAAAATGAGGAGGCTTCACCAGGACAACCACTTGTTTTCCTTGCCAAGTGGAGAAATATAGCAGCCAAGGGCAACATTTAAAGAACAAGACCATTTGCAAAACATTAGAAAGGAGAATGACAGAAGATTATAAGCAGAATTGCCTTACAAAATAGCCAAAAGCAGTTGAGAGGAAAATAAGCCTATGGAGAATTTGGTGTGAGAACCGGATAAGTCAGATAATCACTTAGAGCTTTTGTGGGCAAAGGAAGAGGAAAACAAATAGACATAAAATGGAACAGATCTGACAGTGTTTCTCTGGCAATCTGTTTTCATAAATAACTTTCGTCATCTACATTTGGACTCCATCTTAGCAGCTGGCGTATTATATAAAGAAGTTGCTGTAGTAACTAAGATGAAGTTGGGAATTCATCAAACACAGGAAGAAACATGAGCTGGAGGTGTCATTACTAAAGGTAATTGAGGATCAATTTTCAAAACATCTTAAAGAGAGAATGATTCCAAAACAATGGAAATCAGAGTTAGTGCTACTATAATAAAAATTACTGATAAAACATTATCAACTAGTGAACCATATACATATTTTCTCATCAGAACAATGTATTTACAGTTGAATCTGTAAGAATCTCAGTTTTGTCAATTACCTTTTTGACCTTGAACAAGCATTTAATTTCTCTTTGTCCTAACTTCCTCATCTATAAAATGAATAAGTTGGGCTAGATCTCCAGGGTGAGATGGTAGCTGAGTCATGGTAGTGAAGAAAAAAAAGTAATATCAATCTGTCTCTCATGTTTGAAAACATATGGTTATATTTGACTCTTCCCTCTCTTTAACACTTTTTAACACTGCCCTCCCCTTCTCCTCTTTTCTCTCTCTCTGTCTGTCTCTGTTTATGTCTGTTTCTCTAAGTGTGTCTCTTTCTCTCTCTCTCTCACCAGATCCATTAATTTTATTAACATAAAGAACTTCTGGTGAGGAAACTCCTTCTACCAAGGCAGGTTGGCATCTACTCTGCAACTTAAGAGTCTTAGACACTTGCCTTGGACATAGAGAGGTTAAACGATTTGCCCAGTAGCATACGGCCAACACACATCTATGTGTCAGAGGCAAAAACTAAACCCAGCTCATCCTGACTCAAAGGTCAGCAATTTTGTTGTTTGTACTTCATTTTTGAATAGGATCAATGACATCATGCGGTGATGCCTTGACTTGCCAGTGAACTGGATTTAAGTGAGGCAAAGCTGCACAAAGTTATCAGCCTCACTGTCTCCTCTACAGTCCTTGAAACCAAACGGCAAAACAAAAATCAAATGATAGCTCGGGAGGCAGTGGATGACACTGGCATCTTCAATGTCTGACCAAGCTCAAAGTGCTCCACAGTGCCTACTTCAGTCTCCTTCATGCCCACTGGGACAAATTGTTCTTATCCACCCATTCCACCAGGGGAATCCTTACATGTTTGAGTAGACTCCCCTAATTCACCCACAGATTGGAGGCCTGTCAATTATCCACAATCTGGCCTAGCCCCTCTGCAGAGACAGTTTACCAAGGTGTGACTATAGCATATGCTACAATTTCTTGGAGTCACAGATGAGAGTTAAATGATAGGTGGACACCAAAGGTAAATGAGCAGCTTGGGAAGCCCTCACACCAGAGGTGCTAGTCTTCTCTGAATGGGCCAGCAATCTATCTACTACCCCATGTTGTCTTTCTCATAGTCAATCAATTGCCATCTTGTTGATTCTTTTTCAACATTCCTTGCATTGTATCTATTGACTCTTGTCTCACTCCACTGTCATTACCCTAATACATGCTCTAATGACCATTCGACTGGAATTTTCCCACTTCAACCCAGTCCCCTACCTCCAATCCAGCCTTCATACTACTCCTAATCAATCAAACTGTCAAAACACATTTATTAACCTCTTGTTGTAAGTCAGTATTATGCTAAGTGCTGGGAATACAAAGGCAAAGGAATACTAGCCTCCAAGGGGCTTATATTCTCATGGGGGAGACGATACGTGCACACACATACGAAAGTATGTATGCATACTGTATACATGCATGTTTATGTATCTACATATATGTATGCACGCACATACAGATACACACATGTATAATTTGTATACACATACATATGTGCATGTGTGCATGCATATGTGTATATATGTATTGTATGTATCTATGTATGCATACAGAGAAAACAAAAAAATGAATATAGGGTTCTTCAGGGTGGAAATGCCCCAGATCAGGAAAGGATTCTTGTAGAAGGCAGAAGTGGAACTGAGTCTTAAATGAATTCATGAATTCCAAGAAGCAGAGATAAGGGAGACAATTCCAGCCAGGTATGGGGGACAGTCAGTTGAAAGCAGAGAGCTGGGAGGTGGAGGGTCACTGGTGCAGAACCACAAGTAGACCATGCTTGCATTTCGGGAAAAAAAAAAAAAACTACTTTGGTAGCTATGTGAAGAACAGATTGGACTGGGGAGAGATTAGAGTTAGATAAACTAAATATTAGGCTTTTAGAATAGCCCAAAGAAGACGTGATGAGGTAACTTGTGTCATAATTGTCCATCCTTCACTCTCAAAGGTGACCAATGACATTACAAGCATGTCATCTTGACTTGCATATGAATTAATTTGAGTGAGGCAGAGCTGCTCAAAGTTATTAAGGTCTTTCCCAGGTCTCAATTTGTCTGAGGCCAAGTCCATTCAATGACTAAGGGCTAGGTAAAAATTGAGATAAAAGATGGCCCAATTTGCCATCCCAAAGATATCGATCTGGAAGGGGAAGACCCTCAGATACCTACCTTGTGAATCAATCTGTCAATACCCTGACAATTTTATTACCTAAGCATAGACATTCTCTATGGCCACGTGACCTAAGCCAGCTGCTTTTCATAGCTTTAGTATTTCTACCACCTGAGACTGCGGTGTTGAATTCATATGTGATGGTTCTGTTGCTCTTGACGGTGAAATCAGCTTATTACTTAAAACATTTGTGGATCTTTTGCACTTCTGTTTGTTGTCCTTCCATTTTTATCCTTAAATATATTCAGGGAAGTGAGGAGGGAAATGAGTTGGCAAACCACTCCAGTATCCTTGCCAAGAAAACCCCAAATGAGGTCGTGAAGAATCAGACACAATTAAAACGATTTAACAGCAACCACAACATGCCTACTTATGTGCCAAGCACTTTTAAACATACTGCTTCATTTGATCCTTTCAAGAGCCCTGGGAGATAGATGCTGTTGTCATTGCCTTTTTACACATGAGGAAACTGAAGCAGGCAGAGGGTGAGTGACTTTCCCAGGATCATGCAGCTAGTGTATGTCAGAGGTTCAAATCTGAACTCAGGTCTTCCCCATTCCAGAACCTGCACTCTCGTGTGCTATGGCGCCACCTAGAAGCCTAAAGCTGACTGGGCTTTCTTCAAACTGATTTCAGCATCCGCTACTCTCTGCCCTAAGAGGTGATAATCATACATGATCCACCTTTGTAAAATTTTACAAATGAAGTTATAGTTTAAATCAGAACTGGTTCTGGTTGCCATCTCTTTCTACTTGGCAGCTAAGTACTTATTTGTTGACTGAGATGCTTTTTGGCTCTTTTGGTCTCCTTGTCAATTTATACCACTTAGAAAAACGCATAAAAATATTATAATCATCATTGGAGTCACTTTTGATATCTATTATTCAATTTCCATAATCAATTCTTTGTAGTTTAGGATTGGGTTGTTTTAATTATATGCTATATCTTTTTTTTCTCATTATTAGACTTTGTTCTAATTTTATATTAATTCTGATCTTTTAACAAATCTGAGGCCTAACTACACAGACAAATGATTCAGGATAATTACCACATCAAAAAGAACCTTTTTTTGTGTGTTATAACCAATTTTATTTTTGTGATATTATTCAGCGTGTGCCACATCCAGTCCCTGACAATTTTTTTCTCCAAGGATTAACGAGGTAAATTCACAAGCCTTCACTGTAGTCTGTAAGTAGTTTCTTGGTTTTTTACCCCCACCTTTCCTTCTTCCTGATCATGTTTTCTGATCTATTTCATACCATTCTCCTTCATTCCCATCTTTGCTCTGATGTCACCAGGTATCAAAGTATATGCTGATTTAATTTGGAGGGTCCTCTCTAGTTCTCTGTAGAGTTTCTCAGCCTCCCCAAATTCTGCAATTAATGTTGGAGGATGAGTTGCAATTATTTCCATGATTTTCTTTTGCAGATACTTACCATGAGCACTGCAATATGAGATGGCCAAATGTCCCATGAAATAATGTTTGCTATTGCCTTTGATCATACAAGAAAATGAGCTCCACCATCTCCTTTCTTTGCTTTTCCAAAGAATACCTATGACTCTTCCTTCCACTCAGTTTCCTTCTTTCTTCTAGTTTCATTTAAAGGTCAAATTAAAATGATTTGGTTCTACCAGTGGTCTGCCCACTTATTGGCCACTGACCAGGGATCTTATATTTAGAGTACCAAAGGCTAAATTAAAATGTCTACATGGTCTAAAAACTGTTATTCCCAGCACCTTCTGCCCCTCTTTCTGTCACAGTCACTGCATAAGTGGAAGGGAACATACAGGACTAAAGTCTATTTTGTACTTCTCTTTATTTCATACATCCTCATGGCCAGTGAATTCATCACTAGGTGGCTGGGGTATTGACACCTCTGCCTCTCCATATTTAGCTGGGCTGCTCCTAAGAAAACAGATTCAGAAAGGAGCATCATATACCACAAAGCTAGTCAGTCCTATGCCAGGAACATACTCAAAGCCTTTCCATCATGGTATAGCTCATAAGATTATCCTCTGAGAAAGCTTTCAAGAACCAGGAGGTGTGTTCACATCCCAATCAAGCACTGGAACAGGATTTTGCAAACACACACACACGCATGCACACACACAAACACAGAGTAATTATAGGGTGGAGGAGGCATCAACAACTGGCAAGAGAAGAATCAGAAAAAAAATCTTGATCTGAATTTGAAATGGTGCTCTTGATCTGAGCTTCAAAAGGAGCCAGGAAAATTCAAAAGATGGAGGCAAAGGAGACTACTGCAGGCATGGGAGACAGCCTGTGCAAAGGCACAGTACTAACAAGATACTGTATGTGGAGCGCATCAAAAAGTACAGTTTGAATGTGGAGTACATAAGTGGGAATGAGATTAAATCAATATGGAAATGTAGGTTAGGTAAATACCTGAAATTCTTTGTGGGATGGGCAGGGCCAGAAGAGGGGTATAGTGAAGGTCAGGTGCAATCAAAAGTTTTGGAAGCAAGAGTGACAAACCCTTTATGCTACTGCAGAGACTCACCTCTCTTGCTCTTTATCTCAAAGAAACTCACCCTAGATCTGGGATCAGACCTCAAAGAGCCACCACTGTAGCTTAAAGCCAGGACTGCAGAAGAAGGAAGGAAACAAGCATTGGTAAAGTACCTACTATGTGCCAGCAACTGCACAAACAAGGATTTGACTTTTTATTATAGCTCTAGCAATACAGGGATAAAACAGACTGTCCCTCAGCTTTTTTGATCCAAGTTGCCCTGGCTCCTTCTAAGGGTTCTTGTTGAGTTTCTGGATTTGACTCAAAATATCAACTCCTCCAAGGAGTCACCCATTCTAGAAGGTAATAGGCAGACTGCATACCTGGAGATACTGGTTACTTCAACATCAACAGGGAGCTAGGTAGCACAGTGGATAGAGTGCTAGACCTGGAGTCAGGAAGACTTGAGCTCAAATCCCAATTCATACATTTACAAACTCTAGAACCCTGGGCAAGTCACTTAATCTGTCTGCTTCAGTTTCCTATTCTGTAAACTGGGGATAATAATTACACCTGTTTCCCAGGGTGGTCATGAGGATCAAAAGAGATTATATTTGTAAAGCACTTTATAAACTTAACAATGCTATATAAATGTTAGATATTATTATTGTTGTTGAATTCATCAACCATAGCTATTCTGGAAGAACATCTACAGTACTAAATTAAAAATAACTTGGGATCTGTGTCAGGGAAGGAGATACCCACACTGATGAAATCACAAATCCTTGAAGTATTTAAATGTTCTGAGCAAAGGTAGGCACTGGAGGAAATATAAAGATTTACACAGTACAAAATAAGATGCATCCGTCCCATGGAGCCTCCGTGCACTGATGACAATAACGCAAAATGATTCATCATAAATACAAGTGAGGCACTTATAAAAATATCTATAGTAGCTCTTTTTGTGGTGACCAAAAATTGGAAATTGAGGGGAAATTACCATCAATTGTGGAATGGCTAAATAAATTGTGGTATATGAATGTAAGGGAATACTATTGTGCTATAAGAAATGAGGAGCAGGCAGATTTCAGAAAAACCTGGAAAGACTTACATGAACCGATTCTGAGTGAAGTTAGGAGAACCAGAAGATTGTACACAGCAATAGCAACATTGTTTGATGATTAGACTTAGCTCTTCTCAGCCATACAACAATCCAAGACAATTCCAAAAGATTCATGATGGAAAATGCTAACCATATCCAGAGAAAGAAATATGAAGTCTGAATGCAGGCCGAAGCATACTGTTTTCACTTTTTTTTCTGTTTTTTGTATTTTCTTTCTCATGGTTTTTCCCTTTTGTCCTGATTCTTCTTTCCCAATATGAGTAATGTAGAAATATGTTTAACATGATTGTACATGTATAATCTACTACATCAGATTGCTTGAGGTCTTGGGGAGGGATAAGGGAGAGGGAAAAATTTTGAAGTCGAAATTTTACAAAAATGAATGTTGAAAATGATCTTTACATGTAATTGGAAAAAAATAAAATACTGGTAAGGAAAAAATAAATACAAGTGAGGGATAGGAATCAGTTATATATGAGGTCAAAGGAAGGACAATCGTCACTGACTGGGTAATTTTCATCCTACTTTCCTGAGAAAACAGAACAGGCATTGATTGCCAATAGAAGTCTCTGTGGAAGAGATAGAAACTGAGTTGGTAAAACCAATAGGAATTTAGCTAGGTACGTAATATTCTTGATTAGTCATTTTCCTTAAGTACAGATCAGACAATGACATTCCCTTACTCAATAAATCTTAGGGGCTCCCTATTGCCTCTAGGATAAAATATAAGACATTCTATATGGTTTTTAAAGACCTTCACAACCTGGAACTAGCCTTTGATTCTAGTCTCATTTTTCATTACTCCCCTTCTAGACAAACTGGCCGCCTTTCTCCCTGTTCTTCACATATAGCTCCTATTTCCCATGTCTCTGTATTTGCACTGGACATCCTTCATGCTTAGAATACACTCCCTCCTCTCCTCTGATTCACAGAATTTTTCAATTCCATCAAGATGAAGCTTGAGCATCAACTGCATGAGGCCTCTCCCCGAGATTCTCCCCAATCAATAATGCTCTCCCTCCCTAACTACTTTGTGCTTAACCATCTTATGTTTATTGTGTATTTATTCTGTCTTCATTAATAATCTGTAAGCCCCTTGAAAAGGTCTGTCTCTTTGATTTTCTTTTTTCTTTCCTCATTCTTTTCTTTCTTTCCCTTTATCTTCCTTCCTTTCTTATTTTTTACCTTTCCATGTCCAGTAGCTAGAAGAGTTCCTAGCTCCTAATAAATATCTGTTGATTGTTTGATTGACTGGCTGCTGGGGTTACTGGCTATGTGACCTTGTGAAGTCAAACCTATTCTCTGCTTGTCTATTTTGTAGTGTGAATACATGCTGTGGTAAAACCTACTACTGCTAGCTGCCTTAGGGCGGGACTGATGGGCTAAGGTACAGAAAAATAGCTCTTTTCATCACGGTGTCAATAAATGGCAGTAATTATCATTTGATTCTATGGCAGGGAAAGCTCTCAAATTCTCAAAGCACAAAAATATGCAAAAAACAGTATTTGAGGAGGACTTTAACACAGCCAGCATTTCTTTTTCATGGCCTCTCTTGAAACATGGCTTCTCCTTAGCATGTAAAACAGGACAGCCTTCAAAGGATCATCAAAACAGAACTTTTAGGTGAATTCACGGAAAACACTAAGAAATTTATAGTTAAAAGATTTAGTTGAAGAATTAGGGGAAGATTTAGTGTACTGTCCCCTCCCCCTTCTCTCTGTTTAGCTTTAGATACATACATATAATAGCCTATTTTAATTACATTCCTATAGAAAGAAGTATGAGAAAAGTGTTTTTATATCACATAATTACAAAGTTGCTAAGAATTTTTTTTGATTAAGTGACCCATGATTTCATTGGTGTGGGTACTCCCTCCACTGATGCAAATAGCAACCCTTCCTAATGTATTATGGATAGTCATGGCCAAAAAATCATCAGCTTGGGACTAATGTTCTGGTGAGGAACCTCTCTGTTGACAGATGCACACAATCCATTACCAGGCCAATACTGGAAGCCTTTCAAGCTTATTAGGAACTACCAGAGCTTGCAGTCCATTGGCATGGCTTCAAGAATGTAGGGTCACCTCCACACCACAACGAAGCACTGGAGGAGGAGGAGCACTTTAGTGATGCATGAATTTCAGTGAGTAGAAGGATGACTTTTTATCCATTGTCATAGTTTGGATTCCCACCCCGCCTGCCCCTTCACTTTTTTTATTCTACTTTCCTGAGAAAATAGAACAGGCATTGATTGCCAATATTTGATTCACATAATGAGAAGCTCATGAGATCTGGGCTCTTTGCTTGCGTTATTCCCTGCTGGATTGGTTTTTTTCTTGTCACTTTGTCTTTAATTCGTTATAACTGCAGCTGTAACGCCTGGAAAAGACTGAATGCTAAGGAGTTTGAAAGAAGATATATTTTGTGACTTGACAAAGAAGCAGAGACAAAATATCCTTCATTAGTTCTCACTTCTCAACTTTGCAAAACCTATATAGTGTCAGGAAGAGCAAGGCTTCTTTTCAAATTAAATTGCATTTCACTGAGGAAGAGAAGAAAAAGATTAGGTGGGAAAGGGACTTAGGGGAAAGAGACATTGGTAATTCTACTGATGTCAGCCACTTTACATCTTGGAAAGACAAGTCCTACAGGCACTGATACTTTACATCAAATTCAAGGCGTTTGGCTTCAGAACAGGGCAATTACCCCACAAAACCATAAAAAGGCATTCATAAGAACTTGATTTAGAAGGACCTAAGAGGTTATCTAATTTAACCCTCTCAATTTACAGATGAGGAAAACGAGGCTCAGAGAAACTGGATCAGATCCAAGACTTGGTCTCTAGTCCTCTGATTACAAGAATTGACTTCTTTCTACTGCATATTGTTTTTTGTTTTCTTCCTTAAAGAGATGAAAATGGTCAAATTTGAACTGAGGACATTCTGATCTATGGCTAAACACTTCACCACTAAAAGTATCTCACTTCCCTCACCATCCCTCCTTGCCATTAGATGTTTCTTCCTCTTGAGTTATTTACATTTTTATGTGTTCTGCAATTCTTTGGGGCACCAGTACCAAATTCCTACTCAGGGGGCTTTTTTCAGTCTTTCTCTTTTGTGAGATCTTTGAATTTTTGCCTCAAGAGGCACTTGGAGATTTTCCCATAATCCCCAGTGAATGTCTTCATTCCTGTCTCATTCATCCATGCCAACCATATCATCAAACTTTGTCTACCATAGATTTTCTCTCCCATTCCTCCCTCACCCAGTACCTTCATACCTCCCCCCAAACCTCTCTTCAGCTTCCTTTTATGTGTTGTCTTTGGCTATTAAAAAGCTCTTTGAGGGCAAGGAGAGTATCTTTCTGCATTTATTCATATTCCCAATTCTTAGCATACAACCTAGCGTATAGCAAGCTCTTAATAAATACTTATGAACTTAATTTGACTTAAATAGATGGTTTAAGGAGGCATTCCCCTAAACAGATTAAATTGCTGTGAACTTTTTGAAAAAATAATCTCCTTGCTAATTGGAACAACATGCTTTCCCCTTCCTCACTTGGTCTTTCCCTTCCACTACCCGCAATGTCATATTCTAGGATCTTCCTACACTTCACTGACTTTTGATGTCCCTCAGATGAGAACCACACTGGGACTGGTTCAACTGAGTATTTTTTTTTCATTTGGTCATTTTGCTGAGTTGTTTTCTCAAACCAAATCTACCTCCCCCTCCCCACAAATGAGAATCCAATTCCACGCCAGTAACAACCAGAGAAGAAAGTAAAAATGTTCCTCAGTACAGGTGAGCGTGGCATCTCTTAAACTTCTGTGCTAGTCTTTGCTTTCCCAGAATCAGACCATCTTTAAAAAAATAAAAAATATACCCCACTCCTTTCCCATAAATTAAAGCAGAATGATATAAATACATGTGCTGAAATCACCTGGGAAAGCAAGACTTTAAGTTTGATCACCTCTGTTTTCAAACTATAAAAACCAATCAGGATCACAGATCTAGAAGGAACCTTAGAAGCAATCGATCCAGCCCCTTCATTTTACAGTGAAGAAAACTAAGATCTAGGTTGGTTAAGGAACTTGATCAAAGAAACAAAGGCAGAAAATGTCAGACATGGGATTTGTGAGTATTCTTTCCACTGTAAGATGAATGCTTTGGGCTCAATCGCTTTTGAAGGGCAGTTTAACTAAACCTATGAATAACAGCCTGCTCCCACTAGCACTTAATATTATTACCCATAATATAGAATATATTTTTATTTGTCCATTCTGAAAAATCAGTAAAGATCATCATTAGCCCAATGGTAATTAAAATTATGTCATAAGACTAGCGGGTCAAAAAAAAAACATTCTCAAGAGCACGGCAGTATTCGGTTCTTAAGAGTTGAAGCATGCCAGTGCAGATGTTCCTAATTACCCTAAAAACACAAATACTTACACAAACCAGTTGGTTCCAGCTACAGAATAATTCAATTAAAGGAGTGCTTATAATTTAGCAGTATGAATAATAGTTAGGACCAGCGAGTCTGTGAAACTATAAAGAACTACAGACATACAGCATCTGAGTCAGACAAACAGCTCTCTATGTTTTTACAGTAAGAAAGCTTTTAGATTTCCCAATTTCCCTGTTACCTGGGCTAGTCAGTAACCATAGACCACTCAATTGTCTTAAAAAACATTCACTCCATTTCACCTTGTGAGCTACCTAGATAAATCCAAACAGAGAGTCTGGAGCAGCTAGAACAAGGCTGTTCCCTTGGTTTAAATTACTTCTTCAGAAATGAATGGCTTAGGTAATGTGATACAGAATTAAATCAACATACACAATGAAACCCAAGCTCTGGAGACGCACAGGATTCTCTTTGCAAATAATAATCTTGGCAGCAAGCCTCCTTTATGTGCTGAAAGCCCTGCTGCTCACTCATAGCACATCTCAGAGCTGCAACAGGTAATTGGGTGCTACTAATAATGTTTGCAAATAACATCTCAAGGCAGGAAGTGTTTACAGCTTGACTTAGTGGGATGAGACAACCTTATCTGTAAGCTCAAGCTCTAACACTGATAGACACTGATTTATTGGTTTTTTTTTTTTACAATCTATAAACAGTTAATTTACATAATAAACACTATATGTGGCACATATATCCACATGCATATATACATATCCTCACAAACTATTAAAACATAGATTCAAAAATGAGAAAGTAAAAATTAAGTTTAATGTACTCAATTCAGTCAAGTTATCACCAAGGTGCTCATTCCCCACCCCCCCAAAAAATTAGATGTCCACTTGCTATTTCCTAATTGTATTGTTTAAGCTGCATTTTTAATAGTTGGTCTCTTCACAATACCCAGGAGGTAAAAGGGAAAGCTAGTTTCCAGAACAAGGGAGAAAAAATCAAATAAGGTTACTTTACCTTGTGTCACCTGCTGGACTGCCAGCATTATCCCCGACACTGTGTCCGGAATCAAATTTTCCTTCAGGTTGTAGCATGGTGCCCATTCCAGAATTGGCAGTCGCCTTAGACACCACTGTTTAATGTCTGCACAATGGAAGGAGTTTATCTTCCTCCATACCACACTATTCTTTTTTCTCTTCGCTCCTGTCATTTTCCAGGTCCCCTCCTCCCAAACGTTTCTTCTTCAGGAAAGGAAATTCGTTTCAAGCACACCTCCCTTCGGTGCCAGCCTCCAGTTTTTTCAGTGCTTAACAATGTCAACGCTAAAGAGGAAAAAAAAAAACAAGAAGGAAAGAAAGAGAGAGAGATTAAGAGAAACACTTAACTATCTGGAGCTGAGTTCTGGTTGGCTTTGGGGTGGCTAATTAATTTAACTCCAAATATGCATTTAATCCATGCATCCTCATGTGAAGGAAATGGAGAAATGGCCCCCTTGTTAGTGTAACATGTTTCTGTTCTTTTAAAAGTAGTATGTCTAGCTTTGTTAGTCTATGGCTCTCTATCCAGTAATTTCTCCCTTATATTCACTGTAGTGCCTTATGCTTTTGGCTCCAATCCCAATGGTTAATGAGGTAGTGCTGGGCGTGTGTTGGAAGTGGGCTGGGCTATGCTAATACAACCAGGAAGCTCTCAGCTAGTCCAATCTCTCCCTCCAAGCTATGCATAGGCATAAAGCTGCTGGAGGCTCTGGAGTACAAAATTAATTCACAGAACCAAGCCTCCCTTTGAGAATGATAGGATACTTTGTTTGCAGCCTATTAAGCACTGGCGATTCTTCTCCTGTTAAAGCAAGCTACAGAAATCTGTTAAATGTTTCTCATCATTTTATTCCCTGTGAAATGAGGTTTTCATTCATAGAAAAATGTTCAGGTAGCCGGCTGCCCCGTCTGGGGAAAGGAATTTCCAGTTCTCATAAATAAACTGAAACTTCATCCCACAGACTAACAAAATAAGCATGACAATGGATGGAATACTTGTGGCTACAGCCCCCTCTCCCCCCCACCCCACCCCCTTTCAATTGCTCCTTGGGTTTTTCCTGATTGTTCCTCTTCATCATTTACTTCTCACACACACTCTATTGTGACTGGTGTTTATTGAGGAATGACAGTATGGTACAAATCATTGTGTGAAGTGTCCCCCAAAGGTTTTTGGTGCCTATACCATTTTTATAGTTTCATTAAATACATATACTCTTTGTTTTTACATTTTATAGTAGTTCGGAGAGGCAGTCATTTTTTTTTAAAGAAAGAAAACCGGCATTTATGAGCTGTGCGATTGGAATTATACCAAAGAAACAGTTTATTAAATAAAACTCTGACAGCCAAGAAAGAGAATACTATGTATATAGTTCACTGAGGCCCCTTTTAATGCCCTTTCGTCCAGAGAATACAAAACTGATTTCTGGAAGCCTTTAGAATAACAAAACTCTTGGATCCCTTGGACACTTCTCTGGTCCCCTGCTGTACCTTTTTTCCATTTGTTTTTAAATTAAGGTGAATAGCTACTTTCTCTGCTTTCCAAGGATGACCTCACTGGTTTCCTATACAGTGTTCTGACATATACCTGCTTCTGCCTTACAACCTATCAGTGCCTTATATATACGCAATTAATATTTTTGTCCACAGGTCAGAATTTGCTTTGCTTTCTTCCCTTTTGTAGTCATTGGGCCAATTTTCCAAACTGTCCAAACCATTTGATTCCTATAATTATCACCTCCTTTAGAGACTCTGGCTTGCAGTGTTTCCAGACCCTTTTTCTTATGTTCTCATGTCTAAGTGAAACCACCTGATATTTGCTATCATCATTGTGTCAACAACAAAGCTACATCAACTTCAGGAGTTCTAAAGAGATATTGCATCATTTTAACTGTCTTATGCTTTTTGTTTCTTTCCTTCACAAATAAGCAATCATTATTAATTCCATTTTGTAATCATCTGAAATCCTTGTTCTATAGACCCTCCCTATAGCCTCCCCCCACAAAAAAAGCCTCAAAACATATCAAGGTCATGAATTTGCAATCTATTCAGGTGATCATCTGACATGGATGTGGCAGAATGGTGCTCTGCATTGGATGGAAGACTAGACCAGATGACGAACTCTGGCATTCTACGGTGCTTTCCGTAAGTCTATGATTTCATGGTAGACATTGAAAGTTAAGGTGAAATTTATCAACAGAAAGCTTTATTTGTTTGCTCAATCCAAACCATTTTCAATAAACCATTTTGATTACAGATAATACAATGTAAACTCTGTAAATGCAAGAACTATTTTGGTTTTTGTCTCTGTAATCTCAGAGCCTGGCACTGAGCAAAGAATTAATAAATGCTCATTGAATGAAACAGTTACATATGAGAATTCAACTAACATACACAAACATACCATATTTGAGAATTAAAGATGGATTTTCATAATTGCGAAACAGAAACTGTTTCACAATGTTCTAGAACCAATAGGAGGAAGAGAACCAGTTCAAATATAAACTAATTCCATGCCCTTTGATTCTTCTGGAAAAAAAAATGTTTCAATGATCTGAATTAGGGGTTCTTAACCTTTCTTGTATCATGGACTCCTTTGGCAATCTGGTGAAACCTATGGATACTTTGTTGAAATAATATTGTTAAAATGTATAAAATTATAAAGGAAACCAATGATATTGAAATGCAATTATCAAAATATTTTAAGTTATAGGCACCAAGTGAAGGAATCCTGGTCTAATGAATCTTTTTCAAGGATCTATACAATAAATTCACTTATTTTCTTATTCTTTTTTTTACTCTATGTTTCGATTGATTCCTATACTTACATATTCTGTCTAGGGAGTGCCAAAACCTCACAAAACAAGCTTGATTCATGGAAGATCCACTTCAGATCATAAATAGGAATGCCAAAAACTTTATGAAGAAGTCTATTCACCTACATGAAATTCCCAGGGCAACTGGACAGACTCATAAAGTTCAAGAAAATTAGATAAGCTTTAACATAATTTTCAGTAGCTGACGTCAATTCACTCTCCAGTTCCATATGTCTTTCCCTCTCCTCCACATGCCAAAGAGGGAAGGTCCAATTTAATTTCAAGACAATACATTCTTAAAAAAAAACTGGATGCCCTTATCATTCCCATCCCAGCCCCCAAACCTCACAACTACCCCAGTTTCTCATTTCTATTTTGTTGTCAAAGACACCACTCTCTTCTTGGCTCTACTTACAGTGTTAACATCGTCGTCTCTCTCCCTTGTTCACCAGATCCAATTCATCACCGAGCCTCACGTGGTTTCCTCTTCCACCATGCTTCTGTAATTCATCCTTTCCTTTTCATCCCCATAGACCCTTTCCTGTTACAGGCCCAGATCACCTGGACCGCTGGAAAAGTCTCCTGGACAGCTTCTCTGTCTACAGCCTTCCTCCCTTCCAAGGCTACTCACATAGAGTGCAACAGCAAGAATCACTTTCTAAAAATATCATTTTAGAGTTAGAAAGAAACTGGGAGTCACTTAGCCCAAGCTCCTTCATTTTACAGATGAAGAAACTGAAGTTGTCACTTTGCTAGGGTTATGCAGATAGTAAGCAAGATGGAATTTGAACTCGGATCTACTTATCACAGTGCTTATCCCACTGGGCCGTGCTTTTTCTCCCAAATGTTGACTCTAAAACTCCCAGTAATAAATGGCTTTGAACTCTAAAATACCAGCTAAGTACTTCAAGACCTGCCATAAAATGATCTCCAAAGACACAGCACCAAATCTTAGTGTTCCCACAGCCTTGAAAATGAAGGAACCCTGAGTGCCTCACCTTCCCCCTTCAAACTCTTTGCTTCACTCCATGGAACATGTATACCACACACACACACTACTTATTCTCTTCAACCTGTTTTGTTTTTTGGTGGGGCTTTTTTGGGGGAGGGGAGGAATATTGACCATAATTTTATTGGTAATTTATCTATAGCTGATAGCCCTAGAGAGCTGCTGTCTTTCTGACTCCAAGTTCGACTCTTTATCCACAACACTATTCTCAAGCTATATACTTGCCAATCACCCTACCCTCCTTTTAAAAGCCTGGCCAATAATTTAAGAAGCATTTATTAATCAATTACTATGTGCCAGGTGTCGTGCTAGGATAAAGATTCTCTTCCTTCATGAAGCCTCCCAACCTTAACTATCACCACATCTACTTATTCCATAAATTCAATGTCCTATCAACATGTGCCTTATTTTTGTATGTATGTACATAAAAGTTCTCTGCAACTACATTCATAAATTTTCTTGGTTTGTGATCCTTTGCCTGCTTTGTAAGTACTTGGCTAGTATCCTTCAGGACTCTGAAAAGATATCTAAGGACACATGAGCCTGGTCTTCTGTTTCTTTTGTCTCCCTCCAGGGGACCTAGTATGGTACCCCGGGCATTTAGAAGATAGTCAATAAATGGCAGGTGGCTAATAATAATTGTCCTGAACTATACTCAGTGTTGGCAACTTCATTAGCCACTTGATTCTAGAGATCCTTCTCAAAGACTTTTATCTTTCCTTCTTTACATCCTGGAGGAAAATGGCAGGATAATAGTCCTCCCTCCTTCACCTTGAAGTGCACATAAGAGCCATTTCTGATACTGGTCTTTTAGTGGTAGACTTTTCTCCACATTACAAATAGAGACTTTTCTGGGTGTTCCCACAAGATGTCAGTCCTATTAAGTTAGTTCACTCTCTTGGGTACTTCTATATAAATGATCCAGTGGGAAGCCCAGTTGGAAAGTTTGTCAACCAGGCCTTGATGTGACTCCTTCCAAACTATTCTGTTTTGTTTAAACCACTTAGCTTCCTAGCCAGAGGTAAATCTTAGTTTCCTAATAGTGCAGTGTCCTCTCATCCAGCTTAGTATTTTATTATGACCTGAGCTATATTTTTCCATTTATTGGGAAAATAGGATCATGCAACTTATGGATCCTTGATGTTCAGGGTCTTAAGTCAGTTTCTATTTGTTCATTTCAAACTGATCAATAACAATGCAATTCATATTTCGGTTAACACTGATACCTTGAACAAAGTGACATTCAAAAACTCTTGGTGGCCAAATCTATTTTGCAAATTCATGTTGCTGGGTCAGTGTAACAAAGGGCAGTATCATATTAGAGGACAAGAGACCAAGAGAAGTAAATTAAAAGGGAAGTGCTGCTCAATGGCAGGCTGTAAATGGCATTTTTGTGTGAAATTCAAATAACTTCAAGGGCTATGGACACACATAGTAGAGTGGAGAGAATGTTGGATATGAACTGAAAGAACCTAGATTGAATCTCAGCTTTGCTGACTCTGGTCACTCATATGGCCACAAACAAGTCACATCATCTTTTCTTTATGAATGAGTCTCAGTTTTCTCATTTATAAAATGAAAGGATTAGCCCAGATCAAAGGTTCTTAACTTGAGATCTATGAACTTGTTTTCAAAATATTTTGATAATTATACTTAGATATAATTGATTTCCTTTCAAATCCTATGTATTTAGTATGCATTTAAAAACAGTCTGAAAAGAGGTCAACGGGCTTCACCAGATTGCCAAGGAGGTCCAAGACACAACAAAAAACGTTCAGAACCCCTGACTTGGATGATATCAAAAGTCCCTTATAACTCTAAATCTAGAATCCTCATCTCTTGACTCAAGATTTCTTTTTATTTTTTCTTTATTTTTTTATTTTTTTTTTATTTTTTGCAGAGGGGAAGGCAGGGCAATTGGGATTAAGTGACTTGCCCAAGGTCACACAGCTAGTAAGTGTGTCAAGTGTCTGAGGCCAGACTTGAACTCAGGTCTTCCTGATTCCACGGCTGGTGCTCTACTCTCTGTGCCACCTAGCTGTCCCAGACTCAAGATTTCATTTAGATGAATGGGATGCTTTATTATGTATAATGACTTGACGGCCTCACTGTCTCACTTTACTTGTATCTTAATTGTAATTTTCCATTAGAAGTTGTTGGATTTATATTAGGCATGGATTATGATTCTGTCCAATAATAAACATGTTTAGCATTTATGACTTAAACATGCACATGCATGCATGTACATATACATATGACTACAAGTATTACAATAGGTGAACTCTTGGGGCAGCTAGGGGGCGCAGTAAGTAGAGTACCAGCCCTGGAGTCAGGAGGACCTGAGTTCAAATATGGCCTCAGACACTTGACACATGTACTACCTGTGTGACCTTTGGCAAGTCACTTAACCCCAATTGTCTTGCCAAAAACCAAAAAAAAAAAAAACCCACAAACAGAAGGTGAACTCTTTTATTGCATAGATATAGATATACTAAAAGATGTTTAACATAATGAAACATATGTGAAATACTGAACTCTGAAGACAGATAATCACCTGGCATGTTGGAAGCTAAATACCAAAAGGATTGGGAGGCAAGAGAACTAGATTCTAACCCTCAATCTATTACTAACAAGCTACGTGATTTCGGGAAAATTACTCTCTCCGGTACTGAATTTCTTCATCTTTTAAATGGAGGGATTGACTTAAATGATTTCTGAGGTCCCTTCCAACTCCAAGACTCTAAGACATTAGGTGGGGGCGGGGGGCAGGATGTGACCCACTGTTTCCTTTCTCTGCTCTAGTACTATGCCACTGTCTCTTCACGGCACAAAATTGATGCTGGGTTCTCAAGGGCTATGTCAGTGGTATTCATGCCTTGGCAAGTCCGATCAAGCCACAGAGGCTTAGAGTATGGGCCCTTGGACTGTCCTCTGAGGACTAGCCTATCTAAATGTGGAAAGTTTTATGACCAAAGAGTTGGCTCTTAAGTGATCATTGGTCTTGGCCACAGTCATTCATAAAACCGTCCGCTAAGAGACATGGCATATTTTATTCTGTTTTGATGGATGGATAGACACCTCACCCTAATGACATTTAAAATATTTTTAAGTGTTGATGGAAATATTCTTTCCTTAGGACTCAAGTAACCAAAGTACTTTGTGAGTACACATCTGAAGCAAGGGACAGGGAACAGAATACACATTTATTAAGTGCCAACTATGTATCAGGCACTTTACAAATATGATTTCACTTGATCTTCAAAACAACCCTAGAAAGCAGGTGTTGTTATTGCTCCCATTTTACAGTTGAGGAAATTGAGGCAGACAAATGAAGGACCCAATTTCATAAAAGTACTCTACCACAAATGGCAGTTCTATAAGTAACTAACATGTGAAAGATACTTAGGATACTTTGGGAAAATTTAAACTCCAGTTTGGTCAACTAGATGAAAGAAGACAGTCAATCCTCAATACCTGTACATTTAACAACTTCAAGCATTCCTGTGATTTTATTAGCAACTTCATTTTCATTTTTGCATTGGTAACCATGCATATTTAAGGCTATGCACAACAGAGAAAGGCATGATGCATGCAAGTTTGTGGAGCAGCTGGTGTCCCACTAGATGCTTCACTGATGTTCCCCCTACCATTGTAAAATGCTTCCCATGCATTCATTGCCTATTTTATTGTATACCTTTAAGACTCAAATTTTGTTTTGCAATTATGCCCAAAAAGCATGGTGGCAGTCTTTCGGACTCTAAGCCCAAGCATGCAAAGTCAGTGGTGCAACTTAGTGGGAAAATAAAGGTGTTGTACTTCATGCCAGATGTCTACAGCCATTGTCAGCCACGAGTTTGGTGTTAATAGATGATTATAGTTTTATATAGTACAATGCCCTCATGCAACCATCTGACACAGTGGGAGATAAAATTCAGGTTAAAAAACTGTTTTAGCTTTAAGAATTTTATTTGCTATACAGTATTAATGGTACTGTAGATTTCATGTATTATGAAAAGTGAATATTGTTTGAAATCAATGGGGGTTTTTGGAGATGTTAGCACAAAAGGTCACAGAATTCTAAGGAATTACTAAGTGAGAAAAATGTTTTGCATGTTAACAATTTTATTTTGTGTACCTCATCTTATGTGTTAATCCATGTTACTGTTTCAGGAAGAATACATATTATCAAAATTAGAGTTTCATTATAAAGAATTATATTCATAAAATATATTTTCAGCAATATCTAGTTTTTGGTGGTCTTGGGAACCTAACCTCTTATTTCCTATAGGTTCAATATATCAACATTAACATTTTTTACCTTTGCACCATTTTCTAAGAACATTACCCCTGTGGAAGTTGAGGATTGCCTGTATTCTAGTCCCTGTTCAGTCTTCCATTGTTATTCAAAAAGAATACAATTTTTCTCAACAAAAATCTTAGAGCACAAAGGGCCCCTTTCCATTTTCCCCCATAAATTCTTTTTTTTTAACTGCATGTCCATAGTTTAAACCTATTCTAATAAAAAGAGAATTTTACTCTAGTTAGAACACTTGATCTTTGCAACAAAGTTCTAGAGTTAACATTCTGTTGGTGCTCCTGCCTCATTCCTTCAAGGGCCAGCTTGGGAAGCAACTCCTCCATAAAGCCTTTGCAGACACTACCCTCTTCTCCCCTCCACCCTTTTCCCCAGGTGAAGGAGATCTTTTTCTCCTCAGACTTCTCACTCGTATTCCTTGGGTTTTGTGAACCTATCTCATTCTCCCTGCATCTGTTACCTATGTATGTTTTCTTCACCCCTATCAAAACGTGACACCCTTTAAAGTAAGGCCTGTATCAATGATTTTGTATCTCCAATAACTAGCACTGAGTGCCTTGCACATCATAGGTGTTTAATAAATGTTTCTTAAATTAAATTGGATTGAATGAATGTTCTCAAGAGGATAGTAACGGAAATACTTTTCATTTCTTTCAAATATCAGAGGGTAGACAACATGGATAATTTATTTTGGCCTTGCTAAAATCATCACTTAATTAAGCATGTGCTTCCACAGTCTCCCAAAATGCAAGTGCATTTTTTCTTCCACTTTGAATTTATATGGTACACATTTAATATCTATTTAGTTGTGTAACTCATACATACCAGAATGTAAATTCCTTGAGGGCAGAGACTCTTGTTTTTGTATCTTCTGCAATCAACACACTACTTAGCACATTGTTGTTTTCCAGTCATTCTATTGTATCTGACTCTTCACGACCCCATGGACCAAGAGTGGTTTGTGACCCATGACCACTGAAGTGGTTCACCATTTCCTTCTCTAGTAGATTAAGGCAAATAGAGATTAAGTGACTTGCCCAGGGTCACATAGCTAGTAAGTGTCTGAGGCAGGATTTGAACTCAGGTCTTCCTGACTCCAGGCTCAGTGCTCTATAAGTCATCTAGCTGCCCCACTTGGCACATTGAAGGTATTTAATAAGTACTGGGTACATTAAACTGAATTTAATTGAGTTATTCTATTTTAAATGTATCTCTTTGTACACTGTACAGCATGATCAAAATATCTCCTGACTGATTACATCTATTCATGATTGCTGGATTGTAATGAAGCAGATGATACACTGACTGCTATTTTGAAATGAATTTAGTATAGTGGAGTCCCTTCTTTCTCTAGGATGTGATGTATAACAAAAATATAAGCTCTTAAAGGCTGGAACTGCATATTTCATTTTTGTCCTTGTATGGTTATGGAGATAAATCAGTATTTTTAAAGTACTTTGAAAATTGTAAACTATTATATATATGCTAGTTATTATTGTTGTTTTTATTGTTGTTGTTATCATGTTCCTTTGTCTTTAAAACTAAACACATGCCCCCTTCCTTTTAATGACAGAACTATTCATAGGTTACAAGAACCAAATAGAGCAATCCCAAGTGTCCTCTGTTTAATTTAAAAGTGTACTAGACTTAAACCTGGGCGGGGCAGGGGAAGGGTCAGATTAGAATACTGATTCACATAAAGTATTCATGTAAATTTGCACAAATCAATAAACATCCCTGAGTATCAGTCTCCTCATCCCTAAAAGTGGAGATGATGACACTAGCAATGTCTACCTCATAGATTTATTGGGAAAAAAGATGAGGAAAGGTTAAACAAATCATGGTACATGGATGCAATGGAATAATACTGAGCTATAAGAAACAATAAACATGAAGAACTCAAGGAAACATGAGAAAATTCCTATGAACTGCTGCAGAACAAAGCAGAACCAGGAAAATGATAGACATAATAACTACCACAATGGAAATGGAAATAACATCACCGAAACCCTTAACAGGATGTGATTATAACAACCAAGCTTGACCCTGGCCTAATGAAGAGATGAAAAAAACCTAACTCCCTCGCTTCTTTGCTGATGTAGGGAACCATGGGCACGGACAGTTTCAGACGCTGCCAGCCGATGCGCTGGTTAACTCTGTTGAACAGATTATTTTTCCCTTCTTTTTTATTCTCTGTTACAAGGGACGCTTCACTGGATGGGGAGGGAGAAGGATCACAGGGACCCAGATTCGCAATAGACTTCAGGTGTCATCTCGTCTAACTCCTTTGTTTTTTAGCTGAGAAACAGAAAGCACGGAGAGGTTGCGACTTGCTCAAGGTGATCCAGGTGGTTACGTGACAGTGGAAAAGATCTATCTGGAAATGAAGATGATGTAAAAACAAGAGATAATAAATAACTTTTAAGAAAGATTGTGGCTCACAAACCTTAAAGTGCTACATAAATGTGACCTGTCATTATTATTCCAATTCCTTGGGTCAGGAGGTTGATGAAGGTAGCCCGACACTATTTTCCAACCATTCATTATGTGTGTAAGGAATGGATAGGCAAGCATGGATAGATGGAAGAAAGGAGTATTAGAGAAAGGCTACCTTCTCTCAGTATCACTTAAGAAACATGAAGGAGGAAGATTTAACACCAACACCCCAGAATTTAGAGATAATGTAGTCCTATTTTGAATTTATTTATAGAAATGGACCTTGAAGATCACTTAGTCTAACCCAGGAAACTGAATCTCAAAGAAGTGATATGGGATGTCTACAATCGTAAAGCTAGGTAGGGGTAAAGTCAAGACTAGAACCAATAACCCTAACTCCCAGCGTTCCCTCCACTGCACCCGGAGCATTAGCTTTGGAGTTGTTTTGATCTCAATGCTTTTGATAAAACTCTTTGGGCGTCTTCTTTCTTTTCCTTTTCTTTTAAAAAACATTTCCTATCCTTTTATTCCTGGTACTTGCATATGAGGTGCCTAATAAGTCACTGCTGAATTGAATCCTTGAATGTTGTATTGAAATGTACGTAACATTGTCTAGTGCCTCGTGTCCATCATTTATCAATGAAAGCAAAAACTAGTTTATTAGAGTAACACTTCAGGCTTCACAGTATTTATATCCAAAGTCAAGTGGCCATCTCCTTGAAGGCAGGACAAATTTTCACAGTACCAGACCACTGAGGGAGCTAGGAATGTTAATGGGACTCAAGGGTTTGGCTTACAACCTCTAAAAGAGACAGGGAAAAAATGTCAGGAAATAGGAGTTTGGCAGAGGTAGTTAGGGACCTTTTATACCTGGGAAAAGGCAAGTGACCCCTATAAAACGATTAAACATTCACTCTGATCCCTACTGTATTCACCTAGCAAGAGGGTGATGTCACTAGAAGGGGAGGAAAACTTTCTTGAGCACAGTAAAGAGCCCCAAAGTAGTCGAAATGCATGAATGAATTATCACCCTAAACTCCTGTAGCCTATTTGTCCAAACCTTATGGTTCTAAACAGCATAAGGAGCAATGGTTTAGAGACGAAAGGGACCTTAGAGGTCATCTAGTCCATTTCCTAGTGAGCCAGCTGCAGTCATGGAGAGATTCTGCTGAATTTGGAGTCAGGAAAACCTGAATCGAATCCCTGACTCGGACTAGTAATAGCTGTTGGATTTGGGTAAATCATTCAACTGCTCAGCCTCAGTTTCCTGATTTGCAAAATGAAGATAATAATAGTATCTACCTTAAGGGCTATTATAAGAATTAATAAAATACTGTCTGTAAAGTACTTTACAAACCTTAACGCACTACATAAATGCTAGCCGTTATTACTATCATTACTATTGTTAATGTTTTTATTATTTTAAAAACTGAGACCCAGAGAAGTGAAATCACTTGCCCAATGTCACACACATAGTATGTGGTAGAGCCAGGATTCTTCCTTTAGTCGTTCAATCAACAAGCACTAGGTATAAGAATTATATTCTATCACTTTCACTCCTTCCCTTTCCTTATCCATGCCACACTTCCATGACCTCAAAGATCAGTTTAATCTCTTAGGATCATGATTTTAGGCTCAAAGGGACTTCAAAAGCCATCTTGTCCAACCCCCTCCCCATTTATAAATGAAGAAACGGAAGCCCAGAAAGTTAAGCAACTTGTATAAGATCATATAAGCCTCAGTCTATACCAAACATACTCAACATTTCCCAATAGATATACATTCTTATTACAACTTTAATAAAACAGTAATAGATCTGGGTGGGAGGGGTGGGGGAGGAGGAAGGGAATAAGCATTTATATATATAGTGCCTACTATGTGCCAGGCATTGTGCTAAGCTCTTTTATAAGAAAGAAGAATCTCTCACATTTTAAAATTTTCTGCTCCTGCTTTCTTTTAGGCTCCATTTATGGTTTTTAGACCTGAGGCAGTAGGTGGTGGTGGAAAGAACATTGTATTTGAATTAAGAAACCTGCTTCTGAATCCCTATTCCGACATTAATTACAGGATCATGGTGAAGTGACTTAATATATCTGAGTCTCTGTTCCTTCCCTTTTTAAAATTGGAAAAATAATACTGGTACTACCAGTTTCATAGGATTGTTGTGAAAACCATAAAGACTTCTGTAAATGCATAATTATTTGCATACATTTGTGTTTTAGTCTGAGAAATGTGTGCTTGGGTGCACGTGAGATATTTAGTACCTTGAAATCAATGCATGAAGCATTACTGCTGCATCATTAATAATATTGCTAGTGATACTAAACCAGACCTTTACGTTAAACTATCCAAGCAAATGTTTCAGGTTTTGAAATTTTACTGGGTTAAATGGACCAACAACTGCATGAAGTCATAGTGCCACCTAGTGGGGGAAAGGTTGTTCACTAGCCATAATGACAAGAAACATGCCTGAAATTCAAACTTCTAAGACCTTTTTCTTTGGGGAGAACTCATGAATTATTGACAGTTAACTGTTGACCAATTTTGTTCCTTTGGTCAAGCAATGGTTTGCCTGACCTAGCTGTATCTGTTAGCTAGCTGTGGCCCTCAAGAAGATGCCAGTATGGGCTGGGGAAGGACTGGAATGGACTGTATGACTTGTAAAGGTCCTGTGCAACACAAATATCCTCTGAAAATCTTTCATGGGATTCCAGCCTAGTGGAAAAGGAATGTTTCATTTTTATCTTTGTATAGTCTCTGTGCCTTGAACATTAAGTAGGCATAGACTAAAAGCTTATTGAATGAATAGATAAAAGGATAATCACTAAGTCCTGGTTTTATGTATTTAATTTTGGACCAGACCCATCATTTCATCAGGATGGGGAACTCTAAATATAGAACTCCCTCTATGTCTCATAACTTCTCTGGCTTTCTGCAAGTCCCAGATAATATCCCACCTTTTACAAGAAGCTTTGCCCAATCCCCTTGAATGGTAGTGCTATTTCTAATTTATCCTGCATATATCTTGTTCAGATATAGTTGTTTGCATGCTGTCTCCCTATACCCCAGGATATTCTTAGTTTCTTGAGGGCAGGGATTGCTTTTGCCTTTCTGTGTGACCTTAAGGTGCTTAGAACGCCTCCAGAAACATAGAAGGCACTTAATAAATGTTTGTTAACTTGTTGACTACCAGATTGGCACCTTGTTGGTGAATTACAGTCTTAAAGAACCGTTGGTAATGATGTATCTTGTTTTTTATTCAATTTTTAGTTTTTATTAAATTTTGTTCTTTACCTCTGGGCTTATTCTAATCTGTGTATCATTCTCTGCTATGTACTACAGTCATTATATTGCTCATATAGTAAATGTACTTCTTTTATCATTCTAGGAAATAAAGAATGTGTTCCTGCTTTTAGCACAAAAACATAGGGGCAGGTAGGTGGTGCAATAGATAGAACACTGGTCCTGGAATCAGAGAGGGACCTGAGTTTAAATGTCACCTCACATACTTACTAGCTGTGTGACCTTGGGCAAGTCACTTAACTGGACTGCAGAGAGAGGGGGGGTGGAGAGAGAACTGCCTAGGTTATTAAGAGGTTCAATAATTTGCCTTGAGTCACACCACTAGTAAGTGTCAGAAGCAGTATTTGAAGTCAGATCATTCCAACTCCAAAGGCAACTCTCTACTCTACAATTGGCCTTTATTATTACCAGGACAAAAATAATTAACAATAATAATAATCACCATTACTTTCCCCTTTTTTAGGTGCCAAGAGACTCTATGCAATGAACACATTTTTTTCTCCAAAGTCCGAACTGAAAGGTGTAAGCAATACTCTTTATCACAAATTCTTTGCTATTAGTTTGCTACTAGAGTTGCCTCCAGAAATACTATATTACTTCTGTCTACGGGGTTTCTCAGAGAGACGAGATGTTTATCTCGCAAAGCTATCCCAATAAGTGAAATTTTTAGAAAGAGATAAATGCTGCAGAATACATCCACATATACGGAAGTCAGCAAAATGAACTGAAGAATCCAAAGTGGTAATAAATTGGCCATTGAGAGGAATTTCACTTTGACCCTGTTTAACCTTTTTCTTTGTCGTGTGAAAGTTCTCATTCACATAAGCAAAACCATGGTCCAAGGTCAAAATACTATCGAAAATAGAGGCAACAGTATGGAAGTGCAAGCTAAAGTTATAAGTCCCGGGTTTTCCAGAATGTTTTTGGTATTTTTTTTAAACAATCTTTGCAAAGAGAAGAGGGAATAAACTTTTCCAGACTATACCAGACCAATATTCAGTTCATAAAAAACATGATCACTGTAGTATTATATTTCCTTTGAAATATCTAAAGAGTTATTATTCTTACTAGAATTAGTACCTGGGCTTGTCCAAAGGAAAAGTATCTTTTAAATTTCACTAGTGAGTAATTCCTTTCAAAGAACCATTTTTTTACATGAATTCTCCAGATTCTGGCCTCATCAATCCTCAGTCCCCAAGCCTGTGGATTACTTCAAGATATTTCAGTTACTCCTCCCCCAGGACCACTTTCACCCAAAAGCTTTCATAAATGTTTCAATACCGACCCTATTTCACAATGTTTCAAGACTTGTGGGAATTCTGAGTTTCTTTGTTTCTCCTCAAAGGAATGAGTCAGGAGGGGAAACCGGATAATTTATTAGAAACTACATGCCCACATCCTTGGAGTCAGCCCTAAATATGGGTGTGAATACATCTCCTATAACATTTCTTTCCAGAGAGGTCACTATACATCAGACTTTTTTCTAGTTGCTCCTTTCCCTCTAAATGTTTGCTTTCGCTGTGTTGGGATTAATTCCCCAAAGATAGACTAAGCAAAGAAACTAAAAATAATTCTCTACCCTATAGCAAGCATAAGAATTCAAAGTAAGCCACTCTTTAGAATAAGGAGGTCCAACTTCCTGTAGGCCTCCATCCCAAGCTCACCTGGGAAGCCTCGCCCTCTAAATCTTGGCATTTCTGTTTATGGTTGCTAATGATAGCCCTTAGGAGATAAATTTAACATTATTTTTATAGGGGAAATTGTGCTCTTTCCCTTGTGCACATATATTTCAATTGGTTAGGGAAAGGAAAACTTTCTCTTCATGATTTCTGACTGTACTGTTCTGAATGTGTCCAATTCAACAAATATTCATAAAAATAAATATAGAGCATCCTTCTCACTTCTGAGGGAGATGTGAAGATAAATATTAAAAAATAATTAGCATCTGTACAGTGCTTTACAAAATTTTATTCTTACAACAAACCTGGTAGGGACTATTATTATCCCCATTTTATGAAAGAGGAAACTGAGGCAGACAAAGTGACTTGCCCAGCTACTATGTGAATCAAGTATATATGACAGCTAGTATGTGAATCAAGATTTGAATTCCAGTCTTCCTGACTCAAAACTGATGCCCTATCCACTGTGCTACCCAGTTGCCTTATGATCTTTCTTCTTAAGGAGATTTCTATCTAACATAGTAAAAGAAGATTGGCTATATTGATAATGTATTGATAATTCTTCAATGGAGGAATAATAATTGACATTTACATAATACTTTAATTTTGAACAGCATTTAAGTTAACTCTTTTGACTTTCACAATAGCCCTTAGAGATAGGTATTATAGGCATTATTATCCTCCCAATTTGACGGTGGAGAAAACTGAAGCCTCACAAAGGTAAAGTGATTTTATCCTTTATCCCATAGCTAGAAGAGGCCAGATTTGAAGCCAGGCCTTCCTGACTCTGAGTCCAGCACCCTGGCCACTATGTCACACTGCTTCCCACAAGAAAGAAGTGGTTGCAATTATGATAATTTCAAAATAGTAAGATTGTGGAATTCGGACACAACTTTAACTGCTTTTATAAAAATATTAAGTACTGAAGCATCTAGATTTCTTGTTAACCAACTGAATGAATTAAACAATCCTTACTTTCAACAAGCTTGCATGCTAATAGGAAAGAGTAGAATACATGTAAGTATATACAGAATACGGTATCCTAAAAGTCATAATGCAGTTTTAACCTACTGAACTAAGACTTTGGGGACACCTTGTAAAATGAAAACAATACAAATCAGTACAGAGTAGTTAAGTACCAAGTAGTTTGAGGAAGCACTAACTAGCAATCCAGGGGATAAGGAAAGGCTTCATGAAGGAAGCAGTGCTTCAGGTGAGTCCTGAAAGGGGTGGGGGGACTCTATGAGGTGAAGATAAGGAGGAAGCATATTCTAGCAAAGACGGGCAAAGGTACAAAGACAGAAGACAGTGTTGTGTGTGAAGAAGAGAGAGAAGCCAGTTTGGCTGGACCACAGAATGCCAGAGTAGGCATAATGTACAATGAGGCTATGACACTTGGTCAGGACAAGGTTGTCAAGGGCTTCAGAAGCTAGTATGTTTGATTCTTGGGGTAACAGAAAGTCACTGAGGTTGGCTGAGTAGGGCTCAGATATACACTTAAGGAAAATAACTTTGGCAGAAGTGTGGAGGATAGACTGAAGTGGGAAGAGGTTTGAGACAGAGGTACCAGTGATCTAAACAAAAGGTATAATCAGGGCCTGAACCAAGGTGTTACCGGTTTAAGTATAGACAAAGTATAAGATGTGAGAGAAGGTGCAGAGGTAAGAGAAGATCTGGCAGATGACTGGATATGCGGAATGAGGGAAAGTCATTAAGGACACTGGAAGAATGATAGTACCTACTATAGAAATAAAAGTATGGAAGATAGGTGGATTTAGGAGCAAAGATGATGAATTCTGTTTGGGATACATTAAGTTTGACTTGTATAAAACACTTGGTTTCCCTAAGCTGACTTAAGAATAGGCCACAAGATATTTAACTTGTTCAGAAAAACAAGGTTGTTTTTTAAACCAAAAGGAAAGAAACAACAAATGGCTTTCACTGTTGTCATACCATACTATTTACTTACACACACACACACACACACACACACACACACAGTATCTCCATTTCTCCATCAATATTTTCCATCACTTTCAGACAAGGGCATTGTCATAAAACATACAGCAGTTAATCACAACTTTTGCTCAAATGATTCATAAAAAACAGTAACACTTTTTTAAAATGCGCTCTTCATGAAACATGAGAATTTCCCAACCTCCTCCAACCTTTTCAATGAATAACATGCAGCTGTCTTGGCTGAATGGCCTCGCCTTAATTTATGGGCAATCACACTAGCTGACAGAAATACCTGTATTTTTATGTAATCACAGGACCAAGAAGAACCACAAGAGGTCATCTAGTTCGGTCATCTGCTCTATCTAACTTATTTTTTCCCCTGAAGAAAACTCATCATTCTTTTAGGATTTGAGGGCCTTGTGGAATATATGATAGACCTGCCAGACATGAACTATTTATAATTCAGTGTTTTCATATAATGCTATGGTAGCATAAGAATCTTTTAGTCCATATAGTAGCTACTAAATAAGCCAATTTCGTATACCTAAAGCTGACCTCTATCACTTTCTCCTTGGATTTGCCATCTTACCCACACATTTTGGCTTTTCATTTTCCCCCAAAATATAGCCACTGGGATTGTCTTGGCCCCTTTCGAAATTCAGTCACCTCCTCTAACGCAGAGATATATGGTATGTGTGCCCTGGAAAATCTATTGGTACAGGGCAGCTGGAAACAACCTAAGCACCAAGAGTTCTGAGAGACGCAACAGTGCGACTGCGTGGGGCGGGGGAGTCACTTTTCTAACAGTAAACAAGTCCTTTCTTGAGGAGAGAAGTTTGGAAGTGGTGAGAGATGAATCAGCAGCACACAGTCCATTGTCTTCCCTTTCAGAACGTTCTCCTTCTATTCTTCCAAATATCTTGTTAAGCCCATCCCATCTTGGAATCCTTGCCCCAAAATTTATCAAGAACGCATATAAAACATAGGGTGTTCCAGAAGTCTTACTACAGCTTTACGGTATTAGAATTTTAAGGCAGAGCTTCAAGAACAAAAGAGATATTCTATGTAGACACAGATATGCAGAGGCAGCCTAGAGTAGGGGGTAGAATGATGTGCTTGGAATTGGTAAGTACTGGGTTCAAATCCGGCCTCTGACATTTCTTAGTTGTGTGACTGTGAACAAGGCACCTTGTCCATATAGAGGATAGAGAGCTGGCCTCGAATCTGGGACACCTCCGTTAGTGTTCTCTTTGACATGGCTGTGTGATCATGGACAAGTCCCCTAACTTCTCAGAGCTCCAAGTAACTCTCCAAGAAGACGCCAATCTGCAGTAGTAC
Organism: Trichosurus vulpecula; assembly: GCF_011100635.1. Taxonomy (NCBI): domain Eukaryota; kingdom Metazoa; phylum Chordata; class Mammalia; order Diprotodontia; family Phalangeridae; genus Trichosurus; species Trichosurus vulpecula. Next base: position 157,622,036 of record NC_050573.1, read on the forward strand.
AGAGAGTTCCCAATATCAATGAAATCACAATTCCAGTCCCTACTTCTATCCCTTATAAAGAACCAAGCAGATATAGACCATCTGTGGATTTTTCATGGTACCAAACCAATCATTCAGTTCTTTTAAAATAGACCCACCAAGTCAAAAATTAACTTTAGATAGCTTTTGTTTCTTAATAAGCAATGCTCTTCCTGGAACCAGTCATCATCCTGGAAGTCTTCGGGTAACCACTGCTCTGGTATCTATTTATACAATATACCTAAAGGCAATGGCACAGTGTAAAAGCCATTGGAGTTTTGATACAGCTTACAACCTTCAAATCAAAGATATAAAACCAGAACATGGTGATGGAGAGGTTTTTATTAGATCAGAAGGAAGCCATAATTGTAAGGCCAGCTGCTTCTCTGATCTCCAGTTCCTTCCCAGCTATGGGAAACAGTGAGTAGGAGTGGAGAGGACTAGGAAGGGAAAGATGAAGGGGAGGGTGGCAAAAAAAAATCCAAAATACTTAACTGAAACCTATAGTGCTTGCCTATTGCCTTGAAATAAGAAATCTTGTTGCTATGGGCTTGCTCTTTTCACTTACAGCATCAGGAACTAAACCATAATTCAAGCCACAGTTCAATGTGCCACAGCCTTAATTCTTTGTGAAAATGAAATAAAATATATTTAAAGGTCTCTGTGTAAAGAAGCTAAGCTCAAGCTGTTCTCTGTATTAAATGATCTACTTGTCCATAGAAACAATACTCCATCTGCCTTTTGTGGACATTAGAGTTTGAAAGGGGCCACTAGTGTGTACATTAGGCCCTTGCCCTACTGGCAGATTTTCCTGCACATGTTTTGATTCCCTGATATCTAAATTACACCAGTTTTCTAAAGAGCCTAACATCACATACGGATCTGGTTCTTGCACAGGGCAATGCCATTTTTTATCAGAATACCTAAGAAGGATAAAATGAAACAGAATTCTGGGTCGTTATAATAACTAATCTTGGTCTTAGAGAAGAATTAAGAAAATGACCTTCTCCTTTCATTGCCAAACTGGGATATTATGGATATGTATGATCACATACACCTTCAGGATATATGGATAGATTGGTTAATTTCACTGAACTGTTTCTTGTTTGTCTTCTTTTAAAATCTTTGTTACAAAGGAAAATGTGATGGGTAGAGGATGAGGGAGGGAGATAGTCCAAAATGAAAGCAATCGATAAATGTTTAGTTTAAAAACCTACTTACACAGTCAAATGTATTCAATTCAACAAGAATTTGTTCAAGGCCTATTATGTGCCAGGTACTGTGCTAGGTCCTGGGGATACAAAAACAGAAAATGAAACAGACCATGACCACATAAAACGTATTATCTATTTGAATACTGGTGGGAATGGGGTGCTCTTGGATTCGTGATTTCATTTATATGGTTCACTCTGGTTTTGGAAACTGCCTCTATCAATAAAGATCAGCAGCTAGTCTGTAATTTACAATCTGCACTAGCAGGTTAAGGAGCTTGCCCTGGGTCAGAGGGAGATGTTGGACCCCACAGGGCTTTCTAAATCTAAGCTATACTCTATGGACACTGCCCCTCCTGGAAAATTATAAACCCTTTCTGCTGACCAGGGAACCATTCACTGTACTACTGCCCCTCCTATAAAACAATCTCCTTTTCCAACTGCTTGTAGGAAGACCATCTCCAACAGGACACCCTGCCAGCAAACTGAGATTCAAAATGTATAAAACCTAATTCATCATTTTAGTCCTCCCTCCCAAATGGCCCTTTCTACTCATGTCCCCCTGTCTTTTCATTTTTTCCAGTTGCCTGGCCTCAAAACCTCCAAGCCATCTGCCCTTTACTCTCCCTAAATATGTCCTTCCTCTGCCCCCAAAGACATGTAATCAGTCACCAAATTGTACCAAGTCTTTGGTAATGTAATCTCTCCCTCTTTTTCTAATCCCATGACAGCTAGCTAATTCAAGCCATGATCACTTCTAGGCCCCAAACTCACCAAGCCCAAACTAATATCTGTATCTTCAGTCTCTCATCTTTAATCTGTTTTCTACTCACTACCTACTGAAATCAACAAACACTTAATAAGTATATATTATGTGCAAGATTCTCTGTAGGCAGTTTCCATTTAAATACAAAAACAGACAAGAACCACAAAATGTCCCTTCCCTCAAGGCTCTAACATTCTGCCCTGAGAGTAAGGATTCCGGAAATTCAACTTGTAACAGATAAGTAAATCTGAAGGAGAAAACACTAATAACTGCCAAGATCAGGAAAGGCTTCCTGGGGGAGGTGGCACCTGAGCCAAGCCTGGAAAGAAAGAAAATTTTTCAAGAGGCAGAAATGAGGAGGGAACGATTCCAGGCACGGGACACCACGAATATAAATACCTAAAGGTGAGAGATGGAATGTTCAGTTCAAGAAACAGTTAGTAGGGCGGTTAGATTGGAATGGAGCATGATTAAAGGGGAGAAATTTTTTTTAAAAAGTTGAAAAAGTTAGAGGCTGATTGTCAAGGGCCTCAAATGCCAGGCTGAAGAATTCTGTGCTTTCGCCTAAAGGTAACAGGAAACCCTTAAAGACTTTTCAGATGATTGAGCCTACGTGTGCATTTAGAAAGATTATCTTGTTTGCTGTGTGGAGAATGAATTGATGCTACAGAAAGACTGGGAGTTATAGGAAATAATTGGGACATTATCGTAACAGTCAAGGCAAGCAGGAAAGTCAAGAAAATAAGGTCCTAAACTAGAATGATAACCATTTGATTGGAGAAAAGCAACATGGATGCTAGAAATGTTGTAAAGGTAGAGTCCACAAGATCTGGCTCCTCATTAAATATGGGGGTGGGGGTAGAGGTGTGCTGGAAAGTATTTAATAAGCAGCTCTTGGGGTGAGGGCTGTACTCACAACACTGAAGTTTAACCTGCATTATTAACATTTTCTCCATCAATTTCTTAAGTCTAGACAATCAACAAAACAAACTATGATTTGTAGTATTTGCCTGTTTCTGAGATGTAAATACTCACATAGAAAATTTAACAACCAGCTCTCTCCAGCCCATAGGAATTGGCTTCTGTACACCCTCAGTGGAAGTGATTATCAGATCAGAACTAAGGATGAACCTGAAAATTTATACATGGGTGACTCGGAGGATGGTTGCAACCTCAACAGAAATAAAAGAGTTTAGAGAATTGACAAGTTTGAAGGGAAAGAGAATTCATTCCATTTTGGACACCAAATCATAAGAGCATAGATTTAGAACTGCACTTTAGAGGCATCTAGTCCAACATGCTCATTTTACAAATGAGGAGTCCAATGCTCAAACAGGTTAAGTGACTTGCCCAAATCATACCAATAAAAGTGGCAGAAACAGAATTTTAATTCAGGCCTTCTAACTCTTAAGCAAGGGTTAAATTTTCATGGATTTTACCTTCATTCCATTGTTTAAACACATCTGCTTCTCTCTACCAACCCCATAATCACCACAATCCATGCCCTCACTACATGCAAACTGAAACCATCACCCAGTGTTTTACAAAGGCAAGAATGTAAATTACTGGAGGAAATTAGATTTAGGCCAAGATTTTCCACCATATACTACAATAAACTCAAAATGGGAATATGACTTAAATACAAAAGGTCATACTATAAAAAAGAGACAAGATCAGAAAACTTTTACAACTACAACTAGAAAAAGAATTCTTACCTTACCCTAGGAATGGAGAAAATTAAAAGACATTTACTTTCACAAAATTTAAAAGGTTTGCATTAATAAGATCAATTAAGATAGACTTAAAAGAGAAACTGTAGAGTAAGATATATTGGAATCAAGTCTAATGTACATTATATGTAGGGAATCAGCACAAATATAAAACATCAAGGACAATTTCCCAACAGATAAGTAGTCAGAAGAGATGAAAACTTTTCAAAAGCAGGCCCCATGCTTCAAATGACTAATATAAAGAGAAATGAAAATTAAAACAACTGTGAAGTTTCATCTCACTCCATGCAAAATGAAAAAGATGACTTCACAAAAGGTCAATGTTGGAGAGGCTGTGTGAAGACAGGGACACTGTTGGTGGAGCTGTGAAGTGATCCAGCCATTTTGTACAACAATATGGAATTATGTGAGGAAAGTGACTAAGCTGATCATACTACTGGACTTATTCTCCAAGGAGGTCAAAGAAAGAAAGAAAATTCCATGTAAATCAGAATATTAGTAGCAGCATCTATGCTAGAAAAGAACCAGATACAAGTTGGGTGCCCATCAAATGAAAAATTACTGAGAAGAAAATATATTATGTGAATGAAATGGAATGTTACTGTGTAGTAAGAAATTATGAATATGAGAAATTCATAGAAACTATGGAATTTAAATGAATTAATGCAAAATGAAACAAGCAGAACCAAAAAGAAAGAAAAAATATACGTGATGAAAACAACATAAATGTAAAGATTTCTCAAAGCAAGTGAGATTTTGAACAACTGAAAAACTAGTAAATGTTCTAGAGAACATATAACCAAATATTTCAACCTTCTTGGCAGAGAGGCAGAACATTACATGCCACAAATATTAAAAAAAAAACATTAGCAGAAACAGCCACAGTATTATAGAGTTAGCATAGTCCCACGATGTCCCTCCACCTAGGGTAAGAAGGTAGGTGAAATATTGGCCAAAATTTCATATACTACCGAGTATAACACATGCATAAATACAAATATATCCACCTTTTTCCAGTAAAAATGGCATTTAAACTAAAGTCAACAACAGAGACTTCTGAGAGCCAAGATGGCAGAATAAGCAGTAAATCACCATAACTCTCCCATATTCACCTCCAAACAATCATAAAATAGCACCCCCAAAAATCCTTGAACAGCAGAACAAGCAAAAAGATGGGGTGAAACAACATGTTAGCCCAGGAAACTTAGAAGATTGGCAAGAAAGGTCTGTTTTACTATGGCAAAAGGAGAATTCAGTCCAGGACAGGAAACATCCCAGTAAGCCAGCAAGCCCCACCTCAGCAAACCAGCAGGACATCCTGAGCCCCACGATTCCCCCGATACCCACACAGACAAACAGACAGACACATACATACACACACACATACACATACACACACGCACACATGCACTCACGTCTTAGCATAGCCAGGAGAATAGATTACAGTTCTGAGAACCACAACATGCTTCAGTATAGCCCAGGGCAAAGAGGCAGTCTCCAGTGGCTAGAACTCCATGTGCTTCAGCATGACCCTGGGCAAATAGGCAGCTGCCATCAGCCAGACAGCCACATGCTTCAGTGTAGCCCTGGGGCAGAAACACCCCACAAGTCTCAGCACAGGCCAGACACCACCACTAGGACCCCAACTTAGAACGAGGTAAGCTGCCAGACCTTTATGGCCTCCAGGAACATCAGCCAACCCCGTCCCCCATTGATCCCCTCAGGTGCAGCACCAGACTTGAGTCCCCTGTGGGCCCCAGGGCAACACCACTGCAGCACCAGGTAAACAGCCAGGGTCTACAGCCCTGGGCACAAGAAGCCTGAGACATTGCTCCTTCCACCCTAGAAGCAGAGTTCAAATTTAAAAGAAAAGAAAAAAAGCCAAAAAGGATGAGCAAAAAAAAAACAACTTAAAAAAAAGAATTTGACCATGGAAAGTTCCTATAGGGACAAGGAAGATCAAGACACAAACTCAGAAGAAGAAAACAGTGTCAAAACACCTATGGGCAAAACCCCAAAGAAAACAAGGAAGTAGTCTCAAGCCCAGAAAGAACTCATGGAAAAGCTCAAAAAGGAGCTTAAAAATCACGTAAGAGAAGTGGAAGAAAAATCAGGAAAAGAAAAATGAGAGTGATGCAAGAGAATTATGAAATAAGAGTCAACAGCTTGGAAAAGAAAACAACTGCTTAATAAGTAGAATTGGCCAAATGGAAAAGGGAATACAAAAATCCACTGAAGAAAACAAATCCTTAAAAGTTAGAACTGGGCAAGTGGAAGGTAATAACTCTATGAGACATCAAGAATCAATCAAACAAGTTCAAAAGAATGGAAAAATAAAAGAAAATGTAAAATGCCTTATTGGAAAAACAACTGACCTGGAAAAAAGATCCAGAAGAGACAATGTCAGAATCATTGGACTACCTGAAAGCCATAATCAAAAGGAGGACCTGGACAGCATCTTTCTAGCAATTATCAAGGAAAACTGCCCTAATATCCTGGAACCAGAGGGCAAAATAGGCATTGAAAGAATCCACCAATCACCTCAGGAAAGAGATCCCAAAATAAAAACTCCAAGTAACATTATAACCAAATTACAGAACTACCAGGTCAAAGAAAAAATACTGCAAGTAGCCAGAAAGAAACAATTCAAACATTGGGGAGCCACAATCAGCATTACACAGGATTTAGGAGTTGCAACATTAAAGGATCAGAGATTATGGAACAAGATATTCCAGAAGGCAAAGGAGCTAGGACTACTGCCAAGAATCACATACATGGCAAAATTAAGTGTAATACTTCAAGCTAAAATGAAATAGAAGGATTTCAAACTCTCATAAGGAGAAGCCCAGAATTGAACAAAACAGTTGATGTCCAATTTCAAGACCCAAGAGAATCAGAAACAGGTAAAAAGAGAAAAGAAAACATAAGAGCTAAACTGTTTACATCTATACATGAGAAGATGATATTTGTAATTCTTAAAGACTGTACCACTAATAGTACAGCAAAGAAGGAATATGCACAAACAGAGGGTGTGGGTATAAGGTGAATTTGAGGGAATGACAAAAAATAACTAAGAGATGATAAAGAGGAGTACACAAGGTGCAGAAAGAAGGGAGAGGTAGAATAGGGTAAATTATTTCACACGAAGAGGCTCAAAAAACCTGTTATAGAGGAGGAAAAGATGGGAGGGTGGGCAATGGGCATCGCTTGAACCTTACTCTCATCAGTAATCGCTCAAAGAGAGAATAATATATACAATCAGTTTAATATAGAAATCTATCTTACCCAACAGATAAGAAGGAAGAGAGGAGATTAAGTAAAGGGGGTGGGGACCTGACAGAAGGGAGGGCAGATCAGGGGAGGTGGTAAACAGAAGCAAAACTGTTGAGGAGGGAAAGGATGGGAGAAGAGGGAGGCCAAACAGGAAGAAAAATAAGATGGAGAGAAATACGCAGTTATAATCATAACTTTTCATGTGAATGGGATGAACTCTCCCATAAAATGGAAGGAGATAGCAGAGTGAATCAAAAACCAGAATCCTACAATATGTTGTTTACAAGGAACACACTTGAAGCAGAGAGACACACACAGAGTAAATTTAGGTAAGGGGCAGTCTATTAATCTATTAAGCACAATCTATTATGCTTCAGCTGAAGTTAAAAAAATAAAACCAGAGGTAGCTATCCTGATCTCAGACAAAAGCAAAAATAGACCTAATTAAAAGCGATAAGGAAGGAAACTATATCTTGCTAAAAGGTACCATAGACAATGAAGTCACAGCAATACTAAATATATATGCACCAAGTGGTACAGCATCCAAATTCTTAAAGGAGAAGTTAAGTGAGTTATAGATTCATGACCAAACAAGAGAAAGGGAGCATTACAAAATGTAAAATAGATCATTTTGATTATATTAAAAAGCTTTTGCACAAAGAAAACCAATGCAACCAAGATTAGAAGGAAAGCAGAAATCTGGGAAACAATCTTTTTTTTTGTTCTACAAAAGAATTCATATGTGCATTTCTTTGAGTAACAGCAAGTTCCCTAGGGCTTTTTAAATAGGATTCTATTTGGAGTTTTTAAAAATAAAACAAAATGTTCTTATGCTGATACAAAATTTTGTTAGCAGAAAAAATTAATAAACTTTGGGTACTATACCAGCTTCCTTTTCAGCAGAGATCATCTTCTTGAAACTTAAGCTTTTGGCTGTATAAAACACCTATTATATCATAATTTCCTTACTTTTATGGAAGTAGGTAGAATTTTTTCTTTTTCTATGTAAAGCCCTATTGGCCATGATAGATTAACATCTAAGAGGTATATGGATAGTTACCCTGTTTCAAAAAAATAGATGATATGTTTTTGGTAGAACTTAATTTAGTTTCCATAGACCTCATACCTTCTTGGAATTATGAATTAACTGATAAGCTTTTTTCATGAGCTCTGCATTCTATCCACGCTGTACTACTAGCTGTTCCTTTTTTTAAATTTTTCTTTTATTTTTAGTTTACAACACACAGTTCTACATAATTTTGAGATCCAGATTTTCTCCCCTCCCTCCCCCTCCCTCCCCAAGACGGCATGGAATCTCATATAACTACCATGTATAACTTCGCATTGAATTAATTTATACACTAGTCAAGTTGTGGAGAAGAATTATGACCAATGGAGTGAATCATGAGAAAGAAGAGACAGAACCAAAAAAAAACAAACCCAAAAACAAAAACAAAAGAGAAGAAAAAAGGCGAGCATGAAGTGCGCCTCAATCTGTATCAAACTTCACAGTTCTTTCTCTGGATAGCATTCTCCATCGTGAGTCCCCTGGAGTTGTCCTTGCACCTTACGTTGCTGAGAAGAGCGAAGTATGTCAGGGTTGGTCCTCACAGAATCCATATATCTGTGGTTGTGTACAATGTTCTCCTGGCTCTGCTCCGCTCACTCAGCATTATGTCGTGTAGGTTTTTCCAGGTTGTTACGAAGTCCGTTTCATCCCCATTTCTTATGGCACAATAGTATTCCATTACCTTCATATACCACAGCTTGTTCAGCCATTCCCCAATTGATGGGCATCCCTTTGATTTCCATTTCTTGGCTACCACAAAAAGAGCTGCTATAAATATCCTTGTACATATGGGTTCCTTTTCCCGCTTGTGTGATTTCTTTGGGATACAACCCTAGAAGTGGTATTGCTGGGACAAAGGGTATGAACATTTTTATAGCCCTTTGGGCATAGTTCCAAATTGCTCTCCAAAATGTCTGGATCAGCTCACAACTCCACCAGCAATGTAACAATGTTCCAATTTTCCCACATCTTCTCCAGCATTTGTCATCCTCCTGTTTTGTTATTTTAGCCAATCTGACAGGAGAGATGTGGTATCTGAGAGTTGTTTTGATTTGCATTTCTCTAATCAGTAGTGATCCAGAGCATTTTTTCATATGCCTATAGATAGCTTTAATTTCTTCCTCTGAAAACTGCCTGTTCATATCCTTTGACCATTTCTCAATTGGGGAATGGCTTATACTCCTATATATTTGGCTCAGTTCCCTGTATATTTTAGAAATGAGGCCTTTATCAGAGAAACTAGTTGCAAAGATTTTCTCCCAATTTTCTGCTTCCCTCCTAATTCTTGTTGCATTGGCTTTTTTTGTACAAAAACCTTTCAATTTAACATAATCAAAATTATCTATTTTGCATTTTGTTGGGAAACAATCTTTACAGCAAGCATCTCTGATAAGGGCCTCATTTCTCAAATATATAGAGAACTGGATTTATAAAAATACAAGTCATTCTCCAATTGATAAAGGATATGAACAGGCAGTTTACAGATAGAGAAATCAAAACTATCTATAGGCATATGGAGAAGTGATCTAAATCACTTTTGATTAGAGAAGTGCAAATGGAAACGACTCTGAGGTACTACCTCACATCTATCAGATTGGCTGATATGACAAAAAAAGGAAAATAATAAATGTTAGAGAAGATGTGGGAAAATTAGTGGAGTTGTGAACTTATCCAACCATTCTGGGGAACAATTTGGAACTATGCCCAAAGCGCAACCAAACTGTGCATACCCTTTGATCCAGCAATACCACTATTAGGTCTGAATCCCAAAGAGATCATAAAAAAGGGAAAATGACTTACATGTGCAAAAATATTTATAGAGCCCTTTTTGTGGTGGCAAAATATTGGAAGTTGAGGGGAAATTCCCATCAATCGGGGAATGGCTGAACAAGCTGTGGTATATGAATGTAATGGAATACTATTGTGGAATACAAAATGATGAACAGGCAGATTTCAGAAAAACCTGGAAAGACTTGTGCAAATGGATGCCAAGTGAAATGAGCAGAACCATGAAAACATTGTGCACAATACCAGCAATACTGTGTGATGATCAACTATGAATGACTCAGCTCTTCTCAGCAACACAGTGATCCAACACAAGTACAAATGATTCACACGGGAAGATGCTATCCCACATCCAGTTAAAGAACTGATGGACTCTGGATGCAGATCAAAACATACTTTTTTCACTTACTTTATTCTTTTTTGTGCTTTTTCTTTTGATCTGTTTCTTTTTTTCACAACTGTGACTAAGATGAAAATATTTTTGCATGAAAGCACATGTACAGACCAAATCAAACTGCCTACCATTTTCAGAAGAATGGAGGGGAAGGATGGAGAGAGAAAAATTTGGAACTCAAAATCTTGTAAAAACAAATACTAAAAATTGTCTTGACATGTAACTGGGAAAAATACTATTAAAAATATAAAAAAATCAAATTAAAGACAACAAGCAAAGCTAACTTTTTTTTTCTTTCTCACCAGCTGTTCTCTGGGCTTCTCCAGAAACCTATTCAACCTGGAAGATCTCAGCCCTTAGGAGTTCCACCTCAGAAGGACACTTTTCCTGTGGCCCTTCCCTCTGATGGGATACGTCCTCCCAGAATCTCTATTTGAGGAGGGCATTCAGGCCAGCCATCTTTTTGTTTCTCACCAGGCTTCACTCAGCATTTCTTCATCATCTCCCATCCCCATGTTCCCTTTTTAGCTTCCTTGAAACCTCCTCTTCCTCCTCCTACCCCTATTTTCAGCTTCCTTTGTCTCTCCCCATTAGAATATAAACTCATTGAAGTGAGGAACTGTTTATGTTTTTTTTTTGCTTAAATTTATATTGCCATGTGCCAGACATATAGTAAGCATATATAAATGCTTATCACTAACATGTTTTTTATAGGCACCAACAAACAACAAATGCAGTGCAGGGATTTAATAAACTACAGGCAAATGGGATGAGATTTGCATATATGGGGGCAATCACAGTCATACTGCATAGTCTCATTACACAGATGGATTCCGTAGCATTACTACTTGCTGCATTTGAATGTGAGATGTGTAAAATAAAAATTAAAAAATCTTCATATAGAACTTAAAAATACTAAAATCCCTATTCTATTTCTCAATATCATTCATTTTCTCAAGTACAACAAATGTTGGCTTTGTGACCCTCAGCAAGTTACTTAACTTCTGTGTTGGCAATCAAAATGGGCTCTTAGCACTTAGTTCAACCAGATGCCCTTGAAGAGTTTGGCCTTTGTTCTCTTGATTAGATTGGGAGTCCTTGGTGACCTCTTTGCCTCAGGGGAGAGCCTAGTTTACATGGGTTTAAGTGACATGTTTGAGACATCAGAGGCTTTTAGACCACGTGGGTTTAAGTTGCCTCTTTGTGACGATTTTAGGTCATGTGGGTGAGTCGCATGTGTGACTCACCCTTGACCCTGAAAAAGATATAAAACCAGGGGTTGGCTTTCTATTTTTTGGAGCTCTTACCCACAGCCGTGGTGGTGCATGTGACTCTGGGCCAGCCCTTGTTATGAGCTCCTGGGCTGAACCTAGATGTTGGTAACTATGAATTGCATTTGGTCTGTCTGTCGATGTTTGCAATTTGTTTGTATTTGCTCTGAACTTCAGGGTGCTGGCTTTTTCCCCTGAAACTAAGTGAATGGTATTTGTATGCTGAATTAAAGTAAGCTTGTTAACCCCTTAACGTTGCTATCCTTAGTAAAGCAGATCAAAAGAACCTGGGCTTTTGCAGCGTGCTGGTAGCGTGCTTGTTGTTGGGCTTGTGTTGGTCTTTCACCCCAACAACTGCTGCTAGCCAGATTGTTGAAACAACTTCTCAATGCCTCAGGCAAGTTTCAGATCTGCATTGCTCGAGGAAGTTCATTACCAGGAACGCTCTACCACCTATGAAGGTGCTGGGCTTGGAGTCAGAAAGGCCCAAGTTAAAATTCTACTTCAGATACTTAGTAGCTATGTCACCTTGGGCACATCATTTAATTTTTCTAAGCCTCAGTTTCTCCATCTGCAGAAGGAGGGGGTAGAACTTGATGGTTTCAAAGGTCCTTTAGAGAAATGATTCTATGAAATCATATGCCCTGTCCCAACTCCTACCTATCTCTATCATGATGGATAAATATATAATTAGTTTAATAAGAAAATCTGTAAGATCAACTGAAACTAATCCAAAGACAGTAAGAAAAATAAGGAGCAGAAAGACAAAATTAAAAGTCTAAATCCAGGCAATATCATCCATTATACTTATCACTGTGATCTACAAATACTGTTATTGACAGAGAAGAAAATGCTTTATAAGAACAATAATGATGATAACGATAATAACTAATATTTATATAGTTTTGTCCAGTAGGTGCCAGGAACTATGTTAAGCATTTTACAAATATCTCATTTGATCTCCAACAACCCTGAGCAGTAGGCACTATTATTATCCCCGTTTACAAACAAGGAAACTGAGGCAGACAAAAGTTAAGTGACTTGCCCAAGGCCAAATCTGAACTCGGGACTTCCAAACTCCAGACCCAGCTACAGATCCACTGTACCATCTACCTGCCTCTGTATAAATGCTTTAGTTATAGATATGAAACCTAGTAAATTGAAATGAAAATAGAAAAGCAAATATACAGAATGTTTTAACAATACAAGATAACTTTTCCCAGAGATACTAGATGCTTTTTAATAAAGAAAAAGAAACATTTTCAAAAATCATATCTGTGACACCAACATCAAGGTTTACATTTTATAAAAGTTGCTGTAGAAGTGGTTAAGTGTAAGAAGCCTCATTCCACAGCTGATTATTATTGTTATTGATTGTCATAGTTATAATAATGCTTGTCAAATTACACCACAGCAGTTTCAAATGGTTACACCTGGGAAAGAGAATTGCCCATATGTCTGAAAATCTAAGGTCAATTACTTGGGAAATTAAAATCATCCTATTTTGCACCTCATTGCCTATGTAATGTATAGTTGAAATTGATATGAAGGAAGAATTGTTATTTGCAAATTTACTGATGCACATCAAAAAATATTTAAGGTCACTGATTTTTTTGTCAAAAAATGATATAATGTGGAAGTCAGCTCAAACCAGCTTGAGAGAGGTGATTGTTAAATTGTCAGTGTGAGCATTCACACCTCTGAAATCGGCAAACCCCACAAATCAGGGCTAGATTTATAGTTTGGTTGATAGTCTAGAGTCCCAGGGGTGGGGAACCTGTGACCTCAAGGCCACATGTGGCCCTCTAGGTCCTCAAGTGAAGTCCTTTGAATCCTAACTTCAATTTGTTCAGTGAAGTTTGGATGCAGTCAAAGGGCTGCACTTGAGGACCTAGAGGGCCACATGTGGCCTTGAGGTCACAGGTTCCTCACTCTTGTTCTAGGCTTGGGAAAGTGATAGAGGGAGAAAATGTTAATAATGTAGTTGAAACTTCTAAGTTTTTCATGCTCTGCCCCTCCACAGAGTGCTGATTGTTAAACATTTACCAGTGCATCCCTGAAAGCACTGACTAAAACGTGGCCCCTCAAGAAATCCAGACACACTACACTCTTCATAGGCAATTAATTGTATCAGGAAATAAAAATGAGATGCTACATAGTTTTTCAAGTATTTTCAAAAATCATTTAAATAACCCATTAAAAAGAAGCCTCACTGATGAAATATGTGACAGCACGGGGTATGGTACTGAGTATATTATTATGAAACAGGGTGGATTTCTCTTGCCAAAGTGCTTTGAAGGGTTCTTATAGATGACAAATTACAAAATAATATTTTAATATTTCTCAATTTTAAAAAACACCTTGCAAATTAAATAGAAGAAACTAAAAACCTGAATACTAATCACTTAACTTTCAGAAGCAAATCTCATTTTAAACACCTAAATATTTCTAAATATGAAAGGATATGGAACTCTTGATATAAAAATATAATTTTCTTGGTCTTATTACACTTAAAATATTACTTATTACACTTAAATAACAGCCACTAATAGTTTCATTTTGTGGTAGTGGTAGTATGTTGAAACAAGTCTTTGAACCTGGAAATCTAATTATGTTTTAGTATAAATGAATAAAGTGCTTTCTGATTCATCGAATAAATCAATAGAAATTTTGATACCACTTATAATATTGTATTTGTGTGAAATTGGGTTTTCCACTATAGGTTTTTATAAGAACAGAATATTGAGCTTTAAAAGTGATTGAAAAGAATTACAAGTAGCAATATTATCAATGGTACTACATTATTAGGAACTGTGTTGAAAAATGAGCCTACCCCTTATATCAATAGTGTTCAGTGGTTTCAGTTGTGTCCAACTCTGTGTCATTTCCTTCTCCAGCTCATTTTACAGATAAGGAAACTGAAGCAAACAGCATTAAGTGACTTGCCCAGGGTCACACAGATAGTAAGTGTCTGAAGCCACATTTGAACTCAGGTCTTCCTGACTCCAGGCCTAGTGCTTTATCCACTCTACCACCTAGCTGCCCACATATCAATAATATATTGTGGTCATTTTTATAAGTGAGGTATATGAAAGTAGTAATGAAATTTATCAATAAATCATTGTACATTAAAGATGATCATTTTGTTGTATATTTGAAAGGAATAGCAATTTGTGCATAGTAAATTGCAGTTTCACATACAATCATCTTTTTTATTGTACTATGTTATGGAAATGCTTGTTTTATTCCATAAATTAAAAATAAAATAAAAGAACCCCCGGACTAGGTGGTTTCTGAGGTCCTTTACAACTCTAATATTCTGTGATCCTTAGCTCAGAGTTTAGGTCCCCTACAATCTGGGCCCAACCTATCTTCCCAGCCTTATCTCTTACCATTATCCAGTGCCTTCCCTATACAAACTTGCCTCTTACCAACATCCATCTCTTGTATGTTCCACACTTTATAACAGTCGTGCTTTTGCCTTCCCTTCCACCAGTATTACCCTCTCTCATTTCTGTTTATTATCATTCAATGTCCAGATTCACAATTAAACGAATACCCCTAGTCAGCATAATCAGAAAGGTGCACATATCCCCTGCTAGTCTGTCATTTCCCAGAGGGCAGGGGCCTTATTTCATCCATTTCTGTATCCCCGTAGTACCTAGCATAGTTCTTTGCACACACTCCTCATCTTTGACTCCCTGCTTCTCTGACTTCCTTCAAGTTTCAGCTAAAATCCCTCCCTCTGCACAAAGCCTTGTCCGATCTCCCTTAATGCTAGTGCCTTCCTTCTGAGATCGGCTCCAATTTATCCAGTTTCTTACTTGTACATAGTTCTTTGCATGTTGTCTCACTCAACAGATTATGAAGTTCTTGAGGATAGTTTTTGCTCTGCTTTGTAGCCCCAGCATTTCGCACAGTTCCCAGTAGGTACTTCATAAAAGCTCACTGATTGGCTTGACACTAAATGCTCAATAAATGTTTCTTGAATGAAATGAGTGAATGAAATTATGCTTATTAGAAAACTAAAATCCTAAAAATAGGAATAATGAGATGATAAACACAAATTTTGTTTTTCATAGAAGTTACCTCACATTGCATTTGACCATGCTGCTTTCATTCAACCACTAATAGCTGCTGGTCCCTAGGCTGGGGCCATGAGCCTTATGGATCATGAACCATTTGGGGAGGACTCAAACCATGTTTCAAGCACCTGTACCACAAGCAATTAGGAACTAATGCCTTATGATCAGAGAACCAGATCGAAGAATGACTATCTTGTACCACATTCAGAACACCAACGTGGAGGAGGTCATGCTCTCAAAGCAGAATAATGTTTGAACAACAGTTAAATATTGCCTTGGGTATGTGGCAAAAGGCACAAGATGTACTCAACCCAGTTTCTCCTCTTTACTGTCCTATACTACCCTCCTCCTGCCCACACAATATACATATGCCCTGATGTGTAAGTTGTTTACTTCTCTGTATCAAACCTCTCATATTGCAAGAGATCCCTTGAATCTGATTGCCATCCTCTAGGTTGAATTGGCAATGCTGGGACCTATAGTGACTGCATGGCTGACACTGCCAATGTCTCTGTCCTGTATCCTTTTGCTTCCCTTAATAAGTCATTACGCTAGATTTCCTGTACCTGGTATTGAACTGACTCCTATTACTCATCTCCTGAGGATAGGTGTAGGGACAGCAACAGAAATGCATAAAAGCAAGGAGAACCTTAATAACAGTGTCATTTGTTGTCTCATAGCTACAGTCAGGGCAAGAACCAAGGCACAGTGGAGGGGCAAATGGAGTAACGAAAATAAGTACTGAAATAACAGTACCGCTACAAATGACATTTTAGATATTTTGAAAGCCTTTGCTTTTAGAAGATCAAGAACTAATATTTCTTGAGCAGCTTCTTGTCAACCCTCCACTACTTAAAAAAAATTAAAAAGGTAAAGGAAAAGAAATCACTATCCCAAGTTCACCCTCTAAAAGATCATACATTTAATAGCTAACACTTATATACGCCTTTAAATTTTGCTAAACTCTTGACAATATATTGCTTCATTTGGTTCTCACAACGACCCGGTAAGGTAGGTGCCATTATTATCCACATGTTATGAATGAGAAAAGAAAGACTGAGAAAGGTTGTCAACTGTGCAGCTTTAGCTGGGTTTTGGAGCCTACACAGCTCAATAGACTTGTCTTTGAGGTTACTTCAGTGTCAGCAAAATAACCCAATACAGAGAGCCATGGCTAGTAGTACATTCTAGGTTACATAGCTAGTAAGTATCTGAGACAGGATTTGAACTCAAGTCTTCCTGATCCCAATTCCAGTGGTCTGGTACCAAGTCCAACCCCCTCATCATATAGATGATGAAATGAGCCCCACAGACATTAAGGTTCACACAGAAAGTTACAGGGTCAGAGTTAGAACCCAGGTTAAGAGTCAATGGTCTTTCCAGTTAGTAAACAAGCATTTATTAAGCACCCACATTGTACCAGGCACTGTGCTAAATGTGGAGTAATATAAATAAAGACCATAAAAATGCCCTTGATCTTGAGCTCACAGTCTAACAGGGGAGACAACATGCAAACAACTACGTACCAACAAGATAGAGACAAGCTAAATTGGAGATAATCAAGAAAGGGAAGGCACTAGAATTAAGGGGAATCAGGAAAGGCTTCTCATAGAAGGCGGGATTTTTAGTGAGACTTGAAGGAACCCAGGGAAGCTTGGAGGCAGGGATGAAGAATGAGAACATTCAAGGTAGAGAGACAGCCAGTAAAAATGCCCAGAGTAGGGGCAGCTAGGTGGCACAGTGAATAGAGTACCAGCTTTGGAGTCAGGAGGACCTGAGTTCAAATCTGGCCTCAGACACTTGACATTACTAGCTGTGTGACCTTGGACAAGTCACTCAATCCTGATTGCCTCACCTCCCCGCCTCCAAAAAAATGCCCATAGTTAGAGATGACATATCTTATCTGAGGAACAACAAAGAAACCAGTGTCAATGGATCAAAGAATATTTGGTAGTAAAGTATTAGAATAATACTAGAAAGTTAGATAATTTAGGAACAGAGAGCCATCTGAAATTAATGAAAACAATAACTTAAGCAAAGTTGCAAGATATAAAATAAATCCACACAAATCATTCAGCACTTCTATATATTATCAGCAAAATCCAGCAGAAATAGATAAAAAGAAAAATTCATTTCAAAATAACTACAGAATATTTTAAAATATTTGGGAATTCACTTACCAAAACAGAGTCAGGAACCATATAAATACAACTACAAAATACTCTATAGAAATAAAGACTGACCTAAGTAACTAGAGAGATACTAATTTCTCATAGTTGAGCCACGCAAATATAACAAAAGTTAAAATACTACCTAAAATAATTCATTTAGATGATTGGCGGAGCCAAGATGGCGGCTGATAAGCAGGGACTAGAGTGAGCTCCGTACCCAAGTCCCTCCAAAAACCTATAAAAAATGGCTCTGAACCAATTCTAGAACGGCAGAACGCACAGAACAGCAGAGAAAAAAGCAGGGCTCCAGCCCAGGACAGCCTGGATGGTCTCTGGGTGAGGTCTATTCCACACGGAGCTGGGAGCTGGGAGCTGGGAACGGATTGGAGCAGAGCCCAGCCTGAGCGGCGTGGACCATCCAGACCAGAAGCCAGGCGGAGGGGGCCCTAGCGCCCTGAATATGTGAGCTGCGGCAGTTACCAGACCCCTCGACCCACAAACACCAAAGACTGCAGAGAAGGTTAGTGGGAAAAGCTGCGGGAGTGGAAGGAGTTTGCGGTTTGGCTTCCAGCCCCGGGGGCAGCGGAGGTGGGGCAGCTACAGCTGTTGTTACTTCCGGCCCCAGGCCCACCTGGTGGGAGGAATTAAGTGGCGGATCAGAGCAGGAGTGCAACAGCCTGCTGAAGATCTAAGCCCAGTCTGGACTGGGGGTTCTTGGGGAAGGAGGAGTGCGGGTCTGACAGAGCTGGCACCTCCCCCCCAAACGTGGAACATAGAACTCGTTAGTCTACAAGCAGTCATACCCCACTGAAAAACTCAAGGGTCAAGTTAGTTGGTTGGGAATATGGCCAGGCAGCGAAAACATGCCCAGATTCAGTCTCAAACTTTGGAATCTTTCTTTGGTGACAAAGAAGACCAAAACATACAGCCTAAAGAAGACAACAAAGTCATAGAGCCTACAACAAAAGCCTCCAAGAAAAACATGAACTGGCCCCAGACCATAGAAGAACTCAAAAAGGATTTGGAAAAGCAAGTTAGAGAAGTAGAGGAAAAATTGGGAAGAGAAATGAGAAGGATGCGAGAAAACCATGAAAAACAAGTCAATGACTTGCTAAAGGAGACCCAAAAAAATACTGAAAAATACACTGAAGAAAACAACACCTTAAAAAACAGACTAACTCAAATGGCAAAAGAGCTCCAAAAAGCCAATGAGGAGAAGAATGCCTTGAAAGGCAGAATTAGCCAAATGGAAAAGGAGGTCCAAAAGACCACTGAAGAAAATACTACTTTAAAAATTAGATTGGAGCAAGTGGAAGCTAGTGACTTGATGAGAAATCAAGATATTATAAAACAGAACCAAAGGAATGAAAAAGTGGAAGACAATGTGAAATATCTCCTTGGAAAAACCACTGACCTGGAAAATAGATCCAGGAGAGATAATTTAAAAATTATTGGACTACCTGAAAGCCATGATCAAAAAAAGAGCCTAGATACCATCTTTCAAGAAATTATCAAGGAGAACTGCCCTGATATTCTAGAGCCACAGGGCAAAATAGAAATTGAAAGAATCCATCGATCGCCTCCTCAAATAGATCCCAAAAAGAAATCTCCTAGGAATATTGTGGCCAAATTCCAGAGCTCCCAGATCAAGGAGAAAATACTGCAAGCAGCCAGAAAGAAACAATTTGAATATTGTGGAAAACCAATCAGAATAACCCAAGATCTGGCAGCTTCTACATTAAGAGATCGAAGGGCTTGGAATGCGATATTCCGGAGGTCAATGGAGCTAGGATTAAAACCTAGAATCACCTACCCAGCAAAACTGAGTATCATGTTCCAAGGCAAAATATGGATTTTCAATAAAATAGAGGACTTTCAAGCTTTCTCAGTGAAAAGACCAGAACTGAATAGAAAATTTGACTTTCAAACACAAGAATCAAGAGAAGCATGAAAAGCTAATCAAGAAACGGAAATTGCAAGGGACTTACTAAAGTTGAACTGTTTTGTTTACATTCCTACATGGAAAGATGAGGTGTATGATTCATGAGACCTCAGTATTAGGGTAGTTGAAGGGAATATGCATATATATATATATATATATATATATATATAAGTGAATGTGTATGTATGTATATATCTATGTGTATATGTATGTATGTGTATGTTTGTGTGTGTATGTACATGCATATATATATATATATATATGTAAAAGAGAGAGAGCAGACACAGGGTGAGTTGAAGATGAAGGGAAGATATCTAAAAGAAATAAAATGAAATTAAGGGATGAGAGAGCAACATACTGAGAGAGGGAGATAGGGAGAGATAGAATGGGGTGGATTATCTCGCATAAAGGTGGCAAGAGGAAGCAGTTCTGTGGGAGGAGGGGAGAGGGCAGGTGAGGGGGGAATGAGTGAACCTTGCTCTCATCAGATTTGGCCTGAGGGGGAATACCATACATACTCAGTTGGGTATCTTACCCCACAGGAAAGAAGAGGGAGGAAGATAAAAAAAATAAAAAAAAAATAAAAGGTGGGGGGATGATGGAGGGGAGGGCAGATGGGGGTGGAGGTAACCAAAACAAACACTTTGGATAGGGGACAGGGTCAAGGGAGAAAATTCAATAAAGCGGGATGGGTTGGGAAGGAGCAAAATGTAGTTAGCCTTTCACAACATGAGTATTGTGGAAGGGTTATACATAATGATACATGTGTGGCCTAAGTTGAATTGCTCGACTTCTTGAGGGTGGGTGGGAAGGGAAGAGGGGAGAGAATTTGGAACTCAAAGTTTTAAAATCAGATGTTCAAAAACAAAAAAAAGTTTTTGCATGCAACTAAAAAATAAGATACACAGGCAAGGGGGCGTAGAAATTTATCTTGCCCTACAAGAAAGGAAGGGAAAAGGGGATGAGAGGGGAGGGGGGTGATAGAGGGGAGGGCTGACTGGGGAACAGGGCAACCAGAATATAAGCCATCTTGGAGTGGGGGGGAGGGTAGAAATGGGGAGAAAATTTGTAATTCAAACTGTTGTGAAAATCAATGCTGAAAACCAAATATGTTAAATAAATAAATTTAAATTAAAAAAAATAATTCATTTATCTAGGGCTATACTAATCAAACTACTTAAGATTTACAGACCTGGAAAAAGTAATAAACTTCATCTGGAGAAAAAATGTAAAAACAACCACCACCTTGAGGGAAACCATGAAAAAAAGAATAAGAATGGAAGGGAATCTAGCACTACCAAATCTCAAACCATACTACAAAGTAGTTATAAAATCAATTTGATATTGATTAAAAATAAAGTTCAATCAATGGAACAGATTGTTTACACAATTACAGAAGCAAATGAATAAAGTAGTATAGTGTTCCATAAACCCAAAGACTTCAGCTTCTGATGAAAAGACTCCCTAGTTAACAAAAACTTATGTGAAAACTAAAAAGCATGGCAGAAAATAGGTTTAGACCAACATTTTGCACTTAGGCCAAAATAAGCTCCAAACAGACACATGACCTAGATATAAAAAGTTACATCACAAGCAAATTAGAAGAGCAAAGAAGAAAGTACCTTTCACAACTTTGGATAGGGAAAGGACTTACGACCACCTCCTTCACAGGGCACCCATTCCCCTCACTGCTCATACCAATGGCCATGCCCAAAGAACTTCTCTCGGGGTCTCTGCTGTTCTATTTGATGACTGTCTCTCCAGGACTTCTATTTCAAGGCAGCCCCAGTCACCATATTTTACTTCACTCCCTCCTCTTAGCCACCTCCTCCACAAACTTGCCAAGTGCTTCATAGCTTTTCTCCCTTGTACCTCTGTATCCTTGATAATCATGTTCCCTTTCTCTCTACCCTCTAGCTTCACCAATTCCAGTCTTCAGTTCTGGAACTATGAACAATGATCAAATCAACTTTAGGATGCCTTAATCTATTCCAGTCTGACCCTACTCACAAACAATGTGACCTTCCAGACCAAGGGCCCTTGGTTGGCCACAATTCTCTGTGTGTTGTTCCCCCATTAGAATGTAAGCTCCTTGAAGGCAAGAGCTATCTTTACTTTTGTTTTTGTATTCCTGGTGTTTAGCACCAAGCTTGGTGCCATGTCAATAAATGCTTTTTCATTCACTCGCTCATTCATTTCTTCAAAGGATAGAGGATCACAAAAGATAAAATGGTCAATTTTGATTACATAAAATTGAAAGAATTTTTGCACAAACAAAATCAATACAGCTAAAACTAAAAGAAAACAGATAATGGGGAAAAAACTTGATAGTAATTTTCTCTGGCAAAAGACTCATATCCAAATTATGTAAAGAACTAATTCAAATCTATAAGAACAAGAACCATACCACAATAGATAAATGGTTAAAGGATATAAATAGGATGTTACCAAAGGAAAAACTTGAAGCCATCAACAGCCATATAAAACAGAAAAATGTAAATTAAAACAATGATAAGTTCCTACTTTATGCCCATCAAATTGTTAAGTATGACAAGAAAGAAAAATAGTAATTGGAGGAGCTTTAGAAAAACATGTTCTACTCCCTGCCCTGACTTCCAGAATTCAAACTATTCCTGATACTGTCTCATCAAATACCCCTCCACACAGCCTGCTTCCCTTCTGTCATTGAGGATTTCTTTCTGGGGCCTCCATTCTGTGGAAGGACTCAGACCAGGCAGCCTTGTTCCCCTCCCAGAGCTGTTTCTGACTTCTGGACTTCTAGCCATGTGCTACTGGTCAGGTATCTTTATTTCCTGTCCTCCCATCTCCCTGATTTTCAACTCCCTTTTCATTTTCCTTTATTATCTTCCTCCATTAGAATATAAGCTCCTCTAGAGTAGGACCTATCTTTCTTTTTCTTGTATTTGTATTGCCAGCACTTAGCACAATGCCTGGAACAGGGTGTACAATAAATGCTTATTTCCTTCTTTCTCTCCTAATGACTCCACTTGAGCCCTCACATCTGGACAGCAAACTTTAATTCATCTGAAGAACTCCCTTTCATATTCCCACCAGTGGCTATACCAAACTTTCCCCTATTTCCTCAAGCTCCAAAGTCCATCCCACTAGTCTTTCTGTCTCTGTCTCTCTGTCTCTCCCCAGATGACCTACTACCTACTTTTACTGAGAAGACTGGTTTTTTTGGTTGTGAATTCTGTCATCTTCCTAATTCTCCACATCTCAAAACCTCTCTGTGCCCCACCCCGTCCTTGACTCCTTTATTCCAGTCTCTGACATAGAGATGAGCTTTCTCCGTGCCAAAGTTAACCCTTTTACTTATACCTTTGATTCTGTCTCATCTTGTCTTTATCTCTTATGGTCTCTGTCTTCTATTCCTCTCTGTTTCCGTCTCTCTCTGTCCACACCTGCTTCTGCTGATGGGCTTATCTCTGACTCTCCCTCTCTAGTTCATCTTTATTCTTTCTTCTTCAAGCTCCTTCTCAGAAGCCCCTAAACAAGCTCAGAATTTCCCTATCCTAAAAACAAAAGTTCCTTTGATTCTGCCATCCCCTTAAGCTATCGTCCAGTGTCTATTCCCCTTCACTGTTAAATTCTAGAAAGTCATCTTTTTTCACTGCCCCAACACTTCCCACTCATTCACTCCATATTCCCTGGGGATCTGGTTTCTAACACCCCCATTCTAATGCAGTTGTTCTCTCTGAGGGCACCGGTGATCTACTAATTATTAAATCCTTTCCTAAGTCCTAATTTTCCTTGACCTCTCTGAAACTTTCGAGCACCCTGTTCTCCTAGATACCTTTTCTATCTTTGCTTCTGTGACACTGGCTCTCTCCTAGTTCCTCCTGCCTCCTCAACTACTCTTTCTCAGTCTTCTTCATTAGCACATTGATACTCCCCTGCTAGACAAAACAAAACAAACAAAAAACCTCAGAAAACATCTTCATTGTCTTCTTACTTTATACAGTATGAACTCTTATCCTGACATTTAAGGCCCTCTCACAATCTGGCTCTGTCTCCCATGCCTAGCATGGCACCTGGTAGATAGTAGGCTTAATAAATAATAATATACAAAAATAATGTATAACATATGCAATCACATGTAATAAATTAATAAACTTAACGTTTGCCAATTTATTTTAATTCTACAATATATCAGGTTGCCATCTTATACACAGTTGTGAAATTTATATTTTTTATTTAACAATGAAAAAACAGAACCTCCAAAATCCCACTTTCCTATCAAGTATGTCCACTGTAATAACATTTCCTTGATACTGTCAAGTAACACTTTATATAGTGACTGTAGGAACATACCTTCCAAAAAGGTGTTTGGTATTTTTAGGGGATTTTACAATCAGCTTAAATTCTTAGGGATGACTCACTTAGAGGCTTGGATATATAGAAGATAGAGGTCTCTGTCCTTGTCCTTTAAACCCTTTTTCCCTCCTCTTGCTATAAATCAATAGTATAAATTCCAACTTACCAAATACAGAACTACTGAACTTTAGACAAGAGGAAATTTCTCTTTCAGGTAGCAACCAGTTAATATTTGATAAACATGAACCATACTTATAATAGTATATTGTATAATTAATCTTTAAACCAAGCTCTAGCAGCTACATACGGTTGCAGGAAAAAAATGGATTTGAAGTCAGAATACACTGGGCTTTGAATCCTACCTTTTGTCACTTACTAGCTGAATGACCATTGGCAAGTGACTCTCTAAATCAAGTGGGATTAACAATAGCTAAAGTACCTACCCTACAGACTTGGTGTTGGAATTAAATAATATAATGAAAATAAAAGTACTTTGTAAACCTTAAAATACTATATAAATATCAAGCATAATTCTTATTGCCATTTCCTCCCAAGAGATCATGTTTTCTTGCTTTTGGGTTTTGTTGTACCCCATTATAATTCCTTGCATTCCATGTGATCTTTCTGCCATGTGATATGCTCCAGGACAGTGTTCTTTGGGACTCTTCCTCATCTGTCTCTTTTTCAAATAATATAACCAAAAGTTGGCCCACCATTATCTACACTCAGAATAGCTGTCTATCATTTCACTGTAGCTTTCTGGGACTGTATATTGTCTTGTATACTCCCCAACCCCCAGAATTGGCATAATATTTAAGTTATGCTAAAGTTTAGTGCGATTTAAAAGACATATGATTTCCTTTCATTTTTATACATAACAAAGGCATCTTTCCACCTTCTTTGCTCATGCTTCCCTTTGCCCTGCCAGGGAACAGATCTCTTGATACATGACTACTACAGAAAATGTCCTGTGACCCCACAGGAGTTAATCCACTCATCTTTGGGCTTTAGCCCTGGGACTGAGTTGTACAGATTGATGAATGAGTAACAGCAAAATTCACCTACTCCATCATATATAGCCTGAATTAGGCTCAGACCAGAATTCATATCCCATCTACCAAGACAGCAATGATCTACCCAGAAGGAGTATCTTGCTACCCACCCTGTTGCTTCAAATACCAATCTCAAGGAGAAGGTTATAATTGAGCTGAGACAAGATGGATGGGTAGAATTCAAAAAGGTAAAATAAAAAGGTGACATGCCATATCTAGAACAGATAAGCGAAGTATGAAGCCTGGAAAACACATGTCAGTTTTATGGAATGGCAATTAGTCTAATTTGGTTGAGCCTTTGGGTACCTTAAGGAGTGGACCACGTGATAAAGCAGGTATACTGGAACCAGGCTAAGTTGTTTGAACTTTATTCCAGACAAAAGAGTATAAAGGGCAGCCACTGTTTAAAGGGGCACTAGAATTTTCCTGTATACTCTAATACTTTGCTCAAGAATATGGGTCATGGGAAATATAGTTCCCCACCATCCCCTACTTCCGATGTGTATTTTAAATTCTTTTTACACAAATTTGAATGAGCTTTAAGTTTAAGTTTGGCTTAGGATGCCCCTATATCTGAGTCATGTCTGAACTTCAGTGTACATTGGAATTTGAAATATCTCAGCTTTGCTCCACTGTTTTAATTGCCAAGGTATGCCTGAGGAACCTTTTTGGCAGAATCTAATGTGTCCTAAAGTGACCTCTTAGAAGGCAAAGATTTGGAAGCCAATTTGATAATGAGGTAATTACATTGGTTTCTTTATTTTTAGTAAGGTCTGCAAGGGGGTAATGATGGAGGACAAGAATTCCCAGTGCCACCCATAAGAGTACTACCAAAAGGATATGTGAAGAAACAGCATATTCCTGGTGGGGTTTACATATGAAAATACTGGCAGTTCCTTCCCCTTCCAAGCCCACAGCAATTTTGCTTGACTCAGCCTATGCCATGCATGCCACTGGGTTTTTACAAAATGTTCCCGTTATTCTGTTGTCTTTCAGAAACAATGGGCCAAATTCTCATTTGCTGCTATTGCCCAAGTTCCTATCAGCTTGACTTTTGTGCAAAAACATTTCTGACTTGTCAGTAAAAGTAGTGAGGAGACATCAACAGCAAACAAGCTTGAGCTTGGGGGCCTATTGCCCACTTTCTATTCCTAAGCATAGTTAGAGCTGTTTTTCCTAGTGCTTGAGGTATTACCCCATCTTCAAAACAAGAGCCATCTGGAATCTAATGGACACTATGCAGATTTTAGGCTACTCAACAAATCTCTTTTCATTAATGAAAAGTTCATCAAAGAAATATTTTTCCCCTGTTGAAACCTTTCATGTTAATAAAATACCCACAATATGAGGACTGTAGCAGACTTAGCACAGGAGCCATTAAAATCCCTTGCCAAATTCTTTTTTTTTAATTTTTAATTTTGAACAAGAAATATTTACATTTCAAGATCATTTAAAGGGGGATTGTCAAACAAAAGCCACTTGAGTCAAAAATTTACACTGTATTTACCTATCCTACTGAAACAACAGCAATTTGGTAAACAATATTTTTTAGGAAACTAAAAATGCAACAAAAGGAAGATAGGAAAAGCATCATAGATGTGGCTTTTTATGTATAAATACAATTAAACTATTATTTTTTCTTCCATTTATTGACCTTGCTTAAATTAAGAGGAGAGATTCAGCACCAAATCTTAATAAGTGGATCATCTGGAGATGTAAATCAAACCCAGGGAAGGTAGCTGATGAATGAACTTAATGATCTGCTTGGCTGTTGTAGGAGTTCTGAAGTCGAAAGAGATGAGGAGCTCGGTTTTCAAAGCAAGTTAGGGAGCACATTACAGTTTCTAGGGGTATTTCCTTTACATCAACACTTGTCTTCCAATTCTAAAAGAAAAATAAAGTGCTCAGTAAGCATTTAATGAATGAATGAAAAAACAAATTTCCTCCAAGTATTGAATGAATAAATGAAAAGTTAAATTTCTTTAGGAGTTTTCTGAAATTGGTACGTAAATTACCCAAACCATTTATACTTAACTTTCTCTCCTATTCTACACAGAGAGAAAACAATTACTGATAAGAAAAAGCTACACATCATTGAACACAACTCATAGTACAAAAACTTTTCTCTACTATTATTCAAGTATGTTAAGGTGAACATTCATCATTTCTTCTAATTCTTCTCCCATATCTGGAACGCCCATTGGTACCAACTCCAATATAACTTCATATGCTTTTTAAAACTCTAATTATTTATGTGCACTGATAAATATCTTGTACAAGGTGCCTAAAGACAAAGTAGCATCTCCTTTGCCAACCAACTAGTTCTACTGTTCCTGCCTACCAGGGCACATAATGAATGGACAGTAAAACATTGGTTCACACATTGATCATAGCTAGCATAAGCTAGCAACTAAAAACAAACAAATGTTAAGGAGCTTTAAAAGCATAAGATAAAAATTTGTCCACTTGATGATGTACTGAAGAAATCATTAAGAATTCCTTAATAGATTGATTTTTTTAATAAATACAAAAATCTCTATACAGCATTCTCAATAAAAATGCTTCAACTGATCTTTAAAATTTAATTTACTGATTACATTATTTTGCTTTCCAACATCCATTTTTAACAACAATAACATTTGAATTAACAATTAACAATGAATTAACAATTTATTAAGCAACAATTAACACATACTCTAACTATTCTTCTACTAAAGTCTCACTCTAATATCTTAATATTGTGTGAAGCTGACTCTGGGTTCTCAGCAGTCTGCACCACTAATCACTTTGAGAGTACAGGCTGTGAAAGGTTCTGGTATGCCAGTAAGGCTGTGTGTATGGTTCCCTGGCAAAAATTGTCATCTGAGAGAAAGGCTCATCACTAAAAGGCTGAACAACAAGTAATGAATTCTCTACTAAAGCACAAAGTGGTTACAGTTCTCATGGTAAACGTAGTATTTACCTTTTCTTTGCATCCTCAGCACCCATCAGAGTATCCAGCACAGAGTAAGCACTTAATCAATGCTTATTGATAGAATGACTAGTCACACTAATGAAATCGCAAGTCTTTGGGAGAAATGAAGAGGTACTGACTTCTCAGAAGATCCCCAGTACTACACTAACCACAAAACGCACTGGGTTCGATCAATAATCAATCAGTATTTATTTAATCACCTAGTCTATACTGGTACTCTGCTAGGTACTTGGGACACAAAGACAAAAAATGAAAAGTCCCTATTCTCAAGGAATTTATGTCCTATAGAGAATGCTCATATTCTATGGGTTGGGGTAAGAGATATTATATCACATGGAGAAACCTAGTCTCAGTGATTTTTTTAAAAAAAGTAAAAGCATTCAGTCATTCAACAAATTTATTGCTGCTACTATGCCCTTGGAATTGGGATTAATGCTAAGATGGACACTGTTAAAAATATTATTTCCCTTCAAGGAGGAAAGTTGAATGGATAGGATATTAAAAGTTAATTCTAACAAACTCTTTAAAAAAAGTATTTCTTTATAAGAAGCATACCTCAAATTGTCCCTAAATTTATGCTGTAGAAACCGTGCATACTAGAAAAGCAGGTGCAGCTATGCCGTGATTTAGAAATCTGTATATTCTTCAACACTGCAAGGGTTTGCCATTTTGTTCTTCTAGCAATACAGGCTACAGGCTGACCCTCCATAACTTAAAAGATGGTATTTAAGAGTTTGTGTGGCCAAAAAAATTATCATCCTCGCAGGAATCAAGGGAGACAACTTTGTATTCATGTAATGGAGTCAGATTCCAAGCGATCCAAACTGATCATCCTCCTGGAAGAACTTTCAGCATCAACAGATGAGCTGGTAACATATTAGGGAACCTTGCTGAGCCTTTCCTCAGAAAGCAGACAGGTAGTCTATCACAAAGCCCATACTCAACGTCTTTCCAGCATGGTAGAACCTGGAAGAGCTTGTGCCCTCCTAGTATAGTCTTTCTGAATCCAACATTTAAAATCCCATGCCATGATTAAGAGAACCTTACTAAGGGCACTGTATACTATAGATAAAGAAGGTCTATGAAAAATGAAAACCTTAGCTATTGACTCACCCTCAGCATAAAAATATAACCAAGTATACAAGGCAAAATCTGGAGGCCACATGATACATTAGAGAGCTGAATCTGGAAGGAGATGGTGTGGATTCAAATCTTGGTCCTGCTATTTATTACCTACATGACTTTGGGCAACTTATTTAACTTCTTTGCTTTCAATTTCCTCATCTGTAAAGTAAGGGGTTGGACTAGATGATGGGTTCTTAATCCTTTTGTGACATGGACCCTTTGCCAGTCTGGTTAAGGCTATGGACCCCTTCTCAGGATAATGCTTTTCAAGACATAAAATAAAATATATGGGATTATAAAGGAAACCAAAAATATTGAAATAGTTATGAAAATATTTATTTCAATAGCAAATTCCTAGAACCTAGGTTAATCCAAACCAGAAGATCCTTAATGATGTTTTCAATTCTAAATCTATGATCTCTGAACCCTAACTTTTGCCCTAGGAAGTATTAAGTGAGTAATGTTAATAATAGTTTCTAATGGGGCAGGCACCTTAAACTCTTCACTTTCTTTGGTAATATCCTAGTTAGTTGATACCTTTTGTCTACATCCCTAACTTCACAATCACAATAACATAGTTAACAGCTGACAATGTCTAAAGGAGGAAGAGGGTGGCAGAGGAGTCCACCTTCTCCCACAGAGTTCACCAGCATGGAAAGCATCCCTAGTGAGGCCATGAGATGAGAGGGGTTGACATTCCATGGTCTGATGGACTATGATCCTCTTAATTTCACGTAGATTTGGACCAAGATTCCAGACGACCCGAAATGACCATTCTACTGAAATAACTTTCAATGTAGATGAGTATTAATCTCTTGACCACTAAGAAGTGAGAGTTAAGGACTACATGTGGCCTGATTTAATCAGAAGTAGGCAAGGGTTCTTGGAGTTTTCTTCTGGTGCATTTCAGGGGGAAGAAGGGTTCCAGTTTAATGAGGTGAGGAGTGCATCTTTCCTTCTACTTTTCTTCTTCTCCCTGAAGATTGGCCACAAGAGAACAGCCCCTAGGCTACACCTGGAACCTCTTCCCTTTCAGAGTCATGGCAGGGTATCAGTTGGCTCAATAACTAATAAAAATGAAGGGGGGTTAATAGTTCTATTAATAATCCAATTATGTTCATAAAGTACAACCAGATAATGAAGGGATCACTATGGATAATGCTTCACAGTAGGAAGGATGATATTTTATATGTGTCCTCCTTGTAGGGTCTGGATCTGACACAATGGATAATTCAGGGTCCAAGGGTTTAAACCAACAATCCATTTAACAAAAATATATTCAAATTCCCCCAGGTAAAAAAAGTTCCTAAGGCAGTTATAAAGCAGCTCAGGAAGATCTAAGTAAATAAAAGCTGGCAGGCAAAGAGATTTAAAAGCAGTTGGCAAAGAGGTTCCCTGGGGTCTGAGGAGCTTGGACCAAAGTCCTAAAAACCATTTTTATGTTCTTCTTGCCCAGATGGCCCACAGCTGGGTCCAAGATCAATCTAACTTGAGGCAAAGTTAACCTAAACTGCCCCAAGTCTTCATCACAACTAATTTGCTCACAAGAGACCCTATTAGAGTCCTGAGAATAACGGGGAGAGAGGGGAAAGAGAAGATTAATTCACCAGTACACTGGACCACAAGAAAGTGGAACAGACATTCCAGATATGGGGAAGATGATAAAATAAGGATAAGAAAGAATGAGCACCTAAAGGAAGGCACTTGAAGAATCTGGGGAACAACAGACGGATATAAAAACAGTTAACACATCATTAAGAGCCAAACTCAAATATCAGAAGCAGCTAGAGTCAAAAGAGATCTGGACTTCAAGTCAAGAAATAAGGTCTGAGTTCAAATCTAGCTTTAGACACTTACCAGCTGTGAGACTAAGCAATTCACTTAATTTCTCCTAGCCTCAATTTCCCCATCTGTAAAGTGGAGATAATAATAGTACTTAACCCCGAAGGCTTTTGTAATGATAAAATGAGGTATTATTTTCTAATACTTTGCAAACTCTAAAGCATTGTATAAATGCCAAATATTATCTATAAGTACAATAGCTCTGGATGGCGCTTCCACTCAAACCAAGCAGAATTTATTAAGCCCATTAGATGGGTTGCATCATGTGTGCTGAGCTCCAGAAAAGATGCAAAGATGAAATCTGGTCTCTCTGTTTAAGGAGTATACAGTCCCATTGGGAAGAGAGCTCATATATACAAATAACTACAATACAAAAGAGACTTTGATAGTATGACATAATAAATATTTGCCAAAGTTTGAACTAAATGCCAACTACATACAAAGCATAATATTTAGCATTGGGAGAAAAAAAGAAGATGAAAAAGTCTCTGCCCTCAAATGGCTTATGATCTAAGAGCTATAACATAATGTAGAAGAGTTGAAGTTTTGGTTGAAGAATGACAGTCAAAAGCTGATCATTCTTTGCTGGCTTTCCATGAATGAGTAGTATGGTGCTCTCCCATTCTCCACAAGGGCTAATGAGCTAGCAGGAGAGAAAGGACACTCCCATGTATGCTCAGGTTGAGGTCTCACTCAAGAAACTACAGCAAAACAGCTGTAGCAGCAAAAGCAGAGAAAAAATAGGTAAGGATAGAAAAAGGGAGGAAAATGAAGATGATGACCAGTTAAAGTAAAGAAAAAGAGACAAATAGTGGAGTCACAGGAGGATCAGGTCAAGAGTCAAGACAAAATGAGGAAGAGGAAGGAGATGAGATGCTACCCCATCTCTCTCTAATAATCAAATATTTAAATTATACCCCCAAAAGAGAAGTACCTAAAGCTTTTGTTAAAAATTTTGAAATTTCCTTTCACATAAAAATGAGGAAAGGAGGGTCATGGATGACCAGTTTTGTCCCTTCCACCATTTAACCAAAGGCCAACTTCTCTTTGAGCACATTCTTAAATATGAGTAGAAAGCATTCTTCATGGAGGGACTAGTGGTATATCATCTATCCATTTCATGGGTCTGCTACTCTGTAGAAAATTCTTGACATGTATTCATTGCCACTTATAATTCAGTTATTGAAAAAGAGTTTGCTAATTTCCTGCTGCCTATTTCACATTTTTGAAAGCTATCTGGTTTTCTTTGCCCAGTGTCTCCATGAGGTGAAAAGTTTGTCATAGAAACTATTAAAGACATTTTCTATTTCCAGTGTGGTTTAAGCCATTTCCCTTGTGTCATTAAGAATTGCATAGACAGAGTTTGGGTTGGCTCTTGTTGGGATTAGGAATGCAAAGCGTCTATGTCTTTCATTCCCCTTCTTGGGGGTACAGTTGTTTAGTTAAAATAAAAATAATGTTTTGTTTAGCATTTTAGGGGCATATTTACTTTACCAAAGGCTATTATCAATTTGCTGTGCCAGTTTTGCTGGTGATTTTTTTCTTCAACTTATTAATCTCTATTCCTAAAGTTATATTTTCTGAGCACCCAGTATAATTTCCTGGAACTTTCTATGGAGATAAATTTACCTCGCCCCCCCCCCACTCCCATGCCTTAGACATGCCTTGCAAAACACTTTCCCACTGACAGTCATTATTATCTTAGGAATGTGTACATGGAAATAGGAAAGCTACAGAAATGTACTAACTCTCAGCATCCAACTGAAGTTCTCTTTCCATTGTAGGCATTTAAATATTACCAAAGATGCCATCTACAATGCCATTTTAAGTGGCATTTAAAGGAAACAATGTTAGTTTTTCCCTTACAACCACTTCTTTTTATAAACAAATTAAAATTTCATAACACTATCAAAGAAAATAATTATTATTACTCTGATTCAAAGGGAGAAACTGAAGCAGTGACCAAGTAATTCTTTCTTCACAGTATAATCATGTCAGAGTGGAGGAAGAAGAGAAATCTGTTTACCCATCCATGTCTGGAACTAATTTTTCTTTCTGAGTATACTGTCTTAGCAAAAATTCCATAAAATGAAAACATATCCCAAATGGCCAAACTTCTGATTATCTGTTCAGTACTGTTTTCAACAAACACAGCATCACAGAATCAGAGTAATCGAGCCATAACTAGCACTGGGAGCCGCAAGCTTTGCCCCAGGATGATAACATGGGACTTCTACTGTCCCTACACCTCACCTTGTAATTCTCCACCATCCTCACTACACAAAGTGATTGGCATGATCACCTCTGAGCCCCTGACCTGAAAGTCCTCCTGCCTCTGAGCTCCTCTTTCAGAGGGTAGTTTCCCCTAAACACAACCTGTCTCTCTCCAAATTAAATGTACATAGAATTACTAATTACTGCTCTGACCTCAGAGGTTCATAGGACGAAATATTTGAAGTCAGAAGAGACATCAGAATAAATTGAGCGTAATCCTCTCCTTTCACAGATCTGGAGACAAACTGAGGGACACTGATTTACCCATGATCACACACGCAATAGTGACAGAGCTGGATTTGGAACAAAAGTCCTCTGATTTCACAGCTGGTGTTCTTTCCACCACTAAGAGTCCCTGTA
This sequence comes from Trichosurus vulpecula, assembly GCF_011100635.1. Taxonomy (NCBI): domain Eukaryota; kingdom Metazoa; phylum Chordata; class Mammalia; order Diprotodontia; family Phalangeridae; genus Trichosurus; species Trichosurus vulpecula. The sequence goes on from NC_050573.1 coordinate 157,655,716, forward strand.
CCAGAAAAGCTATCTCCTCTACAAAGCCCCCAATAAGTGGTCATCAACTCTCCCTTCAAATACCTTGAATGAATGGGACTTCCTCATTTCCTGAGGCAGACCATTCTAGTTTTGGATACCTTTAATTGTTCAGGAAGACTTTTCATATAAAATCTAAATGTAGCTCTTCTCCCCTCTGGGGCTAAACAGAGAAAGTCTAATTGGTATTAGTGATAATAGCTAACATGTGTATATATTACACTTTAAGTGTGTAAAGGATTTTACACAAATTACCTCATTTGATCCTCACAACAATCCTGTAAAGGTCCTAATACTATCCCCATTTTACAGATAAGAAAACTGAGGCTGATAGTTAAATAACTTGCCCAGGGTCACACAGCCAGAAAGTATCTGACACAAGATTTGGTCAAGTCTTCCTAACTCTGTGTGGAGCATATGTTACCTAGCTGCTTCTTGCATGGAATAACTTTTCAAATACTTGAAGGCAGTTTTCATGTTCCCCCTCCCCTCAAGAGTTCGTTTCTCCAAACCAAAGATCCATAGTTCCTTCAATCAGTGATCACAAGACCCTTCAATACTCTGGTTCCCTTTGTCTTAACATTCCCTAACTCAGGTCCTTCTTAGGTCATACCCAGCCTGGAACATAATACTCCAGATGCCATCAGGCTAGGGCAGAATAATATTAACTACTACTACCACCACCATCACCACCACCACCACTGCTGACATTCTACTCTGAATATATCTTGTATATACCAACATATGTTCATGTCTCACCCAGGAGAACATCAGTTCCTTGGGAGTAGAAACCGCTTTTTGGTTTTTTTCTTTCATATCCCTAGTACAATGAATGCCTGGAATATAGAAGGTGCTTAATAAAAGCTTGCTTGCTTGCTATAAAGGCACATCACATTCACTCTCATGTGATCCTCACAATAATACTTAGAAGTGCATACTAAAGTTATTTTTATCCCCACTTTACCATGAAGAAACCACCAGAAGAAAGTAGAGCCTCTCTGGACTTCAAGTCCAAAGTACTTTCCACTTCAGTTTGTTATCTATGTGGCAATAGTTTCTAAAGAAAGATGCATAATGATCACACCTATATTTTTAAGCAATTTTCTCACTCTCTCTTGGAGACTCCTATTGCACTATTGTGTCCTTCAACTGCCAGGTATTTATTGCTTTGTATTATTAATTATGATTTGCCACTAGACTGTAACTTCCTTGAGGACAGGGAAAATCTCATATACTTCTTGCTTATTACTTGAAACATTTAGACCAATCTGAGCTGAAAATTTAGAATATGGATCACTCATCATGCACACAGATTACATTCAAGAGAATTATTATTTGTTTAACAGGTCATCATATTGCTTGTCTTATCAATGGGTAGAGGAGGGTGTAACAGCAAGCAAAGTGGGATTTTTGCTGGATTAAATATGCATGAATTTTAGCCAATCAGAGACTTGCATGCGCATTGAGTTCTAGTCAATCAGATGCTGGCTACAACTGTATATAAGGAGAGCCCAGAGTGTGAGAGGAGCAGATATCAAGAGGGCATTGAAGAGAAGACATCTAGAGAGCTGAGAGAGCCAGTTTTGAGAGAGCTGCCAGTGTGGAGAACAATGAAGAGAAGAGACAAAGAAGAAGAATAAGCTGTGAGCATTGAGCTAAGAGGAAACCTAAGAGTTGAGAGGAGCCTCCAACAGCACAGAGGAGACCTTCCAAGAGCATAGAGGAGACCTTCCGAGCACAGAGGAGACCTCTAAGAGAGAAGAAAAGCTTAAAGTATTACTTTAGTTCAAGTGAACTGAGCTGTTGACATGAGGCCTCTGGCCTTTGGGGTTGAATTAAGATGGTGGTGCTGGTAGTGTGGGTTGCTGCCCTGTTAAGCTTTGTTTTCCCAGAAACAGACACTGTGGGCAGGAACCACTGGAGCCTGCTGGCGGGCAGGACCTTGGAGTGGAGGAGTCCCCATGAACTGAGACCTGGTACAGGAGGGGAGAGCTGCCTATGCGTGATCCAGGAGAGAGTCAGGAGTGCTCAGCCCACAGCAGAAGAGCCATGGGACTTGGAAGTCAACCTTGAGTTAACATAAAAGAGGACTTTCTTGGATACTTGGTATTGATTAAGGAGATTGTTCTTACTGTGATCTAGAAATGGATGGTGTGGTATTTTCTGCTACCCCTTAAGGATGCATTGTACTAGGGAAGACCCTAGCCTGGGACCCCCTGATTTGGGGATGCAGAGATATATGTTGTGTAGTGTGATGTTCTTGCTGTGACCTGGGGGTGGATGTTGTGGTATTTTCTGCTATCCCTTAAAGATGTGTTATGCTAAGTAAGACCTTAGCCTGGGACCCTTGCTGTATAATCAAGTAGTTTGGGGAATGTTACTGAATGCAATGATATACGCTATGTGCCATATGACATACTGAGTGATATGATATATATATATATATGTATGTATGTATGTAAGTATATACATACATATATATGTTAGATGATATGTTTTGCTTAAGGATGTTGCCATGAATGTTATGCTATGCTTTATTGAACAATGCTTTGGTTTACTGCTGAATAAATAGAGAGTTCATGTGATTAGATTCTTGAAATTATTCACAGCAGCAGTCCTCAGGTATGCTGCCATGACTGGCATAATGAGGGGCTGGTGGGAAGGAGAAAATTTGGAACTGAAAATAATTTAAAAAAATATATATAATAATGATTATCCCAAAACCATCTCCTGTTTTAAAAGCACTTTGAGAGATCATAAAAAGGAGAAAGGACCCACATGTGCAAAAATATTTATAGCAGCTCTTTTAGTGGTGGCCAAGAACTGGAAATTGAGGGGATGTCCATCAATTGGGGAATGGCTGAACAAGCTGTGGTATATGAATGTAATGGAATACTATTGTGCTATAAGAAATGATAAGTAGGCAGACTGCAGAAAAACCTGGAAAGCCTTGCATGAACTGATGCTGAGTGAAGTGAGCAGAACCAGGAAAACATTGTACACAGTAACAGCAACACTGTAGCATGACCAACTCTGATAGACTTAGTTCTCATAAGCAATACAATGATCTAAGACAAGTACAAAAGATTCAGGATGGAAAATGCTATCCACATGCAGAAAAAGAACTATTGAGTCTGAATACAGATTGAAGCACACTATTTTCTCTTTTTTTCCCTTTTCTGTGGTTTTTCCCTTTTGTTCTGATTCTTCTTTCACAATATGACTAATGTGGAAATATGTTTAGTATGATTGTAGATGTATAGTCTATATCAGATGGTAGGCCATCTTGAGGAGGGGTTAAAGGAGGAAAGGAAGAAAAAATTTGGAACTCAAAATCTTATAAAAGTGAATGTTGAAAGCTATCTTTACATGGAATTGGAAAAACAGAATACTATTAAGGGAAAAATTAAAGATACTAAAGTGGTTTGCAAAAATAAATAAATAAAAGCACTTTGAACTGCTACAGTGTGGATAACTGAATATACAGACATAACTTTAACAAAGCCCAGCTGATGGACTTCAGTTTAACTTTGGTTGGGAGTTGGGGAGGAGACAGGAAAATGGAACTAAAATAGCTGATGAACACCCATGAGTGTAGATCTGACTACAAAGAAATCATAACAACTCCTGTCTTTAGTCATGGCCAACCTACTCTTACTGGCATATTCAAATGTACATGAGATCCCACTTACTCTAAATAGGTGCCATTTGTAAGAAGCCAATGCCACCTGTCCCTTTCTCAGCATGAAATTACAGTATTACTAAAATCTGGGAAACATTGGAAACTAGTCTGGATATAGCTTGAGTAAAACCAGGTACTGGAATTGCAATTGAGACATAGATTTTTATTCCTCTGAACCAAGCCAAAGCAGTGAAGCAGTATGACAGTAAAGCAGGGTATCTATCACATGCATTGTCCTCTTCTTTCGTTAAGTATGCCCATCAAATTAGTCTATATACTCTCAACAAAGCCTACAGTTCTATCCAGGAAGGTAAGGCTTTCTTTCTATTCCAGACCTGACTATGTATATCATTAGTCATCAAGTCATTAAAGGAGTCAGCTCACCTAAAGATTTTACTCATTATCTAGTGAATTCTGGTGTGAGTGGACACCTTGGCCATTCACAGCTTCAAGTCAAAAACACTTCTGGGATCCACTGGAGAAAACAGATCCTTTAGATAACTATCCAACAGAAGAAATAGGATGTGATTTTTGAGGGATATGAAAGATTCCATGGGGACACACAGAAAGATAAGCAGACAGAGAAAACATTTATTAAGCACTTACCAAGTGCTAGTCACTGAGCTAAACACAGGGAATACAAATATAAGTCCCTACCCTCAAGGAGCTGACATTCTAATGGGGAAGACAATACATAAAAGGGGGCTGAAAATCCTGGGTAAAGTGGAATAGTCCAAAAGGTCAAGGGCTAAGCTGAGTTGGAAGTAGTCGTGGCTGGCATGGGTACTTTCTCAGGTGGAGGTTCTGAGAAAGAATTCATAAATCAGAAGAAAAGACCATAGGGGTTAAGGCACTGCCAGAGTGAGAAGGCTATTGGATGGAGAAGTAATCCAGGGAGTCAGGAGGCAAGCCACATTTGAGATGAGGAACAAATAAAAAAGACTCTGGTTGGACAAAATGATACCTTACACCCTCCCTTTGAGTTTTCAGAACAATGAATCCACATTTATCATCACTGCTGTTTAGATTATGAATTGTGACACTCTCTGGATGCTTTTGAATGTGTAGTGTAGACTGAATTGACTGCTGAATAATCAGCATTGTAAAAGTCACATTCATCTTCCTAAACAGGTTACTTAGATTATAAGCTCTGTCAATGTATGTACAATGGATATAGCTTGGTGTAAAGTAGGATCGATCTTATATTAGAAGTAATGAGTAAAATTATAACAATATAATCTTTTGTATGCTTCATTACTGACAGCTTGTCATAAAAATGCAACTGGGGTTAAATTACAAGTATTTTCACAAGACAGATTGTGTTTTCACGCATTTGTAGTGAGGTTCATTCAACTGAATCTCTTTTGAGGGTAGTTTGAATTACATTACGTCATTCAATGCAGGGTTGAGAGTTCATTTTGCAAACTGTTCACTCCCTAAACTCCTCCACTTTAAGAGGATCTGGGGAAATGTTAAACTCAACTAATGTAACTATAAGAAATGAAAACCATCAAATGCATATCTTGGGCATGGGGTGACTCAAGTGTTTTGTAAGAGGTTTATGAGAATTTTTATGCTACCTCCAGGTCACTAGTTCAAATATGGCCCAGGTTGGTAGTGACTAAAGTGAGATCTATCTGTTCCTATTTCAGGTCTTAGTCACTGCTGTAAAAAGCAATTGTTTTAAAATTATTGATGATACTAAAACAGGTGATAGTTAAGCAAACCCAGTGCTTTAGAAATAAGAACTCTTCCTATTATTGCTATAAGGAAGGAAACAAGAATAATTCAATAAATTTCAGTTAATGGGAACTATGAAAAGAGTGGGAAGAAATTTTCAAAGACCATTTTCAATATACTACCACAACATTTCATAAGCGCAATAACATGACAGTGTTAGAGGCAGCAAGGTAATGCAGATGCTGGATCTGGAATCAGAAAGACCTAGATTCACAATTCTGCTTCAGACAATTATTAGCAGTATGACTCTGGATATGTCATTTAACCCCTGCCTGCCTCAGTTTTTTCATCTGTAAAATAGGGATAATAACAGTAGCTAACTCCCAGGGTGGTTGTGAGGCTAAAATAAGAAAATATTTGTAAAGCAATTTGTAAACCTTTAAGGGCTATTTAAATACTAGCTATTATTACATTATTAGTAATATCATGATCATTATTAACCACCCAAATCAAAGCAGACACCATTTGATATTTTACTGCTATTAAATACTCTAAATCAAGAAGAAAGATCCATCTATGATACAACAGCTCCTTGGATGTTCAATAAAATTTAACACACAGTGGGGGGCAAAATGATGAAGACAGTAAGATCATAGATTAAGAGCTAAGAGGGATGTTAGGGATCATCGGATCCAACTCCTGTACCCTCCCCCACGCACCAGGTCACCTGTGCATTTATTTAGAGTCAAAAAAGGACCTTATCTGGTCCATCTGATCTATCTCTGCTTTGTAGATAAGAAAACTAAGGACCAGAGAGATTACCTAAAGTCACACAGGTGCAGTGGCTTTCAGCTCAGGGTCTAAAATGGAGTTGGATTAAACGGCTCTAAAAGTCAAATCCCAGGATCCTATGACCCCTTGACCCCAAATCCAACCACACTTCTTCCATGATACCTTACTGCTTCTCTAGCATTAGGAAACTGGTTTTCTTCTTATTGTTGAATAGACAAAGGAAGGTCAGCACTTTGTTAAACTTAGTCCCTAAAACAGGGCAAGTCCCAGATATTTGTGAAACTGAGGCAGGTTTGGAAAATTGGAGGCATACACTTGAGAAATATATATCCTTTGTATCAATTGTCCATAAGAAGTATTATTTTTTCTACTGTAAACGTGACCTGACTTCATTAAAAAAAGAAATTCTATATCTCATGGAGAAGGGTAATTTCCACCATTAAAAATGTGCAATTTATATAATATAATATTAAAAGTCTACCTCTTTGGTGCCTCATTATTATTGTTATTATTGTTGTGAATAGTTAACATTTTCAGAGTGCTTTAAGGTTTGCAAAGTACTTTACATATGTTATGATTCTCACAACAAATCTATGGGTTGGCGCTATTATTATCCCCATTTTACAGATTTGGAAACTGAGGAAGGCAGAGGTTAAGTACTTGGCCAGAGTTACACAGCTTGTAAGCATCTGAGGCAAGATTAGAACTCTTCTTCCTAACTCCAAGTCCCATGCTCCATTCACACTGCTCCACCTAGCTGCCTTACACCTTGGTGGTGTATCATACTTGCTGATTTTCGCAGATTCACTTATATAAAGTATCTTTTTACCTATTTATACCCAAGTTTACAAGATTTTTATTATTTCCTACATGTTGATATACCTTTCCTTTTTAAGCATCATTTTCCCTTTAAAGAAAAGATAAATGGGCAGTTCATCTGCAATGTTAGATCATAATTGGTTTGCTCTCCCTTGAATTTAATAATGAGCTACTACTGATCCTTGTTACACATTTTACCCTTAAATATTGAAGTCTCTTCGTAATCATCTTTATGACTAAGCTTGAATGTCTTCTGGCTTAGTTGTTGTTTATGTTTTCCCAGATAGCTATAAATCACTTTTCAGAGATTGATCTGCAACTCCCTCTTAATTTTCAACATGCAATTTCTCCTTTAATTGTTCTCCTCCCTTTAGGGCTTTTTTTTCTTTCTTGAGAATATGAATAATATTCTACCACTAAGCAAATCCCAGAAATACTCATTGGGATCCACTTTTCACCACTGGAGATATTCTGCTTCCTAATGACCATGTTATTTTTTCTCCTAGTTATTTACAAACGTTCATGAGTATAATCATTTTCTCATTATTACTCACGTCTACATCTCAACACTTTTTCTCATTATTGAGATTGAAAACATATGCCAGATTTATAAAACTCCATAAAATTTACCTCAATATATACCCTTTAAATTTATACCTTACTAATCACGTTCAAGTCTGTTTGCCTTACAAGAGTTCATCAAAAGATATCTGTCACATAGCAAGAGTGAGAGACATTAATAGGTGATCAATCTCACTAATCTAATTGTATTCCAAAGATATCAAAGAAACAAAAGAAAGGCTTTCATAAAGGTGGGTTCCTCATAACAACCTTGTGAGGGAAGTGCTATTATTATCCTAATTTTACAGGGGAGGAAACTGAGTCAAGTGCTTTGCCCAGAGTTACACAGCAAATAACTATCTGAGGCTAGAGTTGAATTTGGATCTTCCTGACTCCAGGTCCAACATTCAACGCCACCTAACTGCCTCTGGAACCAGTTACAGAAGATTCCACACATATACTTCCATTATACTTTATCCTGATTCATCCAGAAGTAGCTTCTCAATGTTCTCCACGTGGACATGTCATCTAGGGCACTCCGGTCATGTGCCAGAAGCTGATTACACTATAATGCGTCAAATGTCACAAGACAGACTATAATGCTTTTTACGAAAAAAAAGTTTCAACTTAGGATAATGGGTTTTTAAGACAAGCACTACCTGCAGAGATCCATCTCCAGAAGCCCCTTCCCTCAAAAGTCCCTTGCAAAAGTCTACAGAGAGACTTTTTCATGGCATATATACAAAGCTCATATTCTGAAATTAAAGTCGATCATAAAATGCAATTTGTTGTACAGAACTTACAAGCATTTTCTACAGAAAAGCATCTATCTAGAAAGGAAAAAAAATTATAATTTTGTGTAGCCTTAGCACACTAGAATTAGCTGCCACACCGAATTCTTCTTTGGGCCTAAAATGGTTTAAATGGGATCATATTAAGAAAAAAATTAAGATGGCCCCTTGTGCACCCACACTGGAAATGAGTTTTCCCCTAACCTCTCTTTGAGACAGTGGGCATAAGAAATGGTTTAGCCTTAGATCACAAAAAGATTTGCTTTATCAAGGAATTGTACAACAGGACAAAAGAGGCATTATCTGTGCTTGTTAACTGTCTTTCCTTTCCCTCCTCATTTGAAACTCTGTCTGAGAGACGGGAGTTAGAAAGATTAGGGACCACAGATAGAAGAACATATTGCATGACCAGTGTTGTCATTAGTAACTGACACCAAAGAGTCACCAAGACTCTCATTTGCTTATCTTTGGTTGAACATTCTCACTTTCCCTTTAATATATCAGCTTGAGCTCCATTCGTTTTAATGAACTTAAATATTCATTAACATGAGCTTTAAATCTAGCCATATCAAGAGATTTGAGTGGGAACAAGGAGAAAGATGAGGAGAAAAACGGTAGCAACTCTCTCCATACAAGAGTTCTAGTATCTAGTTTCCCTTAAATTTTATTCCATTTACAAGAGACTATTTGAGCAAAACACACTATCAGAACCTATGAATGACCTGAAAAGTGGCCTGAGACAGTGGAATCACCTAAGGGGTTGGTGCTCAAAGTCTGATATACATAGCAGATTCATATTTTAATATCTAGACAAAATTTTATTTCATGTCTGAGACCAGGAACCCAACTGACAAGGGGTGAACACATGAGCCACTTCAGTGCATGAAAGTAATAGCCATTTATAGGGGTAGGGACAGCCACTTAGCTTGCTCAGGCTTCCAGATCTACTATAAAGTGACTCTTGCCAGGGTGCCTACATAGGGAAAATACAGGATAAGGTATTTGTTAGCTTTGAGTTCTACCCATTAGCTAATTAAAATGTGGTACTCTAGCTAATTTAAATTCCCTTGACTATGTAACTAAATAACCCTTAACTATAATTAACACAATGATTGCTGTACCTCTGTATGGAAAAGGAAGCAGGACTGAGCTCAAAAGTCACATATGAAAATCAATTCCTTGATAAAAGTTATCTGGTTTCAAAAGGGATAGACAAGGGAAAGAATTGGTATACCATTCAAATTCATACAGAAAGTACAATTTACCTTCATTGGAGGCATAAAAATTACACTATCTATTCCTGAGGATAGAACGCATTTTCCACATAACATACATTTCCTCTTGTTAGCAAGTATTTCCAAGATTTCTGGGTAACATGCTACGGTTCGCTGATACAATGGATCTTCCTCACTTATCTCATTCATAATAAATCTTGCTGCAATTTCCTACAAGATTTAAAGAAGAATCAAGCTCTATAGATTATTTTCGCAGTAACCATATTTTAAACTCACTTGTATTATATCACAAAAGGCACTATGGTTTAATCAGAAACTTATACTGAATTGAAATTATTAAATCTTAGTAAAGAAACTGAAGGCCTTAGAGGAAGACAGGGTATTTTCATCACGTGCTGACAAAAGGCATGGGTTTCAGAAGAAGAAGGCAGCTTTGGGAAGTAAAGAGTTGGGTGAGAAGATAATGTCTGAGAATGAGATTTGGATTTATGGATGGACTACTGCTTAAATGAGAGAGAAAAGTGGTATTTCCACAAAGATGGATACTATCAGGGTAGCTATAAGATAAAAAGGAAGAATGGCAATAGATACACCCAGGAGATTAATAGGAACTAGGATCCAAGAAAGGAACTAAAAGTTAGAACATACGGCCTTGGATATCTGTAAAAGAATCTAGTATGGCTAACAACTAGTGCTTCTATCTCAAAGAGCCAAATTTGATCTCAGTAAATGATCACATATGGAACATTGTAGAGGGGACTCATGCTTCAAGTTGGGCTTGAATTAGGTGACATATGGAGTACCTTCCAGATCAAAGATTCTGGGCTTCCATTCATCATTGTCTAAACAATGGATTTAGCAACTAATCAAGTACTACCTTGCACTGTCACTGAAATACATTGTTACTTTGATCAATCAAACGGTAAACATTCATTGAACACCTACTATCGGGCACTGTGCTAAATTCTGAGGATACAAAAAGAAAGATAAAAGAGTTTCTGCCCTCAAAGAGCTTACAATCTGATGGGAGAAACAACATGAAAGCAAATACATATAAAGCAAGCCATATACAGGACAAATCGGAAATAATTAGCAGAGGGAAGGCATTAGAATTAAGAGGAGTTGGAGAAAGTCTCCAGTAAGGGACAGGATTTTAGCAGAGACTTAAAGGAAGATCAGTAGTTAAAGTGTGTGTATGGTTGGGGAGGTGGGGGGTGGGGTGGAGAAGCACTGCAGGCATGGGAGACAGCCAGAGAATGGCTGGAGTTGAAAGATGGAGTATATTGTTTGTGATAAAGCCAGAAGGCTAATGTCAGTGGGTAGAGGAGTATGTGATAGAGAGCAGTGAAGTGTAAAAAACCTGAAAAGTTAGGAGGGAGCTAGGTTAAGAAGGGCTTTAAATACCAAATAGAGCATTTTGTATTTGATCCTGGAGGCAATAGGGATTCACTGGAGAGGTAGGGGTGTGAGTGTGTGTGTGTGTGTGTGCATGTGTATACATATATACATGCATATATATGTTAATATCTCCCAAATGAGAATGGAAGTTGTTTCTGGTCGAGGGCATACCTTGTAAATGTTCTCAGTATTTACTGAGTTGAGCAATGGCAAATGGGCAGATAGAAGACTGCAGCTGTTGACAGTACCCATGGCACACACAAATTATAGCTACCTAGGCACTGTGTCATGTACATTAGGGATGTGTATGAATGTAACAAACTTAAAGCAAAAACATTCAACTCAAGGCAGGGAACAATTTTTCCACTACCATGTTGGTCATTTAGCAGAGTGTTTACAGTCTACAAACTTCTCTATATTGTTCCACCCTACATACACACAGAAGAAGTAGTCAGCAGAGGAGGAAGAGGAAGGAAGAATTAGTATTTCTATCTCTCTCTCTGTCTCATTTTCTCCCTCTCACTCTCTCCCTCCTTCTCCACACATACATACAAACATACATACATATGTACCCAGAACTGAACACAGTACTCCTAATGTGGTTTGATTAGGACAGAGTACAAAGGAACAATTAATATCAGTCAAGCATTTTTTAAGCCTTTACTATGTGCCAGGAACTATGCTTTCTTCCTTTGCTCTGGAAATTATGTTCTTCCTAATGCAGTCAATGTTCACATTAGCTTTTTTATGTAACACATCACAATGACTCATATGGAGCTTGAAGTCACCTAAAAACATTTATATAGATATATATACACACATATATATTCATGTATGTATGCATGTGCATATATGCTTTAGGTATATATACATATATTTTAATATATAATGTACCATGTACATAATGTATGTATATAATGTATGAATGCAATACATACATGTAACCTGTAATGTAATATGTGTGTACATATATACACATACACACACACTATTTGGCATGGCTCTCTTAAAAAGGGAGAGAAATACTTGGATAACTATGAAGATGTAAGAAAAAATTATATAAATAAAAGCTTATCAAAAAGAAAAAACAATGCAAGTTCCCTGAGGGCAGTTTTTATTTCCAGCATTTAGCACAGCCCCTGGTATATAGTAAGTGCTTAATAAATGCTTGCTGCCTGTTGCCCATTGCCTTTTTTTAACCCGACTTTTTATTTGTCCCAGATGAATTTCATCTTATTAGATTTAGACCAGCCCTGTTGTCCAGTGTGTTAGCTATTCCTCTGAGTTTTGTGTCATCTTCAAACTTTCCTAGAGTGATTTACTCTGTAGAATGTATTCCATGTGATCCTTCCTAGCCTTCCTCTGAACCCTCTGAAATCTGCTCTCCCAAAATCTGGCATGCATGTCACACTATCCCTAGCCTTCTTTTCTTTCTTTACCAGGAACTCTGGGAAAACCAGTCATTTTCCTCCAAAGTTTCATCAATTCCACCCTCTTGCAACCAGTTCCTCCCTGTTAGTGAGAAACAAATCCACAGTATAATTTCTGCTTGTTATTTCCTGAACCTTTTGAAGTCTGAAATAAACATTAAGGCATGTCCAAAAGTTAGAAGCCACTCAGCTTTTGGCAGAGAGAGCTCCAGCAGACATCTGGATAATTAAAAGTCTCTCATCACTACTATATCATGCCTCTGTACCAAGCTTTTGAACTATTTCCTAGACTCTTCAACTATTTTCCCTCTCTGTCCAGGTGATCCATGGTTATAATCTGATAACAAAATAATTATTACTTGTTCCTCCAGTAACCTTCATCCAAGTGCTCTCCACCATACTTCTTCTATTTGTTTCTTTAGTTAGTTTATAAGTATACCTTCTTAATATACAACTTCATCCCCATCCTTTTTACTTATACTAGTCCTATTTAGTACTAGTAATGTATATTCATTCAGAGTCATATTCCAGTGTCATCTCACCAAGAATCAGGGATAGCTATGAAATCAAATATGTCCACACCCAAATATATGAGTTAGGGTCTCAAAGTCCTCATGTTTGTTGCCTGATTTGGGGGCATGAGTATATAGAAAATAGAAACATTAACCAAAATGGAAAACACACTGGTTTTACTATTGGGTACTTTCTTAAATTTTGTCTCCTCTGAACTTCTTGTTATACTATTTTCTCCCTTCATTTTAGCTATTCTGAATGGTCTCTAGTTAAGTAGATATACATAAACAGTTTTCTCCCTTCCTTAATCTTTTAAATTTAAAGCCTTTTTGATTAAGGGTTTAAAGCCCTTATTGTAAGATCCCAGGTAAATGCAATCTTATATTCTTTTAAAGACATATTTCATTTCAGTCAAGAGTCTGTCATTCCTATGTTTTAAGCCACAGTCAAGAAATTCAAGTCCCAGTCTCAGGAACTATCTTTAATCTTAGCCACATGTTTACTTCCTAAATCATTTTTTTTTCTTTTCTGAATCTCTTGTCTAATACACAGAGGTGAGGAAAACATAACATATGTCCCTTTAGTCTTCAACTGTTTGCCTGATGCTTCTTCATCTTCCAGTACTTTCTAGGTTCATTCTGGTTGTGTCATTTGTGATCAAGTAGGCGCTAGTCATATGTACTGACACATCTTGAAAGGTTCACTGCTATTTATTGAACATGCGCCCTGAGATGACAATAGGCCTCTATGTTACTGTTATGAAGTAAACAAATAGCTGCTTCTATGCCCCTCAACTGGGAGTCATCAATATATCACTCTTCTTCCTCTGACCCTTGCTTAACAGCTTTTATGGCTCTACTTTATTCCTCACTGGAAGACAGCTTCCCTCTCAAAGTGTGTAGCTTCTTTCTTTCCAAAATGGCTTCAAATTTGTTTTTCAGTTCCAACTGTGCAGTTGTCCTTTTCTTTCGATTTCTCATCTCCATGGCATTCTTCTATTCTCCAGCTTCCTGACAGGGGTCAAGCTTTCTCTCTGCCAACGCAAGGGCAATTACCTTTCCTCCCATTAAAGTCTCACTTCATTTTTTAAGGAACATTTTCACTGTCCCGACGATCTGGAGTGTGGGGAGGCATTCCTTAAGTTCCTTCACCTTCTCTTTTGGGAGGGGACTGGTCTACACTTGGAATATAGATAACATTTCCTCATGGTTTTTCCAAAAATGCACCAGTGGTCATCTGACTCTTCCTTGTGTGTCTTCAGAAGAAACCTCTATTACCACTAGTTTTTTACTATCCACCCAAAATATATACTCAGGTCTCCCCCAACATTCCTCTCTAGAAAAAAGAAAAAAAACCTTCTCTTTATCTTTATATCATATTTAGGTACAGTCTCCCTCCCTCCCCACTTCTCTCTTTCTATTCCTGGTTCTCTTCCCATCTCTCTAAGTGCTCTTTCTCTGGTTCTTCCTCTCTTCAATTCCTTAGTGTGGGTGCTACCTTTGGCTCTGTTCTCTTAATATACCCTCTTTCCCAGCAATTTCATTCATTGTCATGACTTTAATGACTACTATGCAGAGGACTCCTAAAAACCAGTATCTCCAATTCCGACTTCTCTTCTGAGCCCCTAACCTGAATTTCTAATCAAACCACAGAGTATGAGTCAGAAGGAATTTCCTTTCTAAGGTCTAAGTTGGAGGGTAAGTTTTCTTTTAATGCACACTGGTTTCTTTAAATAACTCCCTTTTCTCTTCCTTCAGAACTTATCCTTAAGAGCTTTCCATTCGTCCTGAGTCTATTTACTCTGAAGAGTTTTAATGAATGCAATCTTTCCTATTTTATTCCGAACCCTTTAAAATGCACTTTCCTAAAAAAAAAAATCAGGGCACAAGTCAGCTTGGCTTTCCTCTCTTCCCCATGACACACTATAAATAGAGCGGTCACTTGCCTCCAAGGTTCCCATCATTTCATCATCCGCAGCCACGTTCTCCTTATTAGTGAGAATCCGATCAAGGATAGTCTTTTTCCGGACTGCAGCTACGACGGCGGCGGATAGACGCAGAAAGCAGGGGCTGTGCAGGGGGCCCCGGGCCTCTCCCCCAGCGCCGCGAGCGTACGGACTGAGGCCGTCCTGCGCCTTCTCCTCCTCCCCCACCTCGTTCCGTAAGCTTTGCACACATGAGAAAATTGGAAGCTGAAAGCTACCAAGGAAGTGGAAAGGAAACTAAGCAGGGATTTACTGAGAGAAGAGGAAGAATAGTTGACGGAAGAAAGGAAGAAGAGAAACGATGAGAAAATGAAGGAAGCTGCTCAAAAGAAGGCCACTGAACAAAAAATCAAAGCGCCCGAACAGATTAAGCCCAGTGTACGCCGCCCTCAGTCTGCTCACTCTGCTAAGGGCACTTACACGGCAACTAGCGCTCAGAATAATGCCAAGCGGGCCCCAGCCAACAGTGAGCATAGACAGCGGCCGGCCTTGCCTCGTCACCCTCCTGTTGAAGTACCACCGGGAACATAAACGCTTCTGGAGAGTTCAGCAGTTGCCCACTATAACAACAGACCTGAGACCTGCTTCTAAAGTATTAAATAGTCAGGAGGCAGTAGTGTAGCAAGTAAACCAGCCAGTGACTAATGGAGAGATACAGAGAAAAAAAAAACACAACCAAGAGTTTGGAATTTTTGGAGTAAGGAGTTGAAACTTTCTTTAGAAAACTACACAGTAAAATCTTGTTGCCTGTAATTGCCAATCTCTAGGAGAAGGTGAAGTTACCACCTTCCCAATATCTGTTTCTGAGTTAATACATACTTTCGATTTATAATATACACAAAAAGTTGGAGGTGTCAGGCTGATCATGTCCTTTTGGCTATCCATTTTTACCAGGAAGATGGCAATGGCATTGAATTGTGTCAAGCACTTTCAAAAATGCCTAGCCTTAGACTAAAATTTCCTAAAACATAAACATACTGGACATTTTAAATTTTAAGTTCTGGTTTCGGAATTGTGCTACATTAATTTAAGTATTTTTTCACATTAGCATTTTATTTTAAATAATTTGTAAATTTTTTTCATTTTCTATTACAAAACCATCAATAAAAAATTCAAACATATAAAATAAGAAATGAAATCTTACATAAATCTGTGATATTTAACAAAGTTTTTACCAAAGAAATTTACAAACAACAAAAATACTTGTGCTCAGTGTCTTTGTAGAAGTCTGTTTCTACTACTTTTCAGTTTTTTTTCCTTTTTAAAATATTATTCTAGTCAGTGTACTGAATATGTTTCATAGAAATTATGGGCTATTATAAAATAACTGTTATTTCATGAAATGATTAGCTCCTTTTTTAGGAAGACTATTAAGAAATCTTTTTCATAAATGATCATTTACATAGGCCCAACTTCGTAAATATATTGGCTAGTAGTCCCTACACAGTACAGGAAAAAAAAGTAGTTTCTCATTTGAGCACCTGAAGGAACAAAATCCTTCTAAATAAAAAAGTAGGTTGATAAGACTTGGGACTTAACCTGATGTTTAGGCAGCATCAGGAAGAATGAATTCTCAGTAGAGCAATTCCTATATTCCCAGACATAGAAAAAGGCACACCATTCCAAAATACAATTCTTTAAATGTATTCATGACAATAATCTGGTGCCAAAAAAGGACTGCAGTGTGTCAGAAAAAACAAGCATAAGCTTTCCTCCTTGAATTCATCCTTAAAAAATTAGATTTTCTTAGTAGTCATTTTGTATCCGGCTAATTGATAATTTTGTCCAAACCCTTTCTGAAAATTGTCATATATTCTGCTTATTCCATAAAGAGATCCAAAAGTTTATAACCCACTGTATGAAGCAATACTTTCTTTTCCATGACTAAAGACTTCATGAAAACTTTATTCTCAGGGTTCTTTATGAAGAACAAAAGAGGTAATGGATATGGAAACTTTTTTAAAGTGCTAAACAAATGTAACCTGTTATTCTAAGTATTTAATTCCCTCGAGGTTCTTAGAGTGACTTAGTATCTCAAGATTTGATTAACAAGTCATGTTCTTCATTCACCAACATTATTTTATAGATTTTAGTGATGTCTTTCACCTTGAATCTATCAGACTAAAGGATCCTTATTTTTTAATCTGTCTAAATATTGCAATTCCCTAAGCCTCATCCTTCAGTCATTTTAGTTACTCTTTTAGTGCCACATGGGTACAATTACATTACCATTTCTATATGAGTAAGATATTTTCTCTTTTCTTTTTAATACATTTCTTAATGCCTAACAGTTTGTTGTACTTCCAACTAGAAAGGCAGAATACATTTTATATTAGAAATATCACTGGACTTGAAATCTTAAGTGCTCTGTTCAATCCCACATTCATCATTTACTCATCATGTTATTGCAAAAAAAGTCACTTAAGCCCTCTGACCTTCAATTTTCTCACTTTGTAAAATGAAGGTAGTACTATATAGACCACATAATCCCAAAACAAACTGCCTTCAGCATCATTACAACAGTTATTTCCCAATAATAGCCCAATTTATTATAACTCCTGGACTATGGCACATCGCTCAGAAACTTCCATTTGTTTAAATTTTTAGAAATTCACCTACCACTCTTTAGCCCACTTGTATAGACACCAGGATATAGTGGAAATTGTGCTGTAGCTGGGCTACTTTTGAATTCCATCTCAGCCACTCCTTATGTTACCTTGAACAAATCATTCAGTTTCTCTAGGCTTAATTTTTGTCACCTATAAATTGAAGGTGTTGGACTACATGACATTCAGAATCCATTCAACTCCTTAATTCCATCTTATGATTTGTAAGCTTTTATTGTAGCCTGTTCCCATGTGAAAGCCTGGAAAAATTTAGTATTATCATAGAGCCGGTAGATTTCTTTTTTATAAATTTAATCTATTTAATATATTTAGTTTTCAGCATTGATTTTCACAAGAGTTTGACTTACAAATTTTCTCCCCATTTCTACCCTCCCCCCCACTCCAAGATGGCATATATTCTGGTTGCCCCATTCCCCAGTCAGCCCTCCCATCTATCACCTCACTCCCTTCCCATCCCCCTTTCCCTTCTTCTCTTACAGGGCAAGATAAATTTCTACGCCCCATTGCCTGTGTATCTTATTTCCTAGGTGCATGCAAAAACTTTTTTTTGAACGTCTGTTTTTAAAACTTTGAGTTCCAAATTCTCTCCCCTCTTCCCTCCCCACTCACCCTCCCTAAGAAGGCAAGAAATTCAACATAGGCCACCTGCGTATCATTATGTAAAACCCTTCCACAATACTCATGTTGTGAAAGATTAACTATGTTTTGCTCCTTCCTAACCTATCCCCTTTTACTGAATTTTCTCCCTTGACCCTGTCCCTTTTCGAAAGTGTTTGTTTTTGATTACCTCCTCCCCCTGTCTGCCCTCCTTTCTATCATCCCCCCTTTTTTATCTTCTTCCTCCTTCTTTCCTGTGGGGTAAGATACCCAATTGACCTCCTCAGGTCAAATCTGATGAGAGCAAGATTTACTCATTCCTCCTCACTTGCCCCCTATTTCCTTCGTACAGAACTGCGTTTGCTTGCCACTTTTATGTGAGATAATTTACCCCATTCTATCTCTCCCTTTCTCCATCTCTCAATATATTCCTCTCTTATCCCTTAATTTGATTTTATTTTTTTAGATATCATCCCTTCATATCTTCATATTCAACTCACCCTGTGCCCTCTGTCTATATATATATATATGCATATATATATACACCTACATATATACATACATAGACACACATATGTATGTATATATATATATATATATATATATACTTACACACACATATATGAATATTCTTTTTGGCTATGATACTGAGGTCTCATGAATCATACACATCAGCTTTCCACGTAGGAATATTAACAAAACAGTTCAACTTTAGTAAGTGCCTTATGATTTCTCTTTCTTGTTTACCTTTTCATGCTTCTCTTGATTCTTGTGTTTGAAAGTCAGATTTTCTATTCAGCTCTGGTCTTTTCACTGAGAAAGCTTGAAAGTCCTCTATTTTATTGAAAATCCATATTTTGCCTTGGAGCATGATACTCAGTTTTGCTTGGTAGTTGATTCTTGGTTTTAATCCTAGCTCCATTGACCTCTGGAATATCATATTCCAAGCCTTTCGGTCCCTTAATGTGGAAGCTGCTAGATCCTGTGTTATCCTGATTATTTTCCTACAATACTCAAATTGTTTCTTTCTGGCTGCTTGCAGTATTTTCTCCTTGATCTGGGAGCTCCGGAATTTGGCAACAATATTCCTAGGAGTTTTCTTTTTGGGATCTTTTTGAGGAAGCAATCGGTGGATTCTTTCAATTTCTATTTTACCCTCTGGCTCTAGAATATCAGGGCAGTTCTCCTTGATAATTTCATGAAAGATGATATCTAGGCTTTTTTTTGATCATGGCTTTCAGGTAGTCCAATAATTTTTAAATTATCTCTCCTGGATCTATTTTCCAGGTCAGTGGTTTTTCCAATGAGATATTTCACATTGTCTTCCACTTTTTCATTCCTTTGGTTCTATTTTATAATATCTTGATTTCTCATAAAGTCACTAGCTTCCACTTGCTCCAATCTCATTTTTAAGGTAGTATTTTCTTCAGTGGTCTTTTGGACCTCCTTTTCCATTTGGCTAATTCTGCCTTTCAAGGCATTCTTCTCCTCATTGGCTTTTTGGAGCTCTTTTGCCATTTGAGTTAGTCTATTTCTTAAGGTGTTGTTTTCTTCGATATTTTTTTCAGTATTTTTTTGGGTCTCCTTTACAAGTCATTGACTTGTTTTTCATGGTTTTCTCACATCACTCTCATTTCTCGTCCCAATTTTTTCTCTGCTTCTCTAACTTGCTTTTCCAAATACTTTTTGAGCTCTTCCATGGCCTGAGACCAGTTCAGGCTTTTGATGTAGGCTCTTTGACTTTGTTGACTTCTTCTGGCTGTATGTTTTCGTCTTCTTTGTCACCAAAGAAAGATTCCAAAGTCTGAGACTGAATCTGAGTGCGTTTTCGCTGCCTGGCCATGTTCCCAGCCAACTTACTTGACCCTTGAGTTTTTCAGCAGGGTATGATTGCTTGTAGAGCAAAGAGTACTTTCCAAGTACTGTTCCAAGCTCGAGAGGATGCACCATTAATTTTAGAGCTATTTCTATACAGCCAGCTGTGCCACACCAGCACTCCTCCTTCCCCAAGAACCGCCAACCCGGACCTGAGGAAAATCTTAAGCAGGCTCTGCACTCCTGCTCTGATCTGCCACTTAATTCCTCCCACCAGGTGGGCCTGGGGCCAGAAGCAACTGCAGCTGTAGTTCTGTAGCTGCCCCACCTCCGCTGCCCCCAGGGCGATGGCCAAACAGCAAACTCCTTTCACTCCCCTCAGCTTTTCCCACTAACCTTCTCTGTTGTCTTTGGTGTTTGTGGGTTGAGAAGTCTGGTAACTGCCACAGCTCACTGACTCAGGGCGCTAGGGCCTGTTCCCCCGGCTCCTGGTCTGGTTGGTCCTGCTGCCACCCACATTGAGCTCCGCTCCCCTCCACTCTGTGCGCAATAGACCTCATCTAGCGACCATCCAGGCTGTGCTGGGCTGGATCCCTGCTTCCCTCTGCTATTTTGTGGGTTCTGCAGTTCTAGAATTTTTCAGAGCCATTTTTTATAGATTTTTGGAGGGACCTGGCAGGGAGCTCACGCAAGTCCCTGCTTTCCAGCCGCCATCTTGGCTCCGCCCTCCCAGAGCTGGTAGATTTCAATGTATACTCCCTTCTCCATGTAACTTATAAATATTTTAAATAAAATTAGTCTTTGAATTAATCCCTTAAAAAAGAATAATCTTTTCCCTCATGGCTTCCTCTCTCTTTAGAAGGAGGAGATTTTCATCAAGTCAAACTCAGAAATTATTAGCTGCCTTCCTTTAGACAGACAGATAATGCTAGCAGTGTGTGTGTATGTGTGTTTGTGTGTGCTCAGTTGTTTCAACTGTGTCCAACTCTTTGTGACCCCATTTTGGGTTTTCTTAGCAAAGACAGGGTTAAGTGACTTCCTCACAGTCACACAGCTAGTATCTGAGGTGAGATTTGAACTCAGATCTTCCTAACTCCAGGCCTGGTGCTCTATCTACTGTGTCCCCTACCTGCAGACATTCAGATAATTGAAGTCCCCCATTCTTGATTTGTTGTAATTACTACCAGGCTTACTAGTGTTTTTCCAAACACTTCAGCTATTGACCTCCTTCTCTCCAGGTAGTTTATAGAATATTCTTAATGAAATATTTCTTCCATAAGAATGATGTCTAAGAATTTTGTCTTGGTCTCTCCTGGTCCGTAGATCTGCTTTCCTATAAATATTATCCCTATGTGATATAGGAATAGTACTGGTGTGTAATCAGTGTCATGATTACTCACAATATTCTCTCACAATTTAATAAAACATACACAATATTTCTACCATCAACGAATTTGTAAACAACTGTGGAAATTGCTTTCCCACTCAGGAAAAACAGGACCTGACGATATGAGTGAGAAATTACCAAGAAGTCTTTCCAGGTGTATTTAACTGATCATTCTAGATATCATAGATATAGGCTCAATAATCTTTAAAAATCTTGGCTGGAGAAGGTCAGTGATATTAATAATATTTTTGTATGTATCCTAAGAAACAAATACTCCCAGGGGAACATCAAGCAATAAGTCAATTACTCAAAAGGGATTTATTGGATCTAGTATGTGTCCTTGTTGCTCTTGGCTTAAAAGAGACACACATGGTGACCTGAAAAAGGTCACTGAGACACTATTCCATTGGATTCACCAGATCTATAACTCAGGTGGAAGCGTAAGTTCACAAAGTCTTGAAGCTGCTAAAAGAGTTGTTAAAGATCATAGAGTCCACTTACTTAACTTATAAATGGGGAAACCAAAGATAAGAGAGATGAAGCGATTTCCTTCCCCTACCCCAGATCACAGAGGTTGGTCTCCCTGACCTCTGATATCAGAGTCCAGGTCTATCATAAGGCATTCAACTGTATGAAATAACAATGGATTCAGTCAAACTGTTTTAGACAATTAATGGTATTAACTCTATACCATCTCCATGGATTCTACCATGACCCTCTTCAAAGAGAAAGACTATTGCAGCTAATTACCAATAGGTTGGGGAATGGGAAGAGGGTAGTATAAGACAGGGGTTCTTAACTTAGGATCTATGAACTTTTTTAATGTGTTGTAACTATATTTCAATATAATTGGTTTACTTTGTAATCCTATGTATTTTTTTTGGAAGGGGGAAGGCAGGGCAATTGGGGTTAAGTGACTTGCCCAAGGTCACACAGCTAGTAAGTATATCAAGTGTCTCAGGTCATATTTGAACTCAGGTCCCCCTGACTCACTGCACCACCTAGCTGCCCCAATTCTATGTATTTTTAATGCACTTGAAGTCATTATTTTGATCCATAGGCTTCACGAGACTTTTAAAGGAATGTATGACACAAAAATGATGAAGAACCCCTGGTGGAAGGGAAAAATAAAAAATTGGGAGACACAGATTTTAGGGAAGAATGAAAAAAATTAAGCATCTCCAAGGTATTATTAAGGTGACATTCTCAATGATAATAATGTTATTAACCACACTCATTATGTGGCTGCTGCTACATCTCCATGAGCAAACTAGAGGAAAGAAAACCAACTTTTGCCTGGATTGACTAAGTTCACCCACTGGTTTCTTTGGGTAGAAATCAAGCCCTATGTAAATGTCCCACACATACCACATGCCATTTTAATAATGTAAGAGTTGGTTTGTTTAGGGACTTGTCCCCCTAAGGTGGAAATCTTCCAACATGATTAATGTAGAACAGATCATGTTATGTCAAGAATCCTTGGTTAGATGCAAGAAGCATTTCATTCATTGGCCAAGGTCAAACTTAAGCAATTAAAAAAACAATAGCAACAAAAATCTAAGAGGGGAGGGGGCATAGGGAGGAGGAAAAAGGCAATACCCACAGCAGACCATTTGGTTTATGCAACTAAGGTCTCTAGAGCTCCTCATAGGATCTGCTTCATTTCCATTTCCCTATTCCCTACTGCCTAAGCCCTCCCAGTGAGCCATCTTCTGAGAAAAGTGCCTTTGTACAGCAAAGCAAGGGTCATTGGATTCCATAGCCCTTTCAGAATATATGACTTCAGTACATGATCCTTCAAAAGGATAGCCTCCTACCCACATAAAACCACCTCTAAATAGTCACATGGTTGAGATCATCCTTTCTGAATGAGGTGCCCTTTCCCACCAATATTACCAGGTCCCTCTTGGGCAGCACTCAGTTAAAGGATTATAGTCACCCTGTATTTAACCACTTACAGATATAGCATTGCTGGAGGGGTTGCCAAGATGTTCTTTTAGCTACAAGAGCTCAGTGGATAGCTTGCTCTACAAACTTGGATCAAATTGAATGGCAATTAAGAGCTCCTGAAGGATTCACCCTAAAGCAGCAGATGTTGGAGGAATTTGCTACACTATTGGGGACCAATAAATAGGTCACAAGTGGACACAGAGTTCACTTTTTCCACTTTTGAGTTCTGAAACAAAACATTTCTCCTGCACTCTGTGTGTCTCTTCATAAGTCTTACATCACCTATTATTCATATTACTCTACAACTTATAGCTGCCAACTTGTTACTATGGGAGGAGAACATATACTGATACACCATATACTGTTAGAAACTTAATTAACATTTATGGGTTGGAAAGGAAACTGATTCTTACATAAAGTAAGACATTGTTGGCCTTGATCCAGTGATATATAAACTACACTGGGGAAAAAAGAAAAGGAAATCTCTTCACCAATTAAAGTTCCTTGAAATGTTTCAGAGTGTAGAATTTACCTAATTCTAGAAAAAAATGTTATCCCCATGAGCTCCAAAAGCAAATTACTCTTCAACAGGCAAACAATTAATTCCTTTTTAATAATTAATTCTCCATTGGATCAGAAATAATACCAGTGCGGGGAGGAGTGGGTAGCATTGGATTGTGAAAAGTACCATTGGATTTGGAGTCTGAGAAAGGACCTGGGTTCAAATCCCACCTCTTCCAATGACTACTTATGTCACTGAGTAAATCCTTTAACCTCCTTTGGCTGTACTTTCTCATCTATAGAATGAGGGGTATAGATTAGATTGCTGGTAGGTTTCCTCCCAGCTTTAAAACTATGATTTCATATTACAGGGAAGTAGAAAATTTTCTTAACAATTAGAGCTGTCCAAAAATGGAAGAAGCTGATTTATGGCCTAGTAAGGTACCCAATATTTAGTGAAATTCCATTTGTCAAGGGTATAATATGTGCAAGGAAATGTGATAGGCACTTGGAGTACAAGACAAAAACAAAATTGTCTTTGTCTTCAATGAATTAACATTTTACTTGGGGGATTCAGCTTGCATGTAAATAAGTATAATGAAATTTGAGGAGGAAGGCGTTAACAACAATAATAGGTAGCATTTATATATCAAATTAAGGTTTGCAAACTGCTTTACAAATATTATCTCATTTTATCTTCACAACAACCCTGGGAGGGAGGTTACTATTAATATCCAAATTTTATAGATGAGGAGAATAGTGCAAACAGAGATTGAGTGACCTGCGTTGCACAGCTAGTAAGTATCTGAGGCCAGATTTGAATTCAGTTCTTCCTGACTCTCAGTCTAGTGCTCTATTCACTGAGCCACCTAGCTGCCTCTGAACAACTCAGGGTATTTTGAGAAGGTGGCCCCGAACAGAACTTCAAAGGAAAATAAGAGTTCTGAGATACAGAGATGAAGAGGGATGGCATTCCAGGCAGGAGGAATGACTCCTGCAGATAAATGGAAGAATGAGATAGCATGCTTAGTCTGGGGAACAGCTAGTATTCCAGTAGAATACGTTAAAGAGAATGATGTGAAATAAAACTGGGCAGGGAAGATGGAGCCAGGTTGTAGAAGGAGAGAGAAAAGTCATAGAAAACTCCAAGGTCATTGACCTGAGGGAGTCAAAGAAAGATGGTGCCTTCTGCAGAAATAAGAGAAACGTGAAGGACAGAAGGGTTTAGGAGGAAAGATCAATTCTATCGTTGATATGCTGAATCTGAGATTCCAATGGAACATCCAAATGGTTGTAACTATGAGACTGAAAAATTCAGGATAAAGATTAGAACAAGCTATATAGATTTGGATGTCATATGCCTAGAGGTAATCATTTAATTAGAGGTGGCTAGGCAGTATAATAGATAGAACACTGGACCTGGAGTCAGGAAGACTTCAATTCAAATCTTACCTTGGACTCTTAATAGCTGCGTGACCCTAGAGAAGTCACTTAATCTCTGCTTGCCTTAACTTCAGCATTGGTAAAATGGGGATAGTAAGAGCACCTACTACCTCACAGAATTGTTGTAAGGATCCAATGATATGATAGGTATAGCTCAGTGCATACCTTAAAGTACCATCTAAAAACTAGTACCATTATTATTACTACTATATCTTTGTTAATTAAAAATATAATTACTATTAATATTATTAATTACCATTATTATTATCCTCATTAATTTATATCATAATTACTATTACTATTATTATCCTTTAAGCACTAGCCAGCTTAAGTTTAGAGAGACATGTCACTCATATTGGAACTCTATAATACAGTGCTATGTAAAATTATTTCAGTGACATGTATGTGGAGTTCATATGTACGCTATAGCTGTGGTATAGAAAGGTTTTCTGCAAGTTCAAAGACAACAGCAAATGGTGTCAGAAACTTTTTGAAAAAAATACACTCTAGGTATTACATAATTTGAAGACGTCACAAGTATTCAAAAATATATTCATCAATAGAAAAAAAAGAATATTGTGTGGTCAAGGAAGGATGATAAAAGCACAGGATTTTAGATTTAGAACTATGAAGCACCTCATAAATAATGCAGTCCACCACTCCCTCTCATTTTACAAATAAGGAAACTGAGGCAAACAGGGCTAAGTGACTTTCCCAGGGTCACACAGCTAATAAGTGTCTCCCTAAAGTCCTGACTCCAGGCCCAGTGCTCTATCTACTGCACCACCTGGCTGTCCACCTGGGCCACAGTAGATGCTTAATAAATCCTGGTTGACTAGGCCTAGTATTCTTTCTGCTACATATAATCACAAATAAATCAAAAAGACAGTTCCACTCTCAGCAATGTAATTTTAAAGACAGAGTTCACTTAATGAAAAGAGAAGATTAGCTCAATGTATATTCTACTGGAAAGCAGAAAAAAAATCTCTTTGGCAAGGCCCCTCCTCTTAAGAGGGATCTATAAGGTCCCTTTCTAACTTCCAGTACAGAACCCCTTCTAATCAGTGACTGCTACTGTTACCATTTCCTCTATCTGGGGACAAACAAATACTAGGTCGGATCGACCTAGTTTGGATTTATATTTTAACATTTCACAGGATTTTTTTTTCCTTCTTAAGGCAGTTAATTAAATTTACATGAGCATTAATTTAAATCATGCAACTATTCACCTTCAGAGGCAAAACTTCCTCCCTCTGCTGCACAAAAATTGGCAATCTTTTCAGAAATGGATTTTCTTCACAGTAGAATTCTCTCAGTCTCATCTGCCGAATCTTATAAAACAAAGTAAATGTTATTATCAGATACAAGAGTGAAGTTAGTCTCCACAGTATTCATCGTCTCAGATACAGCATGAAATTGAAACAGATAGGCCACTTGAATGTTTAAAAAGGAGAATGTAACTTAACTGTTGATTTTGAAAAGCTCAAGTTTATCTAGCCCAGTGGTTCTCAAACCTCTTTGGTCTCAGGACCTCTTGACACTCTTAAAAATTACTGAGCACCCCCTAAAGAACTTTTGTTTATGTGGGTTAGTTTTATTGATATTTTCTGTGTTCAAAATTAAAATGTCTTCCTATTCTTATGAAAATAGTTTTGACCTTAGGGATCCCCTGAAAACTCTCTGTTCCAGCCAAAATGGACAATTATTCTTGTGTCTTACTAGAGCCTCTGAGCATTTGTTCATATATTGCCCAAGTCTAGAATGGGTTCTTCAGCACCCCCACTTCACTACACCCACCTCCTCCTACTGAAATCCTTCCTTCTGTTCAAGGCCTAGATCAGATACCACCTCCTTATACTATCATAGATTTAAAAGCAGTAGGAATATTAGAGGCTATTCATTCCAATCTCCTAATTTTACATATGAGGAAACTGAAGCCAGTAAAGTATAAGTACACCTAGATCCTCCTGCCTCCAAATCTAGAATTTTCTCTACTGCACTGTTTAGCTCATTCTTAAACATGAAGCTTTGCCTACTCTTTAATCTCTCTTTGGTCTCTCCCGTATATTTAATCTAAGATAAAACACAACTATTTATGGACAGGTCTACCAGATTTTTAGCTCCATGAAGACAGTTTAATTTTTGAACTGCCAGTACATCACTAGCGAGTGCTTTGTTGAATTCATATCTGTTAAATAATCAGATGTTTGTATAAAGACTAATCTAGCATCTCTAAGAAGGATGGATTTGAAGGAAGAGTGGAAGAGAAAAAACTGGTTATTAGGCTATTACCACAGTCGAGGCAGGTGGTGATAAGGGCCTAAATTAAGTTGGAGTCCATGGAAACAAAAAAGAGAGAAAAAATGCATAAAAGATTATAGAGAAAAAAACTGAAAAGTGTATATACCCTGACATGTTACCTAATTAGATATGAAGGTGGAGGAAACAGAAGTAGACAATTACTACACACATCTTCCAAAGACATGAGAATGGGTACCAGGCTGGGCCACTAACCCATCTACTGGAAGCTTTTCCCAATTCCTCTTAATTCTAATGCTTTCCCTCTTTTAAAGTTTTCCTATTTATCCTGTATTATATAGCTTATTTGTACTTGTTTGCCTGTGGCCTTCCCATTAAATTGTGAGCTCCTTGAGGGCAGAGATTGTTTTTTTTGCCTCTTTTTATATCCCCAGCACTTAGCACAGTGCGTCCTGGCACATAGCAGGTGCTTAGTAAATGTTTATTGACTTAATGACAGAAATGCAGAGGAGGGATAAATAATAATAACAATAATAATAATAACCTTCCATTTATATGGCATTTTAAGGTCTTCAAAGAGCTTTAATAATAAATGCTTATTGGTTGATTGATATAGCATCTCATTTAACAAGGAAAGGTCAAGTGACTTTCCCATGGCCACACAACTAGGAAATGTTAGAGGCAGATTTCAAACTCAGGCCTCTCCAGAATCCAAGCTCTCTGAATTATACCACCTTGTTTCCCCTTGAACACTTGAATGGGTCTGCACAATCAAAGTATGTACCCTCTAACAGTGTAGATTGCAATCTTTTAACACTCATTCTGTATAATTGTCATTCATTTCTTTCTCCAAAGCCCTCAAAGAGTGTCTACCTAGCACATACAGGCTATCTTCTATTGCTTCTAATAAGGTTATTAGTTTATCACTGACTGTCCATACAAGTGGGCGTGTCTTTTATTTTTTGTCCATGACAGCATGCCTCCTTTTCTGCTTATACCTAATCCTGATGTCCTTCACGCCAGTTATCACAACATTGGCATTGATAATATATTTCTGCCTGCTTACACCTATTTACTGTTACTTTTGGGTTATTTGCAATTCTAAATCAAAATTACAGAGGAAATAGAATAATTTGGAGAACACATCAAAAGCCTGAAAAGAGGGCAAATATATTATAGTGGTGATGATGAATTTCGATTATCCAGACATCAACCAGAATTCTTCTCCACCAGAGACAAAGTAGGTGCCTTAATGTTCATTTCCTCTTTCCAAAGGTTAAGGAATCTACAAGGAGGAACTTCTGGATCTGATTCTCAACAAGATGAATGTGGTTTCTGGAGTAACAATGATGGGAACCTTGTGGGGCAGTAACCACTCTGTTTTAGAATTTGTAATAGAGAAGAAGAAAACTGGGCAATGGTACAACATGCACTGATTTGGGGAGAACAGACATCAAAAGAAATTGAGGATGATCAGGTAGGCTTGAGTGGCCTAAAATTCAATAAGGGAGATCAGCCCAAGGATAAGGTGCTCTCAAGAACAAAATTTTAAAGATACAAAGAGGAACAAGTTTAACAGGAAGGAAAAAGAGTTGATGTTTAAAGAATCCGAAGTAGTTGCAAGGATGAATTCATCCACTAATTTCACTTTTTAAGAGACACAGAAATTTTTTTTAAAGATGTGAATATAAAAGTGGGGGTGGGGCGTAGCACAGGAAAAATAATGTCAGGAGTTCTAAAATTCAGAATGACCTGAGGCTGGAGAGGAAAACTAAGGGCAAAAAGATGTGGGAGGTGGGGGAGGGAGTCAGAGATTATGTATCTTGAGTAAAACGGGATGATCTGAGAAGGTTTAAGACCCTTGGTTAAGGTGCATAGCATGATGAGAATGGAAAGAAGGAAGAATTCTCCAATTCTAAATGTTTCTGTTTTCTCTGCCAAGGAAAATGATCTTTGGACTGGAGAGGACAAAACAAAATAGATCAATAAGGCTCAAATAGCCAAAAGAGTGATCCTTTATGAGTACTGTGAGAAATAATTATTTCTCTCTTGAATTTAATAACTAATTATTATATTAGGACCACGGCTTTCCCCCTTTTCTACTTCTTCATTCAGAAATTAACCAGTGTGGGAAATCTCTCTTAAAGAATTTACCCAGGCCAAGATCTAATCAGACAGTAAAAGAAATTCTAAGTTTGGGCTAATGGGTGCATTCCTGCTCATTATGTTTGCTCAGATAGGTCTGGGGAAGTATTGATTCTCCTCTTTGTCAGACAGGTGATATGGAAACTGATGTCTCTTTCACCAAGATTTGGGTGATTCAAGTCACATACACCAAGACCCTCAGTGTAATATAGCTCACCTTCTCACTGTAATACTCATTTTCTCATTACTTGTTAACCAATCAGAATTGATTGTCATCCCTCAAGACTACCTATTCTTCAAAGGGCATACATAAACTATGAACCCACCACCATAAAGGATCTTTTGGTCTAAGAGACACGGCCAAATGACAACTCTTTGATTGAAAATGCTGACATTATCAATAAAATGATTAAATTACCCAGAAACTATGTCAGTTGAACCTTTGTAAACACCACAGTACATACCACCAGACTTTGATAAACTACATCCCATGGTATTGAAAAAACTGGCAGATATCATTGTTTGGCCACTGTCACGGATGTTTAAAAATATTACACAGAACCGAAAAAAAAGTCCCAGGATTACATAAGGGCAAGTAAGTCAGTTTTCAAGAGAAAGAAAAGAATTAATCCTGGGCAAATTCCACAACATATTATTAAAGAGAGGGTTAGTTAACATCTAACAAAGGAAATGATGATCAAGAGATCCCTGCATTTTCATCAAAAAATAGGTGATGACAGAATGACTTATTTAGTATTATATACAACACCACAGTCCCCCCTCCCCCTTAGAAACCCAGAATGGTAGAAACAGCAAACTTGATCTGCAGACTAATCTGTCAGTATGAGTGGGTTTGAATGAACCACAGAGCCTATAAGAGTATAATACATAGATACGGTCATTCCATAATACAAGTAGAATAACAAATTTATATATAATATATCCATAATTAACACCTCTCATCCAGGTTGTTCTTCACAAGGCTACAGATTCTCCAAAAGGTTACAGATTCCCTACAGATTTTACAAGAACAAAACTTACCTAACTTCTGAAACTATTGTTTTGCCCAATTTCAGCACAATCTCATTTCGGGCTTAGTTTCAATTTCCATAGTTTTTTTTTCAGAAGGCATAATACAAATCTGAACCAAAGTTTTGAGAAAACAAGGACCAGATCTAGCTTCTGTTTGTGTTTTCCAACCTTATCATAGATTTAACATTATTTAAGATGCTCAAAAAATAAAAAGAAAATATACAGACTAAAAATGAAGGGATAAAATAAAATCTATTATGCATAAGGTGACTCTAATAATATAATCTCAGATAAAACAACAAAAAAATGACAACATCAAGAGAAACAAACACAATGGATAGTAATAAGAAAATTTAAATATGTATGTACCAAATGGCAACAGAGAGCAGCTTGAGTTTGAGAAGGTCCTTAATGAAAATATGAGAAGGGTATAGACAGGTTCTTGCAACTCATGTTCTATTTACAGAATAGAATCCTTACATTCATTTCTACAGTAAAACAGTTGACTTAAAGATGCAGAGGATACAAAGACCTGCTTTATTTACTGAATATTGATTTTTTAAAGCCATTTGATCAGTAGAGTAAAATGCAGTGCTAAAGATTCTCTGTAACCAGGCATTACTTATGTACATAGTATGATTATACAAGATTCTATGATTAAGTCAGACACAGAAATAACTTTGTTCAGTGATCCTCTGGTTTTCAGTATTAAGTGAGAAGTAAAACAGGGAGATGTATGCTTGTCAGTGTCCACCATTCTTATTAAGAACAATCAGAGCAAAATTCAAATGGAAAAAAAATAAGATTTCCTATGAATGATAGAGTTCTTTGCATGTCATTGGTCTCAGGAAAAATGGAGAAAATCTATCAATCGAGAAAATAAAATTCTTGGAGTTCCAGTGGGTTTTTATTGCGATAAATGAACAAAACCAGGATTTTTGCCAATCATCTTTTCTTAAATGTACAAACTCAGTGGAAATTCTCAACTCCATATTCATGTATGTACAATATTCCAAGTCCCAACCAAAACACAGCCTCTCTAGACCATTTATTAATTAACAGAAAGCCAATTCTTCCCTTGCTCAAATAATTTCCCAGTTGGGGTCTCTATTTTTCATTACTCTGTGGAACTGGTCCCTCTTGGCTAGGGACACTGTATTAAATGTGAGAAACATTTATTATGCTCCTACTGTGTACAAGGCACTGGGAAAGATACAAAGATGATTAACACATAGTCACTGCCTTCAAGGAACCTAGATACTAATAAAAGAGATCATATATGTCCACAATTAGCCATCACACAAATTAAAAGACAAAGTGAATAAGAGCACTGCCAATTAAATTCTCTTCAAAGTAGAAAAAAGAAAGAAAAATTATATATTACTGGGAGCAATCAGGATTAAGGACAGTTTCAGGAAGGAGAGAGCATCTGAGCTGTCTTAGCTCTATTATTTAAAAAATGTATAGAATGCTGCTCCTGTCTTTTCCAAATTAACTGTTTTAGCATAATGCAACCTACAATTGAATGTTTTCTATGCTAACATTTATTGTTGCAAACTTGTATAAAATTGTAGCTCAAGTCACATTTTCTGCATGAAACTCATTCTAGCCTCCCTTTGCCACTCACCGTTCTGGGTCATACATGTATTTCCCTCTCTGTAATTCAAATGTGACCTCATTTCTCTCTCGGTTGAAATAGAACATTATAATATGCCTTTACTCTTACAGCTATGTTGACTGTAGCAACCACTTCATTTCTAAGTAATATATAAACTGCCTTTTATGCTTGGCCTGCTTAACAGTAACACTGAAAAGCTCTGCCAACAGATTTTGGGTTTTCCTCCAGATAGTCCTTCCAAAATAATCATAAATTGCCCTGGTCCTGAAGTTGATGTCATTCTCTTTCATCCCTGGCACCTGAATCACTGCAAAAAATGTCTCCAGGCTACCAAAACATTGAAAGCAGCACTTTTTTCATGGTAGCAAAAAACTGGAAACGAGCCCATTGATTTGGGATAACTAAACACACTGGTATATGAATGTAATCAAATATCACTGCACAGTAAGAAATAATGATTATAAAGAGTTCAGAGGAACTTGAGAAAATTTGTAAGAAATGGTGCATAATGAAGTAAGCAGAGCTAACACACACACACACACACACACACACACACACACAGAGTAACCACAAGAATGTGAAAACAACGATAGAAGACATTCAGAACTCAAAAATATTGAATGATTGAGGCAGACTTCTGTTTCTGTTGCCAGATCCTCATCTCTGTCTTATTCCCTATGTCTGGGTGTACCTCTGAGCTCTCTCCTGGACCCTCTTCTCTTCTCTCTCTGCATTCTCTTTTTGTGACCTCACAAAATTTAAACTCTCGTCTCAGTGGAGAAGAATCTCAAATCTATGTATCCCAACCTACTCTCACTCCTGAATTCCAGTACCACATTACTAACTACCTATTATACATCAATTGAATATCCTATAGGCCTCTCGAACTAAATATGTCTAAACCAGAATTCAATATCATTCCCCTCTTCCTTACCCACCCATTTATGTTGAGAGAACCCTTATTCTTCCTGTCAAGCTGATCCACAACCTCAGTCACCCTCCATTCTTCCCTCTTTTTCATCCCATATATCCAATCAGTTGCCAAACTTTATTAATTTTGCTTCCACAATGTAACCCCATCTGTTTCCTTCTCTCCATTTACATGGCCATCACACTAGTATAGATTCTCACCTGCACTACTGATATAAGTCTTATTTGTCTCCATTTCTCCAATCTCTCCCTTCTCCAATCCATCCTTTACACAATTGCCAAAATAATTGACCTAAAACATATGCCCGATCATATCACTTCCCTGCTCAATAGTCTTTAGAGGCTCCCTATTGCCTTGCTTGATATTTAAAGTCCAGCACAACTTGGCCCCAGCCTAGCTTCCCAGGTTTATTGAACATTATTTTCTTTCATACTCTAGCAAACTGGTCTACTACCTGGTCCAGTATATGACATTTGCATTTCCTGCCTCTGAGGATTTACACAGGCTGTGCCCTATATCAGGAATGTACTCCCTCATCACCTTTACCTCACAGAATCCCACACTCACTCCTTGCCTCCACCTCATAGAATCCATAGCTTAATAAACTTATCCTGATTCTACCCCAGTTGCTAGTGCCTTCTCTCGTTGCAGAATAACTTGGCATCTACTTTGTATTTATTTCTGTGCTTATGTAATATAATGTAAATTCTATCAGCGTCTGTTTCATTTTTGCATTTGTATTTTGGATTCCTAGCTCAGAAGTGATAATGAGAGATGATGAGAGCCTGAGTTAGAGTGAAGAGAAGGGTGCACATCTGAAAGATGTTATGGAGACGGAATTGATAAGACTCATCAAGATACATGGAGTGAGGGAGAATAAGGAACCCACAATGACTCCAAGGCATATGAACTTTGTGCCCAATGAATGATTTGAACATTAAGTTATTACATGGAAGTCCAGCAGGAAGAGAGATAGCTATAAGCTGCTACAGACAGAGAATGATTCACAGAAAAGCTAGGCCTTGAATGGGGGAAAGACATCAGGAAAAAAGAGAAGAAAAGATTTCAGGCAGGAGGATATTATAGGTAAACATAGGAGACTCAGAAATTTCATAATGATGACATGATAATGAATGATAGGAGGAAGAGGATAATGATGATGATGATATTTATATAGCACTTCAAGGTTTACAAAGAGCTTTACAAATATTATTTCACTTTATCCTCACAACAATCCTGGGAGGAAGGTGTCTGAGGTGGGATTTGAACTCAGGTCTTCCACCACTCTATTGTACCACCTAATTGGTCTTTCATTGACTTCAAAGTCTCCTCATGGGTCATTTCTGAGCATCTAACAATCTAATGATGAGGTTCCTAGAAGATCCTATGGCATCCAGGGCCTAAAGACTATCTTCAAATGGTATTAGAGAGGGCCTATTTCCTTCAAGGCAATCCATGTTCTAGAGCACCCATTCCCTGAGAGTATTCATTTCTGGGCACCTATGTGTTGTTGTTCTTTGTCCTTTTTTTTCAGAGAACAATGACATCAAAGGGTGATATCTTGACTCATGAGTGAATTACGTAAGTGATTTAAATGAGACAGAGTTGAGCAAAGTCGTCAACCTTACTCTTCCAGCCATTGAAGTCTGGTGGGAAGACAAAATGGCAATGGCCTGGGATGCAATGGGTGACCCTGGCTTCTTTGATACCTGATCAAGCTCTAACAGCACTCCATAGCACCTGCTTCAGGCACTTTTATGGCTGTAGGATCAAATTGTTCTCATCCACTCACTCCACCAGGGGAAGTCTTCATGTGCTTGGAGTAGACATCTGGCTAAGTCACTGATGAGTTCGTGGCCCATCAGTTACCCTCAAACTAGTTTAGCCCATCTACCAAGATGGTTTACTGGAATGTGGCTGGTGCACATGCTATAGTTTTTTTGGAGCCACAGGAGAGAGGTGGACACCAAAGGTGGATGAGCAGCCTTGAAAAGGGCTCAGTAAGCCCAGAAGTTCTAGTTCTCCCTGAACACCCCATAACCCCAAAGGAAGCCATGTATTAAACTCATTGGAGAGGAAGGAAAGTTACCTGAAGGTATAAAGACCTAGAATGAGATCTGGAAAAAAATGGCCTGAACTATACAGGAGAAGAGGTAGTTGCTAAATGATGTGTAGAAGGAATGTTTGACAGTGGTAATGGGGACTAGGCTTATGCCAACTGTTTCTGGCCTTGTTAATGAAAGGGAAAGAGAAAATAAGAGAGAGACAGAGGCAGAGAGAAATGAATTCATAGAGAGCTAAAAAGAGATAGATAGATAGATAGATAGATAGAGTGAGCATTTATTAAATATTTACGATGTGCCAAGTAATGTACTAAGTCCTGGTGATACAAATAAAAGCAAGGAGGAAAATATTTGCCCTTAAAGAACCTACATTCTGATATAGGAGCACAACTTATAAAGGACTGATAGAAAGTGGAAGAAATAGGGGAGGAGGGTATCTGTTGGGGGAAGGTATGGTGAGTAGAGAGCCAGGAAGTAGGTGTAAGAGAAGGAACAGCCATCCTTGGAGAAGGTGCCAAGAAATGTTGGTGTCCTCAGGAAGAAGCTAAGTTTGAGGAAGTACCAGAAGATGTAAGGAGTGTTAGAGGAAGAGCTCTAAGATGAAAGGGAATTGTTAACAATAGAGAAAGGTGGCAGAAGGGCTGTGGGATGAAAGGTGACAGGTGGATAGGGACTGCGGAAGGCTGAAGCTGAGTATACTATGGGGGAGGGGCAGCTGCAGGCAGCAAAAAACGGCCTTATTGCTGATCCCCCACATACATCCCAACCCTGAGATGATTATATATGTTCTGTGTTGCTTGGGTTCCTAGACATGTTGAATGTATGGCCAATGGGAAGGCAAGCATGGACAAGAGACCCAATAGCCACAGAACCATAGAGTGTGGCAAGTCCAATGACTCTTGTGGTAAGAGGAACAAAAGAGGTATGAGGTATCATGCCCTAGATGCCCTATGATAGTTCTGCCTTTGTGGGTATCCTTCATCCCTTCATTCCTACTGTGCATCTGAAACTAACCACAGCTTTCTTATATCTCTAGAGTATTTGGTCAATTTCTATAGT
This sequence comes from Trichosurus vulpecula, assembly GCF_011100635.1. Taxonomy (NCBI): domain Eukaryota; kingdom Metazoa; phylum Chordata; class Mammalia; order Diprotodontia; family Phalangeridae; genus Trichosurus; species Trichosurus vulpecula. The sequence goes on from NC_050573.1 coordinate 157,692,046, forward strand.
CTCTGCTTCTCCATTCAATTTTGGAAAAAAAATGTTTTTTCCTATTGTTTTAATAGGATTATTTCCCATTTCTTGAGCAATATTACAAAAGAATGGTACTACTGCAGTTGCAAGAGCCACTCATAGCTGGCTTCATACACATTCATTGGCCTCGCATTTTTGCAACCCCAAATGAACCGAACTAAATAAAGGATACCTCACTTTAATTGTCCCTAATGAATGACATCAAACTGTGACATTTATTAAATGGATTTCAAAAGTGTGATTCCTACTAGAGGGTGTTAGGTTCTTTTTTTTCTTCTTTCTTCCCACTTCTTAGGACTGAAGGCATGCATGCCTGAGGATGGGAATTGAGTGAAACATGACACTCTTTCCTCCCTTCCCAAAAGTGGAGGCAATCATCAAAACCAGTGACATTCTTGGGTGATTTGCATAACCCTAACCAGAGGCTTAAATGGGCTAACTGGGGAACAATAGCAATGCTCTATACTTGGGTTTATGAATAAGTGGGTAGAGTTCCTTTGGGCATAAAAACTCTTCCCAAGTGTCAGATGGGAAAGGACATCAACATCTTGGGTCACCGTAGCTGAATCTCAAGAACAAGAAGGCTTGACTCCTGTTCCCATAGCCTGACAGGAATAGTGGTAAAAGGGAAATAGTTGTAGTATGAGAGTCTCAGCCAACTGTATTACTATAGCTATTTAATCCCCTTGTCATGCCTGTAAAGCTTTCTTAAGTATCTCAGAGACACGTGATAGGCAAGATGGCAGAAACAGGTATTTTCCATAAGCTTCTACAACCTGCCCCTTCTAAGTAAATTTATGTCTTTTATGGGAGGTACAACCTATTGGAAAGAAGGATAAAAGAGAATGGGGGAGCTATGCTGTCACCCAGTCCAAAGGAGAAGAGAGAAGGATAGTAATTTCTTTGGTCTCTCAATAAGAGTAGCGGCTGTGAGAAAATGGAATAAAAAACAAGGGAAAGTGGAATTAGGATGTGAGGAGTAGAACTGGGGTCTTCCCCAGAGAGCAAAGGAAAGGATTCCACTAAAGAACCTTCCCATGCTGGGAAGGGAATAGAAGTCTATGGTAAAAGATAGGGAGTTATACTGGGTTTTGTCTGGGGAACATTTGCACATTAGGATACCACCTTCTATAAGAAAAGGTCATATCTCTTAACGTGCTATCTCACCCCGGGAGAAGCAATGTTACCATCTGCCCCTCTTTACTGCCCCCCTCCTCTGGGGGGTAAGGCAGTACCCAAAGTGGTAGGGAAAACACAGAACCAGAGATAGAATAACCTGGCTGTAGAAAAAGTGATCATTGTACAGGGAGAAGAGAGGACTTGGGACACAGGGAGACTCCTATCACCTCATACTATTTCTATTCAAAAGTGCTTTCTTCATGAAACTTTATTTCTAATAATAAGATGCGACAGAAAAAAGAAGAGGAGCAAATGATTTACAGTTACAATAACAAAGTAATGGGTTAGAGAATGAGTTCAAATTTGGCACTCCAGAATAATACATACATACATATATATGTATATGTATGTATGTATATATATATACACACACAATATGCACACAGACATAAATGTGTGTGTGCATGTCTGTATGTAGTCTTTCCCCACTAGAATGTAAACTATTTGAGAACAGGGGCTGTCTTGTTGTTTGTATGTATCCTCAGCACTTAGCACAATTCCTGGCATATAGTAAGCATTTAATAAATGTGCTTTGATTCATTCGTTATAAATAAATAAATGTTTTAAAAATATAAATATAAAACACACCAACACAAAATAAAATATAGTATTTAACACAGAGAACAGAAGGAAAAAAATATGGATCTAAATGGAAACTTAATAATGGCATACTGAATAATGGGTGAACCAAAGAAAAAATTGTAATTATAATAACTATATGAAAAAGAGTGACAGTGATGAGATGACATACCAAAATTTCTGAGATGTACCTAAAAGTCTTCAGAGGAAAAAGTATATCTCTTAAAACATACATTAACAAAAGAGGAAAAAGAGGTTTCATAATTAAGGAAGCAACTTAAAAAGCTAGAAAAAAAACAAACAAAAAATTAGTGCAAAATAAGAAATCTTGAAAATCTGAGGAAAATAAATTAAATGGAACAGAAAAAGACTATATACATGATAAATAAAAAAAAGAACTGATTCTTCGAAAAAGGCTAGAAAAAGATGACTTCAGTTAACCCAGTTAAGAAGACAAAAAAAAATTACCAAAATGAGGTACCCATAAGGTGAATTTGTAGCAGCAGAAAAGACATTTTTTAAATGATTAGAATCTATCATACATAATTTTAAATCCTAGTAAAAAATTATAGCAATGTATTCAATGTGACCAAATTTGAGTTATATCACAGATGTAAAGATGGTTCAACATTAGGAAAATAATTAACATAATCAGGCATATTTTTAAAAATACTCCCAAACAATATTATTAGATCAATAGATGCAGAAAAAGCTACAATAGTTATTTATGCTTTTATTTTATTATTTTATTAAAAACCAAAGGCTAGCATTATTTGCAATGAGAATATGCTAGAAGCTTTCCCAGTAAAAAGAGGGCTAAAGCAAGGATGATGCCCACCTCCACTATTTTTTGACACAGTTCTAAAAATACTAGCTACACAGTCAGAAAAGAGAAAGACATAGAAAGTATAAACATTGGCAAATAAGAAAAAAAAATCTGTATTTGCAAATGACTAACAGATTATTAGAAAAGCTCAGGGAATAAGCAAAGGAACTGAGATAATCAATAGCTTCAGTCAAGTAGCAGGATGCAAAAAGACTTCATAAAATCCATATTATTTCTATATAACAATAACGAAATCAAGAATGAAATCATAGAAAGGGAAATACCATTCCAAATAGCTAAAAATTTAAAACAAAACGTCTGGTGGTCAATCTACCAAGACACATTCAAAATATGTAGAGAATTACAAAATGTTCTTTAACAAAATAATGACAAGTAATTGGATGGATACTCATTATTCATTGAGTCCCACTAATATAGTAAAAATTACAATCCTTCTAATTAACTTACAGATTTGTTACTATGTCAAATTGCTGAGGGCTAGGATGGACTATACAGACCTAAACAAAATAAAAACAAAATGCATTTAGAAGTATTATACCCTTTTGCCATACTATTTGCCGTACTACACACACACACACACACACACACACACACACACACACACACATATTTTTGTACTTGAAGATTGGCACTCTGGAAGGTGGCTGCTATCTTAAGTTCTAGAGGTAACTCTGTCTGTCTATATTCCTAATAATATATAGCTCACAATCCCCTATCATCCTGCTTCCCCTTATTAACAATTAGCTTTTAGAAAAAGAATTTGCTAAGATGGCAGTACCATAAAAACAACATACACAACAACTACAATAATGCAAAAGGAAAGAATAACAAAATGAAACTGAATGCTGCATAATAATATGGACCAAGTCTGACCCCAGAGAAGATCTGAGAACATACATGTCCTTCATTTATTTGCAGAGGCAGGAGAACACGGGTGTGGAATACTGTCAGATAAGGCTGATGTGTTAATTGGTTTTAATGAACATTTTTTTCCTTTCTTTTTAAATTTTCCTTGCAAGGGAAAGCTCTCTGGTAGAGTGGAAATTGGTATATATTCAGAAACAAATTGACAAAAGCAAAATATATGAATACAAAATAAAATATATGTACTTCAACATTTCAAAAAAAATGTGATTCTCAATATTGAGAAATTGGAAAGTAAGCCAGCCTACCTAAAGCAACAGGGCATCCTCAGATTGAGACAGGAAGCAGCATGGACTGGGCAGGTCAAACCACCACCACTATCTTGATTGCCACCTTCCCTTAGACTCTGATGAGAGAGCCCAAGAATTTGCAACCAAGAGTCAGAAACAACAGTTTCTTCCAGAACACCAACCCTACTTCCAACGTAGCCCTATAGCCATGATTGAGGGAAGAAATCACTGTGAGCCAGGAGTCAACCTTTCTCATCACCACTAAGAAAAGCTTCTAGGTAACTGCCACCAAAAAGTGGGTAAGTGCAGGAGCCATGGGGGCAATAGCACCTTGAAGAACGCCAGCCCTGCTTATGGACAAGGCCTCACAGTTGTCATCTGGGGAGGCAGTTCCTATGAAGAAGCAGCCATCCCATCAACTGCCAACCAACTTCCACTTGGTAGGCAAGCCAGACTACCTGAAACAGCAAGGTACCCTGAGGGGAAGATGGAAGACAACATGTGCCAGGTACATCCACTTTGACCACCATCTCTTCCTGGACCCTCATGTAGACAGACTAGAACCCAGAACTCAAGAACCTTTAGAATACCAATTCCTCCAGCACAATGTCAAGTGATTCAGCATCAGAAACTGATATGATTGCCAACTGCTTTGCCACTGAACTCTAAAGACCATGGGAATCTTTCCATATGCTTGTAACTGAAATCTCTGTTGTCTCCCCATTAGAATGCAAGCTCCTTGAAGGTAAGGACTGTCTTTTGTTGTTGATGTTAAGCTGTTTCAGTCATGTTCAACTCTTTGTGACTCCATTTGGGGTTTTCTTGGCAAAGATGCTGGAGTGGTTTGTTATTTATTTTTCCAGCTCATTTTTTACAGATGAGGAACTAAGGCAAACGGGGTTAAGTGACTTGCCCAGGGTCACACAGCTAGTAAGTGTCTGAGGCCAAATTTGAACTCAGGAGGATGAGTCTTCTTGACTTCAAGCCAGCACTCTATACCACCTACCTGCCCCTAGGGACTGTCTTACTTTCTTATTTGTATCCCCAGTGCTCTGCACTTAATGCTTAATAATTCATTCATTCAATATAAGTATGTGTAGGTATACCCTTCAACAATGAAGATCTCAACTCTGATACATTTTTAGTAGATAATTTCATGAATAGCTAAATTCATTACCTGCTGGCTAGCCTTTTGGTAATAAACCCCTTCATACCTGGCTGGGCTGAGCCTTAAACAACAATCTCACACAAGGCTCATTCTTAAAATCTTTCCAGTTTGTATTGATTTTTTCCAATGTCTCCTGCATATGGTTTATTTGTACATATTTGTTTGCTTGTTGTCTCCACCAACAGACTTTGAGCTCCTTGACAGCAGTGACTACCTTTTGCCTCTCTTTGTATTCCCAGCACTTAGCACAATGCCAGGCACATAGTAGGCACTTAATAAATGCTTATTGACTATTACCTAGTAGAACTTGCAAATATACATGGTCCATTGCTATAATCTCATTTTTATACCACAATGAGGCATCAGAAGATTTCGAGAAAAATATATGCATGTCATTAAAAAGGATAATATAGTAATAAATCACAAAATTGTATTTTTTGTTTGTTCATTTAAAAGATTTCCTGGACAGGGGCCCTACATTTAGAGGAAACAGAAGAAGCCAAGCGAGTCTTAGGGCAGGAGAAGAATAGGATGTTCCATGCTCACGAAGCAGCACACTGACTAGGGGACATAGTTTTAACTCCAATCTGTTCTAGAGGCCAAGAGGAAAAACAATGCAATTAACATAGCTCTGTGAGGGAAAGATTGATTATACATTTATGTAATAAAAGTTGAAGACTATCTTTTATTTCTTTCACCCTACAAAGTACCTAGTTCTATCTACCTATCTATCTACTAATCTATGTGTATACATATATATATACACATACATATACATATATATATATACATGTATATAAACATTTATTAAGTGCCTACTACGGGTAAGGCACTGTGCTAAGCCCTGGGGATGTAAAAACAAGCAAAAAACAGTCAAGGAGCTTGGCTCATGCATGAATTGGATTTAAGTGAGTCAGAGTTGCGCACAGTCATCAGCCTCACTCTCTCCTCCAGAGTCATCAAAATCCAGTGGCAAGACAAAAGTCAAGACATATGATGGCCTAGGACAGGCCTGCACAACATACAGTCTTGCAGCCTGCCAAAGCAGCCTGTGTGGGGGATGTTGTGCATGCCTGCCCTGAGAAACTTCTCATAGTCAGTTTTGCTGAGGGATTTGCATTTTCACAGCTAGCTAGAAATCCTTTGGCAGCAGCAAGCAGCCCATGATGTTGTGCAGGCCTGGCCTGGTTTATAGTAGATGATCTTGGTGTCTTCAATATCTGACCAAGTTCTAAGAGCCTCACAGTTCTGCTACATTCATGGCTGTTGGAATAAATTGTTCTCATCCACCCATTTCACCAGAGGAAGTCTTCACATGCTTGGGGCAGACACCCTGCTAACTTACTTATGGGATTTAGGCCCATCAACCTGGTTTGGCTCATCTGCCAAGACAGTGTTACTAGGGTGTGGTCACTATGCGTGATATAGCTTCTTGGAACCACAGGTGAGAGTTGAATGCCAGGTAGACAACAAAGGTGGATGAGAAGCCCTGAGATGGGGCCAGCAAGCCCTCATACCAGAGATGCTAGTTCTCCTTGAATACCCTATACACCCCGGTATAATCTTCTACAGTAATAGGAAAAGTAGGGGTGGGGGAGGCTTATGGGGAAAGATAATTTTGGACATTTTGAGTTTAAGATGTCTACTGCACATCCAATTCAAGATGTTTGAAAGGTAGTTTAAGATATGAAATTGGAGGTAAGCAGAGAAATTGAGACAGGAAAGGTAGATTTGAGAATTATTAGCATAGAGATGGTAATTAAATTCATAGGATCTGATGAGATCACCAAATGAAGTAGTATATAAAAGGACAAAACCCTGAGTTAGAGGGCATGAACTAGATAAAGACCCAGCAAAGAAAACAGAGAAGGAGTGGTCAGCTAGGTAGAAAGCAAATCAGGAGGATAGGCACATATGCCTAAAATATCTGTATTTTTATCTAATAAACTGATGCCTAGTCATGCCTCTCTCATCTTGCACTAATGAAGTTGACTTTCTGAGCCCAAGCATAAGCCTTTATACCTATCCCTATTAAATTTCAACTTAGTAAATATGGCCCAACATTTTAGTTTGTCAAGAACCTTTCTGGATCCTGATTCTGGTCATCCAACATGTCAGATATCCCTTCTCACCTTATGTCATCTGAAAATTTAATAAGCATGCCATCTTTACCATTAGCCAAGCCATTGATCAAACCGGTAAACAAGAGAGAGTCAAACACATATTCCAGTCATACGCATGCTCTACCAGAGACCTTCTTCCAAAATTGCATTATACCATAATGGTCATCATTTAGATCTAGGCACAGAACCAATTCTGAATCTAGTGATGGTGGCATTATGTTATGTCACACATAACATTGTTATGAGGAAAATAGAAAGTATATTTTAAGGTTTACAGATTTAAAACTGGAAGAGACCATTGGGTCCATTCCCTTCATTTTGCAAAAAGCCCAGGAATATAAAGTGACTTAGCAAGATGACCTAGGGCTAGGCTTTGTCTCCAAGCTTTTGGACTCTCGGGCCAGTGCTGCCACAACTTACAATTCTTAAAAGAGAGAGCCATTAAACTCTTTATCCACCAATTCAACAGACATTTGCAGAGCACTTATATAGAGTATATATGTAAAAGGCAGTGAAAAGGAAGCAATGATACACAGAACATGGTTCTGGTCTCAAGGGACTTACTTCAGGAAAGAAGATAAGACATGCACAAAAAAATAAAGAAAATGTATAAGTGTGATATTTGTTACTGATATGAGAAATATAAAACATGTTTTAGATGTTTAAAACACACATATCAGTATGAGAGGTTAAAAAACAAAGTTCTCTAACAGTACAAAATAGGAAGAAGATTCTTGTGGCAGGGGGAGCAAAAAGGCTTCAAGAAAAAAGTGGCATTTTAAGTTGGACTTTGAAGGATACACCAGGTTTCAAAAGACAGAAATGAAGGCAAAAAGGACAGCATGGGCAAAGGCTCTCAGCTAGGAAAATATAGACTGTGTTCTGGGAATATCCAGTACTCAATACGAGCCAAAGTATAGACTATGTGAAGATAGATATGTAGATAGATGATAGGTGGATGGATAGACAGACAGAGAGATAGATAATAGAGAATTTGTTAAGAAGATTCTATGTGCCAGGCATCGTACTAAGTCCTGAGGATACAAATACAAGCAAGCAAGTCTTTACCTTCAAGGAACTTACATTCCAATGGAAGAAAACAGCAAATTCAGGGGAGCAGGTTGAGGGAGATTAGGTGGGGGCAGGGGAGGTTGTATGGAATGGAGATAACCAGGAAATGAATAGAAGGACTGTATCTAGGCCAAAACTCATCTATCAGAGCTCACAGTCCCAAGAGCAGGTTCTGGTGGGGTAATGATGTTTTGGAAATTGTGACTGGGAGCTAAAGGTTCTGATCTGATTGTTGAGGATGCCATGCCAAGGAGAAAGGACTTTATTTAATAGGTAATGAGGAGCCACTGGAGTCTTTTCAACAGTTGACTGTTCCAATCACAGCTGTTTATTAAGAAGAGTAATTTAACTAGATTATTGAGGAGAAGAGAGTGAAAAATCAGGGAGAGTAGTTAAGAGTATGTTATAATAATTTACCTAAAAGACAAAGAACTAGTATGACGTCAGTGGGACTGGAAAAGAGAGGAAGGATACAAGGTAAAGTTGAGAAGATAGTAGAATTGACAATTTGGTGACCTGGTTGATGTGGATAAGAAGGGAAGAGAAGTGAAAGATGAATTTGAAGCTTTCAAGAATGGACCACTGGGGAAATGGTGGTATTATTAACAGAAATAGGGAAGTCAAGAGAAAAAGAAAATATGGAGAGGTGGGGAATGATGAGAATGATTTTAGACATAGTAAGTTTCAAGTGCCAGAAGGATATCCAGATGTCTATTAAGTAATCATAAGTTTGGGTCCAGAGTATAGGGGAGAGATTAGAGCTGGGGCTAAGGATTTAGCAGGCATCTACATAGGGGTGAAAATTGAAGTCAAGTAGTTGAATGATAACACAAAGGAAAATTGAGAGACAGAGAGAAAGAAGAGGGGTGAGTAGATCATCTTGTATAATAATTATAAGGGGATCAAAAGATGAGAAGATAGTGAGGGAGACAATATAAGAATAATCAGAGACAGAGGAAGAGAGCAAGAAGAATATGTTGCCACAAAAGTCAAGAGAAGATAGACTTTCAAATAAAGGATGGCCAGCAGCGTCAAATGTGGCAGAGAAGTTAGAGAGAATGAGGAGTGAGGAAAGGTATTCTGCTGGATTTGGATTCAGTAAGATTCGGGTCCAAATCCCACCTCAGACACTGGTTGTGTGACCCTGAGCAAGTCAGTTCATCATCATGTGCCCTAGCTACCTCATCTTTAAAGTGAGGGTGTTGGGCTCAATGGTATCTAAGATTCTTTCCAGCTCTGCTTTGGCGGTGAGGTGATTGATGCCTTTGGTGGGGAAAGCATGAAGTTCCAATAAAGTAATGATAACAGAAGCCAGATTTCAAAAGATTACTTGAGTGTGTGATAAGGAAGTAGAAATTAGGAAATGTATCATAGAGTCACAGAATCTGAGTTAGAAAGGATCAGTCAATCACTCAATCAATCTCAGAGGTCATTTCATCTAATCCAAACCTAAAGAGGAAATCCCTCAATCACACACCCAATAAGCAATAATCCACACTTTGCTAGAAGATTTACAATGTGAGCTCTTTCAGAGCAGGGACTTCTCAATAACAACAAACAACTAGCATTTATATAACACTATAAGGGTTGTGGTAAAAGTGCTTCACATATTATCTCATTTGAACCTCACAAAAACCTTGGGAGGTAGGTGCTATTATTATCTTCATTTTCCAGATAGGGAAACTGAGGCTGAGAGGTTAAGTGACCTGCCCAGGGTAATACAACTAGTAGATGTCTGAGGTGGAATCTCAACTAGCATCTTCTTGACTCCCTGCAGCACCTAGGTGGTGCAGTGGAGTCAGAAGTACCTGAGTTCAAATTTGAACTCAGACACTATCTCTGTGATCCTGGACAAATCACTTAACCCTGTTTGCCTCAGTTTCCTCATCTGTAAAATGAGCTGGAGAAGGAAATGGTAAAGCACTCCAGTATCTTTGCCTCTCCCCACCACCAACCTCCACAAAAAAACCCAACTCCAAATAGGGTCATGGAGAGTCAGACATGACTGAAAGGATTGAACAACAACTTCTTGACTTTAAGTCCAATAACCTCACTACTTGTATCCCTAGCACTTAGCACAGTGCTTGGTACAGAGTAGGTGCTGAATAAATAAGTGCTTCCGACAAAGCCACTGACATTTGTACAGCTCTGATTGTTAGAAAGTTTCTCCTGGAATGATAAATGCTGGAAAGGATGTGGGGAAATTGGAACATTGTTGCATTGCTGGTGGAGTTGCGAGCTGATCCAGCCATTTTGGAGGGCGGTTTGGAACTATGCCCAAAGGGCTATAGAAATGTTCATACCCTTTGACCCAGTAATACCACTTCTAGGGTTGTATCCCAAAGAAATCACGCAAGCGGGAAAAAGACCCATATGTACAAGAATATTTATAGCAGCTCTCTTTGTGGTAGCCAAGAATTGGAAAGCAAAGGGATGCCCATCAATTGGGGAATGGCTGAACAAGCTGTGGTATATGAAGGTGATGGAATACTATTGTGCCATAAGAAATGGGGATGATGCAGACTTCATAACAACCTGGAAAAACCTACACGACATAATGCTGAGTGAGCGGAGCAGAGCCAGGAGAACGTTGTGCACAGCCACAGATATGTGGATTCCGTGAGGACCAACCCTGACATACTGAGCTTCTCTCAGCAACCTAAAGGGGCAAGGACAACTCCAGGGGACTCACGATGGAGAATGCTATCTTCATTCAGAGAAAGAACTGCGAAGTTTGAATACAGACTGAGGCACACTACATGCTCGCCTTTTCTGCTTCTCTTTTGTTTTTGTTTTTGGGGGTTTTTTTTGTTTGTTTTTTTTTTTTTTTTTGGTTCTGTTTCTTCTTTCTCATGATTCATTCCATTGGTCAAAATTCTTCTCCATGACTTGACTAGAGCATAAATTAATTCAATGCGAAGTTATACATGACAGTTATATGAGACTTCATGCCGTCTTGGGGAGGGAGGGGGGAGGGAGGGGAGAAAAACTGGAACTCAAAACTATGTAGAACCGTGTGTGGTAAACTAAAAATAAATAAAGGAAAAAAAAATTTAAAAAAAAAAAAAAAAAAAAAAAGAAAGTTTCTCCTGAGACCAAACCTAAATTCACCTCCTTGCACTTCTCCTCTGGCCCAACCAGAACAAATCTAATCACCCTTATATGTGACAACTGTTCATACACTTGAAGACAAATATCGCATTCCCCCTACATCTCCTCTTCTCTAGCCCAAGTTCCATCTGACCTCTGACCCTCACATGGCATGACTTTGAAGCCCTTTACCATCTTGTCACTCTCCTCTGGGATTTTTCCAGCTTTGCAATGTACCCTTCTTCAGCCAATTCACTCTTCCTATTTCTGAGCAAATACATTCCAAACCGCACCCCAACTAAATTTTTTCCTCCATTTCAACAAGACAATATGAATGTTTGTCCTACTGCCAACATTCTCCCCAAAGTCTGAAAAATATCCCACACATCTGGCTCATAAGGTATAAAAGCAGAATACGTTTTTATGTGTTCTGTGCTGCTCCATCCAGCTACAGGAACATAAAACCCAAATTTCTTTTTCAATTTATCCTGTCCCTGGGACAAGTTGATCAGATCCTCAGAAACCACTATTCATATAAACATGATTCACCTTTGCTTCAGCAGATGATGGGACTTGCCTGTGCAATATCACGCTTTAACATCAATTCTGGAATTCCTATATCTAAGAGGTTAATTTCTTTTATCTGGTGCTGGTTAAGTATTAGATTACTTCCTTTTTAACAAAAGGTAGGTAGGTATGAATGCTTTTTATTTGATTCCAGACTTGTATACCCTGAGAATTCTTTAAAATTCTGCCCAAGGCTTTGCTTTTCCACCATAATCTTCTTTAGTTTGGCTCTAGCTTGTCACCCGGATCATGCCTCTTAATCCTCCATCACCCCCTTTATGTGAAGGTTGCTTTCCAGTATGCCCAGCCATGAGGCAGCAGTCCCCAAGGAGTCTTCACTCTCTCAGTCTAGCTCCCTCATCCCCGGTAAAGCTGAAAACACTTACCCCAGATGTCCAAGTTCTTGCCAGCACTCACTTCTTTTCTGCCTGTCTTGGGCAGGCACTGTGCCTTCAGCACTCTAATGCCTTGATCCTCCAGATTTCCCCCACAGGGGCCAAACCCTAGTGTGCAAACTATTACTTGCAAGACCAAGTAAATATGGTAACAGCACGATCTTGCAGGTGGAGAAAATGAAGCTTGGAGAGTTAAATGTCTATCTCTGTGGGGCTATTAAAAATGAGGCAGTGGCAAAACCTGTCTTGAAATTTAATCCTTGGTTGACAACCCACTCTGGAATTAACTCACAGAGCTGCTGTATTCTTTATTCTTTTTTACCCAGGACAAGGAGTACTGTTACTGATTCTACAGATAAACCCACCAGTGGGCAGGCATTTTGTGAGACATGTACCATAAAATGGTGAACAGGTGGACTAAATACATGTTGGTGTGCTACAACAATGGTATTAACCATGACTGATACATCTTTTTCCTTAAAGAGTTTATCTTCCATCCAGGAAAGCAGGGAATCTTAAGAATGGGCTCAACATTCCTAAAATTATAATAACAAGGAAACAAGATAATAAACTTAGAACTTCAGTTTGAGTAATATACCTCAGAACCAAACCTCTACAGGTATCCATGACTTTTTTTTTAAAAATGTTAATTATATGAATGTTACATTTTTTTTTACTTAGAACTGGAAAAAATACTAAGATAAAAAATGAAAGTTAATCATACTTACAAATCTATCACCCTCATCTCATCCTGTTATTGTTCGGTCCTGATCATCCTCAAAGGAATTCATGAGCTAACCTACACTCTGGAGAGTATAGAGAGATGGTAGTAGCTTGCCAAGTCTCAGAAATCTTACCTAATAGCCTGATATAAACTGGATTTTTTAATCATTTACCAATACCTGTATATGGAAAATGCTGTACTTATTTTCAAACCCAGTCTGCCTTACAAAGATAGCACAATCTTGCTGTATCTCTAGATAAGGGCCTAAAAACAAAATAATAAAATTGTTATTGCCAAGGTCTTCATAGGAAAGCAAATTTCACAGCTATGGGCTGCACACCAAGAATACCATGCCTCCAGCTAAAAGTTCCATCTTATAAATAGGTTATAGCTCTCATAGTCTGTGATGACTCATAGGACACTGCATGGAACTAATCAACAAGTATATACTGAACAACTACTATGCATACTCAAGAAAATAGTTATTGGAAGACAAAGGAGTCAGCTTAATCCATTAATCCACATATAATAGAAGGCAACAATAACTCTGTTGAATAAATGAATTACACAATCTCTGCCCTTTGATATTGTTCAGTCATGTCTCTCCACAACCCTATTTGGGGTTTTCTTGGTAAAGATATTAAAGTAATTTGCCATTTTCTTTTCCAGCTCATTTTACAAGTGAGGAAGCTGAGGCAAACCGGGTTAAATGACTTGCTCAGGGTCACACAGCTAGTAAGTGTCTGAGGCCAAATTCGAACTTAGGAAGAAGATTCTTCCTGACTCCAGGAACAGCACTCTATCCACTGCACCATCTAGCTGACCTTTAAGGAGCTTAAAATCTAGTTTTAAGGATAAGCATACTTTCGAGGGGAAAAAAAGCAAGAAGCAATATTAGTATTAAATGAATGATAGAATTAATGCAATAGGAGTTCATATTACAGGCTGGAGTGGCCAAGGGTTTGAAGGAAGGAAGACACTTTAGGATGAACAACATGGAAAAAGTTTGATCACAAATCATGTTCTGACCACAATGAGTCCACTAATGTACTAATTTTCACTAATTCACCCACCTGTACATACCCTCAAATCTTCCTCCTCTGACATCACATAGTACCTTGTCTTATAGATTTGTAAGAATTCTGCTCCCAGTAGGCATTGAGCAATTTAAGAGGGGCAGAGAAGAGGAGGGAAAGGAGGGACAACAAAGAAATGGAGAGAGATGGAGAGGAAAAGAGGGAGGGAGAAAGAGACAGAGACAGTCTCCCTCCCTCTCTCTATCTCCTCCCTCCCACCACCTTTTTCTTTTCCTTTTCCTTTCCCTCTCCCTTACCATACTCTCTCTCTGTCTCTCTGTCTTTGTCTCTCTCTCTGTCTCCTCTGTCTCAGTATCTCCTGATCTCCTTTCTCTCTGTCTCCTTTCTATCTCTGTCTCTGTATCTTTCCATCTCTCCCATCTTTCCTTTCCATCTCTCTCTCTGTCTCTTTCTCTGTCTTTCTCTGTCTTTCTCTGTCTCTGTCTGTCTCTGTCTCTGTCTCTCTTTCTCTCTCTGTCCCTCTCTGTCTCTCTCCCTCTCTCTCTCTCTCTGTCTCTCTCTCTCTCCCCCCCCCCCCCTTTGAAATGAGAGGGCAGTTGTGTTGTGCTTTGTTGGGAAAAGTCTATTGCGCTGGGAGAAAAACCCAATAAATCAATTAATAAATATTTATTAAGTACTAACAATGTGCCAGGCACTGGTGATACAAGTACCAAGAACGAAACTACCTCTACTCGACTACAACTTATATTTAAAAAAAGAAAAGAAAGAAAATGGTGATCGTGGAGAAGGTAGAGAAGGATGAAGAGGATGAGGAAGAGTACAAAGACAAAGATGAAGACGAAGAAATCAACAAGTAAGCAATCAGCACCTACTGTGTTCCAGGCACTATGCTAGTAACTAAGAATGCAGAGAAAATCAGCGTGTCGTTTTCCATTAGCACTTCAGCTTCTTTAAGGCAAGGATTTTGTGGTTTTGCCTTTCTTTGTATACCTATTGATTAGCACAGTACCTGGTCCATATGAAACTATTAACAAATGCCTGTTTATTGAGTGAATAATTGATTAATTTTTAAAAAATGGAACAGTCTCTGCCCTCCAGATGATTACAGTTTATCAGGAGACGCATGCACACATAAATGTGTATGGAGTATATGAAAAGTAAATACAATGGTAATTTCGAGGTGGAGGGACTAGTGGATAGAGGGAATTAGGAAAGGCTTCCTGTAGGTGATAGCATTTGAGCCAAGTTCTCCTAAATCTGCAAAAGCAGATGGGAATTTTACTGTGAAGGACTTTATATAGCAAAAAGGGTTTATATTTGATCTCAGTGATAATAGGAAGCCACTTGAGTTTAGTGAGCAGGGGAGTGACATGGTCAAACCTGTGCTTTAGGTATATCACTTTAGCAGCCATGTGGAGGATAAAGTGAACAAGTTACAGACTTGAGACTGGGAGGTGATTTAGGAGGCAATTGAAAGAGTCTTGGTGAGAGGTAGAGAAGGTTTCTCACCTAGAGTTGTGGCTTTGTGGGTGGATAGAAGAGTCAGTTGTAGAGTCGTCACAGAGGTAAAATCAGTAAGATTTAGCAAGGGGCTGGATGCATGTGTTGAGAGGGAGAAGTCGAGTATGGCTAAGGTTGTGGTCCTAGGCAACTTAAAAGGTGTTGATATCCTTGAGAGAAATAAGGAAATGTGAAAGAGGGATTGGCTTGAGAATAAAAATGATGAATCAGAGTCAATATTTATTATTGCCAAATTATTTATTATTGCCAATTTATTAAGCACCTACTATGTCCCAGGCACTGTGCTAAAGAAAGGAATAAGATAGTTCTGGCCCTTAAGAAGCTCGTAATCCAAAAGCGCAAGACAACACACACAAAGAAGCTGAAATGTAGAGGGGTGAGGCAAAGGGAAGGGATGTTGAGATCTGGTTTTTGTATGTGGCATTTGAGATACTTATGGGATATCCAGTTTAAAAGTGCAATTGGCATTTGATGACAAAAGGAGCTCAGGAAAGAGATCACAGCTAGATATATAGATTCTGGAGTTAGTTATCTGTACAAAGATGATAATGCAACCCAAGGGAACTTATGAGGTCACCAAGACATAGAATAAAGAGAGAAAGGGGCCTAGGATAAAGGCCTGGGACACCTACAGTTAGAAGGTGGGTTATGGTTGATAATCTAGAAAAGAAGTGTTCAGACAGAAAAAAGGAGAACTAAAAGAGAACAGGGTCGCTGAAATATAGAAAGAAAAGAATATTTCTGGAGCAGTTGGTAGTCACAAGGGTCAAATTGTTGTAGAGAAGTCAAGAAGGATGAGAATTTTGAATAGGCCATCTGATTTGACCTTTCAGAGATTACTGGTAGTTTGGATTGAGCAGTTTCATTTGAAGAGGGTAAGGAAAAGGGAGAAGGAAGAAGATAGAAGGGAAAAAAAGCAGAGGAGGAAGATGAAAAGGAAGGGAGGAGGAGACTAAAGGAACTACTTATTTGGGACCTTCTCTCCAATTCCTAAGCCACATGTGAACATTATAACAAGGGTTTTGAGAAAACAAGTATTATTATTTGAGCTCTTTATTGAATTATATTAACTTTTAAAAATAAATTAAATAATAAAGAACAAATTGGAACAGGCTAGATTAGTGTAAAATATCACGGATATTTGAGGGGCAGAGCCAAGATGGCAGCTGGAAAGCAGAGACTTGCATAAGACTCTACCAAGGGCCCTCCAAACACCTATAAAAAACGGCTCTGAACAAATTCTAGAACTGCAGAACCCACGAAATAGCAGAGGGAAGCAGGGCTCCAGCCCAGGACAGCTTGGATGGTCACTGGGTAAGGTCTATCGTGCACAGAGCTGGGGGCAAAGTGGAGCAGAGCCTAGCATGGGCTGCACCCAGACCAACCAGACAGACTGGGAGCCAGGCGGAACAGGCCCTAGTGCCCTGAATCAGTGAGCTGTGGCAGTTCCCAGATTTCTCAACCCACAAACACCAAAGACAACTGAGAAGGTTAGTGGGAAAAGCTGCAGGGACAGAGTGAAAGGAGTTCAAGATTCGACCACCAGCCTGGTGTCAGCGGGGATGGTGCAGCTACAGAACTACAGCTGCAGTTGCTTCCAGCCCCAGGACCACCTGGTGGGAGGAATTAAGTGGCAGATCTGAGCAGGAATGCACAGCCAGCTTAGATCTGAGTCCCATCCAGGTTGGCAGTTCTTGGGGCAGGAGGAGTGCTGGTGTGGCAGAGCTTGCTGTATAGAAATAGCTATGAAAACAACAGCACATCCCCTCAAGCTTGGAACAAATTATTCTATACTCTACAAGCAGTCATACCCCAACAAAAAACTCAAGGGTCAAATAGTTGGCTGGGAACATGGCCAGGGAGCAAAAGCAGACTCAGGTTCAGACTCAGACTTTGGAATCTTTCTTTGGTGGCAAAGAAGACCAAAACATACAGCCAGAAGAAGTCAACAAAGTCAAAGAGCCTACATCAAAAGCCTCCAAGAAAAACATGAACTGGTCACAGGCCATGGAAGAGCTCAAAAAGGATTTGGAAAAGCAAGTAAGAGAAGTAGAGGAAAAATTGGGAAGAAATATGAGAATGATATGAGAAAACCATGGAAAACAAGTCAATGACTTGCTAAAGGAGACCCAAAAAATTACTGAAGAAAACAACACCTTAAAAATAGACTAACTCAAATGGCAAAAGAGTTCCAAAAAGCCAATGAGGAGAAGAATGCCTTGAAAGGCAGAATTAGCCAAATGGAAAAGGAGGTCCAAAAGACCTGAAGAAAATACTACCTTAAAAATTAGATTGGAGCAAGTGGAAGCTAGTGACTTTATGAGAAATCAAGATATTATTAAACAGAAACAAAGGAATGAAAACATGGAAGACAATGTGAAATACCTCATTGGAAAAACCACTGACCTGTAGAATACATCCAGGAGAGATAATTTAAAAATTATTGGACTACCTGAAAGCCATGATCAAAAAAAGAGCCTAGATATCATCTTTTAAGAATTATCAAGGAGAACTGCCCTGATACTCTAGAGCCAGAGGATAAAATAGAAATTGAAAGAATCCACAGATCGCCTCCTCAAAAAGATCCCAAAAAGAAAACTCCTAGGAATATCGTTGCCAAATTCCAGAGCTCCCAGATCAAGGAGAAAATACTGAAAGCAGCCAGAAAGAAACAATTTGAGTATTGTGGAAACACAATCAGGATAATAGAAGATCTAGCAGCCTCTACATTAAGGGATTGAAGGGCTTGGAATATGATATTCCAGAGATCAGTGGAGCTAGGATTAAAACCAAGAATCACCTACCCAGAAAAACTGAGTATAGTGCTCCAAGGTAAAATATGGATTTTCAATAAAATAGAGGACTTTCAAGCTTTCTCAGTGAAAAGACCAGAGCTGAATAGAAAATTTGACTTTCAAACACAAGAATCAAGAGAAGCATGAAAAGGTAAACAAGAGAGAGAAATCACAAGGGACTTGCTAAAGTTGAACTGTTTTGTTTACATTCCTACATGGAAAGATGATGTGTATAATTCATGAGACCTCAGTATTAGGGTAGCTGAAGGAAATATACATATATATATATATATATAATACATATATTATATACATATTTTATATATATAGAGAGAGAGAGAGAAAGAGAGACAGAGACAGAGAGACAGAGAGACGAGGGACAGAGGGACAGAGGGGACAGGGTGAGTTGAATATAAAGGGATGATATCTAAAAAAAATAAAATCAAATTAAGGGATGAGAGAGGAATATACTGAGAGAGGGAGAAAGGGAGAGATAGAATGGGATAAATTATCTCACATAAAAGTGGCAAGAAAAAGCAGTTCTGTAGGATGGGAAGAGAAGTCAGGTGAGGGGGAATGAGTGAATCTTGCTCTCATTGGATTTGACCTGAGGAGGGAATAACATATACACTCGATTGGGTATGTTACCCCACACGAAAGAAGGAAGAAGGAGATAAAAAGGGGGAAGATAGAAGGGAGGGCAGATTGGGGGAGGAGGTAATCAAAAGCAAACACTTTTGAAAAGGGATAGGGTCAAGCGAGAAAACTGGATAAAGGGGGATAGGACAGGAAGGAGCAAAATAAGGCTAGTCTTTCACAACATGCATATTGTGGAAGGGTTTTGCATAATGATACACATGTGGCCTATGTTGAATTGCTTGCCTTCTTAGGCAGGGTGGGTGGGGAGGGAAGAGAGGAGAGAATTTGGAACTCAGAGTTTTAGAAGAAGATGTTCAGAAAAAAAGATTTTGCATGCAACTAGGAAATAAGATATACATGTAGTGGGGCATAAACCTCTATCTTTCCCTACAGGAAGGTAAGGGAAAAGGGGATGGGGGGGAGTGAGGTGACAGAAGGGAGGACTGATTAGGGAATGGGGCAATCAGAATATATGCCATCTTGGAGTGGGGGGAGGGTAGATATGGGGAGAAAATTTGTAATTGAAACTCTTGTGAAAATTAATTCTGAAAATTAAAAATATTAAATAAATAAATAAATAATGATTGTTAAAAATTCGCAGATATTTAATATAATGTGGGTTTTCAAAAAGTTTTAATACAGGAATACTTCATGGATCTATAACCTCAAATTATAGGATCTGAGATTCAGATCAGATTCAGATGAGACCTTAAAGGCAATTTAGTCTGTCCTCCTCCCTGCCTCAATCCCATTAGCCCACACCCCTACCACCCAACCCTCCTTCATTTCAGAGCTGAGTACTCTGAAGCCCAAAGAGGGTAAAATGATTCTCCAAGGGCCAAAAAGATAGTAAATGGCAGCCAGGATATGAAAACAGGTCCTTCCTCTGGCTCTAAATCTAGTATTCTTTCCACTGTTCCATGAAAATGTCTCTTTTTCTACTTAAGGTTTCAAATCCTTGGTCTACCCAGAACCTTGGTTACCATTAATATATAATAGATATCTGCTAACATCCATAATGGTCACAGATGTATACAATTAAGAACGCACAAGGAATTGTATGCATAATTTAAAAAAAACTAATATTTTAAAGGAGATGAATATTTACATTTTTAATAGTTGGGGGTTAATGCATTCAACATATTATAATATTTTAATATTTATATTATAGTATGATGTTATGGATATTATAATATTGTGGATAGCTAATGTTCACTCAAATAGATCTTTGATCTCATAGATGTAGTTATATATAATAATGCAAGTCACAATTTATCTATGCTTTCCCATATTGTGTGTTGAATGCCCATGCTCTTCAATAAGTTTGGCATGAGGACCACTCTCTCTTTCTCTTGACCTCTTGAAGATATCAATGGAGCGTATGGACTGTGCAATTTTGATGTCTCCAGGAGAAACAAGGAGTGAGGACATGAGCCAACGAAAGATTTTGTATGAGGTATTCCCAGAGATAGAATACCATCTGTATAAACACAAAGATTCAGTTCTGGGCCATGGTTTATGTCTTCTGATCTCTGGCATCCAAATGTGCTACCCTTGACATAACCCTTATACTGCTGCTATGCCCTTACTAAGATCTCATTGCTATTCATCCCAGTCCTACTTCTACTTATTCAGTCTTCTCCCCAGCCTATCTCTTCCATTGTGCCCTTTCTAATGTTCATTACATTGTTAACCAAGTTCCTTTCATAGTGAACCTTTTTCCTTACCTTCATTCCACCAGGAAGAGAAATCTGGATTTCCTCTAAAGGATCACTAGTTGTTACCCTTTGTGATACCAATCACTTTTTTCACCATGCCCTCATCTCAGAGGGCCCAGAGGTCGTGTTGGTCTTTGCCCCCTCTCTTCATTGTTTCTCCTAGGCACATCAAAATTTTCCTTGCTTTCCTGTCACCCAAGGAACATCAGCATTTGACTCATTTGTAGGTTTCCATTAAAAAAGGCAATAGACAAATCTCCATAAATGAATAACCATGTACACACACACACACACACAAAAAGGCAATAGACAAATCTCCATAAATGAATAACCATGTATACACACGTACACACGTATACACACACACACACACACACACACACACACACACACCTCGTAGCCCCCATGCAAGAACTCAGGGTAGCAAGACTTTGAGTTCTTGAATATTGTATAGGATTATCATTAACGTACCAATAAAAAAACTGGCTCATTAATTGGTGAGGGTGAGGGACAAGGTATGGACAGTCCACACGTTCCCTTGGTATCCTCAAGATCTCAAAAGAAAGAGAGGGTGGTCCCTAGCACACTGGTTGGACTCTCGTGTCAAACTTATTGGAGAACATGGACATTAATTACACAATATGGGCAAGCATACCTAAGTTGTGATCTGTATCATGCAATGAAATAAACACATCTCTAAGATCACAGATCTAGTTGAGTAAGTATGAATCACTGTCTTTACAGGGTACACAGCTTAATAAAAGTATGTTCTTTAATTTTCATGTATAGTGAGACTTTGTGAAGTTCTTTAAAAGTTAATTCTGATTAATACTTAAATTAGGATGGGAACAACAGCACTGATATGTAATCAAACATTCGCCTCTATGTCTTTATATAAAAAAAATTTCAAAAACTGATCTCATTCTTATAAAAACAGCACTCCAGAAAGGTTTGGAACTCACAAATTCTATACTAGCTAAGCTTACATCACTCACATATAAACCTCAGAGCTCACAAGAAACAAGTCATACACAAGGGGTTTCCATTAGAGAAGATTTGGCCTGTATTCCATACAAAAACAAGTCTCTCAATATGTTATTTTAAGTTTATCATTGCTTAAAAAAACTGAACCACTGAAGGTAATATAGAAAACCATTTCTTACTTTGGGAAGAAGGATGTTATTCTTTAAGGTCAAATTTCACCCCAAAAAAATTTTAAAAGGTTTAAAGAACTTGAAGAAAGTGGCAAAATTATCACCTCCATTCAACCAGTAAAGAAAATAAACCTAGCTTTAGCAACAACTATAAGATGAATTCAGATTGTCATATTCATAGAGGGTAGACAAAGGATAAGAAGAAGCTGATTCAGCAGCATTCACACGGGTATTTGAATGAAGTGGCTATTTCCAACCAAATTATCAGATAAGGGGCTTCTTTCAGCATGCCCTTGACCACAGTTTGGGGCATCTTTTTCTGCCTCACGTTTCCAAACTTCATGGTATTCTTTAGCCCGCTCAAAAAAGTTTCAAAAGCTGTGATAGGAGTTTTGATACAAGTCAAAGAGAACAAGTCGACTTTCCCACAATACACAGTGGCATTTCCTAGACCACTTGAGTACAGTACTGACCGTGGGAATGTTGAAATTTAAAAAAACATTCTCCCACAAGCAAGCAGAGGAGAGTGTGAAACTACTGAGTGTTCAGAGGCAGCATGGTATAATGGAAAGGATAAGCTAGTTTGGGAGTTGGATGACTAGGGTTTGAATTCCAGCTCTGCCACACTAACTGCCCTGTACCTCAGTTTCTTCATCTGTAAAACTAGAGTTGAATCTCTAAGATTCCTCCCAATACTATATCTATGATCCCATGAAATAGTCAATAAAATGCGTGCAAATAAGAAAACTAATATTTCTCTAGGGGAAAGGAATTGGACCTGTGGTTTCATTAATAGAGGGATTTACCAAATAAGGAAACTCCCTCTACCAATCAATATATGTTAGCACCTTCTCTTTAATTCTCTGGTCATAGAGAACTACTCAGAGCAATGAGAGGTCAAGTGACTTCCCCAGAATCACATGGACATTATGTATCAGAGGCAGCACTTGAACCTGGGTCTTCCTGGCTCTGAAACCAGCTCTCTATCCACTTTTCCATGTTGCTTCTCTAAGACGAAAAATAAATAGTATTATACTTTATGTACTAAGTAACTCTGTAGTAGCCCATCTACACATAGATGAGCCTATCTGTAAATGGAGCTATCAGCTTTGTCCAAATAAAGAAAAATATCATAGGCTATTGTTATTCTTCACCTTCTTCACCTCTCTGCAGAATATGATCCTGTTGACCAGTCAGTCAATAAGCATTTATTAAGCTCCTACTATGTGCCACTTCCAGATACAAAGAAAGGTAAAAAAGAGTCCCTGCTTTCAAGGAGCTTACAGTCTAATGGAGGGGACAACATGCAAACAACTATTAATAAACAACAATACACAGGATAAATTGAAAATAATCAGCATAAAGAAGATACTAGCATTTGGGAGGTGGGGGTAGGATTTTAGCTGGGACTTAAAGGAAACCAGGGAAGCCAGGAGGTAGGGATGGAGAGGGAAAGAATTCTAGGCATGGGGAATAGTCGGTGAAAATGCACATTCAGGGGATGGAGGGTCCTATGCAGGAAACAGCAAGAAAACCAGTGTCAGTGCTCTCTAGGTTTCAGTGACATTGTTTTCTCTGGTTTTTCTCCTGCCTCTCTGACCACTCCTCCTAAGTCACTATCTATATCCTGTCCCCAAATTGTGGGTGTACAAAAAAACTATCGTGGGCCCTCTCCTCTCTCTCTTGTTGACCTTATTAGGTGCCATGGTTTCAATTATCATCCCTATGCAAATGACTGGCTCCTAGATCTATATATTTAGCCACATCTTTCCTAAGTGATCTTTGTCTAAGATGTCAGACAATGATGGCAGAAAGTCAAAACATAGGTCAAAAAGTAGGAAGGACAATCAAGTTCAATATCCAGGTACAGGTACATAGTTGATAGAGATCTAAGAGGCCTTAATATGCAATCAGAAACCAAGAAGGCAGGGAGGAGGAAGTATGTAAAACAGGAACAAAGAGGATCCATATCAAATTTATCTTAACATATAAGGCAACTGGCTAACCCATCTTGCTTGTTGTTTTTATTCCTCTCTTTCCCATGAGAGAGCCAATAACAGAGTAGGATAAGTTTAGAATCCAACTGAGGAAAGAAAAGAGAAACAGGATGAGGTAGGGACTCTTTCACTTCACAGAGATGGTTAAGTGGCACAAGCAATTGGACTTGGAGTCAGGAATACCTGAGTTAAAATCCTGTCTTACTAGCTATATGACCACAGGCAAGTTACTTAACCTCTCTCAGTCTTGGTTTCCCCATCTTCAAAATGGGGTCAATACTAGCACCTTTCTCCCAGGGTAGTGAGGGTAAAATGAGATAACATATGTAAAGTACTTTGCAAACCTTAAAATGCCATATAAACATGGGGTTTTCTTGGCAAAGATACTGGTTTGTCATTTCCTTCTTCAGTGTCCCCATTTTACAGATGAGGAACTGAGACAAATAGTGGTTAAGAAACTTTTCCAGGATCACATAGCTATTAAGTATCTAGGGTCACATTTGAACTCAGATCTTCCTGACTCAAGCCCAGTGCTCTACCTACAGCATCACTTAGTGACCCCAAATATTTGTCTACCTCTGGACAATGCTAATTATCCTGTTTTCAGGATATAATGAATTTTTACATCTTGCCAAGTTTTGTCCATCCCGCCTCCTCAATATCTCTTATATCCATTCCTTTCTCTCTGCTCCATAATCATACCTCATAAGCAGACCTTCATTACCTCTTACCTGGCCTTCTGAAATAGCCTCCTAATTGCTCTCCCTGTCTTAAGTCTGTCTCTGTTCTAATTGCTCCTCCACATAGCTCTCTATCAAAGTGATATTCTTAAAGTGCCGGGCTGACTGTTACACTCAAGCTCAATAAGCTCTGGCGGCTCGCCTTTGCCTGTAAGATAAAGTATGTACTTCCATTAGGCATTTAAAGCCCTTCCTAGTCCGGAAGCTGCCAGGCTGATGACGCAGCACATGACTCCCTCTCATATGCACCACATTCTGACAGATGGTCCTATTTGCTAATTCTTGTACAGGATATTTCATCATCAATCTCTTTATTTTTTCACACTCTCTCTTTCCATGCCTGGAATGGACTTTTACCTCATTTCTGCCTCTTGGAGCCCCTATCTTTCTCTTTAATAAAAATGGAGAGCTAAGAGCTACTTTTTGTTTATATTGTGCTTACTCTGTGCTAGGCACTTTTACAAAAAGTATCTCATTTGATTCTCACAACAACCCTGAGAAGAAGGAAACTGAGGTTAAGTGACTTGCCCAAGTTCACATAGCTAGTAAGTATCTGAAGCCAGGTTTGAAATCTTGTCTTTCTGATACCAGGCCCAGCCCTCTAACCATTGCACCACCTAGCTTCCTTATTTCTCTTCAAGCTCATCTGAAATGCCACCTCCTTCCAGAAGCCTTTTTTGATTCCACAACTTGTTAGGTGTCCTCCCCATCCATGATTTTGTAGTTGTTTTGTATTCTGTATTTACTTACAAACATTTCAAATCACCATAGTAAAATGAAAGCTTCTTGACAGCAGAAACCTATCATGTTTTTATATTTATATTTGTATCACCAGGGCCTAGCACAGCGCTTAATAAATAAATGTCTGTTGATTGATTGATTCTAGATTACTAACTCTAAGGGCTTGAACTTTTTTCACCACTAGCTTATATGGTGAGTTATTTAAATTCTTTGTTCTGCTGTTTCCCATGGTACCAAAATGGGAAAGCACTCCACTTATCTCAAATGTAAATTGTGATGACGACTGATAGATTAATGACTATACAAAAGGCTTCAAAAAACTCTGGCAAAACACCCTGTAGAAATAATGTAGGTGCTACACTCATGGACATTTCATTAGCTTACATGCAAATTCTCTGGTGACAATATCATCATATAATTTTAACTTTTACCAACATTCTTCCTTTTATGCTTCATTTTCCTATAGAAACATACCATGCCTATAAGTCTTAGAGAAGTATATAAGATTTAGAACACTAGGTGCCAATAGAGTCTATATATAGAAATTACAGTATCAAGTGAATGTTACAAATATAACTATATATGATACATCCAAAACTAATAAATGAGAGAAAAGTAGCGTGGAGAATAGTCACATTATATGTCCTCGTATTTATGCTCACAGAAATGTTTTAACTAGACCTTACCTTTCATCAGCTTCATTCACCCAAGGTCCCATGACTAGTAAGTGTCAGAGGAAGGATTCAAACTCATTTCCTCCTGATTCTGAATTTAAGGCTTTTCCCACTATAACAGGTCACCTCCAAATTGTCAGGAAAATTAAGCTACTACTTTTTTATGTAGTTGAGAACATTTCCTATTTATCTTGAAGGCTATGTCTTCTTAGCACATGCATGTGCAATAGGTCCTATCTGGATGGAAGAATACTGCATGTAAAGTAAACATTTATAAAATAACTACTTCAAGAGAAATATCAGACAGAACATTGTAGCAGTACAAAGAAAACTCTTTAGGTATCATTTTAATAAGGAACACTTGAAACTTTCAGAAGTTGAATAGCCAAGGAGATAAAAGGAATGTCCTATCATTAAAACATCAATATCTACTGGGATGGAGATTAATTCTTTCTAATAGCTAGGTACTACTATTAAAAGATAAATATCAAATGAGATGGAGATTAATAACACATCTTTTCTAACGTCTAGCCTCAATCTCTCACTGTAAATTCAGTTAATTTCCTTTTATTCCATCTTCAAAGATGATAAAGATAGGTAGTCATCTTTCTCCTTCAAATGTGAAGTACCACTATTAATGTCACTCAGTGTCTACACTCTTTGCTCCCCCTTCCTTAATACCAACCACTCATTCCTTAACCCTGGAAATCTAGCCTCTGTTATCAACCCAAATTCTATTGAAACATCATCTCCAAGATCACCAATGTCCTCCTAATTGCAAAATCCAATAGTCTTTTTTCATTCTTCTTCCTCTTTGATATCTCTGCCATAAAAGGCACTATTAACTATCTCCTTATTCTTTAAATTCTCTCCCTGCCTGGCTTGTGTGATACCAAACCCTTCTTTTCTCTTACTTCTCTAATCATTCCTCTTTCACTGCCTTTTCTCACTAGCAACACCCCTACCTACCTTTGGCCAAATGTAGGCCATCCCTCAAGGTTCTGTCATAAGTCTTCTCTACGTACTCTCTCACAGTGATCTGACCTTATTATGACAGCTCCAGCTACAAGCACTTTGCAAATAACTAGTTCATTCACTAAACATTTAATAAATACCTAGTATGCGCAAGGTACTGTGCTAGACACAAAAGGGATATACAAAAATAAAGACAATCTCTGCCTCCAAAGAATTTATAATTTAGATAAGCACACATAAAAATAAAATAATAAGGGCATAAGTTTCATGAAATAGGATTACAGTCTGTGTGGAAGAAGAGAACTAAGCACAGTAATGAAATAACAGGCTCTTTAAAGTTAGTGAAAGAAGTCCAAAGTTCTGTGAGACTAGAAGAAAAAGAAATCACTCCTGGCTCGGCAGGAGAGGGTAGCCTTCATGGATGAGGTAGTAGCTGATCTTGGCTTTGAAAAATAGATAGGATGTCAGTAGGTGGATGTGGGGATAGGTAAACTAGGCTATAGGAAATGAGATGAGGCAAGTTAAAGAAGCAGGAAGGAGGATGTGTTCAAAAAACAATAAGTCTTCTAGGTTAGCTGAAACATAGAACACATGAAGGGGAAGTGGTGTGAACTAGGGCTGGAGAAATAGACTAGAGGGTCTTGAATTCAAAGGAATTTGGACTGCATTTGGCAGGCAGTAGGAACCCCTAAAGATTTTGAACTATAGAGAGTAGGATGGACAAGAGGAAAGAAAAGCCTGAGTCAAGGAAATCAGTGAGGAGACTTTTAGAACAGTCCTAGCGTGATAGAGCACCAGGCCTGGAGTCAAGAATTTCTAAATTCAAATCCAGCCTCAGACAGTTACTAGTTGTGTGACCCTGGGCAAGTCACTTAACCTCTATTTGTCTCAGTTCCTCATGTAAAATGGGGACACATTGGAAAAGGAAATGTCAAACTACTTCAGTGTCTTTGCCAAGAAAACCCCACAGACTGTACGTGGGGTCACGTAGAACTGGTTTTGACTGAACAACAACAAGCATGAATTAATGAAGGCTTAAGTTAGATTGGCTTTAGTAAGAATACTAAGAAGGTGACTAATGCCAGTGATATTGTGGAGATTTGAGATGTGTGAAGATTTGTGAAGTCAAAAATTGCTTCATACATGGGCATGAGTCATTGGGAGCCTGGTGTTGCCATAAACACAGATGAGCTTCTGCCCAAGTGTTTCTCTTCCAAGCTCTCACCAACTCCACCCATCACAAAGGCACTGAGCATGGTGTTATTAATGGATATAAGAAAAATAGGTAAAGGAGCAAGTTTGGGGGAAAGGTTGGTGAATTCCTTTTGGGACTTGTTGAACTCAAGGTGACAGTAGAATATGCAGGTGAGGATGGCCGGCAGGTAATTGGAAATCCAGGTGTGGAGCTCAGAAGAGAAGTCTGGCTGGAAAAATTGATTTGGGAATCATCTACAAAGAGGTGACAATTGAACCCATGAGTGTAGTTCTTAGCAAGGAGAAAGGATGTGGAGAGAAAAGAGGTCTATGCACAGAGAACTGGGAAATTCCTATGTTAATGGAGAGAGGGAAGAGGAAGCATGAAGAATAACCAGAAAGAGAAACAGATAATAAAGAAATAGGAAAAAAACAATGAGTGTAGTACCCCAGAAGTCAAAGGAATAGACAATATTAGGGAATTGGAGGGGATGTTAAATTGCTTCTTCAAATATATCATTCTAACACCAACAAAATTCTGACTCATACTTAGTCTGTGTTTCACAACGACCCCCTCACCTTTTCTGTTATATTTGTGCCTAGAGAGTCACTTCACTTCCTGCGTTATGTAATTTGTTTTTCCTCCATATTGCTCCTCATTAAACTTCCCTTTATTTATTACTATTTATCTAACTTGTCAAGTTCATTTTATACTCAATCCTTTCCCTCTACGCTGCTAGCCACTCCTTTTAGTTTAGTGCAATGCAATGAGAATACTCCCCAGTTGCTGATAAAAATCTCTGAGAAAAGTTACTGATGAAAATTTTAGATGTCATTCAATGTACTTCCAGGAAAGTTACCATTACCTTATAATACAGAATCAACAAATATTTAAAAGTTTAATCTCAGTCTCTTTCTGTCTCTCTGTCTGTCTCTGTCTCTCTGTCTCTCTGTCTGTCTGTCTCTCTGTCTCTCTTTCTCCCCCTACCACCTTCTCTTTGTCTCTGTCTCTCTGTCAGCCTGTCTTATCCCCCCAATACTTGGAAAAATATTATAAAAAACTCAGAACTAATTAAAGACTATGATTAATAAAAGGGTAACTATGGAAATTCTAACCATAACATTCAATTATGGATCACTATGGTGATGATAGTAATAATGTATAAGTGATTTCTTATTAGGATTTCCAAACAACTTTATATACATTATCTCATTTGATTGTGATACTAATCCAATGGAAGTCACAGAATAGCACCGTCGACAAAGAATTAAAGTTGAGATTCACCCAAAGGGCAACTGGCAAGCAGGCAGTGATCACAGATCAGACTGTAACTAATACATTATAAATAACTGCATAAATGAAGCAACATAAAGGTTGTCCTCAGAAAGATGTATGACCAGAAATGAATATGGGATGTGTCACATATTGAGAGTAATGGGTAATGATAGGTATCTTGTGTGCTCCACTGGTATCCATGCAAACAATCAATCACCTATTTTTTTATTTGTTGTTTTTGTTTCCGTTATGTCTGACTCTTCATGACCCCATTTCTTGGCAAAGATACTAGAATGGTTTTCCATTTCCTTCTCTAGGTCATTTTACAGATAAGGAAACTGAAGCAAGCAAGGTTAAGTGACTTGCCCAGTGTCACACAGCTAATAAGTGTCAGAGACCAGATCTGAATTCAGGAAGATGAGTATTCTTGATTCCAAGCCTTGTACTCTATCCACTGTGCCACCTACCTGCCCCTACTGTTTTTAAGTGTCTATTAAATACCAGATTCTGTCTTAAGAGAACCTTGAGAACTTCCCCAGCACATTGGGTAGACTCTCTATGGAAGACTGATAAGCAAACATGAGCAAAAATCACAGAGGTGGAAGGTGGAAAGCAATCTGCATTGCTGGAAGTAGGGCCATTATCAAAGAGATGACAGACCCATCCAAAATGACAATAATACAGTGAGCTCGGAATGATTCAAATGCTGTCATATTTTACATAAGCAGAGAAAATCAAAGAGAAGACGTAGGAAGGGGTATGAGACATGACAGTGCCTGCAAGCATCTGAAGAGCCATCATAGGAAAGAGAAATTTTGCTTGGCCTCAAAGGACATAACTAGGAGGAATTGGCAAGAGTTGTAAAGAAGCCAGTTTTAGCTTAATATAAAGAAATCATTCCAGTGGAATTAGTTGGCATAAGGGATACTGAGTTTCCAATCAATGGTGGGAGGATTGGGAGGATGGTTGACCATTTGTCCAGAATATTGTAGAGAAGATTTCTTCAGGTATGGGTTAGACTAGATGATTTCTAGGAACCCTTCCAATACTGAAATTCTAAATCTATAAAAGACAATCGAATGACTCGCCTGATGACACACAATAGCCTTTAGTTGGAACCAAAGTGAGAGAGTGATCTCTGTACTTGATTCTCCATTCTCTATTTGAATCTGAAGTTCTAAAGTCATTCAAAATAGTGGTGATTTTTAATGTGATCAGAGAGATTTGCCCAGGGAGGTGGGCATACATGCTTTTTTATGTTGTAACTTGCGTTTATAGGGCTCAGAGTCTCAAGTAGATCTCAATTACATCTTAAATACCTCCAGTGACTATACCTTTCACTCCTCTGTCTCCCCTCATAATGACTTGCTAGTCCAGACCTCTCTACATAAAAGAGGCTTAACAGAGGTCATGCCTGCCAAGACTGGCATATAGAATACCTCTTATGAACAAAACTTTTGCTACTTGAGGAGATTGTCTTCCTCCTGGAGTATAGTAGAGCAGTCAAACATAAATGATTCCTGGATATTTGTGAGACTGTCATTATCCTAGACTAGATTTAGGCAAAAGCAGTGTTCCCAGTAAGGCAGTGAGGCTGTTAGAAAGCAGAGTGGATGGAGCATACGACCTGGAGTCAAGAAGACTTAAGTTCAAATCTAGCCTCAGACACTTACTAGTTGTGTGACTTCTCCTCCCAACCCTCAGCAAATTGCTTAACTTATGCCTGACTCAGTTTCCTCAACTGTAAAATGAGGATAACAATAGCATCCAAATCCCAGAGTTGTTGTGAAGATCAAATGAGAAGTTTGTAAAGTGCTTGACACATAGTAGGCACTTAATAAGTGTTTGTTTCCTTCCTTTCTTCACTAGCAAAGGTCCAAGATCAGTCCCCTACCAGATGCTTGCTGCTTCAGGATCTTAATTTAGAATCACAAAATCTAAGTGTTGCCCTCAGAGGCCAATTAGTCCAAACTGTGCTTGAACAAGAATCCCTGCTGACAAGTGCTGATGGAAGATCTCCAGAGAGGGAGAATCCAGGACCTCCTAAAGCCCTCAATACCACATTTTGTTAGGAAATGGATCCTTACATTAAAATTAAATCGTCTTTTGCAAGTTCCAACCACTGAATCCTGATTCAGCTCTCTGGAACCAAGCAGGTCAAATTCCTCTTGTGCAGAACAATTCTTCAAATACTTAAAGACTGCTATGATGTCTTCCTCATAATCCCACTCACACCCAATTTTCTGTTTCCCATTTTAAAGTTCTGTAGCTCCTTAACGTGATCTTTGTATGACTGTTAGCAGTCTTCTCTCCATCATGACTGTGTTCTTCCAGATAGACTCCAGCTCATCTACACTCTTTCTAAAATGTGGAGATCAGGGTAAAATACAGCTGAACTCTTAACTCTCTCATTATGTTTACCTGGTCTCTCTTAATGTTGCCCAAAATTGAATTAGCTTTCTTGTTAGTCATGTTGTTGACCCATCTTGAACCTTCAGGTTTCTAAAAGCCTTAGATATTTTTCCCATGAACTGTTGTGTAGCCAAGCCTACTTCCTCTTATATGTCTGAAGCTGAATTTTTTAACCCAAATGTGCAATATTATAGTTATTCCAGTTTCATCTTAATTCATAATAATATTTTAACCTGTCAAGAGGAATGAATGAAAAAAACATTTATTAAGTACTTAATATGTGCCAGGCACTCTGAGTGCTGGGAATATAAATACAAGCAAATAAACTAGTCTCTCCCTACAAGGAGTTTAAATTCTAATAGAAAACAGCATCTATAGAAAAAGGGAATGGTGGCCAAGAAATAATGTTTTGGATGGGGGTTCTTGCTCTGTTATCCAGATTGTTAGCTATTTCTCCCCAGCATTGTGTCATCTGTAAATTTGCCAAACATGCCTTTCTTTGTTGTTTGGTTTAATCCCAGCAACTAAGAAAATAACAGTAAAAGGAAAAGCAAATACATAAAAGATAAATACATGACAGCTAATGAGATGAAACAAAGCATACATTTGTGTTTCTTGTATAAGAGAAGCCAAAGAAACAGTGCGCCTGAGTGAATTAAGGGGCTACACTATTTCTGTTGGCTCAAGATCCCACCCCAAAACATGGGAAAATCTCTGCATTATTTGGATGGCATCCAACTTTCTTCTTGGCATACTAGCCAAAATATATTAGTAGACAGTTTTAATCAAAGAAAAGAAAAATCAACAAACATCATATAGTCAGGAATATGTAAATTAAAGTAACAGTCTCTCAATATCCTACAACTAGTGATACCTAATGTCCTTCCCAGTCCCTGAAGAAACCAAAAATCTTTCCCGATGTGCTGTGTGCTGGATGCTGTGGTCTTGCTCCTTGTTCTCCACTGGTGTGATATTGGTTATATTTTCTTTTGGTAGCTCTCAATGGCTCAGCCCTGCAGCCTTTCCTGGATATTCTCGGTTTTCTCTCATCAATTTAGCTATTATCAGGGGACATTATCTTCATAAAAATTTGGCCAATGATTATACTTCTTCCAGTCCACTTTTTAACTTCAGCAAAAAATACCAGATTAAGGAGACTTCTTTGAGGTCTTTTCTGTCTGTTTCCAGCTCAGCTGATTATGGAAGTTGCAAAGGGGGTACAGGAATTGAGGGGAGACACTTCTGGACTCCTCACACTTTCTTCTCCTTTAAAGGTCAGCTTCTTCCACTTAATGCTTATTATCAGACAGAGTGGCCGAAACTTCACCCCAATCCTGGTATCCTTCCTAATCCTCAACATAAGATTGAATGCTCTTTCTCCAAGGCCCTACTATCTACTGTCCCAGAGATTGGCAAGTCATCCCAAAGATCCTTCAGTTTATTATCTTCACTTTAAGATTAGTTAAAACACCTAGAGTTCTGAATGTTCTTTTAACTGAGCCCTATCCCAAGTTTCTTTGCTTCTCCTAAAATATTTATTCTCTAGGGGCCTTACTTGAAAGTGTCCTAAATCAGTTTGAGGCTGAATGGGTCAGTTTCCTTGATGAAGCTGAAAGCAGAGCTACAAAATCATTGTTTTGGGAAAAAAATACAGATAATTATCATCAGTAGCACACATTTATTAAGCACTTACCATGAGCCAGGCACTGCTAAATGCCAGAAGTACTTAGGACAAAAACATGATCTTCATCCTTAAAGAGCTCACATTTTAACAGATCTCTGTTCATCCAAAGAGCTTATCACATTGCAAAACATGAAAGTCTTTCATCTTAAAATCTCTCAGAAATTAGTTGAATGTTAAGTAGCATAATAGTTATCTTCTATGTGGAGAAACTGAGACACTGAATGGCCAGATTGGTTCTATGGAATTGTCCTGTAAATCCATCAGAACCAGAAATTGAAGCCCAAAGTCTTGATTCTCATACCTCAAGGATGAATTATTTTGTCCATATACTTTGTGTATTCTCTCCAATGGCAAAATCTCCATACTTCTATGACTGAACTGTCTTTGAGAATGACTATTGCCAACCTGGTATAGAACCTCTGTATGATCTGAGGACCAATCTCATTGGTACCAGTTGAGAGGTACATCACCTAGCATAGCTGTATCTATCAGAAGGTGTACCAACTCTCAACACAGTACCTGACATATAGTTTAATAAAATACTTGTTGGCTACAGTTTACTGAATGTAATTTCAAATACATGTGTTTAAAATGGGCTGCCTTAAGGCTGGTTCATTTTATTAATTGAATAAACACCATCAAAAAGTGAATGATTGATACGAATATGAAACAAGCTGATGTATAAATGCTCTGTTGTAAATGTTGCAATGATGTTATAAATGCTCTTTCAAAATTGAAGGGTTGCCTTTATATTAGAGTAGTAATTTAGAGGAGGTAGAAATAATTAATAGGGTATATATATACTAATCAAATATGAAAGACAAAAGAAAGGGAAGTGTTTCTCTAGGAGTCATAAAGAATGGTAGAGTCTCTGATAGGAATGTAAACAATTAAAAGGAGAAATATTTTGATGGTTGGATGGTTTGTTTGCTTTTAGACACAATAAATCTGGTTTGTAGACTCAGGGTTTATAGTTTAAGGAAGGCAATAATCCATGAGCCAAGGAGGGGAATTTGATGGAGCTTTGAGGTAGTTGACTTTCCTCAAATTGATAACAATAATAATTAAAGCAAAAGTTAAAAAGAAAACCAAATGAAGACTAATGCAGAGACACAAGTGGATGACTAGGAATTTTTTAAATTGTGAATTTATTTTTAAATGAAAGGAGAGGAAAAATATTTTTATTTATCACAAAGCAGTGGCATGGGCAAAGAGGTTCATGTGTAGTGGACAGAGTCATGGACTTGGAGTCATGAAGATATAAGTTCAAATCCTACCTCTGACATTTATTCCCTTTTGATCTTGGCCAAATTAAGCCATCTGAAACTCAGGCTATTCTCAAAGATTATAATAGAGTTCTGATTGACATGGGTAACCAATGAAACAGTATATTTAATGAATTAATTAACTACAAAATCATGAAATGTTTTTTTGAATTATTTATAAAATAAAATACAAACAATTTTCATTTACCATAGAAGTATGCTTCTAATAGTTTCATTATCTTTCAAGGGATATCCCTTTAGCTTTGGTGTTTAAACTAAATTTTGCTCAACTTAACTGGGCAAGATCTAGTTCCAAACATCAGAAAGTTGATGTGATAAAAAATTGCACTATGAAATAATTGTATTTTTCCAAGTATCACACCAAGTTGTAGGCTATAAAAAGGCAGAGCACTCTTAAATGAACAGTTATTAAAAAAGAGCAACACTGTGTAGCAATAAAATAAGACTTTTAACACATTTCTACTGAACATAGTTTGAAATACATGTGTTTAAAATGTGCTGTCTTAAGGCTGGTATATTTTATTAATTGGACAAATGCCACAAGTAAGTGAATTATTGCTACTAAGATGAAACAGAAATAAAAAGCAGCATAGCCCTATTTAAAAAAAATATCCTGACCCACAATATAGACAGTTCTTTTCCTTTGGCACCTATTTGCTGGGTCACTTGGAACAAGGCAGTTAACCTATTTACTCATCAGTTATCCCTTATAGAAAATGGTTTTTTTTAAAAAAAACCTCAATAATTGATATTAATTGTAGTTAAAACCAGTCTGATATATAAATGTATTCAGTAATAGGCATTAGAATGTTCATTACTTATTTGAAATAAGCATATACTGTGTGTGCACTTGGGAGTATCCCATGAGGCATTTGGGACACTACAGTAGTATAAACAACCCTCACTGGTTGGTATGTTGTCCTTCTTTAAAACTACAGGATGTGACTTTATTAAATATCCACTAAAGGGATGTAATATCTGAGTTGCCCACCAGGTGGTGATTTCCTTGACCTATCA
Organism: Trichosurus vulpecula; assembly: GCF_011100635.1. Classification (NCBI taxonomy): domain Eukaryota; kingdom Metazoa; phylum Chordata; class Mammalia; order Diprotodontia; family Phalangeridae; genus Trichosurus; species Trichosurus vulpecula. The sequence goes on from NC_050573.1 coordinate 157,727,827, forward strand.
GCCCAGTAACATCCTCAGATCCTATCAGGCCCATGTATGGATAGACTTCTGAAAGACTGTAGGATCCCTACTAGCCACTAGAGGGTACTCAGCCTGCAAATGCTCATACTATCCCTGTTCTGAATTATCTAGGGAATAAAATGGAATATTACTAGGGGTATATATACCAGCATACTATATATATATGCGTGTGTGTGTGTGTGTGTATATATATATACATATATATATACACATATATATATGTATATATATATACACACACACACACATATATACATATATATACATACACACATACATATGTGTATGTATATGTATATGTGTGTGTATGTGTATAGATCTATAGCTCTAGAGTTCCCATCATTCAGAAAGTTTTCTGCACTTGATCAACCACCACATCCATACACCACAGGCACTCAACATACAGCAGTATAGTTTATTTTAAGAATTTAAAATACAAGGAAAATACAAACACTCCATGGAATTCTCTGCCTAGTTATCCTGGAAAGCCTCCTCCTTCTTGCCTTCCTAGTTTTCCTTTGGGATGCACAGAAGAGGAATTCCAAAGAATTAGTCTCCCAAATTCTATCCTTCCCTTGGTTAAAGGAGAGATCAAGGGAAAGGGTATCTCTGTGGGGAATCACCCTGCGTAATCTTTTCTGTAAGCAAATGGAGGTATAGGGATGTGGACTGGTCTCCTCACCTTCGTACCAACTGAGCCACCAGTTAAATCTCTTCTCTCCACCCTCATCCCAAATCATTTACTCTCCTGGCCTGGACTGCCTCACTACTTGGCTCCACCTCCAGCACTAGAGCAAGGTAGATTTTGGAAGTCAAGACCTGTGTGCTCAGCTTCACTTTTTTTGTCTCAACCATGAGCAGAGAGTCTTGGACCATTGCAGTAACAACAAACCATAGCCTGGCCTCAACCTGCCTAGGTCAGCTTCCTGCTTCCTGCACAGCATATGGTGGAAAGGAAATCCCTCTCAAAGGTAAAGAAAAGGAAAAGATGGTATCTTTCCCCTTCTTTTCTAATGTAGCTTCCTGTTCTACAGCCTATGTGTTCTGAGGCAGCACCAACCCAGTGATGTCTCCTGAAGTTTGTTGCTAGTTCTGAGTTTGCATTCTCCTGAAAACTCGGTGTAGGAAGAAGTGCATCATGAGTTCTCTGCGCTCCATATTACCATTACCCTCAGCTCTGAAGCCAGTAAATAAAAAAAATAAGAAGGTACATCCAAAACTCACCCTATTAGCTTCACTCCAATAGCTTCTCTTTTTATATTGAGAGCACCACCAACCTTGTAGTCATCCAGGTTCAAACCTGAGTCATCCTCAATTCTTCTCTCTTCTCTCCTTTACCACCTATACCCAATTGCTGGCCAAGTCTTATTGCTCCTAAGTCCTCAACATCACTTTCCTCCATCCCCTTCTCCCTACTTACACAACCATCACCCTAATTCAGGCACTCATCACTTATTGCCTATACTTTTGAAAAAGCTTTCTAATAATTAGTTTCCTAGCCTGGAGCATGGGAAGGGACATAATGTATAATGAGTCTAGTAATATAGGTTAGGGCCAGTTTGTGAAGGGCTATAAAAGCTAAACAGGGAGGGTTATATTTTATTGTACTGGAGTTTCCTGAGTAGGACGGATGGCAGGATCAGATTTGAACTTAAGGAAAATCGTTTTGGTAGCTGTGTGGAGCATCCATGGACTGGAGGAGTGAGAGATTTTTAGCAGGAAGACCAAGGCGATAAGTCCCAGAACTAAAGTGGTGGCTGTGTGAACAAAGTAAAGGCGTAAGATGAAAGAGATTTTATGGATTTATAAACAAAATCTTGATTTGTCAAGTGACTAAATACACAGGGTAAGAAAGCATGAGGAGTCCATAGTAATACCAAATTATGAAACTGGGAGACTGGAAGAATAGTGGTAACTTCAACAGTGACAGGAAATTTTGGAAGAGGGATGGATGGTGAGGTAATAAGCTTTGTTTCGGCTGTGCTGAGTTTGAGATGTTTATGAGACATCCAGTCTAAAATTTCCAATAGGTAGTAGGCGGTATGGAATAGAACTCGAAAGAGAAACTAGGTTTGAGTATATAGATCTGGGAGTCATCTGTGTAGACATAATAATTAAATCTGTGGGAACTTATGAGGTCACTGAGAGAGAGAGAGAGATTAGAAGAGACTATGTATGGCCCAAGACAGAGCTTTGGTGAATACCAATAGCTAGGGGATAGCAATATGGATAATAAGCTACTAAAGTAGACTGAGGTAAGAAGAGGGACAGTAGAGAATTGTGTCAAGAAATAACAAAGAAGAAAGTGCATCCCAAAGGGGATATTGGTCAATAGTGTCAAATGTAGCACAGAGGTCCAGAAAGATGAGGACTTAGAAGAAAAGACTATCAGATTTTTGGAATTGGATTCCCCTTCACAGGAAGACTTCAAAGGAAGGCTAGATGACGACCTATTGAGCATGTGGTAGAAGGATATTCTTGTTAAGATATGGGTTGAACTAGATGGCCTCTGAGGTATCTTCCAACTCTGAGATTCTGTGATTCTGAACTGAATTTCTGAAATGGGAATGAATATGTTCTACCTAGAGAAGGGTAATATAGGGCAGGAGAGCAGAGAACAGCAAGGATACTAGTCAGAATGGAGTAGAGAATTACTGATGGAGAATAGTAGTAGATAAATTGTATAGGTAAGGTAGAAGCAGATTATGAATGTCCAGAATGCTAAATTCAAGAGCTGGGACTGGAACTCAAGAGATAATAAGAAACAATTGTGTTTATTTAGCAAAAGAAAGACAATGGAAGTATCATTTTAAAAAATATGTAGTTATAGTCAAGACAGACTGCAAAGGGAAGAAAACTAAGGCAGAAAGACAAGATAAGAGAGCACTATAGTAGTCCAAGGACAAGATGATGAGGGCCTCAGTGAGGATGGCAGCAGTAAAATGAAGAAGAAAAACAAATCTGAAAGATTGTGAAGAAAGAATTATTTTGGTATTTTGAAAGACCCAGGCTGCCATTGGCACAGGGACCACTTCCATAGATCCTAACCTTCCACACCTTGATAGCTCATCTTAATGAGCTGCTGTGACTAATGAACCTCACCACCTAGCGGTCAGTCTTAGGCAACAATCAATTAGTCGGTCAACAAGTATTTCTTAAGTTCTTACTATTGCAAAACACTACAGAAGGCACTGGTGATACTCCCTGGGCCATATGACTGTTCAAGGAGGACTAGCACCCGTGGGGTGAGGTCTCACCAGGCCCTTTTCAGGGCTGCTCATCTACCTTTGGTGCCCACCTGTTACCTAACTCTCATCTTTGATTCCAGCAGTCACAGTCTGGTAAACTGTCTCAACAGACTGACTGAACCAGGCTGAGGGTAACTGAAGCATCGGTGAGTTACGGGGCTATCTGCCCCAAGCACGTGAAGATTTCCCCCGTGGAATGGGCAAATGAGAACAATTTGTTCCAACAGCCATGAAGGCAGCTGAAGAGGTGTTGTGGGGTGCTTAGAGCTTGGTCAGACATTGAAGATGCCAAAATTATCCACTACATCCCAGGCTATCACCAGTCATCCTGACTTTTGTCTTGCCGCTCAAAGACTTTGATGACTCTGGAAGAGAGAGTGAGGCTGACAACTTTGTGCAACTCTTGACTCACTTAAATCCAATTCATGCATGAGTCAGGCCATTGCCCTGTGATGTCATTGGTCCTCTTCAGAAAACAAACAAACAGAGAACAAATAATAATGATACTTCTGGAAACCTAAGATTTTAGGTCAAATAAATTGCTGCACTTTAGTCGAAGGATTTGAAGTCAGAGAACTGGGGTTCAGAGTCATTTGCTGGTTGGAGGGCTTTGGATGGGTTGTTTCCCCTCCCAGGCTTCAGTTTCCTCATTTATAAAAAGATTATTAGAGTACACAAGCTCAAAGGGTCTAAATCTATGAATTTATGTCGGAACTAAAAGATGATGTGCATGTTAATTCGCTGATTGTGGAGCTGTGAATGTGCTCTGAAGCAATGACGTAGCAGTTTAGGTGTTTGTTGGAGCGTCCTTCATGTCTCAACACACACTCTGTGTGTGTGTGTGTGTGTGTGTGTGTGCATACATATGTGTGTGTATACACACACACATATACACAAATACATATAGATATATTTAACTAAAAACAAATATAAGAAATGCAAAGATCTTGCAGTAACAATTATCAAGAGTTTTTGTACCAGACTTTTTTTTTTTGATAGAAAAGCAAATCAGCAGAATAGACCTTAAGCTGAAATGAAGAGTAAATTCTTTACACAATTATTTCATCAGATTCATTTCCTCTCAGACAGCTAGAAGGGGTCAGGGAACTGAGCCCAAAGTACTGCAGGGGGCTTGTCTTATCTGATAAAGGACTCGCTTTCCCATAATCCCCTGGGCCCAAGGGGCAGGCACTGATTGGAGGAGAGAAAAGACTCACTTTCCCATGATGCCATGGGATCCAGGCTCAGGCTCTGATTGGAGGACAGCAGAAACAGTTGGGAGTGGGGAGGCGGGGCCAGATGCAGAGGGAAGAGGAGGGGCATCCAGGCACCTGGCAGTCTGTGTCTCTAGGAGTGGCCAAAGGGGTACAGTGGTGAGGTGGAAACAGGCCTGGCAAGTGAAGTCAGGGTGAGGAGCCTGAGAGGGAAGGTCAGGCAGGGCATGACCTGGTACAGGTGCTGTGTTCACTGCAGTTCTCCAACTCCACCCTTGCTATGGGGACTTAAGAGTTAAGTGTTGAGTTTTGTTCCTTGCAACTGGAGCAGAAGGTCAATCTCAAGTATATGCTCATCTGCTTTGTCATAAAGATTCTTTACAGTAAATGGGGGCAGGATAGGATGGAGGGAAATACAGTTAGACTTTCATAACATGACTATTATGGAAGTGTTTTGCATAACTACACTTGTATAACCTATATTGGGTTGCTTGCCTACTCAATGAGGGTGCGTGGGGAGGGAAGAAGGGAGAGAATTGGGAACTCAGTTTTAAAAACAAATGTTAAAAACTGTTTTTACATGCAACTGGGAAATAAGATACACAGGCAATAGGATATAGAAATCAATCTTGCCCTACAAGAAAGTAAGAGGGAAGGGGTAATCAAGAATGCATGCCATCTTGGGGTGGGAGGAGGGGAGTGTTGGGGAGAAAATTTGGAACTCCAAGTCTTGTGGAAATGAATGTTGAAAACTAAAAATAAATAAAATAATTAAGCTTTTAAAAAAGTAAAGATTCTTTATGCTAAAAAAGAGGAAAAAATAGCATTTCTATTTTTTCTTAAATAATGTGGTACCAAATACTCTTGATAATCACTTCTGCACTTTCACTTATTAGTAAAAAGGAGAAAAGAGAGATGGGAGAGTGGTTGGATAGGGTAGTAAAGTTACAGAAAAAACTCTGAGGGTTTTGTTTCTGAGGTTTTTTCTGGTTGGTTTCTATGACAGAGTATGTTAAGTATGTTTATAGGCAAAAAGGAAAAGGAGAGAACACACCAAAGCATCTCCTGTCATTCACCGCACCAGAGACTTTGTGGGTGAGATCCTCAGTTAAATGCTGATTCCCCATCCTATGGCTAGCAAACACTTCCTCTTCTTCTTATCCCTGGAATTCAGACTTGCAGGCTGCCCAGGTAAAAAGTCACCGCCACTATTTCCATTGCCTCTTCTCTCACCCCAGGCCATTTCAGGGCTGCCTTTCCTGCAGGGCCCCACCCAACCCCACTTTTTCCTTCCATTGTGCTCTTTGGAATCCGCATTCTACCACTAACAAATCTTCTTTTGTCTTAGATCTTTTCTTAGAATTGTAGAACCCAAAGTTGAACCTGGAAGGGAACTGAAAGGCCAACCTCATTTTACAGATGAGGAAACTGAGAAAGTTAAGTGACTTGCCCAGGATCACATAGCTAGTCAGTATCTGAGGAAGGATTCGAACCCAAGTTTTCTTGACTCTAGGCCTAGTGTTCTAACCTCCTGACCTCTTGTACTGTTTCTGTCATCTTACTCTTATAGAAATTGGGATTCCCCCAAAGACACCACAAGAGGTCAGGGAAATAGTTAACAAGTTAAGAAAAGGCCATGGAAGTGTTCAGAGAGAGCTGTCCACTACTGAATAAGAGACCCTAGAGTGAAGAGAAGGGGAGATGTCTATTCTCAAGCAGAGAGTAGGCCAAGGAGGTATCCAAAGCCTGTACAGGAGCCAGTGATCAGTCCTTAATCAGATGGGAAGGCAATAAAACTATTGAGAGGACTAGGAGGATTGATTCAGGTAAAGAGTAACGGCATGATCCATTAATTACGCATGAGAGACCCAGAGGACTCATTCCTAGGAAAAAAACATGATCCATCATACTTTTAAAAACATAGCTACTTTACTTAGGAGTCCAACATCTTTTAGCTATATCAGTCAGCCAAAACATAACATCTTAGCACAACTTGGGCCAATTGTTTTCAAACCTCCAGGTTCAACCCTATGTGTGTTCCTCACTGTGCATAACCAAATCCAACATGAGAGACAAAAAGAGAGAAAGTCATAAGAAGTGACAAGAGCTTTTGTCATTTTTGTGTTATGATTACTTGTACAAAAACCCCAAAATGACAAGGTCAAATATAAGCCAACTAAAACAACTTAAATTCTTACCATTGAGCCAAGGAGGACAATAGCTTGTTCTCCAGTTAACACACACACACGTAACGTAAGTGCAGAGAAATTTGTGAAATGGTTGACAGAATATCTAATTATTACTTCTGATTATTACTGAACATGCTTAGAATACTTTTCTTAAATGCTAAAAATGTAAAGTAAAAAATGGCTGATTCTTTCCCAATATTTAAAAGTTTCCAAGTAACCACTTTTAAGTTCCTTGAAATGAAACAAGAACAAAATGTATTCCAGTGGGGAGAAAATGGCTTTCTACAATTTATGGCTTAAATCCTACTGGATAGATTTTCTTAAAGTGTCTATCACCTTTAGCCTACTACAAAGGGTAGACATTTTCACTCCAACAAGGAATATTTTGAGAACCATAAAGTGATATTTAAAGGGCTGTAATGACAGAAACCATTTTGACTAAAGCTTATGTTTTAAATATTTATTGTAGCAATCATAGTTCACTTAATTCAAGTTCACTGAGGACAGTGGGAGAAAGGAGAAAGGGAAAAACATACAAGGGAAGAATATGAGGAGAATATAAGTAGGAGTCATAAAACAGATCAGATCCATTACTTTGATTTCTTCAAATTAAACCAATTCTCCACATTTTCCCATTAACAAAAGTGCAGAAGCTGTCTGACTATGTAAATAGGAGGAAAAAGCTACAGTACTTACTTTTCTTGGAAGTACCTGGATAAGGTTTCCAGCTATGTCTAGTATTTTTAAATTGCTCATTGAGCAAAGCACCTGAGTGACAAATAAAAAGAGATAAATAAAATTTTAGAAAATCTATGAGAATTTAAATATAGAGACCTAATTTTTAGGTCAAACTTAATAAAGAATATGACTAGTCAAACTAGTAAATAAAAATCATTACAAAGAAAACAAATGATTGCTTCAAAATATTTTTTCCATTGATGTGTCCCATGACCCGCTGAAGAGCTGATGATTCCATGATTTCCCTATTGGAAATGCATCTCATTGGAAGCCTCTGCACCTTCTCCAGCAATACCCAATATCCAATAGAGATCATCTTTGCTGGACAGGACACAGATATACTGAAAATTGTGTCCACCAACAGGCAGGAGAGAAAGGACATCGGGAGGTTGGAAAGAAGCTTGGATTTTTTTCTGGCAAATCTTCTTTTAAACGGGGAAGAGCATTTCTTAAACATCTACTATGTGCCAGTCACTGTGCTAAGTGCTTTTACAAATATTGTATCATTTGATCTTCATAACAATCCTGCAATGTAAGTGCTATTATTATCCACATTTTACAGCTGAAGAAACTGAGGCAAACAGAGGTTAAGTGACTTGCCCAGGGTCATAAAACTATTAAGTGTCTTGAGAACAATTCTCAAGGATATGAAACTGATTAATCATATGGGGGAGACAAGGAGATTAAGAACTTAGGACTCCTGACTTCCTCAGATAGGCTATGAGTGACCAGGAAACTATGTTATACCATTTTGCAGTGGTTAGGGCAGTGAGGCACAATTAGGGAAACCATGGATAATAGAGAATCTCAATATTAGTGTCTAAGAAGGTCAAATGAACTGTTCTAGTGGCTCGGAGAGAATGTGCCATGTTGGTATTTCTAACAGATATATGTACATTAAATGCAGATTGCCTGCACTCTTCATAAGAAGAAAAGGTAAAAGGGCTCAAGCATTACTTCTCTGCTTTTCACTTTATCAGGACAAATGAAATATTCCCCAGAAGGACGAAGAAAAAGACCCAGAAGAAAAACAAAGAAGAAATAAGACTCTAAATAAATAGGTGGGAATCCAAGCCAGAGGCCTGAAGGTCATGAAGTTTTTTTTTTAAAGGAGGTAGAAGTTTAAGTTTAAGATTCTTCCAAAAGAAGATGGATCTGGATCTTATGAGGAACAAAAAGCTTCTGCACTAAGGAAAATAATTATTCACAGATAAAAGGACCAAGAATCAGGGAACCTACTACTTACTGGTAGAGGAAAGATGATTCATGATAATAGAAAGATCCCTACCAAGAAGCAGAGAAGCAGAAAAGTCAACCAAAAACAAATCAACTGAAGTGTCCTATCTTTCCAGAGTACACATTTGGGATGTTACAGAGAGGCTCTTGAAAACTGTTCCACCTGAAAAATATTTCTAACAAAGGACAAGATAACTATTTCACAAAATCAGATCTCTCAGAGTTGGAAGGGACCTTTTAGATCAACTAGTCCAATTTGGAACAGAAGTGCCCCTTCAGTATCCCCTAAAACAGGGAAGCTAGGTGGCATGATGGATAGAGCACCAGGCCTGGAGTCAGGAAGAGTGAGTTCAAATGCAACCCTAGACACTTATTAGCCATGGGACTCTGCACAAGTCACTTAACTTTGTTATCCTCAGTTTGATCAGCTGTAAAATGAGGTGGAAAAGGCCATGGCACACCACACCAGTATCTTTGCCAAGAAAACCTCAAATGGAGTCATGAAGAGCTGAACATGACTGAAACAACTGAACAACCACCACCTAAAACATGTTAAGCCATTACTTGAAGATTTCCAGTAGGAGGAAGTCAAGTCAACAAGCATTTATTAAGCACATATATTTATTCATTTTATATTTATATAGTACATATTTACATATGTTGTTGTTGTGCTCCCCATTAGAAAGTAGGTGTCTTGAAAGTAGTGATAGTTTAATTCTTCGTATTTGTATCCCCTCTGGTTAGCACAGTCCGTAGCACACAGTATATAATTAATAGATACTTGATAATTATTTGGATCCATCATTCTTGACTTGGGAGATCCTTTTGGATCCTGACTCAGTCGTGCAAGAGTTTAGCCATTCCTCACAGCTTTTCACTATCTACAAATCTTTACTGGTTCAATGCTTTAATGCAAGCCATCTACAGCATTGATAAAAATATTGAATACCATAAGTCCAAACACAGATCCCTTGAATCAAGTTCTCTCAATAGAGAACTCTCTTCAGGTCAACATCAATCTCCTAATTGTTTCTATGGGTTCAAACATCCAATTATTTCCAAGTCCCTCTAGCTTGACTCTCACATCTTTTCATTTTGTCCATAAGGATTCTATGAAAAATGTTGTCAAATAACTTGTTGAAATTAAGGTATTCTAAGTCTATAGAATTGCCTTGAAGTATCAATCTAGTAAATCAACAAATTTATATAGTTTCATGTCATCTATTCTGGCTCTGTTCAATAACACATTCCATCATTTTTTCTAGGTATTGACTGGTCTAAAATTTGAACTATCTACCCTCTTATCTTTTTTGGAAAATCTTTCCCATAAGATTTCATCAATCATAAATAGTGTGTCAGTAAGTACATGCACCAATTCTTGCAGCACCCTGGAAAGTACTGTGTCTGAGCCTGGTGACTTGAATACAGTGAGAGCAACTAGACACTCTCTAAGCATCTGATTTATATTAGTTTTCAATTTCTTTTTAACCATTTTTGTTCCTTCCTCCCTAGATGAAGAATATTCTCCTTGGTAGAAAAAGCAGAAACAAATATGAGTTGAATAATTCTTCCTTCTATCATTCATTACTATCATCTCATTCATTCCTAGCAACAGACCTGTCTCTTCTTTCATCTTCCTTTTTGTCCCAACTTTTCCTTAAAAAATAAATAAAAACTATCTATAATCATATAAAAAGTTTTCTAAGTTACTATTGATTAGAGAAATGCAAATCAAAACAACTCTGAGGTACCACATCATACCTATCAAATTGACTAATATGACAAAACAGGAAAATGATAAATGCTGGAGAAGATGTAGGGAAATTGCATTGTTGGTGGAGTTGTGAACTGATCCAACCATTCTGGAGAGCAGTTTGGAACTATGCCCAAAGGGCTATAAAAATTACATACCCTTTGACCCAGCAATACCACTTCTAGGGCTGTATCCCAAAGAGATCATATAAATGGGAAAAGGACTCACATGTACAAAAATATTCATAGCAGCTCTTTTTGTGGTGGCAAAGAATTGGAAATTAAGGAAATGCCCATCAGTTGGGGAATGGCTGAACAAGTTGTGGTATATGAATGTAATGGAATACTATTGTACTATAAGAAATGATAAGCAAGCAGACTTCAGAAAAACCTGGAAAGACCTGAATGAACTGATGCTGAGTGAAGTGAGCAGAACCAGGAGAACACTGTACACAATAACAGCCACAGTGTGCAATGACTAACTTTGATAGACTTATCTCTTCTTAGCAATTCAAGAATCCAAGACAAGTTCAAAGGACTCATGATGGAAAATACTGTTCACATCCAGAAAAAGAACTATGGAGTCTGAATGCAGATTGAAGCATATTATTTGTTCTTTCTTTTTCTGTTTGTTTCTTCTTTCTTGTGGTTTCTAATTCTTCTTTACAGCATGACTAATGTGAAAATAGGTTCAGTATGAATGTATATGTAAAGTCTATATCAAATTACATGCTGCCTTCGGGTGGGGGAGGAGAAAGGTGGGGAAAAAATTAGGAACTCAAAATCTTATGGAAGTGAATGTTGAAAACTAAAAATAAATAAATAATTAAATAAACCATGGCTTGTCCTTAGTGTTCATTGCTTGACTCAGCTCTGGCCTATAGTGCTTCTGACCTTTTTCAGGACCAAAATTCTTATTTGTTCACCTTCATTAATTGCAGAGGTAAAATAATAGTTGTCATGTCATAATCTCCAGATATCTGTCAATGGTCAGAGAGGCTTTTAAAATCTTGACTTGTATCAATGATCATTCCTTACTTCAGAAGATAAAGAAAATGAGTATAGGTACTGGCATTAGGTGTACCTGCTTCTGACTGATAAGAAGAAACTGGTTGGCAAAGAGAGAAATAATGAGAACCTTAGGAGGCAGAGACTATGTTATCTCAGAGTCTTTAATATATAAGGAATGCATGACATACAGGCATCTATGTCAGATTTTAAGAAAGTTAATTTCAAAGGCTTTCGAAGTAGGATCTGTAGTAACCCATGGCTTGATTTTCAAAAAGGGAAATCAGTTCAATAGCATTCAAGAACAAAATTTTGGCAATGTGTTCATAAATAAGTCAGATGAGGAAGAAAAGGAAAAGTGTGTGAGAAAGTCATTCAAGGATTCAGATTTTAAAAGGATAGACACAAGAGATGGAAGCTAGGGCAGGTAACTGACAGTGAATAAGAAACTGGGAAGCTCCCTAAAAGCAAGGTCAACGAAGCTAAAGCAAAATATAACCTGAGGCTTACAAAAATGCTTTTAAAAAGTGATTTAATAGGTAGGCAACAAGAAGAAAGTCAATGAAGGGATAGGTCCTCGGATTATGGTGAATGAGTAGATAACAAATGAGAAAGGAGGCAGAACCACTCAGTTCATATTTTTCTCATTCTCTCTACCAAGGTGAATGATCTCAAGATTTGAAAAGATTTTTTTAATGTCGAATATGTAAAGCAGAATTAAAGAGCTTTAATAAGATTGTTAAAAATAACTAGGTCATTAACTTTAGATACTAGCTATAAAATGAAAATTACTTGCCAATTGACAAGGACATCCTAAAATATTATAGTAATATTACAGATAAAAGGCCTCCTGCTCTAATAATTTTTACTATTGTTTGTATCTCTGCTATTGTAATTTGAAACACCTTTATCTCATCCTGTAGTCCTTGAGATTCTGTGTCATGATCTAACATCTCAAATATACCTTTGGCTTGTATTTTCCTTTCTGCTAAATACTCTGTTCTTTCATTTCAACTATAATGCAAAGTGTATAGTTGTACACAATTGCTTAGAATTCTCTGATAAGTAAATAAACCCTGAGACTTCCCTTGTTAAGTATATTCTTAGCTAGTAAGGGAAATTTCATTCCAGTCCACAGTCCTCCTAGCAATTGCTTGATAAATTGTCGAATCTGTTTTTCTAATAGATCTGATTCCCAAACAATATAAAATGACTTAGTTTACTGGTTTTGATTATGGCAAATTGGAAGTATCAGGGACCTAGAGACAAGCAAATGCTCTACCTTTTTTTTTAAATGGGAAGAGAGCAGATAATTCAAACTCTAGACTACAGAGCTTGAAATCAATTCCAGGAAAAAATTCTAGGGCTGATTATTAAAGGATTCATTTGTGAAAAATTAAGAGAAAAAAAAAGGAGTTGATTGCTAAGAAATAATGTAGGTTTATCAAAAATAAGTCATGCCAAACTAACCTCATTTCTCCTTTTCACATGCTATTAGACTGGAAAATCAGGTGAATGGCCATATTTGTGCCATACTTGCTTGAAGAAAGAGCCACAAGAGCTCTGTCTTTTTTTTGATAACTATCTTGACCATAGAGCTAAATGCTGTGCCAAACTGCCTATTTGCCCCTCTGGTTCACTGCTCTGAGGGCTCTCTTACTGGAGTTTCCTCAGCAATGCTTAATCTATTTAAAGTGGGCTTTTCATCTTTTCTGGGATTAGGATGATATAACCTACTTAGCTATTTTTGATAGGTAATTAGTGCAATCCTCCTTTGCCCCAATGCCAACAAAAGCAAATAGAGGCTAATCCACAGATACCTAATGATCTAATTAAACCTATCCAGTTTGTTTCTCCTTGCCTCTAATCTTCAAATATCTTCTGTAATTCCTTGGCCACTAAGCTCAATGTCACCACTGGGAAATTAGGGGAAAGAAAAGAAAAACCTAAAAGTATTTGACACACACAGCAAACACAAGACACAAAAATGTACAAGGATATAAAAGCAAACAAAATCCAATCTAAAACTAAAATTCCAAATATCCATTCCAAGTTTATTTTTCCTTGCTGTTGCTCTCTATTTGCCGGTATTTCCCTGGCATCTAGGCTCTCTGTCCTAACTAGGGGGAAGGTGGAGAATCCCCATTAACTCCAGGATCAAATATAGCATCCTCTGTTGACACTAAAGCCCATCATAACATGACTCCTTTGTGTCTTTCCAATTTTATTGAACTTCACTCCTCTCTATGTACTCCATGATCCAGGGACATTGGACTTCTTGCTCTTCGTCTCTCATGTCAATCTATTTCCCAAATGGCTGTCCTCCATATCTGGAATGCTATCCCTCCTTGATCCTTCCTCCTGGTTTCCCAGGCTTTCCTCAAGACAGCTCAAGTCCCCTCCCTCATTGCTAGTGCTTTTCCTATGAAATTATTTATCTTTTGTGTGTGTAAAAATATATTTCTATATATCTACATATGTGTGAGTGCATATATATAGATATATAGATATAGATCTCTACATAGTGAGAAATAAATAGGTAGATAATAGATTATATGTACATAGGTATTTCTTTGTTCTCTCTTCTATTAGAATGTGAGCTTCTTAAGGACAGAGACCATGCTTTTGCCTTTCTTTGCATCACCAATACTTAGCATAATACCTGGCATATAGTAAGCACTTAATTAATGCTTGTTGAATGACTGACTAACTTAGTGTTTTAAAAGTTACAAAGTACCTTTCTCACAACGCTGTGAGTTGAATAATACAAGTACTAATAATAATACAAGTAATCATCATATTACAGCTTAGGAACATCAGAAAGGTTGTGAAATAATCATAATTGAACCTTTGTATAATTCTTTAAGAAATTATCAACTCAATGAATAAAAAACCCTTACATTTGTGTAAGATTTTTGAATCCCTTGGCTGTCATCTTTGTCCCTCAACACTAGCATTGCAATGGAGATATGCTGTCATTTGAATATCTTTGCTATTCATGCATGGTCTTTGGGATTTTTTAAGTGTCACATATGTTGAAAGATCATACTTTTAATGGGCCAGCTAGGTGGCACAATGAATAGAGTGCTGGGCCTGGAATCAGGAAGACCTAAGTTCGAATATGACTTCAGATATTTACTAGCTGTGTGAGTCACTTAATCTCTGACTCTGTTTTCTCATCTCTAAAATGGGCATAATAATAGCACCTACCTTTCAGGATTATTGTGAGCATTAAATGAGATAATATATATATATATATTAGCTATTAATCTTATATAGCCATGTACATACATATATGTGTACATATATGTCTCCCGACAGATATTGTTAAAATAAATTACAATAATGAATTTTCTAAAGAGAAACATGTAAAAGGATAACCAGTATATGTAAATTTAAGTACCTACCAAGTACCAGGCATTAGAAATAGACAAACAAAAATAAAGAAGTTCTTGTCCTCAAGGAGCTTACTACTAGCTTAATTACAAGGAGACAACATGCAACTAAAATACATATATAAACACATATGTATACATGCAAAATAGATACAAGGTGAATTTTTATATGGGGAGGGCACCAGCAGCTGGGGGAATCAGGAAATGCTTCATGTAAGAAGTATCACTTGGGCAAAGCTCTGACGGCTCAGGTGAACCTAAGAGGCAGAGATGAGGAAGAAACTCATTCTAGGCATGAGGAGCGGGCAGTGCAAACATATAAAGAGAGGAGATGGGAGTGAGGAACAGCAAGACAACCAATCTGGCTGGGCCACAGAGTGCAGGAAGGGAAGCAATACTTATTGTTTGGAAGGATGGGTGGGGCTCAGGTTGTGAAGAGATGATGGAGAAGCAGAGGCACATGGTCCCTGCACTTTAGGAACATCATTTGACTGACAGCTGTGGAGAGGATGATCAAAGAAGAGAGATTTCAAATAGAAGGACCAGTTAAGAGGCTAACACAATAATATAAAGAATAGGTGATGAGTGTCTGTACTCTCCTCTCTTCTGAACTCTCATGGTGGTGGTCTGTGAGAGGACTGATTAGATATGTGGGATGATGGAGAACAAGGAAATAAGAATAAAACCAAGTTTACAAACCTGGGTGACTTGTAGGATAGTGAAAAATGAAATAATAAACAGTTAAAGACATTTTAAAATATCTATCGTGTTTGTGGTCAATTAGTTGTCCAAATGCAATTTTTTTTCCTTTGTGGATTAGCTACCCAAATCTTTATACCTCAAATTATTTTCCCCTGCTTGGAGTAGCACAGCCTAGTGTAGAAATGTCAAACTTGCGGCATCGGGGAACCTCATTAAAATATAATTAGGAAATATTTCACAAAACATGTAAAAATACAATACAGCATATATAATATTAATTTGTGGGTTCCTAAATCAAGGAGACAGATAGGTGGCTCAATGGAGAGAACACTGGGTCAGCCTCAGACACTTACTAGCCCTGACATGGCAAACCACTTCAGTATCTTTGCCACAAAAATCCCAAGGACAGTTTTGGTGTGCGATATTTCACGAGGTCAAGAAGTCAGATGTGACTGAACAACAAAAAGTCAATATGGAGCCTTAAGGGGTCCATTTCTATTTGAGTTTGACGCCACTGGGGTAGTGGACAGAGATTTGGGCTCAGAGCTAGGAAAACCTGGCTTTAAATCTCACGTTTGACACATACCAACTATATGACCAGAGGAAAGTCATTTCACCACTCCAAGCTCTAGCTAGACCTGCAAAACTTGTAAACTTCTCCAGGTGCAGACGCGGTGGTCTAGAGACAGACTAAAGATGATTGGTTACCGAGGGGTCACGTGATAGGTTAGACTAGAGACAGCCAGGTGGGGGTTGGTTGCCACAGGTCAGGTGACAAGTTAGACTAGAGACTGATGATGGTTGGTTGCCATGGGTCACGTGACAAATAGGCGTATGTGCGGTGTCGCAACCCTATATTTTTCAAAATACGCAGGAAATTCTTTGACAAACTCTGCAGGTCTGCCCTACGCAGTTCTTGAAGATTATGAATTGCAGAGAAGATGCCAACCAGCATTGTTGAAGGAATTTCCTCACTTGGAAGTTCCTTACAGCAGCGAAAACCACAGGTCCAGCCCCTATCCTTATGCTAAACTTCTTGTTTGTTGTCTGATTCTTCCTATCCCTAGTTGATAATTGCCCAGGTATATCAGGCTAAATAGTGTAAGAAAGAATAAAGAGAAGGCTGTTGCGCCTCATCCCACCTAAGTTCTAGAATATACTCCCAAGCCAATATACATGGTGTTCCTAAAAGGTTTAGTGCAGATTTTAGCTTTAAGAACAGCAGAAAGTATCCATTCTACTAATTTCAAAAAAAAAACATTTAAAAGGTTATTTAAAATTTTCAAATATTGATATTTCTTATAACTAACATCTTGTCCTAGATATCACTGTAGTCAATTTTAAAACTATGGAAAAACTTTCATCATCTGCTCCTTAGAGACTGAAAGAAAAATGTGTAATTCTAGCCTTTAATATCATCCAAAGAATGAGGCTTTGATACATAGAAAATCCCACAATAAAAAAAAAATTAATGGAGATAGATCAGGTAACCATGGTGGCCAAACTAGAACACCCCCCCTACTGATCTACTGGTCTGAGAAAGTGTCATCTAGAAACTGTCACACATGCAATGCAATAATAACAGGGTGCCCCATCTTGGTAAAATTAAAATGCATAATTCAAAATTCACAAAACTAAATAATTGCAAAAGAAATTCAAATAAGCTTTCAAATCATATTTTTTGTAAGTGGTTAGCATCTATACATCCAAAATTATTAAAGCTTAAAACCATATTAATACTATTGGAGCACCATGTGTATGTATTATGTAGACATATATATGTGTATAATATTATTGGGATATATAATATTATTACAATATATTGGGATTGTCCTCAATATAAGTATCTTCCACTGGCAGAGTTGGTTGAGAATTGAGTATATGCACTATAATAAGAAATTAATATGCCAAAGGGGATAAGAAGACTTGCTTAGGATCATACAAGTAAATCATAGAGAGAATTCAGCATGTGGTCCACAAATCTAAAATAAATTTTGCTTAATAAAACTCATTTAAAACATCTAGGCTGTGAGATGCTACGGTTGTGACATGAAAATGTCTGGCTCAAATTTTTTGATTAAGAGAAAGACTGTGACAAGAAAAAAACTGGCCCAGGCTTCTTGCTGCCGCTGTGTTAAGAGGATGACATTTCCTCAGTGTCTATTTTGAGTTTCTAGACATTGTTCTTGTAAGTTCAAACATCCTAACGCCTGAGGATTCAAATAAGCCATAACTCCTACTTTGACCTGCTAGAAGGTGTTCTTATCTTCCCCCTTCTGTTACTTGTTTCAGACATATATTCCAGACATGTATTCCCTTATCTTCCTCTCTTGCTTTCTGTAAAATTCCATTTTTCTATGCTGTTTATGTATTCATAGTCTATGTATGGCTGGTAAAACTGATGCTCTGGGCTCTCTGACTTAGCGTTCCGAGTATAACATCACATTGTAGATACAGTGATAATCTCTGCATCTTTACTTCAGTGATTGGCCACAGTGCCTAATCATGGAACTTTGGATAAATTTCTATCACTCAGTGGACCTGGAGTCAGGAAAACCTAAGTTCATATCTAACATCAATCAATTACTACCTGTGTGATGCTGGGAAAAAAATCATTTTAATCTCTCAGTCTCGGTTTCCTCAGCTACAGAATAGGGATAATAATAGCACCTACCTCCTGGAGTTGTTATGAAGATAAAATTTGTAAAGTGCTTTGCAAACCTTAAAGGTTTATATATAAATGCTATCTATTATCACTAGAGCAGGTTAGAACTATTTGTCTAAAAAAAAAAAGAAATATTTGTCTAAGTTTCTACCTTACCAAAGGAGGAAAGCTTGGCTTTGATACTTTACTTACCATTGGGAACACGTAAATGAGGTTTCTTGCCAAGGACAGCTTTCTGAGATTCTCCATGGTTTTAAATTCTTTAGGGATGGAAACAAGTTGATTGTAGTTTAGTTGAATTTCAGAAAGAAAAGCCAGGGAACAAAGTTCCTTAGGAATATCAGTTAGCTGATTGTTGTTTAAACTCAAGCTTTTAAGTTTCTGTAATCTAAAAATTAAAGTACATGAATGAAATTTTGCACTGAATTCTTTTCTACTAATACCTCTTATAGGAAGTCATACACAGATTGGTTTGCTTTGCTTTTTTTTTTTTGATTAATCTTTCCCCATTATTAAGCAATTATTTTTTTTCTCCCTCCCACCTCCCCCCCCCAGGAAAAAAAAGACAAAGAAAAACCAATTTACAAATATTTACTTAGTTTCCGTTAGAAGGCACTTGCTTCATACCTTTTTTAAACCTATTAAATCAAATTTTCATACCTAGTAAATGTGCCTTACTCAGTTTATAGCAGGGATTCTTAACCTGAGATAAACTTGGGTCAGAAAAACTATACGTTTATTTCAGTATAACTAATTCTCTTTGTAATCTTATGCATTTTATTTATTTAAAAACACAATATTCTAACGAATCCATAGGCTTCACCAGACCATCGAAGTGACCCATGACACAAAAAGATGAAGAATTTCTGGTTTATAAGTTGAACAGTATTGCTTGAATGCAATGCTTTTAGACCTTTAATAAGTGGGTCTCTTTACTAAAGTCCTCTTCTGATGCCCCATTGAGGTATGTCAGTGCCCCTGGCATCTCAAAATTTATAAGTGCTTAATAAATGCTTATTCCTCAGCCTTCTTCCTGGTTCTGCTTCTGACTCCTCAGACTCAGCTGCCTTCTCACCCTGGAACACCCCCTCCACTTCTTGTGCCTTCTTCTCCCACTTGTGGTTTCTTCTCAGGGTTTCCTTTTGGGGAGGAGCCCAAGCCAGCCTTTCTTCATTTCTCTCTTCATTCCTCTCCTGAATCTGCTTCTAACTCTCCGCATATTACCACCATCTTACCCCTCCCTCATCAGGTACCTTCCTCTTCCTACCTCCTCCTACTTTTCAACGCCCTCGTCTGTTGTCTTCCCCTCATTAGAATGTATGCTCCTTGGGGGCAGGGACTGTCTTTCTTTTTGTTTGCCTTTGTATCCCTAGCCCTTAGCACAGTGTCTGGCACACAGTAAGCACTTAATAAATGTTTGTGGACTAACTGTTGAAGATTAAAAACATAAAATCAGAAACTCAGGATGCCATCATTATAATGCATAAATATATTGTTCAGGAAAAGAAGTAAAAAAGTATGTAAACTGAGTACAAACATTTTTATTAACATACTTTATTTCTGCATCGATGATGTTGATCTTAATTGTATCCAATGCCTTACATGTGACATTTGACCAAAATGTGATTATGTCCCCCCTCCAGGAAAAAAAGAACATAGTTGGAAAAAACAAAATATATTGACAAGCGGTGTAAGCAAGCTATCTGAATGGATTAAGTGTACTGTAGAATGTCCTGTGCTGTTTGGCTGTTCATATTTTCTTCTAGTCTCAAAAAAATCTGGTTGTTCTTACTTAGTAATACATCTGTTTCTATTCAGAAGGCAATAAAAAGAATCTCCAAAGTAAACCCCAAACAAGGCTCTCTCTCCATCTGTCAGTAAAAAAGTCCAAGAGGGAGCTTGGCCTTCAGAAAGAGGAATCTCTCAGCTGGTTTGGAGAAAGATGCTGTATTGGCAACCTGACTGGTACACATGTAAAATATAAGGAAAAGTCTTTTTTTAAAAAATGATAATAAAATGTGGAGTTTAAAAAATAATGCTCTGGTTCTTGAAACCTGTGTTTTAATATGTTAACTTTTTTTTAACAAACTCAATACTTTAAAGTGCTCATTTTTATGTGAGAGAAGTGCTAACATCATTACTTTATAGTAAACTAACATGAAACTACAGAGACTGAGCATGCATCAGTGGATTGGACACAATTAGCAATAGAACTGGGAATTTCAAAGGCCCAATTTTGTCGTTAGGCCATGAAGCCATGTTGTTTCTCATTTTTTCTGAATAATCTGTCTCACTTCTTCAGATCTTTGTATGTGTATATTACCCACAAGTATTAGTTGCAACAGAAAATCAAGGGGAGGAAAGTGAGGAGGGAGTAGGCAATTGTACTATAAACAAAACTACCTGCTTATTTCTGGAGGAATTGTTTTAAGCTTGTTGTTGTTCATATTCAAAATGTTCAAATTCTCTAAGCCATCTGTTGAAAAAAGAATGAACCTTTAGCAAATTAAGGGTAAACACAATTTATATTTTCTATAGGTTCAATGAAGTAACCATGTTTTTCTTTTATTTCCCTTTTTTCCTTCTCTTTTACAGAACAAATTGTAGTGAACTTCTTAAAGATAAGTCTCTCATTATCCGTTTTCTACCACCCTGGATAACAAAAAACCCAGTATATATCTGCTGTCTCACAAGTTATATAATTCTTCATAGCAAGTGGGTTCTCATTGAGCCTCATTGTTGAAATAACATGCAGAATTGCCTATAAGGTATTATGTCGTTGCTTTTCAGTTGATTCAGTCATGTCTGACTCTTTGTGACCTCATTTGGGGTTTTCTTGGCAAAGACACTAGAGTAGTTTGCCATTTCCTTCTCCAGTTCATTTTACAGGTGAGGAAACTAAGGCAAACAGGGTCAAGTGACTTGCCAAGGGTCACACAGCTAGTAAATTTCTGAGGTCATACTTGAACTCAGATCTTCCTGACTCCAGGCCCAGCACTCTATCCACTGCATCATCTAGGCATCTGGTATTACATAAAAATATTATATAGTTATTTTTAAAATATTAGAAGTATTCATTCAATAGACATGTTTAATCAGGGCTTGACTATGTTGAGTATTATTTACACTGAGAGCATGTCAGAGCAGATGATTCAAAATAATGAATAATGAAAAACAATTTGGTTTTGTTCTTTTGAACTTATACTTAAATAAGGGTATGCCTGATATTCCAGGAATTAACTTGTAACAGAATAATGAAGTCCTGCTATGAAAACCATCAGTGGAAGGGTAGAAGAACTTCATATTTGAAGTCACAGAACCTTGGGGGTTGAATTCTAGCTTTGTAATTTGTCTTTCCCCGATAGATTGTAAGCTCCTTGAAGATAGAGAATTTCTTTTTTTTCATATTTATGTCCTTAACATTAAGCACAGTTCCTGGCACATAGCAAGTACATAATAAATGTTTAATTATTGACTACCTATGTGACTTGGGGAAAGTCTGTTTATCATTTTGAGTCTTCAATTTTGTTGTCTATTAAATGAATGGACTTGACTACATGACTTCTAAGTTCTTTTCCAATTCTAAATCCTAATAGCCAAGAAGTTGCTAAGATGCCAAAGAGACAATACGGATTAATAGATAGCCACTAAACCCAGTCAAGAAGACCCGCATCTGAGTCCTGCCTCATCCATATGACCTGGAGCTATTTAATCTTGGCTTATAATTTCCCTCACCTCCAAAAATGGGAATAATAATAGAATCTATCTCACAGTGGAGGTTGTGATTGTCAAGTGCGTTGATGCATGTTGAGTGCTTTATAAAACTGAGTTCATTTCCCTTCATTTTGCTTCTGTTTGACTCTTCCCAAAAAGTCACTCTATTGAGCAAATAGACAGTTCCCTGAAAGGAACTTAAGTATTTGAGCTTCAGAGAGCTTTTCTGACCAGTAAGGTAAACAAAAAGAATTGGAGATGTCAATAAGTAAACTGGAAAACCATATTTGAGAGTTATACATTTAATTATGAATAGTCTGCCTTTGGATAACTAGGACTAAATAATTAGAACTTGGCTCATACAACATACTTAAAGCAATTTCCAAAGAACTTGAATGATTTAATGACTCTCAATCCCTAAATCTAGAAAACATAGAAATTGAAGATTCTTAGTGCCTTCAAACCAAAAAAATAACAAAATTAAAAGTCTAGCACTAGCTAAAACATTAGATATTTTGCAGAGTCCAACTGACTAATAGGTGCAGAAAATATAAGATTCCCCCATAACCATTGTTTATTGATTCAGGGCAGCTAGGTGGCATAGTGGATAGAGAACTGGGCTTGGAGTCAAGAAGCCTTTCATTTTTCTGAGTTCAAATCCAGCCTCAGATATCTACCAGTTTATTGACCCTAGGCAAGTCACTTAACATCTGTTTGTCTCAATTTCCTCATCTGTAAAAGAGATAATATAGCACCTACTTCCCAGGGTTGTTGTGAGAATCAAATAAGATAGTATTTGCAAAGTGCTGAGCACAGTGCCTGGCACATAGTAAACACTATAGGAATGTTATCTGTTTTTATTATCATTAAAAAAAGCATTTGACTCAGCTAAATAAAAGGATAATTCCTAGGTTCTCCTTGAAAATGGGATGGAAGATAGTCAGTAATCATAAATGTGGAAAAATATTTGTAGCAAGTTTCTCTGTTAAAGGCTTCATTTCTCAAATATATAGCTATCTATAGTCATATGAAAAAAATTCTCTAAATCACTGTTGATTAGAGAAATGAAATTAAAACAACACCTGTCGGATTGACTAATATGACAGAAAGGGAAAATGACAAGTGGGAAAACTGGGACACTAATGCATTGTTAATGGAGTTCTAAACTGATTCAACCATTCTGGAGAGCAATTTGGAACTATGCCAAAAAGGCTATAAAACTGTGCATATGCTTTGACCCAGTAATGTCACTGTTATGTCTATATTCCAAAGATGATATAAGAAAAGGACCTATATGTACAAAAATACTCATTTTGGTGGTGGCAAAGAATTGGAAATTGAGGGGTTACCTATCAATTAAAGAATGGCTGAACAAGTTGTGGTATATGATTATGATGGAATACTATTTTGCTATAAGAAATGATGAGCAACATGCTCTTAGAAAAACCTGGAAAGACTTACACAAACTGATGCAAAGTGAAGTGAGAAGAACCAGGAGAAGAAAGTACAGAGTAGCAGCAATATTGTACGATGACCAGCTGTGAATGACTTAGCTATTCTCAGCAATGCAATGATCTAAGACAATTCCAAAGCACTTATGATGAAAAATGCTAGAAACCTCCACAAAAAGAACTAATGTAGTCTGAATGCAGATCAAAGTAAATTTTTTTTAACTTTATTTTTCTTAGGGGTTTTTGGTTTTGTTTTTTAGTCTGTGTTTTATAACATGACTAATATGGAAATATGTTTTGCATGACTCCATATGTATAACCTATTTCACATTATTTATCTTCTCAATGAAGGAGGAAGGGAAGAAGGGAGAAAATTTAGAGCTCAAAAGTTTTTTTGAAATGAATGTTAATAGTTTTTGCATGTAATTGGGAAAATAAAATATTTTAAAATTAATAGAAAGCTAGAAGAATTAAAATGAAAAAAATACAATGTGTAATTAAAACAATTCCAGTTTGTCTTATTTAAACACATTTTTGATGTCAAGAAATGAGAGATGGATGGAAGAAAAAACACTTGATAACAAATGCAATTACTTCATACAGAAATTTAGTTAATAAAATCAATCGCTATAAGTAAAGAAACCAAAAGAGTTAAAGTGCTAAAAAGCACCTTAGTTGGCAAACACAACTTTACTTTTCACCTACAGAACTATGGCAATCAAGGGCAACAACAGGTTATGATATAAATTCTTCTTTAAAATCTTATGGAAAAGGATGGTGGAAGATTATATGCTGTATTATAAAATGGAGAAGATGGAGTAAAATAATCAATTTAAAGAAAAAGACCCAACTAAGCATATTCATCCTTAAGAATGAAAATGAAAGGAGATGAATAAAGAGAAATTTGGAAAGATCTATATGAACAGATGCAGAGTTAAGGAAGTAGAGTCAAGAAAACAATATACAAAATAACTATAACAATGTAAATGGAAAGAACAAAAAAGCAAATGTTACAAAATTACAATAAACAAACATTATTCAGAAGAAGAGATATGAGAAGATACTTAACCCGCTTTGCAGAAGTGGAAGATGCATTAGTGTTGCACATATTTTAAATTTTTTCCATGTGTTGATTTGTTATGCTGATTTTTTCCTATTTTTTATCTTTAAAATATTATTTGTTATACAGGATGGCTTTCTGGGAATAAGGATACTGGAGGAAAGCACATTGATGTAACAAAAAAATAGAAGACATCAATAAAAACTTTAAAAAACAACAAACATGAAAAAGATCAATAACTTTATAACAAATTCTTTTCACTCTCATGGACAATGTAGTACCACACTTAAACTGTAACATCACAGTTTGAGATGCACTTATAAAAAAAGCTCTATTGTGAAAAAAATAGAAAAAAAACAGCTGGACCACACCATATGCATGCAGAGAAGGTTCATGTTCAAGACAACACAATTGTGAGAGTGTTAAGGATCAGTTCTCAAAATATCTGAAGAAGGAGAAGATGCCAGAGGTATGGGAAAAACTCAAATCTTATTACTACAAAAATAAAGAGACTGAGAAAATACTCCTACATGCTTATTTTCTAAATAAATCTAAATAAAATTTTATGAGAATAAATAGTACATACTCATATTGAAAGTATCCTTGACATGTTTATTCAAAAGGAATAAGCTGTCTTTGGAAGGTAATAGTCTACATCTTTATGATCAGTTGACTGAAACATCCCACTATGTTTGTTATTTGTTAGTTAAAAATAAAATTTGATAAGATACCACCTTAAAGGATTTCCCAAAACAAGGTTTTTCCTCCCACCAACATATCAAAATTTTACAAGGTTCTCTAAATATATATGATACTGATAACCTTAATTGATAACTCTCTAGTTATTACTATCAGGCAAGACACAAAATGGGGAGATGTATCCTTGACAAATGTGTTCACCATTGTAATGGAGGAGATCTAGTATAGAACCCAATTTGAAGCAAATTTTCCTATAGTGAAGTCCTTGATGTGTTCTTATTTGCTGATAACAAATACAATGTTGATTGATTGAGTCCCAAACACTGCAGAGCATTCATAATCATTCAAAAGAGTTTGGTCTAACCATCCACATGAGAAAAAAAACCATTTAAATGCTCTCCAGACTACTATAAAAAGCTATCTGGAATATTTGTAAAGCTCATTAATCAATGTAGAAATAGATACACGTAAACACACTTATACATATACAGAGACATATATTACAAATGGAATTAAATAACAGAGTGATGGCTGGATTATTTGCAAAAGTTTTTGGAAAACTGCAAAGCTTTTAATGAAAAACTTCTCCTTAAAAAGGCCCAGTTTTCATATTACTATTCTACCAGATTATATGCCTTCAAATCATGGAATATGACCCTCCCCAAAGACTTGAAAATATGTATCACCTAGAGAGCAATAAAGAGGTGCTTGGTTGGTGTGATCATGCTGAAACATTACAAATAAGTTATGAAGCAGAACCAATTAAAATACATTCTTAAATACCTGAGCAAAAAAAAAAAGAGACTGGTGAGCAAGGGATAACTAATGGACAGCCTATTTATTCCATTCGTATCATCACAATGTCAAAAGAAAAAGTCCTCAGCATATTGGCTGGCCCATCTCTCATGAACTTATGAGAGGATATGTATGAGACACACAAGATAGTCAGGAATGTACAGGTTTCAATCTGCATTGTTGAAAGGAATATCCACATTTACAAGACTACAGATCCACTCCAGTATCTAAATTTGACTTAATAACACAAAATGCTATTTTAAAGGCTGTTCCTTAAAAAATTTATCTTCATATATATGTTAAAATAGTACAAGTCTCTGTGATAAATAAAACTGTAGAGATTATGTTATTCAGCATTCCACTGAATATGAACATCAAATGATGATGAATCTAGACAGGAAAACATACTTAAGATATTTGCTGATGTTATGAAGAATGTCCTACAAAGAGTTTAAATGTAGTACAGATTCCTATGGATAGGTTTCTAAATGTTCTTAATTGCATATGACATCCTACTAAATGATAAATGTAACAAGCCTACTAAGAGTTATACTCTATTAAGACTTGAGAAACTTATCATCAGCTATCTGTGAACACTCATAAAAGCTAAGATCAGAAATAAGTTTTTTTAAAAAAGCACAGAGAAAAATATATAATGTACAACTGAAATAACCTTGAATTGTTTGAATAATTGAAAATCAAAAAATGGAAATGAACAACATAAATTATATCAACAACTATATTAATTTTTACAAAAGTTTAACAATAAATCATTTGTTCCAACTAGGAGACTAAGAGAACTCAGAATGCAATTTAGTCATAAAGGATTTGAATCTCTTGCAAATGGAAAAAAGTGGCTGCCAAAGGCAACACCAAATTAGAATGTAAACTTTCAAAGTCAACACTGGATTAAAATGTAAATCTTTCACAGAAGGATGATGGGCAATTTTGAGATGATGCTTCTAAAAGACAGAGAAGCCAATGGTGAGCAAAATCAATTTAAAAATATCTTGCAAAGCTATCCAAGTTAAGCAAAAGCATCCCAAAGGCATTCAAGAATGAAAAAGCAACAACAGCTATAAATAGAAGAAAAATGGAAAAGATTTGCAAAAATCATTATAACAAGTTGTCCCTCCATCAATGCAGTAGAAGGACCACACTTGAACAATAACATCACAGTTTTAGGTATGTTTACGGAGGAGATAGAAATGGCAGTGAGGAGAACAGGAGGACAGGAAAAACAGACATATCAAACTAAGCATATATAGAAGAGAGGCAACACAATTGTGAGGTTGATGCTGCAGGCAACATTTGTCAGAGACTTGGTGGGGACTGATATACAAGAAATCTGAAGGAGAGAAAGATCCTGATGACAGAAAAAGAAATCAGTCCTTATTAATAATGATAACTGCCAACCTCTATATCAACTCTTCCATCTACACAAAATTTTTATAAGAATCAACTATACACAGATTGAGAGCATCCTTAATTAGAATATTAGAAAGGAACAAGCAGGCTTTCACAGGTGATATTCAATGACTCCTTACTGTTTGACAACTGAAAGATGTATAGAATACAAGATCTTATTGTGCTTATCACACCTTTATAGACTCTTAAATTCCTCCCTTACAGATTCTTTTACAATGAAGTATCTCCATATATATATCAAAATCCTTTATGATTTTTTGGAAACTATAACAACAGAAATTTCTGTTCAGTAACCCTCTGATAATAAACATCAGATCAACAATCACTCAAAGGAGTTTCCAGTCTGTCCTTCTACAAGGAAAAACCAAGTGGATAAAGAATATTAGTTGCCTAGATTTTAATATGGATTTGGATGGATACCCTGTAGTATCTACTATAGTGTCTATCGGTTTTTCTATCGGGGACATCATGATGTTGGAAAATAGTGGATGATGGGTGATGTCTTAACTTGCCCATAAATTGAATTTAAGTGAAGCAGAGTTGTGCAAAGTCATCAGCCTTACTCTCTCTTCCTGAATCATCAAAGTCCAAGTGACAGAACAAAAGTCAAGATGTCAATGGCTCAGGATCAAGTGGAGGATCTTAGCATCTTCAATGTCTGACCAAGCTCTAAATGCTCCACAGAACCTGCTTCAACTACCTTCATGGCCTTTAGAACAAGTTGTTTTCATCTGCTCATTCCACCAGGGGAAGTCTTCATATGCTTGGGGTAGATATCCCCCTAACTTAAATCAAAGATTAGAGATTCTGCAATGGAAATTTACTAATTGCTTGATATTGTTAGAAACAGGCATTCAGAAGCACACAACACAACAACAAAGAAGCCCCCCCCAAAATAAAAATAAAATATTCACAAAACTGAATGTATAAACATTTGAATAAAAAGATGAAAACTGAAAAAAATACAATGCCTTTAGTACTATTCTTAGATTTTAATGGTTAAACTAATATGTTTTTAAAAGTTTTTTCATATTGACTTACCAAATGATTTAGGTGAAAATGACTTTATTAAATTTCCAAATAAATGGAGGATTTCCAGGTTTTTAAGGTACATCAGCTCTTCTGGAACTTCTTCTAGTTTATTGTTTCCCAAATTTAGTTTTTTCAACTACAAACAGGTAGAGATTTTAGTGGACTCACATGGTATCTATCTTAGATTAAGAAAATAAGTAGACATGAATTAGCTTTGTTTAATATTATAGCTGAGAACTTCCATTTTCACCCTCTCTTAGGATTCTGAATTCTCTGTGGAAAAAAATAAGTATAAATTATCATTTCACATGCTTTTCAGATTATCTTCTTAGAAAAATTCATTTGAATTTCATTTTTTAAAACTTCATGTCAATTAAAATTTTATTTAATTCTTTAATTAGGAAATAAACTTTATTAAGATAAGGTAATAAACCAATAATTCCAAGGACATTTGAAAATAAATGATTCATAGCTCACTTGAGCTAGCCAAGCTTCTTATGATATAAGGATTCACAAATACAATACTATTAGAACCTCAAGCGGGAGATAGAAGTTATTATAATTAAGGAAATAAACCAGGGTCATTGAGATCTTCAGGATAGAGTGCACTCAAGTAAACTTCTGTGGACTACTTGTGTTACTTAAAAGGCAAATGTTTCTGTTTCAGTCCTTGGGTAAAACAACTCAACTTAACAGATATTTATTAAATGCTTATGTGCAAGCCACTCTGCTAACCCAGAAAATACAAATAATAATACAAAAGTCTCTATAATCAAGGAACTTAGAGTCTAGTAGACAAAATAAAGCTTGTAGAAATAGTACCCCAAAGGGGAAAATAAAAAGGTACTCAATTTACATCATGAATCAAATATAAGATACTTAATTACTTCCTCTACATAAAATAAATGCACAGGATATAATAAATAATAACTACTACTATACTCCCCTGGGAGCTTGAGACTTAAAACCAAGACATAAAGCAGTTTTCAGGAGTGCTAAATGGGGCACTTCACATTTCACCTCAGCTCTGCATTGTCCAAAAAATTCCCTCCAGGTACATGTCTTCCAGCAAGCCAAGACAGGAGTTGAGCTTTTCCCCCATAAGTGGTCATCTCCTATACAAAAACTCCCCTTGCTATAAGTCATCTCTAACCAAAGAACTTAGTATCTCTTACCTCTTGAATTCTCAACCTGCTTCCAAAGCTAGAAATGGTCACTGGCCCAAAAAGAATTCTTAGAAGAACTCAAAAAAAGACTTTAAAAACCAAATAAAAGAGATTGAGAATTTTTTTAAAAATAAGAACAATCCAAGAAAACCAAGGACATTATGAACAGAAAGTGACCCAAATGGAAAAGGAGATTCAGAGTCTTAAGGGAAAAAACAACTCCTTGAAAACTAGAATTAGGCAAGGGGAAGGCAATGACGTTATCAAAGACCAAGAAATAATAAAACAAAAGAATGAAAAATAGATGAGAATGTGAAACATCTCATATGGAAAACGACTAATCTGGAAAACAGATCAAGAAGAGAAAACATAAGAATAATCAGACTACATGAAAGTTACTATCAAAAAAAAGAATCTTGATACACTAATACAAGAAATAATTAAAGAAAACTTCCCTGAAGTTTTAGAACAAGAGGGGAAAATGAAATGGAAAAAATTAAACAATCCCCACCTAAACAACAGGAATATCATAGCCAAATTCCAAAACCCCAAGGTTAAGGAGAAAATATAAGCAACAAGGAAAAAACTTCAAATACCCTGGAGCCACAATTAAAATTACACAAGACCTAGCAGTGGCTACACTAAAAGATCACAGGTCTTGAAGATCAAAAGAACTGGAGCTGTAGCCAAAAATATCATACCCATCAAAGTTAACTATAATCCTAAATGAAAAAAAGGATATTCAATGAATTGATAGACTTTCATGACTTTTTCATAAAAAGAACAGAACTTAATAGAAAATTTGACATACAAGATCCAGGAGAAATATAATGAAAACATCAAAGACCAATTACAAGGGACTCAATAAGGACAAATGGTTTATTTTTTATACATGGAAATGTAAACAGTATGCCTAAGATTGTCATTAGTAATTGGTTAGTTTGAAAGAAAACTTGGGTTACAGCTGAGTATGACGTGATTCTAAACAGCAAAATGGTGGAGGAAAAGGTAAAAAGAGTAATTTTCTTATGCAAATGAAGTTTGAGAGGAAAAACTGATAGAGAGGAATCAGATGGAGGAGAAGGGCTGGTAGTGCTGGACCCCTACTCACATCAGATGTGGGTTAAAGAGAGAAAAACACATACTTTTAGAAGAGCATAAAAGTCTTCTAAATGTATAAAGAAATAAGAGGGTAAGGGAACAGGACAAGGAGGGACACAGCATAGAAGCATATGTAGATTAACAGGAATGGGTTGATATGTTTGTTGGTAAACAAAATGGGCTCTTAGCATTCAGTTCAACCAAGTCCCCTTGAAGAGTTTGGCCTTTGTTCCCTTGATTAGATTGGGAGTCCTTGGTGACCTCCTTGCCTCAGGGGAGAGCCTAGTTTACACATGAGTTTGAGTGACATGTTTGGGACATCAGAGGCTTTTAGACCACGTGGGTTTAAGTTGCTCTTTGTGACGATTCTAAGTCACATGGGTGAGTCTCATGTGTGACTCACCCTTGACCCTTAAAAAGATGTAAAAACAGGGGTTGGCATTCCCTTTTTCAGAGCTCTTGCCCACAGCCATGGTGGCATGAGTGACTCCGGGCCAGCCCTTGTTATGAGCTCCTGGGCTGTTGGTAACTATGAATTGTATTGGGTCTGTTTGTTGATGTTTGTAATTTGTTTGTATTTATTCTGAAGTTCAGGGTGCTGTCTTTTTCCCCTGAACTAAGTAAATGGTATTTGTATGTGGAATTAAAGTAGACTCGTTAACCCCTTAACGTTGCTTTTCTTAGTAAAGCAGATCAAAAGAACCTGGGCTTTTGCAGCATGCTGGTAGAATCCTTGTTGTTGGGCTTGTGTTGGTCTTTCACCCCCACAACAGCTGCTAGCTCGATTGTTGAAACAATTGAAGAGGAAACAATATATATATATATATATATATGTATATGTATGTATGAAAGTCTTCTAAATTCAGAAATAAACAAGACTGCAAGAGGATGGGGGGAGGATAAGGGAGGGATTCTCGGAGGGAGGGAGGTTAAAGAATAGGAGGGCAAGGCAGTGGCTAGAAGTAAAGCAGAGGAGTGAGGAAGGATAGGATAAACAGGGTGAGAAGGATAGTGAGGAAAAATAGGAAGGAGGAAAATACACAAGTAGCTAAGAACACTAATGGGATGAATATACTCCTAAAATGTGAATAGATAGATTAAAAATCTAAATTCAACAATATGCTGCTTTCAGGAAACATTATAAAAATGAGAGATACACACAAAGATAAAATAAGGGGCAGGAGTAGAATTTAGTGTGTAAAAAAAGCAGGGATAGTAATCATGATCTCAGCCAAAGTTAAAGTTAAAATAGATTTAATCGAAAGTGAAAAATAGAGAAGCTATACTATGTGCCACCAATATTATTCAATATTGTTTTAGACCAATTAAAATGCTTAGACAGTACAAAATACCTGAATATATACGGGCCAAAAGAGACACAGGAATTGAAGGAACAGAAACATAAAATACTTTTTATACAGATAAACTCAGATCTAAATAATTGAAGTAATATTTATTGTTCATGGGTAGGTAAAGCCAATATAATTTTTAAAATGACATTTTTACCTAATTAATCTATTTATTCAATGTCATTACAATTAAATTACTAAAAAATTATTTTACTGAGTTACAAAAAATAACAAAGTTCATTTGGAAGAACAAAAGGTCATGGAAAAAAGATGTAAAGGAAGTATATTCAGCAGTTTCTGATCTTAAACTATATTAAAAGGTGAAAACATTGTTAAAGTATAAAAAGGATAATTTTGATTATTTTAAATTAAAAATTTCTTGCATAAATAAAACCTACATAGCCAAGAATAGAAGGACTGCAGAAAATTGTTGAAAAAACTCATAATCTCTCAGATAAGATGTGATCAGGTTGGAATACAGCAGTGCTATAGGAATGATGAGCTGGTTGACTTAGAAAAACATGGAAAGATTTGGACTTATGAAGGAAGATGCTATCTACCTTTAGAGAAACAGACGATAGAAGGAAGCAAGCATATTAGACTTACATGTATGTGTATGAGTGTATATGTATATATGTATGTTTATTGCTATCTATGTATATGTATAAATATCCAAATTGTCACCTTCTTTGGGTGGTAGATGTAGGGGGGAAAAATAAAGTAAGAAGTGCACAGCACAGAACAAAGAAAACCAACAAGGAAGCAAAGAAAAGCTGGACAGCTTTGAAAACAATGGGAAGTATTTATTATATAGGCTTTCTTGAAATGGAAATTTATTGTTTTATATTGAATCTTATGGTCTGCTGTGTACATGGCAATTTTTTTTTCTTTTCTCATTTTGTATCTAAGTTTAAAATAAAAAAATTACAAAAACAAAAACCAAAACTAAAGCAAAGAACCCAGGGGATATGGTTGGTATCCAAAGATGATTTCTAACAAATAAAACAATGTTTTCTCCTGGCAATAAAAAAAAGCTGGAAATGTCCATCTCAAGATTACCATTCTGTAACCTTAGGAAACAAATAAAACAGAAGACACTCCCCAATCCCAAAGCCAAGGCCTACACTTCCTCAAGCTCACATATGTGCTTTGTCTGCTTTGTGCTTGTAGTGTACCATTACTCTCAGGGTAGATAAGTGCACCAGCTCTCTCTCCAACAAACACCTCCCTTCAGAGATAAGCTTCAGTAGCCTTGGTAAGATCAATAGATGGGAAGAGATGAAAGAGATGAGGGTGGTTTGTTCTCTTTTTTCACATGTGCCATAAAATATTTTATTCTAGAAGTCTGTCTTTTTATGCATCTCGAGTCTTGTATTTGAAGATCAAATTTTCCATTGAACTCTGGTCTTTTCATCAGGAAGGCTTGGAAGTCCCCTATTTCATTAAATGTTTATCTCCTTGCCTGAAAGATCATGCTCAGTTTTGCTGGGTAGTTGATCCTTGGTTATAATCCAAGCTTCTTTGCCTTATGGAATAGCATATTCCAAGCCCTCCAATCTTTCAGTGTAGAAGCTGCAAGGTCCTACATAATCCTGACTGTGGTTCCATGATATTTGAATTATTTCTTTTTGGCTGCTTGCAGTATTTTCTCCTTGACCTGGTAATTCTAGAATCTGGCTATAATCTTTGGTGTTTTCAGTTCGGGATCTCTTTCAGGAGGTGATTGGTGGATCCTTTAGACGACTATTTTACTCTCTAGTTCTAGGACCTCAGAGAAGTTTTCCTTGATGATTTCTTGGAAGATGCTGTCCAGCCTCCTTTTTTCATCATGCCTTTCAGGTAGACCAATAATTCTTAAATTATCTCCCCTGGATCTATTTTCCAGGTCAGTTTTTTTTTTTCCAATGAGGTATTTAACTTCTATTTTTTTCATTCTTTTGATTTTGTTTGACTGATTCTTGAAGTCTCACAGAGGCATTAGCTTCAACTTATCCAATTCTAATTTTTAACGAATTGTTTTCTTCAGTTAACTTTTGCATTTGGCCAATGCTACTTTTTAAGGAATTGTTTTCTTCAGTGATTTTTTTTCACTTTGTCAATTGTATTTTTAAAGGAATTGTTCAATTTTTCTTCTACTTCCCTAATTTGACTTTTAAAATCCTTCTTGAGCTCTTTCAAGGCTTTTTGAGCTTGAGACCAGTTCATGTTTCCCTTTGAGGTTTCAGATGTGGGTATAGTGACAATGCTGTCCTCTTCTGAATTTGTATTTTGAACTTCCCTGTCCTGGTAGTAAAAATCTATGATGTTTGTTTTTCTATGCTACTTCTTGCTCATGGTGTTTGCTTTTTTCCTGGCTTTTAAAGTTGATCTCTGCTTCTAGGGCACAGTGGGTACTGTCCCACACTTCTTGTGCTGAGGGCTAGGGGCCTCGTTGCTGGCTTTGTGTACTGGGGCCTCAGGTTCTGGCAGCTGGAGGCTGTAGAGGCTGTCATTTACCTGGTACTGAGCTGGAGCTGGTGGTGGTGGCTAGTGTATGCTGAAGCCAGGTGGGGTTTTCTGTGTTTCCCAGGGTTACACTAAAGCTCATGGGGTGAGGTGTGGGGTGGGGTGATCTAGCCACTGGAGGTAACCTCCTCGGGGGGGGCAGTGCTAGAGCACGGATAGGCTCAGCCACTGGTGTAAGTGGTGGTTTTCCGTGCTGGTGTCTGCCGATTCCCCTGTTTGTGCCCTCATGGGGGTCCTGGTGTTGGTGCTTGCCTGCTCCACCACCATGGGGCTCAGGATCTCCTGCTTATTTGCTGAGGTAGAGCTTGTCACTGGCTTACTGGAACACTTTGCATCCTGTGTTGGTCCCTTTCAGCCACAGCAAGAAGAATTTTTCCTTTGAACCCACCTAGCCTCACGAGCTAAAAAACTACCGCACCCTGTCTTTATGCTGGCTCCGCTGTTCCAGGATTTTTATTGGGGTGGTATTTTCTGGGTTTTTCAAGGTCTGTAAGTGAGAGTGAGAGCAACTTACTGCATACTCTGCCATCTTGGCTCCCAGAAGTCAGTCCATCCCTTTTAAAGATAGCTCTTCCTGCTCATTGGCCAATTATTGTGAATTATTTTGTCAATTCAAAGCACCCAAGTCCTTGACTACTGAGCTGTTTCCTTGGAAGTGGTTAAGGCACATGCTAACCCCTCCATGAGGATATACTACAACCCAACTTTAGTACATGAATATCTCTAAAATATGATGTGAATGTGTTGATTAAGAAGAGAGAACAATAACTTAGGAGTGAAAGGGTTAAAAAATATCATGGAGAAATGTGACATTTTATCTTGGCTTTGAAGGCTGTGAAAGAATTATGGAGGGCTGTGAAGAAGTGTATTCTAAGCAAAGGGAATGGTGTGAGCATAGCCATTGAGGATGGAAATTACAGGAAATGTTTCAGGAAGAACAAATAATGATGCTTAGCTGGAGCATAGATTGGAATAGTAAGAGAGAGAAAATAGTATGCTTCAATCTGCATTTAGACTCCATAGTTCTTTCTCTGGATGTGGATAGCATTTTCCATCATGAGTCTCTTGGAATTGTCTAAGATCATTGCATTGCCCTAAACAGCTAAGTCTAACACACAAGGTTGTCATACAATGTTGCCATTACTGTGTACAATGTTCTCCTGGTTCTGCTCACTTCACTCAGCATCAATTCATGTAAGTCTTGCCAGGTTTTTCTGAAATCTGCTTGCTCATCATTTCTTACAGAACAATAGTATTCCATTACATTCAAATACCACAACTTGTTTAGCCATTCCTCAATTGATGGGCATCCCCTCAATTTCTAGCTCTTTGACACCACAAAAAGAGCTGCTATAAATATTTTTGTACATGTGGGTCCTTTTCCCTTTTTTATGATTTCTTTGGGATACAGACCAATAGTGGTATTGCTGGATCAAAGGGTATGCACAGCTTTATAGCCCTTTGGGCATAATTCCAAATTGCTCTCCAGAATGGTTGAATCAGTTCACAACTCCACCAATAATGCATTAGTGTTCCAATTTTCCCACATCTTCTCCAGCATTTTTCATTTTCCTGTTTTGTCATGTTAGACAATTTGATAGGTATGATGGGTACCTCAGAGTCGTTTTAATTTGCATTTCTCTAATCAATAGTGACAGAGCATTTTTTCATATGACTATAGATAGCTTTAATTTCTTCATCTGAAAACTGCCTGTTCATATCATTTGACCATTTATCGACTGGAGAAATGACTTATATTCTTATAGATTTGGCTCAGTTCTCTATTTTTAGAAATGGGGCCTTTATCAGAGACACTGGCTGTAAAATTGTTTCCCAGCTTTCTGCTTCTCTTGTAATCTTGGTTGCATTGGCTTTGTACAAAACCTTTTCAAGTAATCAAAATTATCCATTTTGCATTTCGTAATGTTTTCTGTCTCTTGTGTAGTCATAAATTCTTCCCTTCTCCATAGATCTAGCAGGTGACCTATTCCTTGCTCTCCTAATTTGCTTGTAGTTTCACCCTTTATGTCTAAATTGTGTACCTGTTTTGACCTAATCTTGGTATATAGTGTAAGATGTTGGTCTATGCCCAACTTCTGCCATACTATTTTCCAGTTTCTCCAGCAGTTTTTGTCAAATAGTGAGTTTTTATCCTAGAACCTGCAGTCTTTCAGTTTACCAAACAGTAGATTGCTATAGTCAGTGATTACTGCATCTTGTGTATCTAACCTATTCCACTGATGCACCACTCTCTTAGCCAGTACCAGGTAGTTAAGATCTGGTATGGCTAGGCCACCTTCTCCAGCATTTCTTTTCATTAATTCCCTTGATGGGAATAAACATTTATATAGTACCTATTACATGCCAAGTAATAAATATCTCAAATGAGATAATAATTACAAAGTGCTTAGCATGGTGCCTGGCACATAGCAAGCATTATAGAAATGTTAGTTGTTATTATTATATCTCTTTTGGTCCTCACAACAACCTTGTGATGTGTTATTATTTTCATTTTACAGTTGAGGAAACTGAGGCAGACAGAGGCTTGCCCAGAGTCACATAGCTAGTGAGTGTCTGAGGCTGGATTTGATCTCGGGTCTTCCAGACACCAGGCCCTGGGCTCTACCCACCTGTACCACCTAGCTGCCTCTGAGGGCAGAGACTTTCATTTTTTTCTTACAGGAAGTTTCTGGCCCATAGTAAATGCTTAAGAAATGTTTGTTGAATTGAATTGAATGAATAAAGACAAATGACTATTCTGTATTTATTACTAATTCCATATTTTGAAGTATTTGAAGGTAAGGGGTTATCCAGTGAATTTACTGAATGAAAAAACAAAACAAAATGAAACAAAACAATTGCAGTGTGGTGCAACAGAAAGAATACTGAATTTAGAGTCAGAGGACCTGGGTTCAAATCCTGACTCTGCCTCTTATTATGTGACCTTGGGAAAGTCATCTAACTACTCAGGTTAAAGGAATGGTTTCAGGTTCCTCATCTGGAAAATAATAAAAGGATTAGATTAGATAACCTCTAAAGTCCCTTCCAGCTCTAAATCTAATTGTTTAAGCAATTCGAGATTAAAATTAAAAATGCCACCCACCCTGGCTTTTATTAGTAACAGATAAATGAATTAAAACTCATATAAAATAATAGGCAAATTTTTACAATAGAGGCTACTACATTTCTTTCCCTAACACTATTGGTGAAGGTTATATGCTCTTCTTCTAAGGATTTCTATGAATCTGAACAAAGCACAGTAATTCCTACGATCCTGGAGGTCTTGTTTCTGTCATAAAGACCAAGTTTAAAAAATTATATGTTGTCATTCCCCATGAAGAGAGATAATCCAGAGTCTGTGATTTTTCTGATTCTCTCTTCATAGTGGGAGGTATCTTCCTTTCCCTTTTCTAGATGTAGTGATAAATGCATAGCTGTCATCCAGTGATGGTGGTCCAGTGAAATACATAAGGGGCCCCAATGAGTCATACTAGATCTGGTAAACTGAATGTGTTTGAAAGTTAAAATGTTTTAAATTAAGAGAAGCAAGTGAATGGTTTCACCATCTGACCCATGGGAATCATTTGGGTAGCTAATAGGGACAGAGACTGGATCTGTGATTTCATTTTTACAGGGAACTTCTGGGAGAAGAAATTCCGTCCACCAATGCATGTCAGCATCTTTTCTGAAAATCATAATTTTAGAGAGTTGCCTAATGGAGACAACAAGCAAACAAATCTGTAACAACAAGCTATATACAGGATAACTATGAAATAATTAAAAAAAGAAGGAACTATAATTAAGAGGGGTTGGGAAAGGCTTTCTGTAGATGATGGGATTTTAACTGAGACCTGAAGGAAGCCAGGGAGGTCAATCAGTAGGTGGAATTCAGGAGGGGGAGCATTCCAGGAGTGGAGAAAATGCCAAAGAAAATGCCTAGAACCAAGAAATGTATTATCTATCTAGTTCCTGGAACCACCAGGAGGGCAGTGGCACTAAATCAATGAGTACATGTTAGAGATTAAGGTATAAGCAGACTGGAAAGGTAAGAAGGAAACAGGTTACGAAGGCCTTTAAACAGAGAATTTGTATTTGACCTTGGAGGCAATAGGGAGCCACTGGAGTTTATGGTGGGGATGAGGGGGGTGTTGACATGGTCAGCACGGACTTTGGTGGCTGAACAGAGACTTAAAGGAAACAAAAGAACCAAAACCTAAAGAACTTGTACTTTATAGATAAATGTAATCCTGAAGTCAGAGACACCTGCAGAAGGAGGGTGTCTCTGAGGATGATGCTCAGGCTTTATTCAAATAATGGCTTATTGAAAGTAGTGAAAGAGTATTTAAACTCACAGAATATGAGAACTGGAAGAGGCCTCAGAGCCCATCACATACAACCTGAACCCAGGAATTCCTTCAGCAACATTCCTGGCAAAAGGTCAGTCCACCAGTCAGTCCCCTCCACTTTTAGACAACTCTGTCTGGAAATTTTCCCCGATGTTCTTACTTATGTTTTCTAGAGCCAAGTAGAACAAATCTAATCTCTCTTCCACATGTCAGACCCTCCATAAAGGCAATAATCACATCCCTCATATACCAAGACCACTGAGCCTTACCCTCTGTCCTATTGAGATGCCCTAAAGAACACTTGGCCCTTTCCTTCCTCACCACAGCTGAACCCTACAACGTGTGTTTTTTCTCCTCATTAAAAGGTGAGCTCACTGAGTGCAGAGACTGTCTTGTTTTCCTATTTGTGCTCCTACTGCTTGGCACAATGCTTTGTATATGTTAAGTGTTTGTTTGTTATTCAGTCGTTTTCAATCATGTCTACCTCTTCATGACCCCATTTGGAGTTTTCTTTGCAAAGGTACTGGAGTGGTTTGCCATTTCCTTCTCCAGCCCATTTTACAGATAAGGAAATGAGGCAAACAGGATTAAGCGACTTGCCCAGGGTCACACAGTTAGTAAATATCTGAGGCCAAATTTGAACTCAGGAATATGAGTCTTCCTGACTCTAGGCCTAGCACTATCTAATGTGCTACCTAGATGCCTTCATAATAACTGCTGAATGAATACTTTTTTTTTTTATCCATTCACTTGCTTGTATCCTTTTATGAATTCAAACAATAGAAGGGAAGAGAGAGAGAGAGAGAGAGAGAGAGAGAGAGAGAGAGAGAGAGAGATACTTAACTTCCAAAGGTCTCCATTACTAATTAGATGATTAGTGAACAGAACGGCAATGGCCTCCTAATTGGTCTCTCTAGATCCAGTCTCTCCCCTCACCAATCCAGTCTCCCCATAGCTGCCAAAATGATACTCCTAAAGTACAGGTCTGACCATAACACCCTTCAAGTCAAACAATGACACCTTCATGCTGTAAGTGGAAGATAGTCCCATACACTTAGAACAGGGTTATGCTGGCAAATGTTCAATAACCAGCCCTCTGAAAACAACATGTACACACTACATACTTTTCAGCTTAATCACTTTGGAGGACATCTCCAAAAGCACCTCTCTCTGGTCTGCTTTGCCTCTGCCCAGATTTCTTTAGGAACCTTAGAATACACCCCATTGTCTTGTAAGACATTTGGATGTTTTCTCTTTCCATGATAACCCTCTCTTTGGTGCCAATAGGGAGAACCAATTTATATAATGTGAAATCAAGTCAACACACACTTTGAAAGCAATTACTATGCGCCAGGACTATGTATGTTAAGTGCTGGGAAAACAAATATAAGTAAAAAGAAATCCAGTCACTGGTCTCAAGGTGTTTACATTCTGAGTGAACATAACACATAAAAAGAAATTGGATAGCCTAAGACAGGGGTAGGGGAAAGGAGAAAGTCTAAAGAGTTAAAGACAGGAGCTGGGAGAAGAATGAAGCCATGGCTCACCCGGGCACTTTCCTTAAAACGGAGATTCTAGAAGGAACCAAGCCAGGAATGTGCTGATAAATGCTTAACAACAGGCTCTCTGAAACTTGAGTTTAATTCGCATTATTAACATTTTCTTTATCACCTTCTTAACTCTAGTTTGAATCTACAAGCAATAATCCATTGGCCAAATCTAGCCTTTGGACTCTTTTTTGTGTGGCCCTAGGATTGAGAATGGTTTTTACATTTTAAAATAAAGTTTTATTATATTTAAAATTGTATTTAAAAATGTAAAAACCACTCTTAGCTCAGTGCTGCTGTTTGCTGACCTTTGGTCTAGAGCCAGGGGTTGGGGACCTAGTGAGGCCACATGTTGCACTCTAGGTCCTCAAGTGCGGCCCTTTGACGGAATCCAAATTTCACAGAACAAATCCCCTTAACAAAAGGATTTATTCTGTAAAACTTGGACTCAATCAAAAGACCTCACCCGAGGACCTAGAAGGCCACATGTGTCCCCCCGCCCCGCCCCCCAGTAGACAATCAACAAAATAATCAAGCCTTGATTTGTAGCATTTGCTCATTTTGGAGGTATAAATGCTCACACTAATAATTTAACCATCAACTAGCCAAGTTCAAGCTGGCTCCAGGTCACTCTTGAAAGGACCAAACAGAGCAAAGGGTCTCAAGGGTAGAATATACTTTTCAAGGTTAGGAGGCATGTTGTGGAAAGTCCAGAGATTCAGGAGTATAGCCCAGAGATATATATATATATTCAATAGTAATGACACTTTTAATTGATTACCTCTTATGAATTTAATTTAATTTGATAATTCATCAAGCATTTATAGTAACCTTCCACCATGTGCTAGCAACATGTGCTACACACTGGGAATACAAAGACAAAAATTAAAACATTACCTTCCCTCAAAGAGCTGGGAGAATCCAGACAGATCATGTTATGTGAGCTAGGTCTTGATGAGAGCTAAGCATTGGAGAAACAGAGGAGAGGAAGGAGAACATTCTCCAAACAAGGGGAATATGAAGAAACATAAGTGGGAGATGAAATGTCATGTATAAAAAATGATGAGTAGTATGGATTAGCTCAGGGGTAGGGAATCTGCGGCCTTAAGGCCACATGTGGCCTTCTAGGTCCTTAAGTGCAGATTCAGTTCAAAGGCCTCACTTAAGGACCTAATTTTCCAGGTTATATGGCAAGAGGAGGTTATCCTCCAGGAGTTCAAGGATGCCTCCATTGTCCAGCTCTATAAGGAAAAGGAAAATAGGCTGTCCTGTGGCAATCATGGGGGGGAAGGATCAGGGGTTGGGGAGCCTTCTTAGTCATGGCTTGCAAGATTCTTACAAGGGTCCTCCCTAATTGGCTAATCCCTCACCTGGAAGATAGTCATCTACAAGAGCCAGTGTAGCTTCAGAAAGAGCCACAGAATAATCAACATGGTGTTTGCTGCCCAACAACTCTAGGAGAGATTCCAGGAGCAGAACAGAGGTCTATATATATTTGTCAATCTAACCAAGGCCTTTGATACTGAGTCATGAGGGCTTGTGGAAAATTATGGCAACGTTTGGCTGCCCAGAGGAGGTCCTCAGTATTGTACCTCAGTTTCATGATGGCATGCTTGCTCAGGTTCTGGATAATGGACAATGCTCTCGTGCTTTTCCAGTCACCTATAGAGCAAAGCAGGGCTGGGTGCTTGCTCCTATACTTTTTAGCATGATATTTTCTGCAATGTTGTTGGATGACAAGGATGAAAATGGCATCAAGGTCAGCTACCATACTGACAGTAAATTGTTTCACTTGGAAAGGCTGCAAGCCAAGACTAAAGTGGAGGGAGAGTCCCTGTATGACTTTTTGTTCACAGATGATCTAGTTGATTATGCACTCAATGCAACTTAGGAGGCTGAGATGCAACAAAGTATTCAACGATTGTCTGCTGCTTGTGCTAACTTTGGCTTAACAAAATAGGGGTTCACCACCAGTCAGCACCACACCATCCGTACATGGAACCATCAGTTAGAGCAAATGGAGGAATTTTGAATGCTGTAGATAATTTCACATACCTTGGCAGAATACTTTACAGACATGTATACATAGATGATAAGGTTAACATATACATTGTCTGATGTGTTTGGGAGGCTCTGAAGGAAAGTGTGGAAGAGAAGAGGTATTAGATTGCCTAAACCAAAAGTCTATAGAGCCATTGTGCTGACCTCATTTTGTATGCCTGTGAAACCTAGACAGTATACCAGTGTCATACCAGGAAACTGAATTCATTCCATTTGAAATGTCTTAGGAAGATTCTGAAGATCACCTGGCAAGATAACGTACTGGACGCTGAGGTCCTTTCTCAAGCTGAACTTCCAAATATTTAAACTCTGCAGAGAGTGCAACTCTGATGGGCTGGCCACATTGTTCAAATGCCAGAAGTACATTTACCTAAAAGATTCACACAAGGCAAGCACTCACAAGCAGGTCAGAAGAAGTGATAGAAGGACACTCTCAAGGTCTCTCTGAAGAACTTTGGAATTGATTGTGAGACATGGGAAACACTGGCATCCATCCAGCATAGTGTAACTACATCAAGCGAAGCAGAGTTGCAGTAGCTCAAAAGAAACATAAGATACGCAAATTTAGATACATTTCCACTGATGGACAACTTGTGTCCAACCTGCGGTAGAGCCTTCTGAGCTCATGTTGGTCTGATCAGCCACAGTCAGGCACACTGTACCTTACCCCAACATAGTAATGTCATTTTGGTCCTCTTCGAGCATGAGGTACAACCAGCCATCATTGTGGAAATGATAGTGGGAAAGAGGTCATGCCTTGAATATTAAGTTTGAGATCCTGTTTCCCCCATTAATAAAACAGCAATCAGAAGTTACTTTGAACCTAAAATCACTTTCCCTAGACAATTAATATTTAAGCGAACAGATAGATATAATTGTAGTTCAGTACCCTCTCTCTCTCTATGGAGAGCAGAGTTGTTAGCCTGTAGCCCCAACTTTCTACTTCCTCCCCAGCAAAAATTAAAGTTTCCCTTAGAAAAGGGCGAAGAAAAGAAAGGCTCTTCAAGCCACAAAATGACATCCCTATACTACAAGTGGAAGACAGCTCCAATACATTTAGAATAGTGTTATTCTGGCAAATGTTTAACAACCAGCTCTCCCCAAAAGAAAATGGACACAGCACACACTTTTAGTGTGTAGAGCTTAAACTATATTATTAACAATTATTCCATTACCTCCTTAAGTCTAGACAGCTATACAGTAAGTTAAGCCATGATTTGTAATGACGATTTCTGATAAATGTGAGTAGAGGCAGAGAATTTCTGCAGTTACCACTTGAAGTTTGAGTCTATACCCAACAGAGATAGGATGCTTCCTCACACAGAGACAGTATCTGCTCCACAGGCAGATAATATGCTTCTAGTTTCAGACGATATTGTGCTTCTGTTCTTGCTATATCTACTCAGTAAATATCCCTTTGTAAAGCTAAATTGATGGTAATTTGTTAATAGAAATTGAGGAACAAACAACTGTTGCTAATTAAGTCAATATTGAGATACTGAGAGCTAAATGATATTGGGGAGATTGATACTGAGAGCTAAATTATATTAGAGAGATGTTAATTGGAGGAACATACTGGATGGTGGACATATGAACAATAGCACTAGAGAAACTCCTCTAACCCCTCAGGTTACCTGTAGAAGCATGAAGGGAGATCTAGCCTAGCCAAACTCTGTGGACCTGACCCAAAAGTATCAGTAGGAGTTGTGAGAGTGAACCCAGAGCCAGAGTAGACATAAGATAGCCTGAGACAAGAAGGCACTAGCAGCTGGGGTGGGGCGGGGAGATGGGACACAGAAAAGAAATGCAAAAGATGGGATTCAAGATGAGTCTTGATGGAAGCCAGGGGTATTCTAGGCATGTGACAAGGTATGAAGACAGGAGACGGAGTGTCATTGTCAAAGAACAAAAGGGAAACCAGTGTGGTTGGATCTTAGAAGGCATAGAGGAGAGTAAAAGGTGAGAAGACTGGAAAGATTGCAAGGAGCCCAGTTATGAAAAGCTTTAAATACCAAACAGTACTTTATGTTTGATCTAAGGATTGAGGAGAATGACATGGCTAGATGTTGGCTTTAGTAAAATCACTTTGGCAGTTAAATGGAGGGTGGATTGCAACAGGGAAAGATTTGAGTCAGGAAGATCAGTTAAAAGACTATTAACATAATGCAAGCAAGAGATGAGAGCCTAAACTAGTGAAGTGACTGTGAGTGGAGAGAATGGGAAGTATATAAGAGAGGTTATGAAGGTTAAAAAAAAGAATTAAAAAATAAATTCAAAAATAATTGGCAAGAGAGTATGAATGTGGGATGAATGCCAGTGATGCCCATTACTTATAAGGCATGAGCTACGAGACTTTCACCATCTTTGTCACCCTCCTCTGGACATGCTCCAGCTTATCAATATCCATCCTAGCATGTGCCAGCCTTTAACAAATATTCATTAAGCACCTGCTTCATG
Source organism: Trichosurus vulpecula (assembly GCF_011100635.1). NCBI lineage: Eukaryota > Metazoa > Chordata > Mammalia > Diprotodontia > Phalangeridae > Trichosurus > Trichosurus vulpecula. Next base: position 157,772,706 of record NC_050573.1, read on the forward strand.
CAGACATCATGCTAGGTACTGGAAAATATACAAAGATAAAATAAAGATATTCAAAGATAAATAATGTATGATTCCTACTCTCATGGTTATTGCAGTCTACTGGAGGGATAAATTTGTGAAAACAGCTGAAATATTTTTTTCGATGTATGAAAATGACAAGCGCATGTGAGAAGTATAAACACAGTACCTCAGGGATTGTCAATAAACACTTATTAAATACCTACTATGTTCCAGGCACTGGGATAAGCATCGGGAATAAATTCAAAAAAATCAGTTCCTGTCCTCCAGGAGCTTACAATGTAGATAGTGATGGCACATTAGAAAAAAAAGCTGAAAAGGAAGGGGAAGATGGGATAAGAGAAGGTACTAGTGTGGGGGGAAAGGAGACATAATGGAAAAGTCCAAAATATGCAGCCAGGTGGGAAATGAGATGGCTGGCCTGGGTGCCCTCCTTACGTGGAGATTTTTAGAGGAGCTCTCCACTCCACCCTTCAATCAAAGGAGCCTCACAGGCAAACAGTACTGTTGAGGTCTGATGTGAACTATGCTCCCCATGACTTTGTTTTATTTGACTACATATATTTGTTCCATATCTCCCAACAGAGAGATAATCATCAGACATAATTTTGGGGACTTTGTTTTATTTGACTACATATATTTGTTCCAAAGATTTCATTTTTCAAATGGCAGGGGGATGGGGAGGGAAGGAGAAAAAATAAATGCTTATTAATTGAAAAATAAATGAAAAAAAGAATAGTTTTGTGCCAAAGAAATTAAGATTTTCATGGACTGCAACATGCAAAATGTATCAACAGTAAATGGCAAACAGTAAAAAATTTTAACAAAACTCTAGCCTGCATTCCTTATCTTAAATGAAGTGATAGCCCTATTGTAATTCTATCCTGATTAGCTGACATCTAAAATATTATGTTTATTTCTGGGTGCCATATTTTAAAAATGATCACTGGGGATGCTTTGATCACATGTTTGCATTATTAAATACATTGTGTAGTGGATAAAATGCTGCATTTCAAATTTTGTCTTGTCCTCTTACTAGCTGGATGAGCCAGGCAAATTGCTTCATATCTCTGAGTGTCATTTTCCTCATTTATAAAATGAGAAGGCTCCAATACTAACATTCTATGACTAGAGACTAGGACAACCTTTTGGTCCATGGCCAACCAATGTATAGTTCTCTAGAGAAAAAGACGCTCAGAACAGCTGAAGGTAGGCTACTTGACAGGCTGCTCCTAGAACAAGAGAATATGCTTCATGAGGAATGGGAGGCTCTAGAAATGAGATTCTACATATAAAATCATGAAGAAGCCCAGAGAAAAGGGGAGAAGAAAGTCAACATTGTTGCCTAAGGTGACAATGTGACACTTAAAAGGACTATGAATACAAAATTGAATGGAAAAGGCAAACATGTGCTTAACAATAATGACGTCATTCTGGATTTAAAGGGGGAATTGGAGTCTAAATATGAGAGAAGAGATCTAAGACACACCTAGCCATTTCAAATGGCAAACCACTCCACTATCTTTGCCAAGAAAACCCCAAATGGGGATGCAAAGAAATCAAATCAGACGCAACTGAACAACAACAAAGCCATTTCACGTGAGTTCATTTATCCGTGTCCACTTATCCTAGGGCAGAAGTGATCACAGAAGTACTCTCAGTAATCTTTGAGAAATCATGGAAAAATTAGAAAAGTACCAAGAGACAATTGGCAGGCAAAGAATTGTCAAACTTTTTATTTTAAGGGGGAAAGGTTGATTTCAGAACTATAGACTATATTTGAGATATATATTTGGGATTCTGACTTTTGTTATAGAGCAAAGCCATCTCTTCCAGTATTATGAATGGATAAGAAGGGAAGGGAAAGTAGGAAGGAAACATGCATTTATTAAGTGCCTACTATGTGTAAAATGTTTCACAGATATTATTTCATTTGATTCTCACAACCATGGGAGGTAGGTACTATTATAATCCCCATTTTACAGATGAGGAAACTGAGGGAAACAACGGTTAAGTGACTTGCTAGTAAATGTTGTGGGCCACATTTGAACTTGGGCCTTACTGACTCTAGATCCAGGACTCTGTGAGAGAAAATGATCTGGCTGTGGAAAAGAGATTGACCTGAAGGTTAGCAGAGATATAAGGCAGCAGAATCTTTATTAGGTGATAAACATGGATTGAATAAACCAACCCCAAAGGAAGAGAGGCCACTGAGTGGTTGGTGGTGGTAGGAGAGAGTCTGGAAGTGGCTAATAGAGAAAAAGGATTATCCCAAATACTCCATCACAACCACCAGTAAGTCTGGGATGTGAATGAAAGTGAAACCAGAGCTAGAAAAGCTTGCTAGAGAAGCTGCTTCATCCCTGTGAGAGCCAGAAGATGGAAGAAGTAGGAAAGAATAAGACTGGAGATGAAAGCAAGGTTGTTATCTATGGGGCAAGCATTCCAGATAGGACAGAAGGAGAAGTGGATAGTTACAGAATGAAAAGTTGAGGGGTTGCAGGGAAGGAGTGGGCATGTTAAGAGGGATTGGAATAAGGGATCAGGCAGTGGGGGGCAGAGGCAGAGAACAGGGTTTGGACAAATGACCACCGATCACTGATATAGCTCCCTCGTCTCTTAAGTATAAAAGCCCAGTGCATACGAAGTTGAGTTATTTCTCAGGCTTGGCATACCCTGCTGACCAGGGGAACCTACCTAGATGTGACAGGAAGCTGCACCCAAATGAACCAGTACTGGCTCTCTGGAATCAATGCAGTGTCTTTCCTGAATGTCCTTTAGGTGTTAGTGTTAAATAAACTTTAGTTTATTACAGCAGTGGGGAACCTGCAGCCTCAAGGCCACATGTGGCCCTCTAGGACCTCAAGTGCAGTTCTTTGACTGAGTCCAAGTTTTACGAACAAATCCTTTATTAAGGGGATCTGTTCTGTGAAGCTTGGATTGGGTCAAAGGGCCACACTTGAGGACCTAGAGGGCTACATGTGGCCTGGAGGCCCCAGGTTCCCCACCTCTGCATCTAGTATATAGTTGGCAAGCATCACATTTCAGACTATCTCTGAGGTTGAACCACCCGACCAGCCTGCGTCAGGCCTGGCTGAGAATATTTGGCATAATTAGCAGATTGGATCAGAATGGCCTTGTGGCTAAAATATGAGAGGACCAATACTGAGGAAAAGGATCTCCAGACAATTGGACACCCTGACATGAGAGCCTTGTACCCTGTGGTTGCTGTGCTTCTAGCGGCTTATCACAAGTTGTAGGATCATAAGAGTATATATTTAGAGCTGCAATGGATCTCAGAGTTCAATTGGGCCCAATCCCCTCATTTTACCGATTAGGAAAATGAGGTTCAAGGAGGGTGATTTATCCAAGGTCACACAAGGGGTGACAGAGCTGGTCCTCTGAATCTAGATCTATTGCTTTTTCCATGTGTATCTTTTTTTTTTCCACTGGGACCCCAATTGGACTATTAATTTAGAAAGCCAGCTGTGGTTGCATACTCAGCAACTAGAGACAGATGTCAATGTGCTTTAGGTTTTTAAAGACCATCCCCCAAAGATGATAAGTGTTTTAAAATGTCATTTTTCTTATTTACATAACTTTCTGTTTGGGGATGATTGTGATCTATAGGCCCACCAGCTGCGGTATGTCTAGGCCCACCCTGGAGATGGTTGATTTTAAGATTGTTTCAGAACAGGACTGAATGAATCTTGCCATGTGGACTTCATCGATGCTCTTCAGGGCAAGGTACAGGGGTGGAGTTTGAAATTATAAAGCTTGAACCTCCTTAGGACCACAAACAACTTTCCTGAATTTGGGATAAGGACATAGGGGCCAAATGCACCCCGCTTGATTTGCTGATGACAGAGACAGCTGTGTCATTTTAAAAGGAGAAATAGCTCCTGATCTTGCCCCAGATGTTTGGCATGAAATTCCCTCTCTGGGACTTCCAGTGAAGGTAGGTGACGGGTCTTAGCTGAGCAGGACCTTGGTCCTGCTTTGTGGTTGTTGAGTTATTTTGGTCCAGTCTGACTCTTCATGACCCCATTTGGGGTTTTCTTGGCAAAGATACTGGAGTAGTTTGCCAATTCCTTCTTCAACTCATTTTACAGATGAGGAAACTGAGGCAAACAGGATTAAATGATTTGCCCAGGGTCACACAGCTAGTGTCTGAAGCCAGATTTGAATCCTTCTTCATGCCAGGTCTGCCACTCTAACCACTGGGCCACCAAGCTGCCCCTACCCTCCTTCTTACCCCTAACAAAAATGGAGACTTCCAGTGCTTGACGGCTGGGGCACTCAGGCCATCTTCATGTCATTTCCTCAGGCTCCAGCCACTGTTTCCAATCTCTCACTCCACCTCCTTGCCTGGGACCTGGGTTCCTGATTGTTGTGAGTTCTCCATATCTAGCCCAGACCTAGGACCACTACACTATTCTCCAGCCACATTCATGGCAAGCCCCCCCTGGCTCCACTTGGCCAGCATCTAGTTCCTGCTCTGGTACCCTGGGATCCTGACCGGTCAAAATTCTACTCATTTAGTTCTGACCTCACATAACTCTCCTGACACTTTTCCCACAGTTTCCTTCTCCCTTGTGCTGCTTTTCACCTATAACTCTGGGAACAGTAATTAAATTGACAGTATCATTCAAGGAAGCAATAAGGTGATACCTTCATATCAGACCAAGATATATGTATATCTATCTATCTATCTATCTATCTATCCATCTATCTGTGTGTGTGTGTGTGTGCGCGCGCGCACGCACGTGCACACACATAAAACAGGGCAGGGACAGACTTGATTTTTGTATTTGTGTGTTCATTGTTTAGCACAGTGCTTGTCATATGGCAAAACTTTAATAAATGCTTTCTCATTCATTTGCCTTTATGAAGCCACTAGTCACCTCTTCTACTTTGTGTCTCTTTTTCTGATATAGGTGAGTAAAATCTGATCCTGAAATGGTTGCTCCTGCTTTGGTAGCAGCCATTTTACAGATGAGGATACTAAGGCAAAAAGAGAATACGTAACTTGCCCAGAGTCACACAGCTAATAAGTGTCTGAGCCTACATTTGAACTCGGGGTTTCCTGATTCCAAGTCCAGTGCTCAATCTATCCTGTCATCTAGTTGCACGTAAGAATGAGTCATCATCCAGAATTGTCCAATGACAGAGCCCAACCTAACTCTTGAAACTCTGCCAATCTAGATTTCCAACAATTAATAAATATACTTGTGCTATGGCCGAACATATTCAAAAGCTACAAACATTTTATATTTGATTATTTCCTATTTTCACAAGGAAGAGAGGACTAGAGATGAAACCATATCGAATACTTAAAGTAGGTAGGGGGAATCACCATAGTGGTAATTGAAGGTGAAACCCATTGTTTTCAATTTTCAAAGACAGGAAATGGGAAAGCGATTTAGAAGTAAGAGGGACCAGGATATGAGCTTAGAAAATCAAAAATGGAGCTCAAGTATTCTCCCCCTCCCTGACAATGCAGTCATCTCACCTTCTCCCTCCATACTGGGGAACAAGTGACTCACAAGTTAGCTGACTGACAGAAACCTAACCTATACAAAGTTGCAGAGAGGCCAGGCAACTTGCCTGTTAACAAAATATCCCTAGGGAATGGAGAGGGCCCTATCAAGACTATGGCAACCTCTTGCCCATAAGAGAGTTGCTTGGACTGTCTAATATATAAATGGAGAGAACTGACGGACACTCATCTAGGCAAAGGCTAAGGAAAAGAGGCTGTAGACCAACAGTACAAAGATTTTCTGACCCAGAAATAGGTGATGAAAGTAACAAAACCAGTGAATTAAACTGTGTATTTTGTTGTAGGGCAGGAGAATTGAACCAGAAGCGACTCCTTTCCTGCCCAAAACTTCTACAGAAACTCCTAAGTAGCAGATTCAACTCCCAGATCATGAATACACTGATAGTTAACCTGACATGGATGCCAGCCCAGGTACAGATAAAGAAGTCCTTATATACAGATATATACAGATAAAGAGATCCTTACGGTCAGCCCACACCAACTAACTACCTCCAGTGTAGCAGCCAAGAGATGTCACTGACAAGATAAGCAGACCACCATGGCTAAGTCATGATATCGTAGATAAATTTGAAGACAGTGATACACGTGTGCCTAGGGGACAGTACTGGATATTACCCAGGTGAAATGTACCTCGCATGTAATTGCATATGAAATTGCATGTTTACGGCTATACAGTTACTGCATTTTTGGGTATGCTTATTTCTTATTTTGCCGTCATGTCACTTTAACTAAATTTTGTGCTACTTTCATGCTATAGCAATGTTTTCTAACTTTTTGTGCACATGCTAATGTGCAGCATTAAGCTGTATTTTATGTATAGGCCGAATGACACTGTTATTGTTGCAGCTAGCTAGCTTTGCTTTGTTAAGCACACTTGTTGCTTTTGATTGCTGTATACCATGAGACATACATGGACTTTCCATATGTGCATGTGCTATATCCTGCATGTGGTCAGAAATGCTGTCAGTGTTGTATCCTACCAGATGACTCTACATGGTGCCATATCTATTGTATATACTGTTACTGTGGCGTTGGTTAACTGGAATGCACTTCGATCATGTCCCTATTTCCAGCTAACTAGAGACTTCAGGGAATTTCCCTTTGCGGGAGATCTGAGAATTTCTAATTGGTTGAGCTGAGTCATCTTGCTCCCATTTGGAGAAGTCTTTCATTCTATATTGTCTGGTATTATATTCTCACATATATACTTTCTCTGATTTCTGTTTTGCTATTGACTTGGATAAACAGGTTTATTGCTAATTTATATGTATATTCATTGCTGGACTGCCATCTGGTGGGAAGGAAGTCAAGTCTTAGGTACATAGGTTGGGACACTCTTTTCCTATTAAGGGATAGTGAGATCAAAAATGTAGCTTGAACCTAAAAATTATTTCTCATAGACTCATGATATTTAAGCATTTTCAGAGCTTACAGGAAACATCACTGCTGAACTATAAGGATATACACCAACACTGTTTTCCACATGATTTATGGAGATTTTCTTTTTTTCAAAAGAATTTATTTCACTATAGAGAATCTTCATTCCCAAAAAATTCATTAATCAAGCCAATTTCAAAATAGGCATACTCAATATAGGAAAAATTTTAGATAACTATGGTCAATCGAGAAATACTTCAATTGGAATTAAATCACTATGGAATTACTACAGAATTAAATTACCATGCAATTAAAACCAATATACTACAATGAATTGAGAATGGCATTGTAGATCCTTCTGGTGCTGAAAAAAATTTTAGAATTGAAAAACAAAGTATTTCTAGGTTAATAACACCGGACTCTTGCGCCAACCTCAAGATCTTAAGCAGTAAATTAGGAGTAAATAAATGTTTAGAGTAGTAAATTAGGAGTAAATAAATGTTTAGAATAAGCATCTGGGATCCATGTCCTTCATGTCAACTGATCTTCTTTATGAAGGATAGTCTCAATTTAAATATTAACTTTTTAAAAATAATATTTCAAAAGAAATGAATATTCCTTCCTTCAATCTCCCCACTAAAACCCCATTTCAAGGACTGGTCTGTTGTAGGAAGCTGGGGAAAAACCAAAACAACAAAAAATCATCTCTCCCCTGGAAAGTGTCTTTTCCTTCCAAATGGAAGGCATCCAGGATACTCCCCAAGGAAACAGGCATCCCTGGGATACTCCTACATACTTCCAGATGTGAGCCTCCAAGAGAGATAAGCAGATCTGAAACTTCCATCCCCTTTCCAGATGCTAGCCTCTGGAAAGATGAGTGCTTCCTAGGACCCCTCCCCTGCTTCAAAATGTCAGCCAAGAAATAGAAATAGAGCTATAAGATCCTAATTCTCTACCAGAATTCAAGTCCAATGGGAGAAGACAATCACCTCCCCATCTCCCTCTATATGAATCTCCAGGGAGCTAAGTAGCAGGGACAGAACTTCGCTCTTACTGTCCTTCCGCTCTCTTCCCCTATTCTGCAACCCAGAAATATGTTCTATGCCTCACCTCAGTTAAGTTGAAAAATTCTGGGCACAGTTTAGAGATCTTATTGGACATGAGGTCCAAAGTCTTGAGGAGATGCAGTTTTCTCACCACACTGGGCACAGCTGTAAGGTTCTTCCCACGGAGAACAACAACTGTGGCTTTTTCACTTTTCACAGCCCTGAGAAACAGTTTTCCACTCATGATTTGAAAAGGCAACAAAGAAAGAGGGATGGAAATGGACCCAAGAATCAAAGCTTGGATGACATGGATTTTAGAAGTTCTGAATCAAAAAGTGGTGTCGTCATGGAAATGACAGTATAATGAAACCACCAACACCCTGGAGGTAGGAAGCAGTTAATTCCAGATCTCTAGTGGGGGAGGGGGAGTAAGGAGAGAAGGAAGAATCTGAGAATGTTGACATAGAAACTCCTTAAAGACATATCTTTCATTGAAGGTTTAAAGTATAAAGTTGGGGTGGGAAGAATAATTGGTGCAGAAGTACATTTTAATTACTCCAACCTAGCACACCTGGAAAATGCAGTGCTTGAGGAGAAGGACTGTTTGCTTGCCTCTTTATACCCTCAGCACTTAGCACAGTGCCTGGCATAAAGTAGGTGTTTAATAAGTGTTTATTGATTGATTAATTGAATATTCCTGATTAACTGAGTTAAAAGATATACCATACTTAGATTATTAATTCTGAAAAAATTATAATACAATAAGACAGAATTTCTCAAGGAGACCTGGGGTCAATAGATACTTCCAATTGATGGAATGTTAAAGAGAGTTTACAGATTTTTTTGTTCCAATTAGTCCACTGACCAACTTTTTTCCTTAGTAACACTTCTCTAATAATCTTCAATATGATTACTTATTGGAAATTTTCTCCAAAAGCATTTATTATTTTAGCTGAGTGTACGAGATTAGGTCCAGGGATAACTTACTGTTATACCTTATAGCACACGATTTTTTTTTAATCTTAGGATTGGCAGACAAAATAAAAGAAACAATTTCTATTAACAGTTAGAATCTATGAATTCTCCTATTCACTGGTGACATTGTACCAAAGTACATCTAGTCCTGGAATACTAACAAGCCTGCTCTATGAACATACATAGTAATGTGGAAGGGATACCTCTAAACATCCACAGCTGAAAAATCACAGGACCAAGAATCTCAGAAAAAGTTTAAGATGTCTGTGGGATATGTGGAGTTCAAGATATCCAACAGGCAATTGTAGATGCAAGACTAGAGGTCAGCAGAGAGGTTAGGGCTGGGTAAGCAGATTTGAGAATTATCTGCAGAGATACTTGAATCCATGGGAGCGGAGGAGATCACCAAGTGAAAGAGTAATAGGGAAAACTGAAGAAGGCCTAAGGTGGAGCCTGAGAGGATACCTATGGTTAGTGGGCATGATTCAGATGAAGATACAGATAGGGATAAAGATACAGACACAAATTCCCTTATAACTCACAAACAGGTGCTGCACTAGGATAAGCCCAGCTGGGTGGCACAACGGATAGAGTATCAGGCCTGGAGTCAGAAAGAACCATTTTTCTGAGTTCAAATCTGATCTCAGACACTTACTAGTTGTGTGACCCTGGACAAGTCACTTAACCCTGTTTGCTGGAGAAGGAAATAGCAAACCACTCTAGTATTAGCCAAGAAAACCCCAAATAGAGTCACGAAGAGTCAGACACTGCTGAAATATGACTGAACAACAAAAACTAAATAGTAGGAACAGGAAATCATGCTGAAGTATATTGGGGAAATTACAATGCTACAACAACCCCAAATTGCTTGCTGCTCTAAAAGTCTGTCTCCTTTAACATCAATATTTTATCAATGATCCTATATGGCTGGTTATCACAGAACAAATAATCGAAATTATAAGCAATACAAAAAGCCGTGGAAGGACATATGCCAAATGTAAGGCGGCTTCAGAATGCTACCAACAATGATTTGTGCATGAGTACTCTAATGGATTTCATTGATTCAGGAGTTCCCTTCAACAATGTAGATATCTATCTATACCTACTCATTTTTGTCCATGTTTTCCAAAAAGTTGACCACAGGCCGGTCACCCCATATGGTGGAAGACTTCTCACTTTCATTGGGAGGGTGGAGCACTCTGGCTATGTACATGACATCCCTTGCCGTATGATTATTCCATATTCTTTTCCTCTCATACACGTTCTTCATGGTATTTTTATTTCTGTTCCTCTTTGGAATTCCTTGTTGGTGATATATTGCAGCCTACCCATGCCACCATATACCTCTCCATTTCCTTCTGTGTGATAGTCATCTTTAGTTCTTCTGAGGAAATGACATTCCACATTGTGCTGCCATGTAGCAATACTGGTAAGATATTAGTATTACAAAGATGAGCCTTTGCTCTTATGGGAAGCTTGAGGTCAGTTAAAGAACTTTACAATTTCCTGAAAGCAATCCTACCTGTTCTCCTCCTCCTTTTCAGCTCTGGGCCCAGCTTGTTGTCCATCCGTACTGTCTTTCCTAGATATGCATATTGCTAAACAACCTCTATAGAGTGTTCATGCAAATACATGTTGAAATCTGGGTAACAGATACTCTTCACCCACTTGGTCTTTCCTATGTGAAAGGACAAACCAAACTCCTTTGAATCATCTTTTTGAGAAGTCTCTGCAGTGTTCTAGGACTTGATGCAATCAGCTTAATGTCATCCACAAACGGGTGAGGAGGAATTCACTTTCCACAGGGGATCTCTCTTCAACCTGGATTCTGCTGGTTTTCCTCCATCAGAGTGACAAATATCTTTGGCAAGCATACAGTTTGCTGTTTCCTTCACTTGATATTTACTATCAAAGAGTCATAAAACAGTACTATCTCGGTTGTCTTATCTTCCAAGAAATCCTGAATGATCTTGATAATGTGGATTGGGGATACTTTGTTGTAAAAGTCTCTAAGCCAGAATTTTGTTCTGTTGAAGGACATGGATGTCCAGAAAATGGAAGGAGTTGACTGGTCATGTAATAAAACTGGTAAATAGCATATGGATATAGCATGTGGGGAACTGCAAGCAAGTATGTCAGTTTGGCAGGAACAGAGAATATATGGAAGAAGGAGTAGAAAGGTAGGAAAGGGCCAGGGTTATAAAAAGCTTTAAATTCTGAATAGAGAAAGTTATACTTGATCCTAGAAGTAAAAGGGAGTCAATAGAGTTTATTGAGATATGGAGTAACGTGGTCAGACTTTCATCTACAGAAAAAAAAAATCTTTGGTAGTTGCTCGAATGAATTTATTTTAATTTTTAAAAAATTTTATTTTAATATTAATCACCCAAGCTAAATATTGAGATAGAAAAACAAAAAATGAAACTGCTTTCCTCATAAAAGCACAGGGTAAAACTTCATCATAATTTCTACTGACAACAAAATAAACTACAAATAAAATTTAAAGGTTGTGGTTCAAGATTTGAGACCAAACATCAAATGGTTAAATGGTTTTTCTCAGTCTTCTACTGCTCAGTAAAATTAGACATGCACATCTCCCTTATTCTAATCCCTAAAACTCCAAATCAATATTTTTATTAGGTTGGCTAATTTTATAAATATTAGAAAATCTTTCAATTCTACTTGGTTTCATATAGATTTTTAACTACTTTTGGACTCTACCATGTAAGGAGGGTGCACCGAACTTAGAAAAGATTCAGAAAATAATCATAACTGCATAAAGTCATAAAAGCAAATGTTAATTATTAAAGAAATTTGTATCCTTTAGCCAAGAGAAGGCCAAGGAGTATCATAATTAATGATTTTCAAATAAAATGGAAGCCATTAATGACTAATAATAACTAGTGTTAACAGGATTAACATCTGTGTTCCAAGATAGTTATATGTGAGACTTTTTCTACAACCCAAGTAATGTTTTATTCATGATATACCCAAATTGGTGCAATAACATGAATAAACAGATTATGTTGTGTCTATACCCTCAAAAAGATCGAAGAAATAGCAAAAGTTCCTACATGTACAAAAATATTTATAGCAACTCTTTTTGTAGTGTCAAAGAACTGGAAACTAAGTGGATGCCCCTCAATTCAGGAATGACAACAAAGTATGGCATATGAATGTAATGGAACTGCATTGTAAGAAATGATAAAAGAGAATACCTTAGAAAAGCCTGGGAATACATGTATAAACTGATGCAGAGTGAAGTGAGAACCACAACGACAATTTGTATCATGTCAATATTATAAAAATAATCAATTCTGAAAGATTTAATAACTTTTGGGGGGGCAGGGCAATTGGGGTTAAGTGACTTGCCCAAGGTCACACAGCTAGTAAGTGTGTCAAGTGTCTGAGGCTGGATTTGAACTCAGGTCCTCCTGAGTCCAGGGCTGGTCCTCTAACTCACTGCACCACCTAGCTGCCCTACAAGATTCAAGAATTTTGATCAGCTCAATGATCAACCATGTTTCCAGAAGATCAATGATGAAGAAAGCTACCCACCTACCAAATGAAGTGATGAATTAATAATATGCATAATGAGAACTATTTTGAGATATGACCAATACAGGAATTTGTTTCGCTTGACTATACTTGTTAGAAATATTCGTTTTTCTTTTTCTTTTTCTTTTGCCAGTGGTGAAGGGATGTGAAGAGAGAAAAAAATAAATGTTTGACGATCAAGAAAACTAATTTAAAAACAAGATTGTATTACATATAAATTATTATGCAAGGTTTGATTATAAAAGTAATGACTGATTTTTTCGACTTAATATTTTATTTTTCCAATTACATGTAAAAATAGTTTTCAACATTAATTTTTATAAAATTGTGAGTTGCAAATTTTTTTCTCCCTCCTTCCCTCCCCCAAGATAGCAAGAAATCTGATATAGGCTATATATGTACAATCATATTAAAAATATTTCCATATTAAAATATGATTGATTTTTTTAAACAAATATATTGGTAATAACCAATTTAATTGGCAGTTGTCACCTTGAAATGATCACCTTAAGAAGTTGTATTTTTATAATACTGTTACTACTACTCAAAATTACATTATTTGAGAAGTGGAAGGGGCTTCAGCAGCTACTGATTCCAAGGCATAACCTGAAGGAATCTACCATAAACATATCTGACAAATGAGTATCTAACAATACAGAGACAAAAATGAAACTTGTCTTTTACATTCTATTGGATAAGGAGATAATTTGTACATATAAAAGTACAAAAAATAAACAGAAAGGAAATGAAGAAATAAAAACAGTGAGAGGGAATCAAGAAAATTTGTGATTTTTGCTACTGGGACTGAATTTTGAAACGAACAAGGGATTCTTTGAGATACGGGTGAAAAGAGAATGTACACATGGGAACCAGCTAGTACAAAGGAGTGTCATGTGTGAGGAACAAAAGGGACCATAAAAATAATATTTTAGTCCAACCCCTCCATCTGTATATGGGGAAACAGAGACTGGGTAAGAAACAACTTACCCAAGGTCATTCGGGGGCTAGCTAAGTGGCAGAACCTAGTCTTGAGTTCAGATTTCTTCTAAACTGAAACAGGTCAAGTTTTTTTTTTTTAATCTAAAACCAAAATATCATTAGCATTTGCTTTTCATACTATAATCTCAGAACCACAAGGTTAAACACTACCACATATGTAAGTAATTTTAGTCTTTGGCAACAATCCTTAGAGAAGTCTGCCACCATCTATTAAATTCCACAAATACATTGCAACATATACTAAATACTTATCTCACTTGGGTCTAAGGAAGAACTTGAATATTCAGTGATCCATCTAATTGTGCAACTTATGAAGGGTAAAATGTTTTCTTAACTCATGTTATTTCACTCTGCAATATCAATTATGCTCAGAAATGCAACCTCTGTTCACTTAAAGAAAATTTTATCACTTATTCCAAGAACCTCTAAATACATTGACATAGTTTAATTCAACCTAGAACCAAGGTTAATTTCTAAAAACTCTCAGGGTTTTAGAAGGCAGATGGGAGTGTGAGAAACATGGTTTTGGGGATCACTGGACTTCCTAGGCAGGGCCAAAGTCCTGAGGAAGAACCCTGTGATAATCTCTAGGGAAGGCTGTACAGACCACAGGACTCCCAGAGGAAGACCAAGTGGTAGCCATCCCTTAATCCATTGGGATCACAGGGCCTCCTAGGGGTCAGACCCTAAGGAAGACCCAAACGAAGACCCCTTAGGATGGCGGTAAGATCACAAGGCTCCCGAGACAGGGCCGGAAGTCCTAAGTGATATCCCAGAAGACCCCTTAGGATGGCGGTAAGATCATAAGGCTCCCGAGACAGGGCCGGAAGTCCTAAGTGATATCCCCTTAAGAAGGCTGTGCAGACCACAGGGTTCCCCAAGGGAATCCAGAGTGGTAGCCCTCTTAACACCACAGTGGGGATCACCCCAAGACAAGATCCAGGAGTAAGCCTGGCAAGCTTCCACTGCCTGTTGCCTCCCTTCACCTGACCCTAGGAAAATCCATGTGATTTGCCCATTCACGCCCAAAGAACTCAGGACCAGAGTGGGCAGAGGAAGGCATTTTATTACGCTCCCTGAGAGAGCGGGTGCAGTGCTTGCGGGAACACTCACACTGATACAGCTGCAGGAGCAGGGGTAACCATTCCCTCCACTCCTGCTAAAGTCATGGTTAGTTTACAATCTTTGTTTTTTACATAGTTTTCCTAGGTTATACAGTTTATATAAATAGGATAATAAGGATACAGAAGCAAAAGTGAAGTTAATTAGATTTTCCTTGTCTTAGTTTAGGATTAAACTATATTCTTTTACTTCCCCTACTTTCCCTCTTTAACATATGCAAATGATGCAAATCAGTAGGCCTGGATTCTTGACCAAGACCAGACCCTAGATAAGCTTGAACAGGTTCAAGTGGGTTTGGCCTCTCTAATTCCCCAGACTGCCTTCTCAAAAAGTATGCACATGCATACAAGCCTCTGACCTCTCACCTGACCGACCTTGAGGCCTGGTCTCTGCTAAAGCTGAGGTGGGGGAGGGCAGGGAAGCACACCTTTAGTTCTGTGGAAACAAAACTCCTCCTCCCATTTCTTACAGGAGCAAACACAAATGTTAAAAGTCACCCTACAAATTCAAGCAGAATTTGATCATGCTGTACCACAGGTCCTTTAAGCCATATGATGTCCTATAAATTACTACAACTTACCTATTTTGTAAGGCAGTAGGAAGGTCATTATAGTAGGCACTTTCTTATGATTTCCTAGTTCTATCATTCTAGATTACCACTCTTCTGATCCACTTCCTTCCCCTGACACCCTTCCAAACTAAGGCCTAAATGACTTTTATTTATATAGATCTAAGTGACCCTTGTTCATACATGTCAGGAGGAGTGATAGGAATGGCTCATTTTCACTAAAGCTTTTCTTTCCCAGCTCAAAGAAGCAGATCAGAGAGAGGGCAAAATAAAGTAGCTCAGTGGGTAAACATGAATGTGCTTGTTGCCAACGCTGGAGAAAAGGGAAATATTTCTTTGAACCCTGAGTTCTCAAAAGCCCCAATTACTTGAGGGCAAAAGTGATTCGCAAGGCCACAGGTCATAGCTATTCCTGTCCTTGGCAAAAACAAAACAAAACAAAAAACTCTAATGCTACCTCTAACTTAAAATGTTTTCTTATGACTTTTTCAATAAATCAATTGCTTGAATCAAAGACCCGAATAACAGAATATTAATAATAAACTCTAGCAGTTCCATTTCTGAATAAATTGCTTCTTTTAAGTCAGACACACGAACTGAAAATTCTCATTACTCCTCAAGTTTGGAGTCATATGACCAACAAGAACGAGGACTAGATATATTTTCCAATCCTTACAACCTGTTAAACATCCCAAAAATAGAAGATAAAGCAATTTCATCTGTCTCCATTATCTAGCACATCAAGAACCCAGGCAAAGTAAAAATTCATTGAACCAAAAGCAAAAAAAAACCTAATCCCTAATTCAACAGCACTTCCCTCACCACCACCTAGCACATTCCCACCAGCAGGGATGCATAGGTTTGCAAAACCTACAGCTGGGACAGTAGTAAGGAACAAGACAGCAAGGAGTGGTACAGCTCCATGCCACATTAGAACTGTGCCAGACAACTGAGGAACAGGGGGAACTGGAGCTGGACACATCTAGGGACTGTGTGGCACTCTAGTGAGCTAGAGAGAAATACCCCAGAATCCAACTAGGGCCAGTTCTATCCCCTCAGAACTCAGCTGGGGAAGAGACTAAGGCTAGAGAACTATGAATTTCCCAGTGTGGGAGAAGGCTGGGACAGCTTTGAGATCTAGCTCCTGAGAAAACTGCCATCAAAGAGAATGGAGTCAGAAAGTAAGCAATAGGGGAAAATTAGGGGGAAGAGAGGGAAGCTGAAATTACCAAAGATCTTGGGAGAAAGAAAACTCAGTTACAGACCTTATGCATAAACAGATAAACGAACAGGAAAGATATTAATAATGAAAGGGAAAACATCCTCCAAATCAGGGGAAAAGATTCAGGCATCTATCAATAAGTATCGCAAGGCAAAGAAAAATAAATCTGATAAGGCAGAGGATTTCCAAGAGAGCATGAAATGACGAGCTGAATGGTTTAAAAGAGAAATAAGAATTATAAGAGCAGAATTTGTAGCCTGCACAGGAGAAATAACTGTCAGAACAGAAAAACTTGAATCCATGATAGCAAGTGTTATTAAAGAAATTAAAAAGAAGATAACTGATTAGGAATGCAAATACACGAACGTGAAGAACAATCTAGAAAAGAGAAGCAAAAAGCAATAAAATTAAAAGAAAGCATGATCTCCATACAAGCAAAACACATCAATTTTGAAGGCAGCATGTATAGAGAAAACTTAAGGATAAGAGGTCTCCCAGAAGAACACAAGTGCAAGAACTTTAACAACATTATGCAAGAAATAACACAAGAAATCTGTCTAAGAACTTCTGAACACAGAAGACAAGGTGTAAGTCAAAAGAATTCATAGTTTGCCTCCAGAAAAAAAAAAAAAAACAAATGAACAAACAAAAAAACCCTATGATGCAAACTCCAAGACACAGTGGAGTTTGACAACAAATTTTGCAAGTGCTTAGGAGAAAGACCTTCGAATATAAAGGAAAGGAAGTTTACATAACATAAGACAATTCTGCACCCAATAGAAACCACAGGAGGTGTTCAAAATATTCCTAAAAAGAAAACTGGGCCTTTAGAAATTATTTGCTTGTCAAACACTCCACATAACAGAAATACAAGAAGGGTAAATTAATACAATAACCAAGGACAATTACAATAAAATTAACAACAAAATAATAACAGAAACCATTAAGAAATTTCTTTCTAAATGTGCATAAAGGAAAAGGGGTGAAAGCAGTAGTCAAAAAGAAGTAATGATTGCTTAGAGAAATGCAAATCAAAACAACTCTGAGGTACCACATCACATCTATCAGATTGGCTAACATGACAAAATAGGAAAATGATAAATGTTGGAGAAGATGTGTGAAAATTGGAACACTAATGCATTGTTGGTGGAGTTGTGAAATGATCCAACTATTCTGGAAAGCA